>NC_083435.1:561071-1161071 GCF_020745735.1 Hemiscyllium ocellatum | reverse complement strand
AGACATCCTTCTAGGAGAAATGCTGTATTAGTAACTTTAAACTGTAACCGTATTAGTGGGTGGCACGGTGGCACAGCAGTTAGCACTGCTGCCTCACAGCGCCAGAGACCTGGGTTCAATTCCCGCCTCTGGCGACTGACTGTGTGGAGTTTGCACGTTCTCCCCCCGTGTCTGTGTGGGTTTCCTCCGGGTGCTCCGGTTTCCTCCCACAGTCACAAAGATGTGTGGGTCAGGTGAATTGGCCATGCTAAATTGCCCGTAGTGTTAGGTAAGGGGTAAATGTAGGGGTATGGGTGGGTTGCGCTTCGGCGGGTTGGTGTGGACTGGTTGGGCCGAAGGGCCTGTTTCCACACTGTAAGTAATCTAATCTAATCTTAAATACAGATAAGTAAATCAGTTTTACCTTGTGACTCATTCAGGTGATGCCATGTTAACAGAAATGCAAGAACAAAATAAATCTTCATATCACTGTAGACACCCAGTGGATTCAATGTAAGATCAAAAATGACATCAACAGTAATCTCGAGGAACAAGCATAAATTGCAGAGATGGTATCCTGTCAGAGACGAGTTGTCACAATCCCAATCACTTTATTCAACAGTTCTGCTGGAGCTGACAATGAGCACAGTGTGACCCAGAGACGGAGCCTGCAGATAGCACCAGAACCTGAAGAGAGAAGCAAGTGAATTATTCATAGACAGCACCAAGTGTGAGTGAGAGTGAGAGAGAGAGAGAGAGAGAGAGAGCATATCTTTGATTCATGTAGCACAGAAAGTGGGAGAGAAAGAGAGAGTGTATATTTATCTATATCGTTCAAATATGTTTTATCTCAATGGAGTATTGGAAATGAAAACCCGTTATCCCTGAGATTGTCATAAAAGTTAAAGATTTATTTAAAAATACACAAAATTCCCTATTTAACTGACATCTCGACCCATGTTGACAGAAAGCATGGGCCAGGCTTCTCTACAAAAAAAAGTTTTATTACAAATAAATAGAATCTAGCCACAGATAACTCTAGCATAAAACTCTACTGGTTCAAACATGTATTCTCTTATAAACTCCCTCTCACTAAGACAGACAGAAAAAAACAGACTTATTAACAGATATAGAGACTGGGAAAGCAATTCAGTGATTGCTGAGATGATTTTTATGATTCTTGCATTAGTCATAACACAGCTTCTTGGTCATCATTCTCTGGATGCTTCCACGAATTTGCAAGAGGTACAGGATTAGCTGGTACACTTTTAAAAGGTCTCCGATTCACTAAAATTCACAGTTTGTAACAAGTTCTGAAGGAAACATAAACTGTTTTTCTTCAGCTTAAAGTGCTGTCATACTGCAGAGAACAGAAAGACCACTTGAGTTGGTGGAGGTCTGTTGGCTTTTCTGTATCTTATTTCTGGCTCCAAGCTGTTCAGATCCCTATAAGCCAATAATATAGTTGGTGGCAGGCAGAAGGCCTTTGTCATCAATTACTGGTTACTAGTCCATGGATCAATTAGCTTCTTGTCTCCAACCCAATCTCCGTTTGCATGGAACCCATTAGCTCCAGCTCATCTACAAATTTTAATCTAAATACAGCTTGAATAAACAGCTCTGAACACAGTATTAACAAGTGTCAGGTTATTTGCTTTTAAAACAAGCAACAATCCTCAATAATCCTTGGTCTTTATAACAGTTTGTTTTTCATTTCAGTTTACAATTAAAAATACAGAAAAAACAAAATGATATCATCTTTACACATACAGAAAAGAAAGTAAAAGGATATACATATATTATTCACATATAGTCCTGAGGGAGAATGAATATCTCTCTCATTCATATTCAGCAAATACAGACACATCACCTACATCATCCACACACATTAGCATTTTATCAGTCACATACAGACCAGAGAGAGAGAGAGAGAGACACACACGTATGGTCAAATAAATCACACAAAGAGAACGAGACCATCTTTATTAGACCAAACAGCTCAAAAAGAGAGAGAAAAACATGTGGGTCATTCACATACAGCACAGAGAGAGGGAATCTAGACACTCACATACAATTCAGAGAGAGAGTGAGAGAGAATCTATATCATTCATACACAGCCCAGATAATGAGTAAGAGATCAAGTGGGTCATTCCTATAAATCAGAGAGAGAGAGAGAGACCATTTACATCAGTCCCATACAGCTCAGAGAGTCAACATGTGTGTTTCCATGCTGTACATTTCTATGACTCTGACTCACATACAGATACAGAGAGACAATCTATCATTCACTTACAGCCCAGACAGTGCGAGACATGGAAAGGTTAAGTGGTCATTACAGAGAGAGAATTTGTACTATTCTCTCAAAGGATAGTGAATCTGTAGAATTCTTGACCACAGAGGGCTGGTGAGGCTAGGTCCTTAAATCTATTCAAGGTGGAGACAGACATAGTTTTCATCAGTAAGGGAATCAGAGGTTATGAGGAAAAAGCAGGAAAGTGGAGTTGAGGACTATCAGATCTGCCATGATCTCATTGAATAGCAGAGCAGACTTGAGGGTTGAATGGCCTACTTGTGCTTTTATGGTCTCATAGTTTAATATACATACAACTCAGAGAGACCATGTGAATCACTGACATACAGCCAATAGAAAGAACAGATAGAGAGCACTCAGAAATTGGCAGAGTTCACCTCTCTACTGTGATTGAAGAGAATGATAGCAGAATCAGTACAATGAAAAAAATAAGCCCAAAGGAACTTGAGAAATTGAAATAACAGCTGCAACACAATTATCATAAGGAGATATTTTGTGGGTAAATTTCAATTTAATTGACTTTTAGCATTAAGTATGCCAAGTAATTTAACCTTATTTCTGATAACTTCAGTCAATGATCCAATCAGTCAAAAACATGGCAGGGAATTTCAGTCCCATTGAATGAGTATTGTGTTCCATATGGATTTCAGGATATATCTATGACTCCGTCTTATGTCCTGGACAAATTCATATGCTGGAAGTCAAAGGGAGGAACTCAAGATCTTGGCTCCAGAGCTTTAGCTGGCAACATTTAGCAGTGCCGAGTGAATGGAAGGCCTGAAACTGGATATTGGCACCCTACAGCTAAGAAGGTGGCAAACAGAGCATGAATGAGTGACAGACAATCACGAAGAAGTAGGCATTGACTGCAAGATATCTACATTCTGATGATCCTTGCTGATGTTATGAGTGGACAACACAGATCCCAAACTGAAACCTAGCTTAATAGGTCGTATTATGTTTTAGTTTCAACAAAGTGAAACATAACAACAAAATACTGAAAATTTTGTCTTAACAATAAAACATAATGTTACTAACAAAAGAAATGAAGATAACATAGAATAAACCAAACAAGATAGTTAATCACACAAATCCAAAGATTTTTAAACACAAAGTAAATGTATAATCCTGAAACACTTCTTTATTAATTTAGAGAAAAACATCAGCTTTTGTGTAGTACCCTTAACACACTGCTGGTACAGTACACAAAAAGACACCTTGTACAGTCCCAAAATTACCATACATTTGGTACTCACACTGGAGTCTCTAACACCTTGTTAGGTTTATGTTATTCTTGATTTTAACTTAGCTTCTTTGTGCAGCTATTACACTCCTAAGCTTAAAAATACACTGCTTTAAATTGCTTCTTTAGGGTTTAGAGTCATACAGCACAGAAAAGGCCCTTCAGTCCATTGAGTCACTGACAACAACAAAAAGAGCAAAGAACAAAACAGAAGTACAGCACAGGAATTTCAGCCCAGCCAAGCCCATGCAGATCATCATGCCCTGACTAAACTAAACATGAAACCTTCTGCCCTTATTCGATCCGTATCCCTCTATTCCCTCCCTATTCATGTAAGCGTCCAGCTGCTTCTTAAATGTCACCAACATGCCTGCTTCCACCACCTCCTCCGGCAGTGCGTTCCAGGCGTGATAAATGTCCCTCGCACATCTCCCTTAAAATTTCTGAAACAAAAACAGAAGTCACTGGAAAATCTCAAGAGGTATGGGCTGCATCTGTGAAAAGAAATCAGAGTGAACATTTTGGGTCCCTAAGGGTCACCAGACCCAAAACGTTAGCCCTGATTTCTCTTCACAGATACTGTCAGGCCTGCTGAGATTTTCCAGCAACTTCTGTTTTTCTTTCTGATTTACAGCATTGGCAGTTCTTTCAGTTTTTACTTTACTTAAACTTTCCCCATCTCACCTTGAACCTGTGCCACCCCTCCTTGTAATTGAAGCTTCAACTCTGGGAAAAAGCCCCTGACTATTTACCCCATCTATGCCTCTCATAATTGTGTAGACCTCTATCAGATCTTCTCTCAGCTGTCTTCTTTCCAGTGAAAACAATCCTATCTTTTTAACATTTCCTCATAACCAATGCCCTCAAGACCAGGCATCAACCTGGTGAACCTTCTCTGCACTCTCCAAAGCTTCCAAATTCTTCCAGAAGTGTGGCAACCAAAACTGCACACAATATTCCAAATGCAGCCAATCCCGAGTTTCATATAGCTGCAACATGGTTTGCCAACTCTTGTACTTCATGCCCTGGCCAATGAAGGCAAGCATGCCAAATCCCTTTTTTAATCATGTTGGTGACTGTGTTGCCACTTTAGGGAACTGTGGACGTGCATGCCCAGATATGTTCATATTCCTGACGGTCAGCCACTTAGTGTAATTTGCATCTAAATTTGATTCTCCAAAATGCATCACCTTACATTTTCTGTATTAAACTTCGTCTGCCACTTCTGTGCTCAAGTTGCCAATCCTATTGTATTCTTTCACAATTGTCAGTACTATCAGCAACTCCACCAATCTTTGTGTCATCTGCAAACTTACTAATCAGACCACCCACATTTTCATCCAGATCATGTATGTATACTACAAACAACAGACAATCTAAACCTGATCCCTGTGGAATACTATTTGCCAGTCTCCATTCTGAAAAATACCTGTTCACCACTATCTGCTGTCTTCAACGACCAAGCTAGTCTTGTATCCATCTGGCCAGCCCACCCCGAATCCCATGTGATTTTAGTTTTTGTACTCAACTGCTATGTGGCACTTTTATCAAATGTCTTCTTACAAGTCTACATACTCTACATCCACAGTCCTTCCCTCATAACTATCTTTGTCATCTCTTCAAAAAAATTCAATCAGGTTGGTGAGACATGGCCTTCCCATAAATAAACACACTGCCTGTCACTAATTAGTCCATTTTCTTCAAATGTGCATATAGCTTGTCCCTCAATATCTTCTCCCAAGAGCTTCACCACCACAGAGGTCAGGTTCATGAGCGTATAATTTTCTGCATTATTCTTCTTCCTTTCTTAAACAAGGGAACAACATTGGCTAATTTCTGGTCCTCTGGAACCTTGCACGTGGTCAAAGATGGAGGTGGGGGTAAAGGTGATAGGTCGGAGAGAAGGATGGCGCGGATAGGTGGGATGGAAGATTGATAGATGGGACGGTGCTGAGGTGGAAGGTTGGAACTGAGGTAAGGTAGGGGAGGAGAAATGAGGTACCTGGTGAAGTCCAAACTGATGCCATGAGGTTGAAGGGCCCCAAGGCGGGAGATGAAGCATTCTTCCTTCATTCATCGGGTGGTAAGGGAGTAGCGATGGAGGAGGCCCAGGATCTGCATATCCTTGGCAGAGTGGGAGGCAGAGTTGAAATGTTCAGCCATGGGGCAGTGGGGGTTGATTGGTGCGGATTGCCTGGAGATGTTCTGTGAAGCGCTATGCGAGAAGAGAACATCTTGCTGTGCTATTCCAGCACCACTCTAATCTTGACTATGAACTAATCTAAGGTCATCACAATAGACTATCCCATCATCATTCAATGCTGATCCAAGGACTGTTTACATGTTCCTAATGTGGTTGAGTTAACTACATTGGCAAGTAGGGCATTCCACACCCTTGCCACTCTCTGAGTAAAGAACCTGCCTCTGACATCTGACTCAAAACTATCACCTCTATATTGGTAGCTATGCCCCTCGTACAAGCTGATGTCATCATCCTGGGAAAAAGACTCACTGTCTACTCTATCTAACATTCTGATCATCTTATGTGTCTCTACCAAATCCCTTCTTGGCCTTCTTTTTTCCAATGAGAATAGACCAAAGTCCCTCAGCCTTTCCTCATAAGACCTTTCCTCCAGACGAGGCAACATCCTGGTACATCTCCTCTGCACCTTTTCCAATGCTTCCACATCCTTCCTATAATGGGGCAACTTCCTGATGAAGGGCTCTGGCCCGAAACGTCGAATTTCCTGTTCCTTGGATGCTGCCTGACCTGCTGTGCTTTAACCAGCAACACATTTTCATCTCTGATCTCCAGCATCTGCAGACCTCACTTTTTACTACAACCAGAACTGTACACAATATTCTAAGTGTGGCCACCCTAGCGTTTTGTACAGTTGTAGCATGACATTACAGCTCCGGAGCTCAATCTCTCTACCAATAAAACCCAACACAATATCCCTTCTTAACAGCACTATCAACCTGGGCTGGCAACTTTCAGAGATCTAGGTACATGGACTCCAAGATCCCTCTGCACATCCAGACCACCAAGAATCTTTCCATTGACCAGTATTCTGCCTTCCTGCTATTCTTCCCAAAGTGAATCACCTCACATTTATTTGAATTGAGAACTCCATTTGCCATCTCTCGGCCTAATTAGGCAGTTTATCCAAGTCCCCCTGCAACCTGCAACATTCTTCCACACTGTTAAAAATCACACAACACCAGGTTATAGTCCAACAGGCTTAATTGGAAGCACTAGCTTTCAGAGCGCTGCTCCTTCATCAGGTGGTTGTGGTGTATAAGATTGTAAGACACAGAATTTATAGCAAGAGTTTACAGTGTGATTTAACTGAAATTGTATATTGAAAAAGACCTGGATTGTTTGTTAATTCTCTCATCTGTTAGAATGACCATTTTGGTTTCAATTCTTTCATATGTAAATCGCAAAACTTTTTTAAAAGTTACATTCTCAAATGAATTTTAACAATTTAACATGGTATCATGTTGGCCCAGATAATGCATTGAAGGTGTGAGCTTCCCTGTGTGAGACTGTCTTCCACACAGTCCATTACCCCACCAACTTTAGTGTCATCTGGAAACTTACTAACCCATTCACCGATGCCTGCATCCAAGTCATGTATAAACATAACAAACAGCAGTGGTCCCAAAACAGATCCTTGCGACACACCACTAGTAACTGGACTCCAAGCTGAATATTTTCCATCAACCACCACTCGCTGCCTTCTTAGAGAAAGCCAGTTTCTAATCCAAACTGCTAAATTACCCCTAACCCCATGCCTCAGCATTTTCTCCTTCCCCCACCTCACCCCAGTTCCAAACTTTCAGCTCAGCACTGTCCCTATGTCTTGTCCTGCCTGCCTATCTTCTTTTCTACCTATCACCTTCATCTCCTCCCCCACTCACCTATGGTACTCTATGCTACTTTCTCCCCACCCCCATCCTCCTCTCACTTATCTCTCCACCCTTCAGGCTCTCTGCCTGTATTCCTGATGAAGGGCTTTTGCTCGAAATGTCAATTTTACTGCTCCTCGGATGCTGCTTGAACTGCTTTGCTTTTCCAGCACCACTCTAATTTAGACTCTATTTTCTCCAACAGCCTACCATGGGGAACCTTATCAAAGGCTTTTATGAAGTCTATATACACCATGTAGACTGCCCTACCCTCAACCATATGCTTGGTCACCTTCTCAATGAGGTTTGTGAGACATGACCTGCCCTTGACAAAACTATGTTCACTATCTCCAATTGAATTGTTGCTTGCTAGATAATTATAAACCGTATCTCTTATATCCTATCCATAACTTTTCCTATATCAGACATAAGGCTCACTGGTCTACAATTACTGCCCTTCCTGAACAAGAGCACAACATTTGCAATCCTCCAGTCCTCTGGTACTAAACCTGTAGACAATGATGACTCAAAGATCAAGGCCAAAAGCTCCAACATTTCCTCCCTAGTTTCCCAGAGAATCCTCTGACAAATCCCATTCAGCCCAGGGGACTTGTCTCCTTTCAATCCTTCTAGAATTGATAACACCTCCTCCTAACTAAGCTCGATCCTTCCCAATTTAATATCCCATATCTCATTCTTCTCCTCTACAATATTCTCCTTTTTCCAAGCAAAAACAGATGAGAAATATTCATTTAGCACCTCTCCGATCTCCACAGGGTCCATGCACAACTTCGTAATTCCATCTTTGACTGGTCCTATTCCTACCCCCTATTCCTCACACACTTATAGAAAACTTTAGGGTTCTCCTTTATTCTACCTGCTAAAGATTGCTCATGTCCTCTCCTTGCTCTTAACTCTCTCTTCAAATCCTTCCAAGGTAATCTGTAAATCTTCTTTCATAAAGCATGGTTCCCTTACCTTATCACTTCCTCCCTATCTGACAGGGACATACCTATCAAGGACACGCAATATCTGTTCCTTGAACCAGCTCCACATTTCGACTGTCCCCAACCCCTGCATTTTGCTACCCTATTCTATGCCTCCTAAATCTTGCCTAATCGCATTATAATTGACCATCCCCCATTGATAACTTTTGGCCTGTGGCATAGCCATATCTTTTTCCATCATTAAAAGAACGTAACTGAATGATGGTCACTCTCTCCAAAGTGCTCACCTACCATTAAATCAAACACCTGGCCTGGTTCATTACCAAGCACCAGATCCAGCGTGGCTTCCCCTTTTGACAGCCCTTCGACATACTGTGTCAGGAAACCCTCCTGCACGCATTAGACAAAAGCTGATCCATAAACAAAGTTATAGCATTTCCAGTGAATGTTGGGGGAAGGTAAAGTCCCCCATAATGACCACCTTGTTCCTTTCACTCCTAGCCAGAATCGTTTTGCCAATCCTCTCTTCCACATCCCTGGAATTCTGCGGAGACCTATAAAAATCTCCCAGCAATGTGACCTTTCCCCTCCTGTTTCTAACCTCAGTCCATACCACCTCAGTAGACAAGACTTCATCAAAAGTTCTTTCAGCCACTGTTATACTGTCCTTGATTAACAAGGCCACACCTTCCCCTCTTTTACCACCTTCCCTGTTCTTAATGAAAGATCTAAATCCTGGAACTTGCAACATCCATTCCTGACCCCGCTCTCTGTCTCCAAAATGGCCATAACATCAAAGTCCCAGGTACCAGGGTATTTGTCCAGTTTTAAGTGAGTCAGAACTCCATTACTTCCCCATTTTCTATGTCAAATTGTGCAAGTTGTTCACTGTCCCTTTACTTCAATTCTGTATCTTTGTTTCCCTTTTCTCGAGTGATGAATGAACAGAAGCATTCATTTAAACACCCTTGTGGCTTCACACACAGATTATCCCCTTAATCCCTGATTGGCCCTTCTCTTTCCAAAGTTAACCTCTTCCCTTTAATGTGTTTATAAAATAACTTAGTATCTCCCAAATCCTGTTGCAAATCCTTTCTCGTGACCCCCTTTTTGCTTTTCTGATTGCTTTCTTAAGTTCCATCTTGCACTTCCCATATTCCTGTCGGGCTGCTGCTCAATTGCTCACTTTGGCCTTGCTAAAAACCTTTCCCTACTTCCTCATCCAGATCTGAATTGTCCTAGACATCCAGAGTTCCCTGAACTTATTGGTCCTACATTTCCCTCTGAAGAGTAAATTTAAGACCTATACCTTCCTTAACTCCTTTGTGAATGTACCCCATTCTCTGCTGTAGTCTTACCTTTCTTTGCTGTAGCATGATGTGGATATTTTATCAACATTCTGTGTTCACCGCCCCCCCCTCCACTTCCTGCCCGAAACTAGTTTAACTCTTTCCCACAGAACTAGCAAACCTATCTGCATGGATATTGATTCCAATGTGGTTCAGGTATAGACCTTGCCACTTGTACATGTCCTACTTTCCCCAAAAGATTTCATTTCATTTCAATACTGCCAGTCTGACACTGTCAAAATTTCTTTCACTATATCCTTCCCTTCTCAGAAGTCAGGAAAGAAAGTCCTGAAGATACCTCACAGTGAAGCAATCAAGGTAGAGTGTCCTGCAGCCAATTCTTGTGGAAAAAAAAGAGTGGCATCACAGAAAATCTGAAAGTTCATTATCAAAAGCACTGAGTTTTTGTTTACTGGCTGAAAAGGAAAGGCTATTTACCTAAGGATTGAGATAGGCAGTGGGACCTGTGAGGAAGCAGAGTCAAGTGGAGGAGGGTTACATATGGCTTAGGCTTGAGGCCTAAGTCACACATGGAGTGTGACCTACAAGGGAGCAGCTTGGAATAGGTTTGAACCAGAGGATTAACAAAACTAAGAGTGATATCATAGGAAAACTCCATGTTAATTGGTTGTAGGGTCACAGAGAGGTGCAGCAACGAAACAGGCTCTTCAATCCAACTCGTCCATGCTGACCTGATATTCTAAATTAACCTGATCCCATTTGCCAGCATTTGGCCCATATCCTTCTAAACCCTTCTTATTCATATACCAATCCAGATGCCTTTTAAATTTTGTAATTGTACCAGCCTCCACCGCCACCTGTGGTTCATTCCATATGCCTCTCTGCATGAAAAGGTTGCCCCTCAGGTCCCTTTTAAATCTTTCTCTCTCTCACCCGAAACCATACCATCTGGACTCCCCTACACTTGGGAAAACACCTTGGCTATTCACCTTGTCCATGCTCTTCAGGATTTTACACATTTATGTAAGGTCAGCTCTCAGCCTCCGACAGCCCCAGGAAAAAAGCCCCTCCCTATAGCTCAAACTCTCCAAACCTGCAAATATTGTAAATGTTTTCCAAACCCTTTCAGGTTTCACAACATCCTTCCTATAGCAGGGAGACTAGAACTGAATGGAGCATTCAAAAAATGGCCTAACCTATGTTCTGTACAGCCACAAAATGTCCTCCCAACTCCTTTCCTCTATGCACTGACCAATAAAGGCAAGTATACTAAGTGCATTCTTCATTGTCTACCTGCGACTTCGCTTTCAAGAAACAATGAACCCGTATCCAAGATTTCTTTCTTCAGTAATACTCCCCAAACCTTACCATTAAGTGTCCAAGTCCAGCCCTGATTTGCCCTACCAAAATGCAACACCTCACATTTATCTAAATTACATTCCATCTGCCACACCTTGGCCCATTTGCCCATCTGATCATAGTCCTATTGTACTTTGAGGTAACCTTTGCTGTCCATTACACCACTAATTTTAGTGTCATCTGCAAACTTACTAAGCACAACTTCTATGTTCCTTTCCAAGTCATTTTAGTTAGAAATTTCTGAAATGGATTGTCTACAAGCTGCTGTAAGTTACATAAGTACTATATTTTAAACAATTTTGATGAACTTAGAAAGTTAAGGCCAATACAACCAGACAATAAAAGAAACATAAGGTAAGTAAAGACTTAAAGTAAGGTCTCCAATGACTTGAAGCTAGGACTTTGCATTGCAACAGGAGCAAAATAATGTCCCCATCACAATTAGTGTTCTTTATTGAGAATAGCTAATAAGCTTATTCTAAAGAGAAGACATGACAGTGGAGATTGCACCCGTGATATGCTCCTCTTGCACTTTGTGGGAAGACTTGGGCACTTCCTAAGTTCCTGGTGACCATGTGCAAAAGTGTTTCCACCTGCAGCTACTGGCTAATCACATTTCTGGGCTGGAGCTGTAGGCGGACTCACTATGGAACACCCCAGATGCCAAGATTGTGTGGACAACATTTTCAATGAGGTGGTGACAGAGCAAGTAAAGACTGAACAGGTAGAAAGGAAATGAGTGACCCACCGACACAGTAGAGGAAGGGATATAGTGCAGAAGACCAGTGTGGTCACTCCCTTCTCTAATATACACACTGTTCTGGATGTAGGTTTGCTCACTGAGCTGGAAGGTTCATTTTCAGATTTTTCATCGCCATACTAGGTAACATCTTCAGTGAACCTACAGACGAAGCACTACTGATGATTCCTGCTTTCTAATTATATGTTTGGGTTTACAGAGTCATAGAGTCACAAAGATGTACAGCACAAAACCAGATCCTTCGGTCCAACTTGTCCATGTTGACCAGATATCCCAACCCAATTTAGTCCCACCTGCTAGCACTTGCCCCATATCCCTCCAAATCTCCTATTCATACATCCATCTAGATGCCTTTTAAATGTTGCAATAGTACTAGTCTCCACCACTTCCTCTGGCAGCTCATTCCATACACGCACCACCCTCTGCATGATAAAGTTGGTTTCTTTGGGCTGGTGATGCCACTTCCTATGGTGATGTCATTTCCTGTTCTTTTTCTCAGGGGGTGGTAAATCGACTCCAAGTCAATGCGTTTGTTAATAGAGTTCCAATTAGAATGCCATGCTTCTAGGAATTCTTGTGCGTGTCTCTGTTTGGCTTGTCCTAGGATGGATGTGTTGTCCGAGTCGAAGTGGTGTCCTTCCTCATCTGGATGTAAGGATACGAGTGAGTGAGGGTCATATTGTTTTGTGGCTAGTTGATGTTCATGTATCCTTGTGGCTGTTTGTCCAATGTAGTGTTTGTTATAGTTCTTGCACGGTATTTTATACATGATGTTAGTTTTGCTTGTTGTCTGTGTATAGGGTCTTTCAAGTTCATTAGCTGCTGTTTTAGTATATTGGGCAAAGCCCATATCTGCAACTGATCTGTATCCTACTGTATTTTTTAACAACTTCTACACTATCGACAATTCCACTGATCTTTGTGTTGTCTGCAGATTCATGCTCACTGAACAAGTGATATAGCACAGAATTCTGCTTGCTTGGTTGCTTGTTATTCTATATGATTGCTATTCTACATGACCACTATTATTCCCAGATCTCCTGGACTGTTTTCTAATTTATTTCAGAGTGAATACATGGCACCTTAGAAAAATGTGCATACTACAAAATGAATAAATTGGATCCATGCCCAAATCATTTACCAGGATCCGTTCACTCTCCTTGACAGTAGGGTTGAGATGAGAAGAAAATAATGCTCTATTCTGGCTGTATCAAGAACAATTTGAATTGACAGAAACTTTCAATGCAGGAAAACAGTTTGTGATGCTTCAGGGAAAATACGAAGAAGGACAAAGCAAAAGGCAAGATAAAGTTTCCAAAAGTGTTGATTAAAGTCAGGTTTTAAGGATTGACAAGATGAGGAAGCTGAGGAGACAGACAGGCTGAGGGACAAACTTTCAGAGCATAATGTCTAGACACCTGGAAACATGGTTGCTTTAGAGGCCAAAATTGGACAATGAACGTGTCAGGGACAGGAAAGAGGGAAAATAAAGCGTTTGTCTCCGTGCTGTATGACTTTATAACTTTATAAAATTAACAGAAGTTCAGAAACAACGAAGCATTGAATGACGAAGAGCCAAAATAAGTAAGGATCAACACTTGGAACAAGGGAAAGTAGGAAGATCAGTACATTTTGGTTTATTGAGAATGAAATACCATACAGTGAGTAATGAGTCAAGAGATGATTACAACAGAGAAATATTTTTGACGTCTAAGTCAACAGTCTTTGTCGGGGACAATAAGGGATCTGAACGTCAGTTTGAAATAAATCAGGACATCAAGGCTACACCTTCGCATAAACCAAATCATCCGCTGACATTTCCGCCACCTCCAAACGGACCCCTCCACCAGGGATATATTTCCCTCCCCACCTCTTGCCGCCTTCCGCAAAGACTGTTCCCTCTGAGACTTCCTGGTCA
The DNA here is from genome assembly GCF_020745735.1 of Hemiscyllium ocellatum. Taxonomy (NCBI): domain Eukaryota; kingdom Metazoa; phylum Chordata; class Chondrichthyes; order Orectolobiformes; family Hemiscylliidae; genus Hemiscyllium; species Hemiscyllium ocellatum. The sequence continues at coordinate 1,147,332 of NC_083435.1, read as the reverse complement.
GGTCCACACCCCCCCCGCTACAACCCACCCTCCCTTCCTGGCACCTTCCTGGCCACTGCAGGAATTGCAAATCCTGCGCCCACACCTCCTCCCTCACCTCCATCCAAGGCCCAAAAGGAGCCTTCCACATCCATCAAAGTTTTACCTGCACATCCACCAATATCATTTATTGTATCAGTTGCTCCCAATGCGGTCTCCTCCACATTGGGGAGACTGGACGCCTCCGAGCAGAGCGCTTTAGGAAACATCTCTGGGGCACCAATCAACCACACCGCCCTGTGGCCCAACATTTCAACTCCCCCTTCTACTCTGCCGAGGACATGGAGGTCCTGGGCCTCCTTCACCGCCGCTCCCTCACCACCAGACGCCTGGAGGAAGAACGCCTCATCTTCCGCCTTAGAACACTTCAGCCTCAGGGCATCAATGTGGACTTCAACAGTTTCCCCATTTCCCCTTCCCCCACCACACCCCAGTTCCAAACTTCCAGCTCAGCACTGTCCCCATGAGTTGTCCTACCTGCCTATCTTCTTTTCCACCTATCCACTTCACCCTCTCCCCCACCGACCTATCACGTTCATCCCCTCCCCCACTCACTTATTGTACTCTATGCTACTTTCTCCCCACCCCCACCCTTCTCTCATTTATCTGTCCACCCCCTCCAGGCTCTCTCTCTGTATTCCTGATAAGGGCTTTTGTCCGAAATGTTGATTTTATTGCTCTTCGGATGCTGCCTGAACTGCTGTGCTTTTCCAGCACCATTCTAATCTAGATTCTGATTTCCAGCATCTGTAGTCATTGTTTTCACCTGCCAGACTCAAGGAGTGTCAGTCCTTGCCATGTGTCCGAGCTTGTGAATTCTGGTATTTTTCTAGGAGAGTGGGTTCAAATCCCACTCCTGACTTTCCTGTTTGGCCCATAACAAAACTTCCCTTCCACCCAAATTTTACATTTCTGTGGCCAGCAGTGAAAAAGCAGAATGGTGTGTTGCTTCCCTGGTGCCAGGATCAAGGATGTCTCAAAGAGGGTGCACAATGTTCTCACAGGGGAGAGGGGCCAGCAAGAGGTCATTGTCCACATTGGAACCAATGATATATGAAGGGAAAAGGTTGAGATTCTGAAGGGAGATGACAGAGAGTTAGGCATAAATTTAAAAAGGAGGTCCTTAAGGATAATGATATTTGGATTACTCCCAGTGCTACGAGCTAGTGAGGACAGGACTATGAGGATAGAGCAAATGAATGCATGGCTGAGGAGCTGGTGTATGGGAGAAGGATTCACATGTTTGGATCACTAGAATCTCTTTTGGGGTAGAAGTGACCTGGACAAGAAGGATGGATTGCACTGAAATTGGAAGGGGACAAACTGGCAGGGAAATTTGCTGCTCAGGAGGATTTAAACTGGTAAGGTGGGGGGATTGGGACCCAGGGAGATAGTGAGGACAGAGATCAATGTGAGACTGGTACAGTTGAGAACAGAAGCGAGTCAAACAGTCAGGGCAGGCAGGGACAAGGTAGGACTAATAAATTAAACTGCATTTATTTCAATGCAAGGGTCCTAACAGGGAAGGCAAATGAACTCAGGGCATGGTTAGGAACATGGGACTGGGATATCATAGCAACTACAGAAACATGGCTCAGGGATGAGCAGGACTGGCAGCTTAATGTTCCAGGATACAAATAGACAATAGACAATAGGTACAGGAGTAGGCCATTCTGCCCTTTGAGCCTGCACCACCATTCAATATGATCATGGCTGATCATCCTGAATCAGTATCCTGTTCCTGCCTTATCTCCATAACCCTTGATTCCACTATTCTTGAGAGCTCTATCCAACTCTTTCTTAAATGAATCCAGAGACGGGGCCTCCACTGCCCTCTGGGGCAGAGCATTCCACACAACTACCACTCTCTGGGTGAAGAAGTTTCTCCTCATCTCTGTCCTAAATGGTCTACCCCATATTTTTAAGCTGTGTCCTATGGTTCAGCACTCACCCATCAGCAGAAACATGTTTCCTGCTTCCAGAGTGTCCAATCCTTAATAATCTTATATGTCCCAATCAGATCCCCTCTCAGTCTTCTAAACTCAAGGGTATACAAGCCCAGTGACTCCAGTCTTTCAGCATAAGGTAGTCCCGCCATTCCAGGAATTGAAATGCTACAGAAAGGATAGAAAGGGAGGCAAGAGAGGATGGGGAGTGGCATTACAGCTGTGCTGAGGGAGGATATTCCCGGAAAGACATCCAGGGAAGTTATTTGGGTGGAAATGAGAAATAAGAAAGGGATGATCACCTTATTGGGATTGTATTATAGACCCCCTAATAGTCAGAGGGAAATTGAGAAACAAACTTGTAAGGAGATCTCAGCTATCTGTAAGAATAATAGGGTGGTTGTGGTAGGGGATTTTAACTTTCCAAACATAGACTGGGACTGCCATTTGTTAAAGGTTTAGATGGAGAAGAATTTGTTAATTGCGTACAAAACAATTTTCTGATTCAGTATGTGGACGTACCTACTAGAGAAGGTGCAAAACTTGACTTACTCTTGGAAAATAAGGCAGAGCAGGTGACTGAGGTGTCAGTGGGGGAATACTTTGGGGCGAGCGACCATAATTTTATTAGATTTAAAATAGTGATGGAAAAGGATAGACAAGATCTAAAAGTTGAAGTTCTAAATTGGAGAAAGACCACTTTTGACAGTACGAGGCAACAACTTTCGAAAGCGGATTGAAGACAGATGTTCGCAGGTAAAGGGACGGCTGGAAAATGGGAAGCCTTCAGAAATGAGATAACGAGAATCCAGAAAATGTATATACCTGTTAGGGTGAAAGGGAATGCTGGATGACTAAAGAAATTGAGGGTTTGGTTAAGAAAAAGAAGGAAGCACATGTAAGGTATGGACAGGATAGATCGAGTGAATCCTTATAAGAGTATAAAGGAAGTAGGAGTATTTTTAAGAGGGAAATCAGGAGGGCGAAAAGGGGACATGAGATAGCCTTGGCAAATAGAATTAAGGAGAATCCAAAGGGTTTTTACAAATACATTAAGGACAAAAGGGTAACTAGGGAGAAAATGGTGTTGGAAATTCTGGAAAGGGTGAAAATAGATAAGTCCCCTGGGCCTGATGGCATTTATCCTAGGATTCTCTGGGAAGCAAGGGAGGAGATAGCAGAGCCATTCGCCTTGATTTTTATGTCCTCTTTATCCACAAGAATAGTGCCAGAAGACTGGAGGATAGTAAATGTGGTTCCCTTGTTCAAGAAGGGGAGTGGGGATAACCCTAGTAACTATAGGCCGATGAGTCTCACTTCTGTTGTGGGCAAAGTCTTAGAGAGAATTGTAAGGGATAGGATTTATGAACATCTGGATAGGAATAATGTGATCAAGGATAGTCAGCATGGTTTTGTGAAGGGCAGGTTGTGTCTCACAAACCTTATTGAATTCTTTGAGAAGGTGACTAAGGAGGTGGACGAGGGTAAAGCAGTAGATGTGGTGCATATGGATTTTAGTAAGGTGTTGGATAAGGTTCCCCATGGTAGGCTACTGCAAAAAATACGGAGGTATGGCATTGAGGGTGCGTTAGAGGTTTGGATTAGGAATTGGCTAGCTGGGAGAAAACAGAGGGTAGTAGTTGATGGTAAAGGTTCATCTTGGAGTGCAGTTACTAGCAGTGTTCCACAAGGATCTGTATTGGGACCATTGCTGTTTGTCATTTTTATAAATGACCTGGAGGAGGGGCTTGAAGGCTGGGTGAGCAAGTTTGCGGATGATACGAAAGTCGGTGGAGTTGTTGACAGTGAGGAAGGATGTGGCAGGTTACAGCGGGATATAGATAAGCTGCAGAGCTGGGCAGAAAGATAGCAAATGGAGTTCAATGTAGGTAAGTGTGAAGTGATTCACTTTGGTAAGAGTAACAAGAAGATGGAGTACTGGGCTAATGGTCGGATACTTGCTAGTGTGGATGAGCAGAGGGATCTTGGTGTCCATGTGCACAGATCTCTGAAAGTTGCCACCCAGGTAAATAGGGCTGTGAAGAAGGCATATGGCGTACTGGCTTTTAGTGGTAGAGGAATTGAGTTCCAGAGTCCTGAGGTCATGTTGCAGTTGTATAAGACTCTGGTGCGGCTGCATCTGGAGTATTGTGTGCAGGTTTGGTCGCCATACTATAGGAAGGATGTGGAGGCACTGGAATGGGTGCAGAAGAGGTTTACCAGGATGTTGCCTGGTATGGTAGGAAGATCGTATGAGGAAAGGCTGAGGCACTTGGGGCTGTTTTCATTGGAGAAAAGAAGGTTTGGGGGTGACTTGATAGAGGTGTACAAGATGATTAAGGGTTTAGATAGGGTTGACAATGAGAACCTTTTTCCACGTATGGTGTCAGCTATTACGAGGGGGCATAGCTTTAAATTAAGGGGTGGTAGGTATAGGACAGATGTTAGGGGTAGATTCTTTACTCAGTGAGTCGTGAGTTCATGGAATGCCCTGCCAGTAGCAGTGGTGGACTCTCCCTCTTTATGGGCATTTAAACGGGCATTGGATAGGCATATGGAGGATAGTGAGCTAGTGTAGGTTAGATGGGTTTGGGCGGTGCAACACCAAGGGCCAAAGGGCCTGTACTACACTGTATTTTTCTATGGTCTATATTCTATGTAAAATAGGACCCCTCGAAGATCAGCAAGGCGGCCTTTGTGTGGCGCCACAGAAAATGGGGAAGATACTAAATGAATATTTTGCATAAGTATTTACTGTGGAAAAGGAAATGGAAGATAAAGACTGTAAGGAAGTAGATGGTGACATCTTGCAAACATATTACTGAGGAGGAAGTGCTGGATGTTTTGAAATGGGTACAGGTGGATAAATCCCCAGGACCTGATCAGGTGTACCCAAGAACCTGGTGTACCTGATCAGGGCGGCACGGTGGCACAGTGGTTAGCACTGCTGCCTCACAGCGCCTGTAGACCTGGGTTCAATTCCCGACTCAGGCGACTGACTGTGTGGAGTTTGCACGTTCTCCCCGTGTCTGCGTGGGTTTCCTCCGGGTGCTCCGGTTTCCTCCCACAGTCACAAAGATGTGCGGGTCAGGTGAATTGGTCAAGCTAAATTGCCCGTAGTGTTAGGTAAGGGGTAAATGTAGGAGTATGGGTGGGTTGCGCTTCGGCGGGTCGGTGTGGGCTTGTTGGGCCAAAGGGCCTGTTTTTGGGCGGCACGGTGGCACAGTGGTTAGCACTGCTGCCTCACAGCGCCAGAGACCTGGGTTCAATTCCCACCTCAGGCGACTGACTGTGTGGAGTTTGCACATTCTCCCCGTGTCTGCGTGGGTTTCCTCCGGGTGCTCCAGTTTCCTCCCACAGTCCAAAGATGTGCGAGTCAGGTGAATTGGCCATGCTAAATTGCCCATAGTGTTAGGTAAGGGGTAAATGTAGGGGTACGGGTGGGTTGCGCTTCGGTGGGTCGGTGTGGACTTGTTGGGCCGAAGGGCCTGTTTCCACACTGTAAGTAATCTAAGAACTCTGTGGGAAGCTAGAGAAGTGATTGCTCAGCCTCTTGCTGAGATATTTGTATTATCAATGGTCACAGGTGATGTGCCTGAAGACTGGAGGTTGGCAAACGTGGTGCCACTGTTTAAAAAGGGCAGGAAGGGCAAGCCAGGGAACTATAGACCGGTGAACCTGACCTCGGTGTTGGAGGGAATCCTGAGAGACAGAATGTACATATACTTGGAAAGGCAAGGACTGATTAGGGATAATCAACATGGCTTTGTGCATGTGCAATCATGTCTCACAAACTTGATTGAGTCTTTTGAAGAAGTAACAAAGAGGACAAAGGGCAGAGTGGTAGATGTGATCTGTATGGACTTCAGTAAGGCGTTCAACAAGGTTCCCCATGGGAGACTGGTTAACAAAGTTAGATCTCATGGAATACAGAGAGAGTTAGCCACTTGGATACAGAACTGGCTCAAAGGTAGAAGACAGCGGGTGCTGGTGGAGGGTTGTTTTTCAGACTGGAGGCCTGTGACCAGTGGAGTGCCACAAGGAGCGGTGCTGGGTCCTCTATTTTTTGTCATTTACATTAATGATTTGGATGCGAGCATAAGAAGCACAGTTCATAAGTTTGCAGATGACACCAAAATTGGAGGTGTAATGGACAGCGAAGAGGGTTACCTCAGATTACAACATGATGTGGACCAGTTAGGCCAATGGGCTGAGAAGTGGCAGATGGAGTTTAATTCAGGTAAATGCGAGGTGCTGCATTTTGGGAAAGCAAATCTTAGCAGGACTTATACACTTAATGGTAAGATCCTAGGGAGTGTTGCTAAACAAAGAGACCGTGGAGTGCAGGCTCATAGCTCCTTGAAAGTGGAGTCGTGGGTCTTACCCGAGCTTCAGGGTTGGAATCCAGAACGAATTTTGTTAAAGACTGGTTCATAGAATCGTAGAATCCCTACAGTGTGGAAACAGGCCATGAGCCCCAACAAGTCCACAATGACCCTCGGAAATGTATCCCAACCAGACCCATCCGCTACCCTATTACTCTACATTTCCCATGACTAATGCACTTCTCCTACACATCCCTGGACACTATCGGAAATTTAGCATGGCCAATTCACCCAACCTACACACCACTGGCCTGTGGGAGGAAACCAGAACACCCGGAAGGAGCCTATGCAGACATGGGGACAATGTGCAAACTCCACACAGACAGTCTCCTGAGGCTGTAAACTGAACCCGGATCCCTGGTGTTAGAGGCAGCAGTGCTAATCACTGAGCCATCATGCCATCCTGATACAGCTGCACAGGTATCAACCTCCACTCGGACCAGGTAATCATTTAACCAGACATTTATTTTTATTGATTCCGATTTGGATGTTGCCAAGTTCCAAGCCAAATGTAAGTGGGCTTTCCAAGGTGTGCACTCTCTTGAATACTCATCTATGAATTCCCTTTCTCAGTTCAGGTCAACTGGGAATCTTTTGCTGTCTTGAGTCCACATAGCAACAATTACAATGGCTTGCTAGCCTGAATCCTACAGAAAATTTAGACTATTTGGCAGAATAGGGTCTGTCCAAAGACAGAAGTGGAAAGTTTTGTGTAGACCCTGTGGAGAGCAGAGAGGTGCTAAATGAGTATTTCTCATCTGTTTTCACTCAGGAAAAGGAGAATATTGTAGAAAAGGCTGAGATATGGGCTATTAAGCTTGAAGGGATTGATGTTAGTAAGGAGGAGGTGTTATCAATTCTAGAATCTATGAAAGTAGATAAGTCTCCGGGCTGAATGTAATTTATCCAAGGATTCTCTGGGAACCTAGGGAGGAGATGGTGGAGCCTTTGGCCTTGATCTTTGAGTCGTCATTGTCTACAAGCTTAGTACCAGAGGACTGGAAGATTGCAAATGTTGTGTCCTTGTCCAAGAAGGGAAGTAGAGATAACCCAGGTAATTATGGACCAGTAAACATATTGTCTGTTGTAGGAAAAGTTTAGGAAAGGATGATAAGAGATAGGATTTACAATCATCTAGCAAGGAACAATTTGATTGGAGATAGTTAACATGGTTTTGTCAAGGGCAGGTTGTGTCTCACAAACCTCACTGAGTTTTTTGAGAAGGTGACCAAGCATTTGGAAGAGGGCAGGGGAAGTGATGTGGTGTACATGGACTTCAGTAAAGCCTTTGATAAGGTTCCACGTAGTAGGCTATCGAAGAAAATGCGGAGGCATGGAAGTGAGGGTGATTTAGCAGTTTAGATTAGAAACTGGCTTTCTGTAAGAAGCCAGTGAGTGGTGGTTGATGGAAAATATTTAGCCTGGAGTCCATTTACTCGTGGTGTGTCACAAGGATCTGTTTTGAGACCACTGCTGTTCGTTATTTTCATAAATGACTTGGATACTAGCATAGGTGGCTGGATTAGTAAGTTATCAGATGACATTAATGCCAGTGGAATGGTGGACATTATGGAAGAATGTTGCAGATTACAGGGGGACTTGGATAAACTGCAGATTGAGCTGAGAGGTGGCAAATGCAGATAAATGTGAGGTGATTCACTTTGGGAAGAATAAAAGGAAAACAGAATACTGGGTCAATGGAAAGATTCTTGTAGTGTGGATGTGCAGAGGGATCTTGGTGTGCAAAGAACAAAGAACAAATAAAACTTACAGCTCAGGAAGACACCCTTCAGCCTGAGCCGATCCAAGTGTACTGTCTAAACTTGTCGGTCAATTCCTAAGCATCTGTATCCCTCTACTCCCCACCTACCCATGCATTTATCCAGACGCATCTGAAATGAATCTACCACCTCCGCTGGCAACGCATTCCAGACACCCACCACCCTTTGTGTGAAGTACTTGCCACGTGTACTCCCCCCCCCCCCTTAAACTTTCCACCTCTCACCTTGAAAGCATGACCTCTTGTTACTGAATCCTTTACCCAAGGAAAAAGCTTGTCTCTATGCACCCTGTCTATACCCTTTATGATTCTGTAAACCTCAATCAGGTCCCCCCTCAATCTCCTTTTTTCTAATGAAAATAAACCTAACTTACTCAACCTCTCTCCATAGCTAGCACCTTCCATACCAGGCAACATCCTCGTAAACCTTCTCTGCACCCTCTCCAAAGCGTCCACATCCTTTTGGTAATGTGGTGACCAGAACTGTGCACAGTATTCTAAATGCAGCTGAACCAATGTCTTGTACAATTTTAACATGACTTGTCAGCTCTTATACTCAATACCCTGTCCAATGAAGGCAAGCATATTATATGCCTTCTTGACCACTCCACCACCTGTGCAGCAACCTTCAGGATACAATGGACCTGCATTCCCAGATTTCTCTGCCCATCAACTTTTCCTAAGTGTCTTCCATTCATTGCATAATTCGCTCTAGAATTAGTCTTGCCTAAATGCATTACCTCACATTTGTCTGGATTGAAATCCATCTGCCACTTTTCCACCCAACTCTCCAGTCTATCTATATCCTCCTATTCTTTGACAGTTCCTATGCTTTCTGCTACTCCACCAATCTTCGTGTCATCTGCAAACTTGCTGATCATACCAACAGTGCCCTCTTCCAGATCATTTATGTATATTACAAACAACAGTGGCCCCAACACTGACTGCTGTGGAACACCACTGGTCACCTTTCTCCATTTCAAGAAACTCCCTTCAACTACAACTCTCTGTCTCCTGTTGCTCAACCAGTTTTTTATCCACCCAGCTAGAACACCCTGCACACCATATGACTTCACTTTCTCCATTATTCTACAATGGGGAACCTTATCAAACACCTTACTAAAGTCCATGAATATGACATCAACAGCCTTTCCTTCATCTAACAACTTGGTCACTTCCTCAAAGAACTCTGTTAAGATGGTAAGGCATGATCTCTCCCGGACAAAACCATGTTGCCTATCACTGATAAGCCCATTCTTTTCTAAATATAAATAGATCCTATCCCTCAGTACCCTCTCCAGCAACTTTCCCACCACCAACGTCAGGCTCACTGGTCTGTAGTTACCCGGAATATCCCTGCTAACCTTCTTGTACAGGGGACAACATGAGTAATCCTCCAGTCCTCCGGCACCTCACCTGTATTTAAGGATGCCACAAAGATATCTGTCAGGGCCCCAGCTATTTCCTCTCTCACCTCCCTCAGCAACCTAGGATAGATCCCATCCAGTCCTGTGGTTTTGACCACCTCAATAACCTCTAGCCTACCCAACACACCTTCCCTACTTATGTCAACGTGATCCAGATTAATCAAACTTCTATCTCTAATCTCAACATTCATCATGTTGCTCTCCTCAGTGAACACTGATGCAAAGTAATCATTCAGAATCTCACCAATTCTCTCAGATTTGACACATAGCCTTCCTTCATTATCTTTTAGTGGACCAATCTTTTCTCTAGTTACCCGCTTGCTTCTTATATAAGAATAAAATGCTTTGGGATTCTCCTTAATTCTGCTTGCTAAAGCTATTTCATGAGCCTTTTTAGCCCGTTTGATTCCTCGTTTAAGACTTGTCCCAATCTTCCGATATTACTCCAGGGCCTGTTCTGTTCTTAGCTGCCTAGACCTTACGTACGCTTCCCTTTTCCTCTTGGCTAGTCGTACAATTTCCACGGTTCACAAATCTTGCCTTTCCTATCCTTTGCCTTCAATGGGACATGCCTATCCTGCACTATCTTTGAAAGCCTCACACAAATGTGGACTTCTGTTCAAATAGTTGTGTCCAATCCACATTTCTGAACTCCTGCCTAATTTTGATATAATTGGCCCTCGCCCAGTTTAGTATTCTTCCCTTAGGACCACTCTCATCTTTATCTACGAATATTCTAAAACTTACAGAATTGCGGTCATTGTTCCCAAAGAAATCCCCTACCGCAACTTCTACCACCTGTCCTGGCTCGTTCCCCAGTACCAGGTCCAATATGGCCCCTTCCCTTGTCGGACTGATGACATACTGCTCTAGAAAACTCTCCTGGACGCTTCCTACAAATTCTACCCCATCCAGACCTCTGACGCTAAGAGGTACCCCAGTCAATGTTGGGAAAATTAAAATCTCCAATCACCACTACCCTAATGCCTCTACATCTTTCCATAACCTGTTTACCTATTTGTTCTTCTACCTCACCCTCACTGTTGGGAGGCCTGTAGTACAGCACCAACAATGTAACTGCATCCTTCTTATTTCTCAGCTCCACCCATAAGACCTCACTGCTCACACCCTTCATAGTGTCTTCCTTTAGCACAGCCGTGATATCATCCCTGACCAGCAATGCAACTCCTTCCCTGCCTTTCACTCTCCCCCCCCTGTCTTTACTGAAGCGTCTATATCCTGGAACATTTAGTTGCCAATCATCATGCCCTTCCTTCAACCAAGTCTCTGTGATTGCAATAAAGTCATACTCCCAGGCACCAATCCAAGTTCATCTGCCTTACGCACTATGCATTAAAGTAGATGCATTTCAGGCCACCCATTCTTTTGCGCTTATTCGCTCTCTGCCTACTCTTCCCTTTATTAATGCTATCTACATGATTTTTACAGTCTCCAGTCTCTACCTCGCTGCCTACATTTTTTTTCTTCTGGTTCCCAGTCCCTGGCACATTAGTTTAAAACCTCCCCAAAAGCAGTAGCAAAAACTCCCCAAGGACATTGGTTCCAGTCTGGTTCAGATGTGGACCATCCATTTTGTAATAGTCCCACCTTCCCCAGAACCTGTCCCAATGTCCAACAAATGTGAACCCTTCCCTCCGACACCATCTCTCAAGCCACATGTTCATCGTGCCTATTATTTTCATTTCTACACTGGCTAGCACGCGGCACTGGTTGTAATCCCAAGATCACTACCTTTAAGGTCCTCCTCTTTAACTTCTCTCCTAGCTCCCTGAATGCTTCTTTCAGGACCTCATCTTGTTTTCTACTTATATTGATAGTGCCTATATGCACCAAGGCAACTGGCTGTTCACCCTCCCCTTTTAGAATGCTTTACAGCTGATCGGTGACATCCCTGTCCCGAGCACCTCAGAGGCAACATACCATCCTGGAGTCCCATTTTTGGCCACAGAACCGCCTATCCACTCCCCTCATAATTGAATCCCCTATGACTATGGCCCTTTGAGTCTTTTTCGCACCCTTCTGAACAGCAGTACCCGCCAAGGTGCCATGATCATGACAACTGCTGCCCTCTCCTGGTGAGCCATCTCCCCCAACAGTATCCAAAACAGTATACCTGTTTTGGAGGGAGATGACTGCAGGGGACACCTGCACTGCCTTCCTATTCATTTTCTGTCTTTTGGTCACCCATTCACTGTCTCCCTCAGCAATTCTAACCTGCATGTACATAGATCCCTGAAAGTTACCACCCAGTACTGTTAAGATAGCGCTGATAGTGCTGTTAAGACGGCATACGGTGTGTTAGGTTTTCTTTGTAGAGGGATTGAGTTCCAGAGCCGTGATACCATGCTGCAAATGTACAAAATACTAGTACGGCCACGCTTGGAATATTCGCCCCATTACAGGACGGATGGGGAAGCATTGAAAAAGGTGCAGAGGAGATTTACCAAGATGTTGCCTGATCTGGAACAAAAGTCTTCTGAGGAAATGCTGAGGAACTTGGGTCTATTCTTATTGGAGGTAAGAAGGCTAACAGGGGACTTAATAGAGACATACAAAATGATCAGAGGATTAGATAGGGTGGACAGTGAAAGTCTTTTACCTCAGATGATGATGTCAGCTTGCATGAGGGGGCATAGCTACAAATTGAAGGGTGGTAGATTTAAGAGAGATGTTAGAGGCAGTTTCTTTACACAGAGAGTGGTAAGGGCGTGGAATGCCCTGCCTGCCAATGTAGTTCACTCAGCCACATTAGGGCCATTTAAACAGTCCTTGAATAAGCATATAGATGATGATGGGATAGTGTAGGGTGATGGGCTTAGATTGGTTCACTGCTTGGTGCAACATCGAGGGCCAAAGGGCCTATTCTGCGCTGTATTGTTCTATGTTCTATACTCTCAGCAGAATTGACACATTTTCTCATTTTTACACCGATATTCAAAACCTATTTTACATCTTAATTTCTCTATTACCACTATTCACACTCTTTTTGTCTTATGTTCTTGGCAGCTTCAACAGCATAAAGAAATCACCTTCCAACCTCTTCAGTTTTCGAGAATTGTATCAGAGTCAAAATGCAGACTCTGTGTTTCTCTCTCCGCAGTTGTAGCCAGAACAGATGAGTTTATCGTGCATTTTCTTTTTTTTTCAGATTGCTAACATCCACATTATTTTGCTATTATAATTTTCCATGTCTTGCTATCCTGAGTTTAGGCTATGCTTTCTTTATCATACATCACTGATTAACAAAGCCATATCTCCACTAGTTCCTTGTTTCCTGATATTCTTACTCTTGACAATTCATGTTCTGATCCATGACATCTGGCAGCTATGTATTTATAAAGGCTACCAGATATTTTTTCTTACTGTTTGCCCTCTCGGTTCATCTGTTGTATTTGAAATGGTATATGCATTCAGACACAAAGACATAATTTTCAATGTTTATCTGTTGGTTAATTTGGAGATTCATACTCCCTGAACCTTCCTGCCACAGGAAGGGAATCTCATGCTGATCTTGCTTTTATGCACCTCCTGTGCAGCCATTACTTTGTATTCCTCGCTTTGATTAATCACCCTCTGATCTGTCCTTGTATGTTAACATCAGCCTCTACTATACGCAAAACAGAACTTTTCACTTTACTTAGGTACATTGACAACAATCAAACCAAATCAAACAGTCTGTTTATCAGTTTTCAAGATGATCACATTTCCCTTTGGCCTTCACCATTGAGATAACATACCTCAGTTTACAGCACTGTCATACAATGTCACGGTTAATGCAGTGAGCAGGACCTTACCCTCAGGGTAGATCCCCAGCCCTGGTGCCTGAGTCTCTGCAGTCCACAAACTCACCCGATAGTGAGTTTGCACCTTTCTAGCACCTTTCCGGTGGGGTGATCTAAGCCAGGGATTTTGTCCCGCAGCGCTTTGGTCCAGGGGATCCTGAGTCGGGTGATCAGGTCCCAGTGACCCAAACTCCCCTTCCCGTGATCTTTTCCCGGTGAACACACCCCCTCCACCCTAGTGACCTGGTCCCTGTGATTACCCCCTCCCCCTGGGGGGGGTCAGTTCCCAGGGATCCACACTTCCCTCCTGGTGATGCCCCCACTGGGTGTTCTGGTCTCAGTGATCCCCCCAGGTGATCTGGTCCCGGTGACCATCCCCTAATCCAGATGATTTGGTCCCAGTGACCCCCACCCTCCCTGGTGATCTCCTCCCGGGGATCCCCCCCCAGGTGATCTGGTGCAGAGGATCCTGCCCCAAGTGATTGGGGGCAGATGTTCGCAGGTAAACGGATGGCTGGAAAATGGGAAGCCTTCCGAAATGAGAGAATGAGAATCCAGAGAAAGTACATTCCTGTTAGAGAGAAAGGAAAGGCTGGTAGGTATTGGGAATGCTGGATGACTAAAGAAATTGAGGGTTTGGTTAAGAAAAAGAAGGAAACACATGTAAGGTATAGACAGGATAGATCGAGTGAATCCTTATTAGAGTATAAAGATTAGGTTACTTACAGTGTGGAAACAGGCCCTTCGGCCCAACAAATCCACACCGACCCGCCGAAGCGTAACACACCCAGACCCATTCCCCTACATTTACCCCTTCACCTAACACTACAGGCAATGTAGCATGGCCAATTCACCTAACCTGCATATTTTTGGACTGTGGGAGGAAACCCGAGCACCCAGAGGAAACCCATGCAGACACGGGAGAATATGTAAACTCCACACAGAGAGTCACCTGAGGCGGGAATTGAACCCAGATTTCTGGCGCTGTGAGGCAGCAGTGGTAACCACTGTGCCACCGTGCTCCCAAAGGAAGTCGGAGTATAGTTAAGAGGGAAATCAAGAGGGGAAAAAGGGGACATGAGATAGCCTTGGCAAATAGAAATTAAGGAGAATCCAAAGAGTTTTTAAAAATTCATTAAGGAATGAATGAGTAACTTGGAGGGGAATAGGGTTCCTCAAAGATCAGCAAGCCAGCCTTTACATGGAGCCACAGAAAATGGGGAAAGATACTAAACAAGTATTTTGCATCAGTATTTACTTTGGAAAAGGATATGGAAAATATAGACTGTAGGGAAATAGATGGTGACATCTTGCAAAATGTCCAAATTACAGCGGAGGAAGTGCTGGATGTCTTGAAATGGGTAAAGGTGGATAAATCCCCAGGACCTGATCAGGTGTACCCAAGAACTTTGTGGGAAGCTAGAGAAGTGATTGCTGGGCCTCTTGCTGAGATATTTGTATATCGATAGTCACAGGTGAGGTGCGGAAGACTGGAGGTTGCCTAACGTGGTGCCACTGTTTAAGAAGGGCGGTAAAGACAAGCCAGGGAACTATAGACTGGTGAGCCTGACTTCGGTGGTGGGCAAGTTGTTGGAGGGAATCCTGAGGGACAGGATGTACAGGTATTTGGAAAGGCAAGGACTGATTCGGGATAGTCAACATGGCATTGTGCATGGGAAATCATATCTCACAAACTTGATTGAGTTTTTCGAAGAAGTAACAAAGAAGATTGATGAGGGCAGAGCAGTAGATGTGGTCTATATGGGAAGGCCGGTGAAGACAAGCCAGGGAATATAGACCGGTGAGCCTGACCGTCGGTGGTATGCAAGTTTTGGAGGGAATCCTGAGGGATAGGATGTACATGTGTTTGGAAAGGCAAGGGCTGATTAGGGATAGACAACATGGCTTTGTGCGTGGAAAATCGTTTCTCACAAACTTGATTGAATTTTTTGAGGAAGTAGCAAAGAGGAATGAAGAGAGCAGAGCAGTAGATGTGATCTATATGGACTTCAGTAAGGCGTTCGACAACGTTCCCCATGGGAGACTGATTGACAAGGTTAGATCTCACAGAATACTGGGAGAACTAGCTAGTTGGATATAGAACTGGCACAATGGTAGAAGACAGAGTGTGGTGGTGGAGGATTGTTTTCAGACTGGAGGCCTGTGACCAGTGGAGCGCCACAAGAATCGGTGTTGGGCCCTCTACTTTTTAGACAATAGACAATAGGTGCAGAAGTAGGCCATTCAGCCCTTCGAGCCTGTACCGCCATTCAATGTGATCATGGCTGATCATTCCTAATCAGTATCCGCTTCCTGCCTTATCTCCATAACCCTTGATTCCACTATCTTTGAGAGCTCTATCCAACTCTTTCTTAAATGAATCCAGAGACTGGGCCTCCACTGCCCTCTGGGGCAGAGCATTCCACACAGCCACCACTCTCTGGGTGAAGAAGTTTCTCCTCATCTCTGTCCTAAATGGTCTACCCCGAATTTTTAAGCTGTGTCCTCTGCTTCGGCACTCACCCATCAGCGGAAACGTGTTTCCTGCTGCCTGAGTGTCCAATCCTTTCATAATCTTATATGTCTCAATCAGATCCCCTCTCAGTCTTCTAAACTCAAAGGTATACAAGCCCAGTCGCTACAGTCTTTCAGTGTAAGGTAATCCCTCCATTCCAGGAATTGACCTCGTGAACCTACGCTGCACTCCCTCAATAGCCAGAATGTCTTTCCTCAAATTTGGAGACCAGAACTGCTCACAGTACTCCAGGTGTGGTCTCACCAGGGCCCTGTACAGCTGCATAAGCACCTCTTTGCTTCTATACTCAATTCCTCTTGTTATAGAATATAGAACATAGAACATAGAAAAATACAGCGCAGTACAGTCCCTTCGGCCCTCGATGTTGCGCCGACCGATGCCTATCTAACCTACACTAGCCCAATAACCTCCATATGCTTATCCAATGCCTGCTTAAATGACCATAAAGAGGGAGAGCTGCAAATGTGTTGCTGGTCAAAGCACAGCAGGCCAGGCAGCATCGAGATGCTGCCTGGCCTGCTGTGCTTTGACCAGCAACACATTTGCAGCTGTGATCTCCAGCATCTGCAGACCTCATTTTTTACATAAAGAGGGAGAGTCCACCACTGTTACCGGCAGGGCATTCCATGAACTCACAACCCGCTGAGTAAAGAATCTACCCCGAACATCTGTCCTATACCAACCTCCCCTTAATTTAAAGCTGTGTTCCCTAGTAACAGCTGACTCCATTAGCGGAAAAAGGTTCTCACTGTCAACCCTATCTAAACCCCTAATCATCTTGTACACCTCTATCAAATCTCCCCGAAACCTTCTTTTCTCCAATGAGAACAGCCCCAAGTGCCTCAGCCTTTCCTCATACGATCTTCCTACCATGCCAGGCAACATCCTGGTAAACCTTCTCTGCACCCGTTCCAATGCCTCCACATCCTTCCTATAGTATGGCGACCAAAACTGCACACAATACTCCAGATGAGGCCACATCAGAGTCTTATACAACTGCAACATGACCTCAGGACTCCGGAACTCAATTCCTCTACCAATAAAGCCCAGTACGCCATATGCCTTCTTCACAGCACTATTTACCTGGGTGGCAACTTTCAGAGATCTGTGTACATGGACACCAAGATCCCTCTGCTCATCCACACTACCAAGTAGCCTACCATTAGCCCAGTAATCCATCTTCTTGTTACTCTTACCAAAGTGAATGACTTCACACTTAGCTACATTGAACTCCATTCGCCACCTTTCTGCCCAGCTCTGCAACTTATCAATATCCCGCTGTAACCTGCCACATCCTTCTTCGCTGTCCACAACTCCACCGACTTTCGTATCATCCGCAAACTTGCTCACCCAGCTTTCAAGCCCCTCCTCCAGGTCATTTATAAAAATGACAAACAGCAATGGTCCCAAAACAGATCCTTGTGGAACACCGGTAGTAACTGCACTCCAAGATGAACCTATACCATCAACTACTACCCTCTGTATCCTTCCAGTCAGCCAATTCCTAATCCAAACCTCTAATGCACCCTCAATGCCATACCTCCGTAATTTTTGCAGTAGCCTACCATGGGGTACCTTATCGAACGCCTTGCTAAAATCCATATACACCACATCTACTGCTTTACCCTCGTCCACTTCCTTGGTCACCTTCTCAAAGAACTCAATAAGATTTGTGAGGCACGGCCTGCCCTTCATAAAACCATGCTGACTATCCTTGATCACATTATTCCAATCTAGATGTTCATAAATCCTATCCCTTACAAAATAAATCTTATCCCTTATGAAGACCAGCATGATATTAGCCTTCTTCACTACCTGCTGTACCTGCATGCTTGTCTTCATTGACTGGTGTACAAGAACACCCAGATCTCTCTGTACTGCCCCTTTACCTAAGTTGATTCCATTGAGGTAGTAATCTGCCTTCCTGTTCTTGCCACCAAAGTGGATAACCATACATTTATCCACATTCAACTGCATCTGCCATGCATCTGACTACTCACCTAACTTGTCCAGGTCACCCTGTAATCTCCTAACATCCTCCTCATATTTCACCCTGCCATCCAGCTTTGTATCATCAGCAAATTTGCTAATGTTATTGCTGATACCATCTTCTATATCATTAACATATATTGTAAAAAGCTGCGGTCCCAGCACGGATCCCTGCGGTACCCCACTGGTCACTGCCTGCCATTCCGAAATGGAGCCGTTTATCACTACTCTTTGTTTCCTATCAGCCAACCAATTTTCAATCCAATCTAGTACTTTGCCCCCAATACCATGCGCCCTAAGTTTACTCACTAGCCACCTATGTGGAACTTTATCAAAAGCTTTCTGAAAGTCCAGGTACACTACATCTACTGGATCTCCCTCATCCATCTTCAGAGTTACATCCTCAAAAAATTCAAGAAGATTAGTCAAGCACGATTTTCCCTTCATAAATCCATGCTGACTCTGTCCTATCCTGTTACGACTATCCAGATGTGCCGTAATCTCATCCTTTATAATAGGCTCCAGCATTTTTCCCACCACTGAGGTCAGACTAACTGGTCTATAATTTCCTGCTTCCTCTCTCCCACCTTTCTTAAAAAGTGGTATAACATTAGCCACTCTCCAATCCTCAGGAACCGACCCCGAATCTATCGAACTCTGGAAAATAATCACCAACGCATCCGCGATTTCCCGAGCCACCTCCTTCAGTACTCTGGGATGTAGACCATCAGGCCCCGGGGACTTAACAACCTTCAGACCTAACAGTCTCTCCAACACCAAATCCTGGTAAATACAGATTCCCTTAAGTTCAGGTCCTTCAGTCACTGTTACCTCAGGGAGATTGCTTGTGTCTTCCCCAGTGAACACAGATCTGAAGTACCCATTTAATTCTTCTGCCATTTCTTCTGTCATTTACATTAATGATTTAGATGCGAGTATAAGAGGTACAGTTAGTAAGTTTGCAGATGACACCAACATTGGAGGTATAGTGGACAGCGAAGAGGGTTACCTCAGATTACAACAGGATCTTGACCAGATGGGCCAATGGGCTGAGAAGTAGCAGACAAGTGTGAGATGCTGCAGTTTGGGAAAGCAAATCTTAGCAGGACTAAATAAAAGCAAATTACTGCAGATGCTGGAATCTGAAACCAAAAAAGAAAATGCTGGAAAATCTCAGCGGGTCTGGCTGCATCTGTAAGGAGAGAAAAGAACTGACATTTCGAATCTAACTGACCCTTTACAGATGCTGCCAGACCTGCTGAGATTTTCCAGCATTTTCTCTTTTGGCTAAGCAGGACTTATACACTTAATGGCAAGATCCTAGGGAGTGTTGCTGAACAAAGAGACCTTGGAGTGCAGGTTCATAGCTCCTTGAAAGTGGAGTCGCAGGTAGGGGATACTGAAGAAGGTGTTTGGTATGCTTTCCTTTATTGGTCAGTGTATTGAGTACAGGAGTTGGGAGATCATGTTGTGGCTGTACAGGACATTGGTTAGGCCACTGTTGGAATATTGCATGCAATCCTGGTCTCCTTCCTATTGGAAAGATGTTGTGAAACTTGAAAGGATTCAGAAAATATTTACAAGGATGTTGCCAGGGTTGGAGGATTTGAGCTATAGGGAGAGGCTGAACAGGCTGGGGCTGTTTTCCCTGGAGCGTCGGAGGCTGAGGGGAGACCTTATAGAGGCTTACAAAATTATGAGGGGCATGGATAGGGTAAATAGTCAAAGTCTTTTCCCTGGGGTCGGGGAGTCCAGAACTAGAGGGTATAGGTTTAAAGTCTGGTTGAAGATTTGTAGCTCGGGTGTCCGTTGTTGTGGTTCTGTTCGCCGAGCTGGAAGTTTTTGCTGCAAACGTTTCGTTCCCTGGCTAGGGAACATCATCAGTGCTATTGGAGCCTCCTGTGAAGCGCTGCTTTGCTGTTTCTTCCGGTATTTATAGTGGTTTGTTCTTGCCGCTTCCGGGTGTCAGTTTTAGCTGTAGTAGTTTGTATGTGGGGTCCAGGTCGATGTGTCTGTTGATGGATGTTCTTGCCGTTTCCGGGTGTCAGTTTCAGCTGTAGTGGTTTGTATATGGGGTCCAGGTCTATGTGTCTGTTAATGGAGTTTGTGGATGAATGCCATGCTTCTAGGAATTCCCCAGCTGTTCTCTGTCTGGCTTGTCCTATGATGGTAGTGTTTTCCCAGTCAAATTCATGTTCCTGGTTGTCTGAGTGTATGGCTACTAGGGATAGCTGGTCGTGTCGTTTTGTGGCTAGCTGATGTTCATGAATGCGGATTGTTAGCTGTCTTCCTGTTTGTCCTATATAGTGTTTTGTGCAGTCCTTGCATGGTATTTTGTAAACTACGTTGGTTTGGCTCGTGCTGGCTATTGGGTCCTTTGTTCTAGTGAGTTGTTGTCTGAGTGTGGAAGTTGGCTTGTGTGCTGTTATGAGTCCTAAGGGTCGCAGTAGTCTGGCTGTCAGTTCTGAGACGCTCCTGACGTATGGTAGTGTGGCTAGTCCTTTTGGTTGTGGCATGTCCTCGTTCCGTGGTCTATCTCTTAGGCATCTGGTGATAAAGTTGCGTGGGTATCCGTTTTTGGCGAATACCTTGTATAGGTGTTCCTCTTCCTCTTTTCGCAGTCCTTGTTGATAGGTTCGGCCTCCTGTGTTCTGTTATGTATGTCCAGTAGGTTGGCTATTGTTTCTCTGGCTAGGGTTTTGTCAATTGATGTGAACAGTGCCGTCACGTCGAATGATACCATGGATACTTCTTTGTCTATGTGTGTATTCCTGATGATGTCCAAGAATTCCTGTGTTGACTGTATGGAGTGTTTGGATCCGCTGACTAGGTGTTTCAGTTTTTGTTGTAGTTCTTTGGCCAGTTTGTATGCTGGTGTCCCTGGTAGTGATACTATGGGTCGGAGTGGGATGTTTGGTTTGTGTACTTTGGGTAGTCCGTAGAATCTGGGGGTGTTGTTGCTTTCAGGTTTCATTCTTTGCCGGTCCGCTTTGGTTATCTGTCCATTTTTTTGTAGATTCCTTAGTGTGTTGATTATTCTATTGGTGAGTTGTGGTGTGGGGTCGGAATCCTTCATTTGGTAGGTGTTGGTGTCTGCGAGTAGTTGTTGTGCTTTATTGATGTAGTCTGATTTATCTAAGATGACCGTCATTCTGCCTTTATCTGCCGGTAGTATGATTATGTTCTTGTCATTTTTCAGTGCTTTCAGTGCTTCCCTCTCCTTGGTGTTGAGGTTATGTGTATGTCGTTTTCTTATCATCATAGGTACGACCGTTTGTCTCACTGTTTGTTGGCCCATCTGGTCAAGATCCTGTTGTAATCTGAGGTAACCCTCTTCGCTGTCCACTATACCTCCAATGTTGGTGTCATCTGCAAACTACTACAGCTGAAACTGACACCCAGAAGCGGCAAGAACAAACCACTATAAATACCGGAAGAAACATGAAAGCAGCGCTTCACAGGAGGCTCCAATAGCACTGATGATGTTCCCTAGCCAGGGAACGAAACGTTTGCAGCAAAAACTTCCAGCTCGGCGAACAGAACCACAACAGAGGGTATAGGTTTAGGGTGAGAGGGGAAAGATATAAAATAGACCTCGGGCAACTTTTTCACACAGAGGGTGGTGTGAGTATGGAATGAGCTGCCAGAGGAAGTGGTGGAGGCTGGTACAATTGTAACATTTAAGAGGCATTTGGATGGGTAAATGAATAGGAAGGGTTTGGAGGGATATGGGCCAGGTGCTGGCAGGTGGGACTAGATTGGGTTGGGATATCTGGTCGGCATGGACGGGTTGGACCGAAGGGTCTGTTTCCGTGCTGTACATCTCTATGACTATATGGCCATTCCCCCCCCCCGGTGATCTGGTCCCGGTGACCCCCCCTCCGGTGATCTGGTCCCGGTGACCCCCCCCGGTGATCTGGTCCCGGTGACCCCCCGGTGATCTGGTCCCAGTGACCCCCCCGGTGATCTGGTCCCGGTGACCCCGCCTCCGGTGATCTGGTCCCGGTGACCCCCCCCGGTGATCTGGTCCCGGTGACCCCCCCGGTGATCTGGTCCCGGTGACCCCCCTCCCCCCGGTGATCTGGCTCCGGTGACCCCCCCCGGTGATCTGGTCCCGGTGACCCCGCTTCCCCCCGGTGATCTGGTCCCGGTGACCCCCCTTCCCCCCGGTGATCTGGTCCCGGTGACCCCCCCCGGTGATCTGGTCCCGGTGACCCCCCTTCCCCCCGGTGATCTGGTCCCGGTGACCCCCCTCCCCCCGGTGATCTGGTCCCGGTGACACCCCCGGTGATCTGGCCCCGGTGACCCCCCGGTGATCGGGTCCCGGTGACTCCCCCCCGGTGATCTGGTCCCGGTGACCCCCCCCCGGTGATCTGGTCCCGGTGACCCCCCCGGTGATCTGGTCCCGGTGACCCCCCTCCCCCCAGTGATCTGGTCCCGGTGACCCCCCCTGGTGATCTGGTCCCGGTGACCCCCCTTCCCCCCGGTGATCTGGTCCCGGTGACCCCCCCGGTGATCTGGTCCCGGTGACCCCCCCGGTGATCTGGTCCCGGTGACCCCCCTTCCCCCCGGTGATCTGGTCCCGGTGACCCCCCTTCCCCCCGGTGATCTGGTCCCGGTGACCCCCCTTCCCCCCGGTGATCTGGTCCCGGTGACCCCCCTCCCCCGGTGATCTGGTCCCGGTGACCCCCCTCCCCCCGGTGATCTGGTCCCGGTGACACCCCCGGTGATCTGGCCCCGGTGACCCCCCGGTGATCTGGTCCCGGTGACCCCTCCCCCGGTGATCGGGTCCCGGTGACCCCCCCGGTGATCTGGTCCCGGTGACCCCCCGGTGATCTGGTCCCGGTGACCCCCCCGGTGATCAGGTCCCGGTGACCCCTCCCCCGGTGACCCCCCCGTGATCTGGTCCCGGTGACCCCCCCGGTGATCTGGTCCCGGTGACCCCCCCGGTGATCTGGTCCCGGTGACCCCCCCCGGTGATCTGGTCCCGGTGACCCCCCCCGGTGATCAGGTCCCGGTGACCCCTCCCCCGGTGATCGGGTCCCGGTGACCCCCCCGGTGATCAGGTCCCGGTGACCCCTCCCCCGGTGATCGGGTCCCGGTGACCCCCCCGGTGATCGGGTCCCGGTGACCCCTCCCCCGGTGATCGGGTCCCGGTGACCCCCCCGGTGATCTGGTCCCGGTGACCCCCCCCGGTGATCTGGTCCCGGTGACCCCCCCGGTGATCTGGTCCCGGTGACCCCCCCGGTGATCTGGTCCCGGTGATCTGGTCCCGGTGCCCCCCCCGGTGATCGGGTCCCGGTGACCCCCCCCGGTGATCTGGTCCCGGTGACCCCCCCCGGTGATCTGGCCCCGGTGATCTGGTCCCGGTGCCCCCCCCGGTGATCGGGTCCCGGTGACCCCCCCGGTGATCTGGTCCCGGTGACCCCCCCGGTGATCGGGTCCCGGTGACCCCCCCGGTGATCTGGTCCTGGTGACCCCCCCCGGTGATCGGGTCCCGGTGACCCCCCCGGTGATCTGGTCCCGGTGATCGGGTCCCGGTGACCCCCCCGGTGATCGGGTCCCGGTGACCCCCCCCGGTGATCGGGTCCCGGTGACCCCCCCCCGGTGATCGGGTCCCGGTGACCCCCCCCGGTGATCTGGTCCCGGTGTCCCCCCCCGGTGATCGGGTCCCGGTGACCCCCCCGGTGATCGGGTCCCGGTGACCCCCCCGGTGATCTGGTCCCGGTGACCCCCCCCGGTGATCGGGTCCCGGTGATCTGGTCCCGGTGACCCCCCCCGGTGATCGGGTCCCGGTGACCCCCCCCGGTGATCTGGTCCCGGTGACCCCCCCCGGTGATCTGGTCCCGGTGACCCCCCCCGGTGATCGGGTCCCGGTGACCCCCCCCGGTGATCTGGTCCCGGTGATCGGGTCCCGGTGACCCCCCCCGGTGATCGGGTCCCGGTGCCCCCCCCCCGGTGATCTGGTCCCGGTGACCCCCCCCGGTGATCGGGTCCCGGTGACCCCCCCGGTGATCGGGTCCCGGTGACCCCCCCGGTGATCTGGTCCCGGTGACCCCCCCCCGGTGATCGGGTCCCGGTGATCTGGTCCCGGTGACCCCCCCCGGTGATCTGGTCCCGGTGACCCCCCCGGTGATCGGGTCCCGGTGACCCCCCCCGGTGATCGGGTCCCGGTGACCCCCCCCCCGGTGATCTGGTCCCGGTGACCCCCCCCCGGTGATCGGGTCCCGGTGATCGGGTCCCGGTGACCCCCCCCCGGTGATCTGGTCCCGGTGACCCCCCCCCCGGTGATCTGGTCCCGGTGCCCCCCCCCCGGTGATCGGGTCCGGGGATCCCGCTCTCTCTTACCGCTGCCCCCGGGGCCGAGCTCCTCCGTCTCTTCACCGAGCGACAGCGACCGTTATCCCCGGGGTCTCCCCAGCGACCCGCACGGACCGGGGGCGGGGCGTCTCGTGGAGGGGGCGGCAGGTGCGACGGAGGGGGCGGGGGCCTGATTGAGGGGCGGGGCCTGGTGGAGGGGGCGGGGCCTGATGGAGGGGGCGGGGCCTGATGGAGGGGGCGGGGCCTACTTGAGGAGCCGTGTTCTGGAGGGGGGGCGGGATCCAAGGAAAAGGCTGTAACAAGAGGCGGGAGAAGTGGGCGTGGCTTTGGCGAAGGGTGCTTTTCTTTTCAGCGGGCGGGGCTTGTGGAAAGAGCAGGCCGCAGGGATGTGCGGGCAGTTAAACATACTCTGCGGCTGGGCCTGATTGGAGGGACTGGGGCCTGAGGGCTGGGTTCGCACTGGGAGAGAGATAGTGGGGCCTGAGGGAGGCAGTGGGCGGAAGAGGCCAGGGCCGGGGGGAGAGGGCGGGTCCAGAGGGAGAGGGCGGGGCCGGAGGGAGAGGGCGGGGCCGGAGGGAGAGGGCGGGTCCAGAGGGAGGGCAGGGTTTGAGGGAGAGGGCGGGGCCAGAGGGAGAGGGCGGGGCCAGAGGGAGAGGGCAGGGTTTGAGGGAGAGGGCGGGGCCAGAGGGAGAGGGCGGGTCCAGAGGGAGAGGGCGGGGGTCTGAGGGAGAGGGCGGGGCCAGAGGGAGAGGGCGGGGTCTGAGTGAGAGGGCGGGGCCGCAGCGAGAGGCGGGGTCTGAGGGAGAGGGCGGGGTCTGAGAGAGAGGGCGGGGTCTGAGGGAGAGGGTGGGGGGGTCTGAGGGAGGGGGCGGGGCCGCAAGGAGAGGGCGGGGTCTGAGTGAGAGGGCGGGGCCGCAGCGAGAGGCGGGGTCTGTGGGAGGGGGCGAGGTCTGAGGGAGAGGGCGGGGCCGCAGGGAGAGGGCGGGGTCTGAGTGAGAGGGCGGGGCCGCAGCGAGAGGCGGGGTCTGAGGGAGAGGGCGGGGTCTGAGAGAGAGGGCGGGGTCTGAGGGAGAGGGTGGGGGGGTCTGAGGGAGGGGGCGGGGCCGCAAGGAGAGGGCGGGGTCTGAGTGAGAGGGCGGGGCCGCAGCGAGAGGCGGGGTCTGTGGGAGGGGGCGAGGTCTGAGGGAGAGGGCGGGGCCGCAGGGAAAGGGCGGGGTCTGAGTGAGAGGGCGGGGCCGCAGCGAGAGGCGGGGTCTGTGGGAGGGGGCGGGGTCTGTGGGAGGGGGACATTGCGGGAAAGCATCATGACAGGGAGACTGTGTTGACCAAAATTAAAAATCACTCAACACCAGGTTATTCCAAATAAACTTGTTGGAAGTATGAGCTTTCAGAGCGCTGCTCCTTCCTCAGGTAACTCCTGGGGATTGACCATAAAACAGAGTTTATTGCATAAGATCATAGTAAGATAAGAAGATAAGAGCTAGGATTAGGAGTACCGTCCGGCCCTTTGAACCTGCTCCGCCACTCAGTAAGATCATAGAACGCAAAACATGGAAAAATACAGCACAGAACAGGCCCTTTGGCCGATGATGTTGTGCCGAGGTTTAATCCTAATGTCAAATATAGTAACAACTTACGCATCCCTCAGTCGCTTAAATGTCCCCAATGACTCTGCTTCACGACCACAGCTGGCAACACAATCCATACATTCACAACTCTCTGCGTAAAGAACCTACCTCTGACATCTCCTTTATACCTTCCTCCTAATATCTTCAACTATGACTTCTTGTGCCGGTCAATCCTACCTTGGGGAAAAGTCTCTGGCTATTGACTCTTATCTATTCCACTCATCTTGTATACCTCGATCAGGTCTCCTCTCTTCCTCCTCTCCAGAGAGTAAACTCTGAGTTTATTCAACCTTTCTTCATAAGGCAAGCCCTCCAGTCCAGGCAGCATCCTGGTAAACCTTCTTTACACCCTCTCCAAAGTCTCTATATCTTTCCTAGATCCGCTGTATCATTACACTGACCAGAGCTGGACACAGTGTTCCAAGTGTGGTTTCACCAGGGACTTGTAGAGCTGCAGCAAAACCTCTGTTAATGAAAGGTAAAACAATGACTGCAGATGCTGGAAACCAGATTCCGGATTAGAGGTACTGGAAAAGCAGTTCAGGCAGCACCCGAGGAGCAGCAAAATCGATGTTTCGGACAAAAGCTCTACTCTGTTAATGAAAGCCAAAGCATCATATGCTTTCTTAACAACTCTATCCACTTGGGTGGCAACTTTGAGGGATCTATGTACTTGCACACCCAGATCCCTCTGTGCCTCCACACTGCCAAGAATTCTGACTTTAATCCTATATTCCGCATTCGAGTTCGACCTTCCAAAATGCATCCCTTCTCATTTATTCAGGTTGAACTCCATCTGCCATTTCTCAGCCCAGCTCTGCATCCTGTCTATGTTGTGCTGCAGTCTGCAGTAGCCCTCGACACAATCGATAACACTTCCAACCTTTGTGTTACCTGCAAATTTACTAATCCACCCCTCAACCTCCACACCCAAGTCATTTATAAAAACTACAAAGAGCAGAGGCCCAAGAACAGAGCCTGCAGAACACCACTCTCCACTGACCTCCAGGCAGAATACTTTCCATCTACAACCACTCTCTGCCTTTTGTGAGCCAACCAATTCTGAATCCAGACAGCCAAATCCCCCTGTATCCCATACTTCCTGACTTTATGAATGACCCTTCCATGGGGAACCTTATCGGATGCCTCACCTCCACTTATCTCCATTTTTACCATATCCCACAATTTATTTATTCTACAAAAAAAAAGTATCTACCTTAGCTTTAAAAGCAATTACTGAAGTAACGTCAACTACTTCCCTGGGCAAGAATTTCCATAGACTGACAACCCTTGGGTGAAGAAGTTTCTTCTTAGTTCAGTTCTAAACCTCCTTCCTCTCATTTTGACGTGATGCGCTCTTGTCCTAGTTTTACCTACCAGTGGAAGCATCCTATCTATTTCAGTTTTATCGCATCCATTCATAATTTTTGTAACATCACCCCTCATTCTTCTGAATTCCAATGAATATAATCCCAATCTACTCAGCCTGTTCTCATAAATCAACCTGGTGAACCTCCTCACACCCCCTCCAGTGCCAGTGCATCCTTTGTTAAGTAAGGAGACCAGATCTACATACAGTAATCCAGGTGTGACCTCACCAGCACCTTGTACAGCTGTAACATGACCGAGGTAAAAACAATGACTGCAGATGCTGGAAACCAGATTCTGGATTAGTGGTGCTGGAAAATCACAGCAGTTCAGGGATCATCCGAGGAGCAGTAAAATCGACATTTCGGGCAAAAGCCCTTCATAACCTCCCTACTTTTAAACACAACCCCTTAGCAATGAGGGACAAAATTCCATTTACCTTCGTAATTACTTATTGTACTTACTGACCAACCTTCTGTGATTCATGCACAAGGAGACCAGGTCCCTTGGCAAATCAGCACGCTGTAACATTTTATCATTCAAGTAATAATCTATTTTGCTGTTACTCATTCCAAAATGTATGACTTCACATTTGCTAACATTATGTTACATCTGGCAGACCTTTGCTCACTTACTCAATGTATCTATGTTCCTCTGCAAAGTTTCACAGTCCTCAGCACACTTTGCTCTGCCACGAATCTCAGTGTCATTGGCAAATTTTGACACTGTATATATGGTCCCCAACTCCAAACTATCGATTTTAATTGTAAATAATTGTGGTTCCAACACCAATCCCTGAGACACATCACCAGTCAGATTGCCAGCTAGAACAGCACTCATTCATCCCCAGTCTTTGATTCCTATCAATCGATCATTCCTCTCTCCATGCTAATACTCTATCCCTAACACCATGTATTCTTATCTTATGCAGCAGCCTCATGTGTGGCACCTTATCAAAGGCCTGTTGGTAATCTAGGTACACCACATCCACTGGATCTCTGTTGTCCATCTTGCTTAAAATGTCTTCATAGAATTCCAAAAGATTTGTGAAGCATGACCTGCCCTTCCTGAATGCATGCTGTCTCTGTGTAATGGGATATTTTCTATCGAGATGTCCTGCTATTTTTTCCTTCGATGATGTTAAGCTCACTGATCTGTAATTTCCCATCATTTGAGGAGAAAGTGAGGTCTGTAGATGCTGGAGATCAGAGCCGAAAATGTGTTGCTGGAAAAGCGCAGCAGGTCAGGCAGCATCCAAGGAACAGGAGATTCGCTGTTTCGGGCATAAGCCCTTCATCAGCCCTTCATCTTCATTCCTGATGAAGGGCTTATGCCCAAAACGTCGAATCTCCTGTTCCTTGGATGCTGCCTGACCTGCTGCCCATTTCCTATCATTTGTCTACTTCTCTTTGCAAACAGTGGTGTCACATTTGCTATTTCCCAATCTGGTTGGACTGCTCCAGTGAGAAAGCTTTTAGCCTTACGTATAACACGTTACATATTACAGGAGATGCGGGAAAGTGCTTGACCATGATGGGGGGTGGGGGTTTGGGGGCATTTGTTCAAAAGAATTGGGGATACCTGTCCTTAGTGTAAATGGATCAGTGTAAATAGGCTGAGAACATTTATTTAATTGTAGAATGTGTGGCAGTACTTCCTTCTCATGCCAGGGGCTGGAAGATTGTGCATATTTCACAGTATGATGTCAGATAACTTAGATTACTTTGATTACTTACAGTGTGGAAACAGGCCCTTCGGCCCAACAAGTCTACACCAACCTGCCAAAGCGCACCCACTCTGACCCATTCCTCTTTGTTTACCCCTGCACCTAACACTACAAGCAATTTAGCATGGCCAATTCAGCTGACCTGCACATTTTTGGATTGTGGGAGGAAACCGGAGCACCTGGAGGAAACCCACACAGACACGGGGAGAATGTGCAAACTCCACACAGTCAGTTGCCTGAGGTGGGAATTGAACTCGGGTCTCTGGCGCTGTGAGGCAGCAGTGCTAACCACTGTGTCACCCATAGCTAAATTTCTGTTTATATTAAAGACTCATACTCAATAGGAAAATAACCTGTAATTTAGTAAGCTGAGTGGAATATGCACGTAATTTAACAATCCTGCTACATTTTCATGTATACCACATTGAGCAGATTTGAATTTATGAAGCTCAGCTCCCTCATCTTGACTGTTCTGGAATGTGAATGCCTCATTCCCCTTCCAGGCTGGGAAAACACGAAGGCTGAAACTGACATAGTAAGGAAGTTGGGAGATGTTCATGTGTGAGTGAGAGGGAGAAGCATTCTTCTGTAAATTACATTCACTGAGTGACGGGTTCAAGGGACAGAGAGACAGACAGACAGACAGGACAGAAGCTAGTGGAAAGGTTAACTGTTTGTGGTCTGATTTGAGTGAACACTGGTTTGTCATGGGTTGAATGTTTGTGTGTTCTTCCCTGGAGCCTGAGATCTGGGAATGTTATGAATTTAATTTGTATTCTGGGAATCTAAGATGATCAAAGTTTGTGCGAAGATTTGTAGCTCGGCTGCTTGTTGTAGTGGTTCTGTTCGCCGAGCTGGAGGTTTTTGTTGCAAACGTTTCGTCCCCTGGCTAGGAGACATCATCAGTGCTCTGGAGCCTCCTGCGAAGCGCTTATAAACTAATGTAGTTTATAAAATACCATGCAAGGACTGCACAAAACACTATATAGGACAAACAGGAAGACAGCTAACAATCCGCATACATGAACACCAACTAGCCACGAAACGACACGACCAGCTATCCCTAGTAGCCACACACTCAGACAACAAGCAACATGAATTCGACTGGGAAAACACTACTATCATAGGGCAAGCCAGACAGAGAACAGCCAGGGAATTCCTAGAGGCATGGCATTCATCCACAAACTCCATCAACAAACACATCGACCTGGACCCAATATACCAATCACTACAGCGGACAGCTGAAACTGACACCCGGAAGCGGCAAGGACAGACCACTATAAATGCCGGAAGAAACATCAAAGAAGCGCTTCGCAGGAGGCTTCAGAGGACTGATGATGTCGCCTAGCCAGGGGACGAAACGTTTGCAACAAAAACTTCCAGCTCGGCGAACAGAACCACTACAATCTAAGATGATTTTAAAAGAAGAAGCCATTTTGTAGGACAATGTATACTGGGCACGTTAGCTGAGCGAGGTTACCTCATGACCTTTCCCACATTGTATAGACTAGTCCCTCATTATGATGTACTGTTAAAAGGGAAGGTTATCTAGCCAAAGCAATCGGCCATTTGGGGCCTGGCCTGGCCTGACTACACCACTTTGATGTGCATGTAGCTTAATTAGTCCAGTGTACTCAGACCTGTCAATGAGTTTCTTGTCCTCTGCAAACTTTTGCCATTTTATTGCTGCTTATCTGATTAAGGACATGTGTCATTTTTGTAATTTTAATACCAAATTCTGTACAAAGACAGCTTGTTTGCAGCAATAACGAGAGGAGCCGAGAGAACTCTTAGGGGTAAGAGCTGGTGCCGCTACTCTGCTAATGGTTTTAGAACCTTAGCTCAAGCCTGGCTTGTGGGTATCTATGGTATAGCGTAACATTGATGCATTGGTAAATCAAGGAAATAATTTAAACTAAACTGTCTGTAAGAGTTTTATATTCCAGACCAGCACAGAGTATGATCTTCGGGACGAATCAAGGGAGGCTTACATGTTGAGTCCATCAGGGATTCCCTGAGCTGTCTCGAATAGGTACTTTAACACCAAAGGTCAGCAAACTTTGGAACATTATTACCAGTCCACCTGTTATTTCTCCCACCATCTCTTTTAGTAACCTGGGATGCATTCCATCAGGGCCAGGAGACTTATCTATCCTTAGCTCCATTAGCTTATCCAACACGAGCTCTTCTGTAATATTAATTGTTTCCAGGTCCTTCCCTGCCACTCACCACCCTGACTTGGAATAGTATTGCCATTCTTTCAATGTCATTAGAACAAAATCATGAATTCCCCTCACCAACAGCATTCTGGCTCTATTTATTGCACACGGACTGCAGAGGTTCAAGAAAGCAACTCACCACTGTTGTGATTATAACGAGGTCAGGCAAGTGGACATCATAGAATATGAATTTCATCAGGTAAGCTGACAGATATAAACAGGAGTGTCAGGTGTTCTTTTCACACTGAGAGCTGGATCAGTGTCAAGGACTTTCCACAGGTAGATAAAGGGTTACTTGATGATGGTATATCAGCTTCTGCAGAGTTATTTCAACCACCACCGTCTCAAGGAACAGGGAATAAATGGTGATCCAGCCAGCAAAGCCCAACTCCCTTGAGTAAATTTAAAAACAACTTATCCGCATTATTCAAAGACTCCTTGCATTGCGATAAATGTTATCCAGCATTGCCAAACCTCTTTGTGCTTTGACGTGATTATGCATATACTGCCTTCTGGACTGATTTGGTTCTTCTATACACTTATCTACGCATCACCCATACTGCACCTCCACTCTACATTCCATCCTTGCTAAGTCTGCTTAAACCCCTTGAACTGCATAAGCAAACACGCCCTGAGAATGCCAGTTCTGTTCCAGTTCAGATGAAACCTGTCAGACTTGTACAGTCACACCCTTCCCAGAAATACACCCAGTGATCCAAAATTTACAGTTGTCCCTCCTGCTCAAACTCTTTAGCTGTTCATTTAACTGCTGTATCCATCTGGCTACAATCACTAGCACAAGCCACCAAGAGTAAACCAGAGATTACAACTGCAAAGTCCTGCTTTCTAACTTGATGTCTGGGGATCAAGAACATCTCAGAACAGTTACAGGACCTCTGGCAAGGTAGACTTCATGGTACCAACAACATAGATTTTAAAATGGATGAGTTCCTAAAACAGAGCATAGGGAAGGAAGAAGAAAAGCATAACCTCAAAGATAGTGATCTCAGGATTACCACTGAGCTAGGCAGAGTAGAAATGGCAGGATATATCTACATTGGAGAGATAGGATGCCAACTCATGGAGTGTTTCAGGGAATATCTCTGGGACACATTCACCAAACAACCCCACCATCCTGTGGCCCATCACTTCAAATTCCCCTGCCACTTCCTCAATGGCATGAAAGTCCCGGGCCTCCTCCACCACCAAATCAAAGCCACACACCAAATGAAGGAAGAACACCTCATCTTCCACCTTGGGACCCTTCAATCACATGGCATCAACATCGTCACTAGTTTCCAAATCTTCTCTCCTCCCACCTCATCCCACATCCAACCCTCCAACTTGCCACCACCCTTTTGACCTGTCCTATATGTCCACCTTCCTTCCCACCTATCCACTCCACCCTCTCCTCCGACCTATCACAATTATACCCCCACTTGAAGCCACCTATAGCCTTCCCACCTACCTTCCCCCCAGTCCCACCATGACTCCCTAATTATCTCTCATCTCCCTTCCCCATCCACATTTGTGATGAAGGGCTAATGCCTGGAATGTCGAATCTCCTGCTCCTCAGATACTGCCTGACTTGCTGTGCTTTTCCAGCACCATCTTTTTCAACTCTGACTCTCCAGCATTTGCAGTCCTCACTTTCTCTTGGTTGCAGTTCAGTACATGAATGAGAAGCAATTGAAATAAAGTGAATGAATTACTCACACAAACAAATGGGTATGCCAGAGCTGGGATTATGGAGATATGGCTGCAGGGTGACCAGGGATGGGAACTAAACAGCTGGAGGTATTTAGTAAATATGAAGGACAGACAAAAATAGAAAGGCAGTGAAATTGCATTACTGGAAAAAGAGAGAATAAACACAATATTGAGGAAAACATTAGCTCAGACAGTGTAGAATCAATGTGGGTTGGATTGATAAATACCACGGGGTAAAAAAAACATTAGTGAGGGTGATATACAGATTTTCAAGCTATTGTGATGATGTTGGAAATGGCATTGAACAGGAAATCAGAGATGAATGTGGTAAAGGACCATCTGTAGTTACGAGTGACTACCGTCTGCATATAAATCAGGCAAATCAAATTAGTCACATACCTTAGAGAAGGAATTCCCAGAATGTATATGAGCTAGTTTTCACCGCTGCAGAGTTCCAAGGAGGTGGAAAAGAGGATCAGTAAAATGATTCTGGGTAGGAGTGAAAGGATCAGGGTGGTCATTACGGGGAACTTCAACTTCCCCAACATTGACTGGAAATGCTATAATGCTATGATGTCGGATGGATCAGTTTTTGTCCAATGTGTGCAGGAGGGTTTTCTGACACAGTATGTTGAAGGGCTGACAAGAGAGGAGGCCACACAGGATCTGGTGCTTGGTAGTGAACCAGCCAGGTGTTTGATTTAATGGCAAGTGACCATAATTCGGTTACGTTTAGCTTAGCGATGGAAAGGAGTAGGTCTGTGGTGCAGGGTGAGTTAGAGATGGGGGAAGGACAATTATACTGTGATTAGGCAAGACTTAGGATGCATAGAAAGGGATAGCAAAATGCAAGGAATGGGGACAGTTGAAATGTGGAGCTGGTTTAAGGAACAGATTTTGTGTATCCTTGATAGGTATGTCCCTGTCAGGCAGGGAAGAAGCAATAACGCAAGGGAACTGTGGTTTACTTAAGCTGAGGAAGGAGGCTTATATGATGTTGAGACGAGATGGTTCAGATGAGGCAATAGAGAGGTACAGATTAGCTAGAAAGGATTTAAAGAGAGAGTTCAGAAGAGTAAGGAAAGAACATGAGCAATCTTTAGCAAATAGAATAAAGGAGAACCCTAAAGCTTTCTATAGGTATGTGAGGAATAAAAGGATGACGAGGGTCGGAATAGGGCCAGCCAAAGACAGAAGTGGGAAGTTGCGTGTGGAGACTATAGAGATTGGTGAGGTACTAAATGAATATTTCTCATCTATTTTCGCTAAAGAAAAGGTGAATATTGTAGAGGAGAAGAATGAGATACAGGACATTAAACTACAAAGGATTGAGGTTAGTAAGGAGGAGGTGTTATCAATTCTAGAAGGAGTGAAAGTAGACAAGTCCCCTGGACCCGATGGGATTTATCCAAAGATTCTCTGGAAAGCTAGGGAAGAGATGTTAGAACTTTTGGCCTTGATCTTTGAGTCGTCATTGCTTTCCAGGTTTCGTACCAAAAGACTGAAAGATTGCAACTGTTGTGCCCTTGTTCAAGAAGGATAGTGGAGATGACCCAGGTAATTATAGACGATTAAGCCTTACATCTGTTGTAGGAAAGGTTTTGGAAAGGATTATGAGAGACAGGATTTATAATCACCCAGCAAGAGAGACAGAGAGAAAACCTGCACAGTTACCGCCTTTGCTGCTTGAATTTGTGTATCGCTGGACATCGGAGTGCATCTGGGAAAATTAACAGTGAAATTCACAACTAACCTTGGAGGAACTGTTGGGCGAAGTTCACAGCACAGAATCAGAGAAGTTAATTGTTGTTTTAAGTCTGTCCAAGAGAAAGGCTGCAGTAGTGAGTATAGTGGATTCTTTCTTGATTATATGTTTTTGGAGATAAGTCTCTTGATTAAACTTAAAATATAAGCCATAGCTATTAATTTAACCTGGGGCAGTGTTTGTAGAGGAATAAGACAGTGTTATTTTCTGGGTCTGTAGATTGTGAAGGAGCAAAAATGGCCTTTGCAGTGATATGTGCTTCTTGTCAGATGGGGGAGTTTAAAGAGAGTTTAAGGTTTACTGTGGATTATATCTGCCATAAATGCTGTTGGATGCGAATCTTATCAGATTGAGTGGATGGGTTGGAGAGACAGATAAAAGCGATGAGGAATTTGCAACAGCAACAGTATGTGATGGATGGCAGTTATAGGAAGGGGGGAAAGTCTCAGATACAGCCACATATATGGATTAACTCCAGGAAGGGTAAGAGAGGTCGGCACCGAGGGTTGGAGTCTTTTGTGGATATACCCATTTCAAACAGGTATGCTGTTTTGGAAAATGTAGGGGGTGATGGATTCTCAGGGGAACGTAGCACAAACAACCAAGTTTCTGGTATTGAGAATGGCTCTAACGCAACAAGGGTACGTCAGCTTCCAGGAGATCAATTGTGTTAGGGGATTCTGTAGTCAGAGGTCCAGACAGATGTTTCTGTGGCCAGCAGAGAAAAAGCAGAATGGTGTGTTGTTTCCCTAGTGCCAGAATTAAGGATGACTCAGAGAGGGTGCAGAATGTTCTCATGGGCGAGAGGGACCAGCAGGAGGTCATTGTCCACATTGGAACCAACGACATTGGAAGGGAAAAGGTTGAGACTCTGAAGGAAGATTACAGAGAGTTAGGCAGAATTTTAAAAAGGAGGTTCTTAAGGGTAGTAATATCTGGATTACACCCAGTGCTATGAGCTAGTGAGGGCAGGAATAGGAGGATAGAACAGATGACCATAATTCTACTTGTTTTAAAACAGTGATGGAAAAGGATAGACCAGATCTAAAAGTTGAAGTTCTACATTGGAGAAAGGCCAATTTTGATGGCATTAGGCAAGAACTTTCGAAAGCTGATTGGAGGCAGATGTTCACAGGTAAAAGGACAGCTGGAAAATGGGAATCCTTCAGAAATGAGAAAACAAGAATCCAGAAAAAGTATATTCCTGTCAGGGTGAAAGGAAAGGCTGGTAGGTATAGAGAATGCTGGATGACTAAAGAAATTGAGAGTTTGGTTAAGAAAAGGAAGGAAGCATATGTCAGGTATAGACAGGATAGATCGAGTGAATCCTGAGAAGAGTATAAAGAAAGGAGGAGTATACTTAAGAGGGAAATCAGGAGGGCAAAACAGGGACATGAGATAGTTTTGGCAAATAGAATTAAGGAGAATCCAAAGGGTTTTTACAAATATATTAAGGACAAAAGGGTAACTAGGGAGAGAATAGGGCCCCTCAAAGATCAGCAAGGTGGCCTTTGTGTGGAGCCACAGAAAATTGGGGAGATACTAAATGAATATTTTGCATAAGTATTTACTGTGGAAAAGGAAATGGAAGATATAGACTGTAGAGAAAAAGATGGTGACATCTTGCAAAATGTCCAGATTGCAGAGGAGGAAGTGCTGGATTTCTTGAAACGGTTCAAAGTGGATAAGTCCTCAGGACCTGATCAGGTGTACCCTAGAACTCTGTGGGAAGCTAGAGAAGTGATTGCTGGGCCTCTTGCTGAGATATTTGTGTCATCGATAGTCACAGGTGAGGTGCCGGAAGACCGGAGGTTGGCAAACGTGGTGCCACTGTTTAAGAAGGGCGGTAAAGACAAGCCAGGGAACTATAGACTGGTGAGCCTGACCTCGGTGGTGGGCAAGTTGTTGGAGGGAATCCTGAGGGACAGGATGTACAGGTATTTGGAAAGGCAATGACTGATTCGGGATAGTCAACATGGCTTTGTGCATGGGAAATCATATCTCACAAACTTGATTGAGTTTTTTGAAGAAGTAACAAAGAAGATTGATGAGGGCAGAGCAGTAGATTTGATCTATATGGACTTCAGTAAGGCCTTCAACAATGTTCCCCATGGGAGACTCATTAGCAAGGTTGGATCTCATGGAATACAGGGAGAACTAGCCATTTGGATACAGAACTGGCTCAAAGGGAGAAGACAGAGGGTGGTGGTGGAGGGTTGTTTTTCAGACTGGAGGCCTGTGACCAGTGGAGTGCCACAAGGAGCGGTGCTGGGTCCTCTACTTTTTGTAATTTACATAAATGATTTGGATGCGAGCATAAGAGGTACGGTTAGTAAGTTTGCAGATTACACCAACATTGGAGGTGTAGTGGACAGCGAAGAGGGTTACCTCAGATTACAACAGGATCTGGACCAAATGGGCCAATGGGCTGAGAAGTGGCAGATGGAATTTAATTGAGATAAATGCGAGGTGCTGCATTTTGGGAAAGCAAACCTTAGCAGGACTTCTACACTTAATGGTAAGGTCCTAGGGAGTGTTGCTGAACAAAGAGATCTTGGAGTGCAGGTTCATAGCTCCTTGAAAGTGAAGTTGCAGGTAGATAGGATAGTGAAGAAGGCATTTGGTATGCTTTCCTTTATTGGTCAGAGTATTGAGTACAGGAGTTGGGAGGTCATGTTGCAGCTGTACAGGACATTGGTTAGGCCACTGTTGAAATACTGTGTGCAATTCTGACCTCCTTCCTATCGAAAAGATGTTGTGAAACGTGAAGGGTTCAGAAAATATTTACAAGGATATTGCCAGGGTTGGAGAGTCTGAGCTACAGAGAGAGGCTGAACAGGCTGGGGCTGTTTTCCCTGGAGCGTCGGAGGCTGAGGGGTGACTTTATTGTGGTTTACAAAATTATGAGGGGCATGGATATGATAAATAGACAAAGTCTTTTCCCTGGGGTTGGGGAGTCCAGAACTAGAGGGCATAGGTTTAGAGTGAGAGGGAAAGATATGAAAGAGACCTAAGGGGCAACTTTTTCACGCAGAGGGTAGTATGTGTATGGAATGAGCTGCCAGAGGATGTGGTGGAGGCTGGTACAATTGCAACATTTGAGAGGCGTTTGGATGTATATATGAATAGGAAGGGTTTGGAGTGATATGGGCTGGGTGCTGGCAGGTGGGACTAGATTGCATTGGGATATCTAGTTGGCATGGACTGGTTGACTGAAGGGTCTGTTTCTATGCTGTACATCTCTGACTCTATGATTCTAAGCAACAATTTGATTGCAGTTAGTCAACATGGTTTTGTCAAGGGCAGGTCATGTCTCACAAACCTCATTGAGTTTTTTGAGAAGGTGACCAAGCATGTAGATGAGGGTAGAGCAGTTTACGTGGTATACATGGACTTCACTAAAGCCTTTGATAAGGTTCCATTTGGTAGGCTGTTGGAGAAAATGCAGAGGAAGGGGATTGAAGGTGAATTAGCAGTTTGGATTAGTAACTGGCTTTCTGAAAGAAGGCAGCAAGTGACAGTTGATGGAAAATATTCAGCCTGGAGTCCAGTTTCTCATGGTGTGGTTTTGGGACCACTGCTGTTTTTCATTTTATAAATGACTTGGATGCAGGCATAGGTGGCTGGGTTAGTAAGTTTGCAGATGACACTACAGGAGTAGTGGACAGTGTGGAAGAATGTTGCAGGCTGCAGGGGGACTTGGATAAACTGCAGAATTGGACTTAGAGGTGGCAAATGGAGTTCAATGCAGATAAATGTGAGGTGATTCACTTTGGTAAGAATAACAGGAAGGTAGAGTAGTGTGGATGTGCGGAAGGATCTTGGAGTCCATGTACATAGATCCCTGAAAGTTTCCACCCAGGTTGATAATGCTATTAAGAAGGCATATAGTGTGTCCGGTTTTATTGGTAGAAGGATTGAGTTCCAGAACCTTAGTGAAATACTGCAACTATACAAGATGGTAGTGTGGCCCCATTTGGAACATTGTGTACAGTTCTGGTTGTCCCATTACAGGAAGGATGTAGAAGCATTGGAAAAGGTGCAGAGGAGATTTACCAGGATGTTACCAGACCTGGAGGGAAGGTCTTTTGAAGAAAGGCTGAGAGACTTGGGTCTGTTCTCTTTGGGGAGAGCAAGGCTAAGAGGGGATTTGATAGAGACATACAAGATGATCAGAGGATTAGATAGGGTAAACAGTGAAAGTCTTTTTCCTGAGATGCGAGGGGGCATAGCTACAGATTGAAGGGTGATAGATTTAAGGCAGATTCTTTATTCAGAAAGTGCTAAGGGCTTGGAATGCCCTGCCTGCCAATGTAGTTAACTCAGTCCTTGGATAAGCACATGGATGATGATGGGATAGTGATGATGGACAGGCTTAGATTAGTTCACAGGTTGGCGCAACATCGAGGGCTGAAGGGCCTGTTCTGTGCTGTATCGTTCTATGTTCTAAGAAAGGGAAAATAGAGTCAGAGAGTAAGTTTGCGGGGATGATAAGAACTAACTGCAAATGTTTCTGTAGCTATGTTAAGAGAAAATTATTGGTGAAAACTAATGCTGGTCCCTTAAGATCAGAAAAAGGGAAATTTACAAAAAAATAGTTGACGGATTAAATTCATATTTCACTTCTATCTTCACAAAGGAGAACACAAATAACAGACCAGAAATAAAAGAGAATACAGTATTTAATGAGAGGGAGGAACTAAAACAATTCTGTATTTGTAGAACAATGATTGGGAGGAATTGATCAGATTAAAGACTGATAAATCTCCAAAGCCTGGTAATCTACATCCCAGAGTACTTAGGGAGGATCTACTTAGGGAGGATCTACTTAGGGAGGATCTACTCAGGGAGGATCTACTCAGAGAGGATCTACTTAGGGAGGATCTACTTAGGGAGGTGGCTAGAAGTAGTGGATGCCCTAGTTGTCATCTTCCAAGATTCCATAGACTGTGGAACAATTCCTACAGATTGGAGGAAGCTTAATGTAACCCCACTATTTAAAAAGGGAGATAGAAAGAAATAAAGACAATGAATTATAGATGAGTAAGTCAGAGTTCAGTAATTGAGAAGATGCTAGAGATCATTATCAAAGATTTTATAGCAGAACATTTAGAAAACATTGGCAAAACAGATGCTGTCAGAATGGGTTTACAAAAGAGAAATCATGCTGACAAATCTACTGGAATTCTTTGAGAATGTAACTGGCTGGTTTGATCAGGGGAGCTGATTTATTTGGACCAAAGTCCAATGAAAGGATTAATGTGTAATATTCAAACACAAAGGATTAAGAGTGATGTATTGAGATGGGTAGATGTCCTGACCCAAAACATCAACTTTCCTGCTGATTTGATGCTTCAACTGCACATTTTATTAACTTTGACTTGTAGCATTTAAAATCTGATTAAAGATTTGTAGCTCGGGTGTCCGTTGTTGTGGTTCTGCTCGCCGAGCTGGAAGTTTTTGCTGCAAACGTTTCGTTCCCTGGCTAGGGAACATCATCAGTGCTGTTGGAGCCTCGTGTGAAGCGCTGCTTTGATGTTTCTTCCGGTATTTATATTGGTTTGTTCTTGCCGCTTCCGGGTGTCAGTTTCAGCTGCAGTGATTTGTATGTGGGGTCCAGGTCGGTGTGTCTGTTGATGGATGTTCTTGCCGTTTCCGGGTGTCAGTTTCAGCTGTAGTGGTTTAGAACATAGAACATAGAACATAGAAGGATACAGCGCAGTACAGGCCCTTCGGCCCTCGATGTTGCGCCGACCGAATCCTACCTAACCTATACTAGCCCAATAACTTCCAAATGCCTATCCAATGCCCGCTTAAATGACCATAAAGAAGGAGAGTTCACCACTGATACGGGCAGGGCATTCCATGAACTCACAACCCGCCGTGTGAAGAATCTACCCCTAACATCTGTCCTATACCTACCACCCCTTAATTTAAAGCTATGTCCCCTAGTAACACCTGACTCCATTAGCGGTAAAAGGTTCTTAGTATCTACCCTATCTAAACCCCTAATCATCTTATACACTTCTATCAGATCTCCCCTAAACCTTCTCTTCTCCAATGAGAACAGCCCCAAGTGCCTCAGCCTTTCCTCATAAGATTTTCCTACCATTCCAGGCAACATCCTGGTAAACCTCCTCTGCACTCGTTCTAAAGCTTCCACATCCTTCCTATAGTATGGCGACCAAAACTGCACAC
The DNA here is from genome assembly GCF_020745735.1 of Hemiscyllium ocellatum. Lineage (NCBI taxonomy): Eukaryota > Metazoa > Chordata > Chondrichthyes > Orectolobiformes > Hemiscylliidae > Hemiscyllium > Hemiscyllium ocellatum. The sequence continues at coordinate 1,106,492 of NC_083435.1, read as the reverse complement.
AATACTCCAGATGAGGCCGCACCAGAGTCTTATACAACTGCAACATGACCTCAGGACTCCGGAACTCAATTCCTCTGCCAATAAAGCCCAGTACACCATATGCCTTCCTCACAGCACTATTTACCTGGGTGGCAACTTTCAGAGATCTGTGTACATGGACACCAAGATCCCTCTGCTCATCCACACTACCAAGTAGCCTACCATTAGCCCAGTAATCCATCATCTTGTTATTCCTACCAAAGTGAACGACTTCGCACTTAGCTACATTGAATTCCATTTGCCACATTTCCGCCCAGCTCTGCAACTTATCTATATCCCGCTGTAACCTACCACTTCCTTCCTCACTATCCACAACTCCACCGACTTTTGTGTCATCCGCAAACTTGCTTACCCAGCTTTCAAGTCCTTCCTCTAGATCATTTATAAAGATAACAAAAAGCAATGGTCCCAAAACAGATCCTTGTGGTACACCGCTAGTAACTGCGCTCCAAGATGAACATAATCCATCAACTACTACCCTCTGTCTCCTTCCAGCCAGCCAATTCCTAATCCAAACCTCTAATGTATCCTCAATGCCATACCTCCGAAGTTTTAGCATTAGCCTACCATGGGGAACCTTATCGAACGCCTTACTAAAATCCATATACACAACATCTACTGCTTTACCCTCATCCACTTCCTTGGTCACCTTCTCAAAGAACTCAATAAGGTTTGTGAGGCACGACCTGCCCTTCACAAAACCATGCTGGCTATCCCTGATCACGTTATTCCTACCCAGATGTTCATAAATCTTATCCCTTACCATTCTCTCTAAGACTTTGCCCACCACTGAAGTCAGACTCACTGGCCTATAGTTACTAGGGCTATCCCTACTCCCTTTCTTGAACAATGGGACCACATTCGCTATCCTCCAGTCCTCTGGTACTATTCCCGTTGACAACGACGACATAAAAATCCAGGCCAATGGCTCTGCTATCTCCTCCCTAGCTTCCCATAGGATCCTGGGGTAAATGCCATCAGGCCCAGGAGACTTATCTATATTCATCCTTCCCAATATTCCCAAAACCTCTTCCCTGCATATTTCCAGGGCATCCATTCTAATTATTTGTGATTCCATATTCACATCAGCAACAGTGTCCTGTTCCTGAGTGAATACTGATGAAAAGTACTGATTTAATGTCTCTCCAATCTCCTCCGCCTCCACACACAACTTCCCACTACTATCCTTGACTGGACCGATACCTACCCTAGTCATCCTTTTATTCTTGACATACCTATAGAAAGCCTTTGGGTTTTCCCTAATCCTACCAGCTAAAGACTTTTCATGTCCCCTTCTCGCTTCTCTTAGCTCCCTCTTTAGCTCCTTCCTGGCTACCTTATAACTCTCAATCGCCCCTACTGAACCTTCACGCCTCATCTTTACATATGCCGCCTTCTTCCCTTTCACAAGGGACTCCAATTCCTTACTAAACCACGGCTGCCTCACAAGGCCCTTTACACCATGCCTGACTGGTACATACCTATCGAGGACACGCAGTAGCTGCTCCTTGAACACTCCCCACATCTCATTAGTGTTCTTCTCTTGAAGCCTGTTTTTCCAATCCACACATCCTAAGTCATGCCTCAAGTTTGTATATGGTGTCCAGGTCAATGTGTCTGTTGATGGAGTTTGGGGATGAATGCCATGCTTCTAGGAATTCTCTGGCTGTTCTCTGTCTGGCTTGTCCTATGATAGTGGTGTTTTCCCAGTCAAATTCATGTTGCTGGTTGTCTGAGTGTATGGCTACTAGAGATAGCTGGTCGTGTCGTTTTGTGGCTAGCTGATGTTCATGGATGCGGATTGTTAGCTGTCTTCCTGTTTGTCCTATATAGTGTTTTGTGCAGTCCTTGCATGGTATTTTGTAAACTACGTTAGTTTGGCTCATGCTGGCTATTGGGTCCTTTGTTCTAGTGAGTTGTTGTCTGAGCGTGGATGTTGGCTTGTGTGCTGTTATGAGTCCTAAGGGTCGCAGTAGTCTGGCTGTCAGTTCTGAGACGCTCCTGACGTATGGTAGAGTGGCTAGTCCTTTTGGTTGTGGCATGTCCCGAGATAGACCGAGGAACGAGGACATGCCACAACCAAAAGGACTAGCCACTCTACCATATGTTAGGAGCGTCTCAGAACTGACAGCCAGAATACTGCGACCCTTAGGACTCATAACAGCACACAAGCCAACATCCACGCTCAGACAACAACTCACTAGAACAAAGGACCCAATACCCAGCATGAGCCAAACTAACGTAGTTTACAAAATACCATGCAAGGACTGCACAAAACACTATATAGGACAAACAGGAAGACAGCTAACAATCCGCATCCATGAACATCAGCTAGCCACAAAATGACACGACCAGCTATCTCTAGTAGCCATACACTCAGACAACCAGCAACATGAATTTGACTGGGAAAACACCACTATCATAGGACAAGCCAGACAGAGAACAGCCAGAGAATTCCTAGAAGCATGGCATTCATCCCCAAACTCCATCAACAGACACATTGACCTGGACACCATATACAAACCACTACAGCTGAAACTGACACCCGGAAACGGCAAGAACATCCATCAACAGACACATCGACCTGGACCCCACACACAAATCACTGCAGCTGAAACTGACACCCGGAAGCAGCAAGTACAAACCAATATAAATACCGGAAGAAACATCAAAGCAGCGCTTCACACGAGGCTCCAACAGTACTGATGATGTTCCCTAGCCAGGGAACGAAACGTTTGCAGCAAAAACTTCCAGCTCGGCGAGCAGAACCACAACAACTTGTAGCATCTGCAGTCCTTACTATCACCGAGAAGGGTAGAAAATTGGTTAGCAAACAAAGATAGTAGACAGTGACGAGTGGTTTACATCAAGGGTCGGTACAATGGTCCCAGCTATTTATAACATATGGTAATGATTTAGATGACAGAACTAAATATAATGTCTCAACACTAATAGATAACACAAAGCTGGGTAAGGAGGGTGCATAGATGTCACAATGTGATTTGAACAGGCTGAATTTATGGGAAAATGCAGATACAGTATAATGTGGATAAATGTAAGTTATCTTGAGAACAAAAACAGGAAGGTAGATTATTAATGGAAATATTTGGAAAAGGGAATGTTCGATGAGACCTGGGTGTCCCAGTGCACCAGTCACTGAAAGTAAGCGTAGATGCAGCAGGCAGGAAAGAAGGTAAACTGCACAGTTGCCTTCGTAGCTGAGATGATTGGAGTACAGCGACAAGGCTGTCTTTCAGCAACTGTACATGGCATTGAGTGGGGGGGGGGGGGGGCGGAAGGGGGCAGTGGCTACACCTGGAGTACTGTGTGCAGTTTGGGTCTCCTTATCTGAGGAAGGATGTTCTAGCTGTACAAGGAGTGCAGCGAAGTTTTTCCAAGTTGATCATTGGGATGTCAAGACAGACTGAGGTCAGATTGTATCAGTTAAGACTGTATTCATTGGAGATGAGAAGAATGAGGGACAATCTCACAGAGGTCTATGAAATTCTAACAGGATTAAACAGGTTAGATTCAGGAGGGATGTGCTTGATGGGAGGGGAATCCAGAACCAGGAATCATAGTTTAAGGATAGGGGCAAACAGTTTGGAATGAGATGTGGAGAAATTTCTTCATCCGCAGTGGTGTGCCTTTGGAATTCACTAACATAGAAAATGGTTGAGGTCAAGCCATTTTTTTTTTCAAGAAGAAGATAGATATAGCTCTGATGACTCAGGGGATCAAGGAATAGTGTTGGGAGGGTGGGATTAGAGAACTGAGTTCGATTATCAGCTATGCTGATATTGAATGGTGGAGCAGGCTCAAGGGGCCGAATGGCCTACTCCTGCCCCTATGTTTTATGTTGCTGTGTTTCTCATGACAGTTAGAGAGATATGCAGAAATAGTTGTCTAAAGTGTCCTGCAAACACAGTCTCAAGAAAAAGTCAGTGGATGGACTGATATTTCACATCCAGTGAACACAGTAAGACTGGACAGTGAACACATGAATGTCATACAGTGAACACATCAGTGACTAGGGTAAAGTGAGGACTGCAGATGTTGGAGATTACAGTTGAAAGATTTGGTGCTGGAAAAGCACAGCAGGTCAGGCAACATCTGAGGAGCAGAATTGGTGTTTCAGGCATAAGCCCTTCATCAGGAATATAGGGGTTAGGGAGTGAGGGATGGGAACTGAGAGATAAATAGGGATGGGGGCTGGGGGGGGGAGATAGCTGAGAAGGCAATAGGTAGATTAAGGTGAGGGGTGATGGTGATAGTCTGGAGTGGAGGGTGGAGCAGCTAGGATGGGAGGATGATGGACAGGGTAGGACGGTTCAAGAGGGCATTGCTGAGTTGGTGGGTTGGATCTGGGATGAGGTGGGGGAAGAGGAGATGAGGAAACTGATAAAATTGACGTTGATACCATGTGGGTGGAGAGTCCCAGGGCAGATGATGAGGTGTTTTTCCTCCAGGGATCGGTGGTTAGGATTTGGCAGTGGAAGAGACCCAGGACTTGCATGTTGTTCGTGGAATGAAAAAGGGAGTTGCCCCCCCCCCCCGCTTAATAGTTGTATTATTGCTAGAGATCTGAGAGAGACTCACAGTTGGTGTGTTGCCTCCCAGGTGGCAGGGTTCATGATGTCACCGATTTTTTTTTCAGGATCCTTTGGGCCCCATTCGTGGTGCACATAGGCCCTAACGACATAGATAGGAAAAGGAATGGGGATTTAAGGCAGAAATTCAGGGAGCTAGGGTGGAAGTTTAGTGCTTGAACAAACAGAGTTGTTATCTCTGATTTGTTGCCCATGTGCTAGTAAGGAGAGGAATAGGGAGAGAACACATGGCTACAGGGATGGTGCAAGAGTGAGGGTTTCGGACACCTGGATAATTGGGGCTTATTCTGAGGCAGGAGGGACCTCTACAAACAGGGTGGTCTCCACCTGAACCAGAGGGATACCAATATCCTGTTTGGGGGGGAGGGGGGCAGCGGGGAAGGTTGGAGAATTTGCTAATGTTCTTTGGAAGGGTTTAAACCAATTCAGCAGTGGGATGGAAACCTAAATTGTAGTTCCAGTGTCCAGGAGATTGAGAGGAGTGAGGTCAGAAATGAGGTTTCAAGGTTTCAAGAGTTCATTGGCAAGCAGGAAAATGGTTTGAAGTGTGTCTATTTCAACACCATGAGCATCCAGAATAAGGTGGATGACCTTGCAGCATGGGTTGGTACCTTGGACTTCAATGTTGCAGCCATTTCAGAGACAAAGATAGAGCAGGGACAGGAATGATTGTTGCAGGTTCTGGGATTTAGATGACTCAATTAGAACAGAGAAGATGGAAAAAGAGGGGGAGGTGTAGCATTGTCAGTCAAGGGTAGTATTACGGTGTCAGAAAGGATGTTTGAGGATTCTTTATGTCATACTGAGATAGTATGGTCTGAGGTGAGAAACAGGAAAGGAGAGGTCACCCTGTTGGGAGTTTTCTATAGGCCTCCAAGTAGTTCCAGAGATGTAGAGGAAAGGATAGCAAAAACAGTTCTGGATAGGAGCGAGAGTAACAGGGTAGTTGTTATGAGCTGGAGCAAATATTGACTGGAAATGCTATAGTTTGAGTACCTTGGGTCAGTTTTTGTCCAATGTGTGCAGGATGGTTTCCTGACACAGTATGTAGACAAGCCAAGGGGCAAGGGCACATTGGATTTGGTACTGGGTAAGGAACCTGGCCAAGTGTTAGATTTAGAGGTAGGTGAGCACTTTGGTGATAGTGACTACAATTCAGTTGTTTAGTTTAACGATGGAAAGAGATAGAAAGGCAATTATGATGCAATTAGGCAAGATTTAGGAAGCATAGGATAGGGAGGGAAACTGCAGGGGATGCGCTCAATTGAAATGTGGAGCTTATTCAATTAACATCTACTGCATGTCCTTGATAAGTATGTACCTATCAGACAGGGAGGAAGTGGTCGAGCAAGGGACCCGTGGTTTATTAAAGAAGTTTAATCTCTTGTCAAAAGGAAGAAAAAGGCTGATGTAAGGTTGAGACATGAAGGCTCAGGTGCTTGAGGGTTACAGGTTAGCCAGGAAAGACCTAAAGAGAGAGCTAAGAAGAGCCAAGAGGGGACATGAGAAGTCACTGGCAGATAGGTTCAAGGAAAACCCTAAAGCTTTCTATAGGTATATCAGGAATAAAAGAATGACCAGAAAAAGTTGAGGGCCAATCAAGGATAGCAGTGGGAAGTTGTGCATGGAGTCTAAGGAGATAGGGGAAGCACTAAATGAATATTTTTCGTCAGTATTCCCACTGGAAAAAGACAATGTTATCAAGCACAATACTGACATACAGGCAACTAGACTAGACAGGACTGAGGTTCACAAGGAAGACGTGTTAGCACTTTCTGGAAAGTGTGAAAATAGTTTATTCCCCTGGGCCGGATGGGATTTATCCTAAGATTCTCTGGGAAGCCAGGGAGGAGATTGCCGAGCCTATGGCTTTGATCTTTATGTCATCATTGTCTACAGGAATAGTGCCAGAGGAGTGGAGGATAGCAAATGTTGTTCCCTTATTTAAGAAGGAGAGTAGAGACTATCCTGGTAATTATAGACCTGTGAGCCTTAATTCGGTTGTGGGTAAAGTGTTGGAAAAGGTTATAAGAGATAAGATTTATAATCATCTAGAGAGGAATATGTTGATTAGGGACAGCCAACACATTTTTGTGAAGGGTAAGTTGTGCCTCACAAACCTTATTGAGTTCTTTGGGAAGGTGACCAAATAGGTGGATGAGGATAAAGTGGTTAATGTGGTATATATGGATTTCAGTAAGGCATTTGATAAGGTTCCCCATGGTAGGCTATTGTACAAAATGGGATTGAGGATGATTTAGCAGTTTGGATCAGAAATTGGCTAGCTGAAAGAAAACAGAGGGTGGTGGTTGATGGGAAATGTTCATCCTGGAGTTCATTACTACTGGTGTACCACAAGGATCTGTTTTGGGTCCACTGCTGTTTTCCATTTTTATAAATGACCTGGATGAGGGCACAGAAGGTTAGGTTAGTAAATTTGCGAATGCCACTGAGGTAGCAGAGCTATGGATTGTGCTGGAGAATGTTGAGGTTACAGAGGGACATAGATAAGCTGCAGAGCTGGGCTGAGAGGTGGCAAATGGAGTTTAATGTGGAAAGGTGTGAGGTAATTCACTTCGGAAGGGGTAACAGGAATAAAGAGTACTGGGCTAATGGTAAGATTCTTGGTAGTGTAGATGAGCAGAGAGATCTCAGTGTCCATGTACATAGGTCCCTGAAAGTTGCCACCCAGGTGGATAGAGTTGTTAAGAAGCCATACAGTATGTTAGCTTTTATTGTTAGAAGGATTGAGTTTCAGAGGCTGTTTCATTAGAGAGCAAGTTGCGAGGTGACTTAATTGAGACATCAAAGAAAATCAAAGGGTTAGATAGGGTGAACAGTGAGAGCCCTTTTCCTTAGATGGTGATGGCTAGTGTGAGTGACATAGCTTTAAATTGAGGGGTGATAGGAAGAGGACAGATGTCAGGGTTCGGCGGGGGAGATAACTGAGAATGCGATAGGTAGATGAAGGTGTGGAAGAAGGTGATACATCAGAGAGGAGGGTGGAACAGAGCGCTGGGAAACACAATGGACAGGTCAAGAGGGCTGTGCCCAATTGGAGGCTTGGGACTGGTATGATGTTGGGGGGAAGGAAAATGAGGAAACTGGTGAAATCCACATTGATCCCATGTGTTGCAGGGTCCCAAGGTGGAATATGAGGCATTCTTCCTCCAGGCGTCAGGTGGTAATAGTTTGGTAATGGAGGAGGCCCAGGACTTGCATGTTTTTGGTGGAGTGGGAGGGGGAGTTGAAGTATTCAGCCACGAGGCGGTGGGGTTGATTGGTGCAGATGTCCCAGAGATGTTCTCTGAAATGAGCCATAAGCTGGTGCCCTGTCCCCCCAATGTAGAGGAGACCACATCAGGTGCAATGGATACAGTAGATGACATTGGTGGAGGTACAGGTAAATTTCTATCGGATGTGGAAGGATCCTTTGGAAGAAGCCCTTTGATGGACGGCTTATGCCCAAAACATCAATTCTTCTGCTCCTCAGAATCTGCCTGACCAGCTGCTTTTCCAGCACTATACTCGACTCTAATCTCCAGAATCTGCAGTTCCTCACTTTCTCCTCCTGATTCATGGATAAGGTTATCAGTCATTTTCTGGATTGTTGTCTGGTAAAGCAACATTTGGAGTACTTTGTACAATTCCAGTACAATTCCAATTCAATTCCAGTACTGAAGGAAGGATATAGAACAAATTGGAAAGAATGCCAAAAAGATTTATAAAGATGTTTTGGAGACTAGGAGGTTTGATTTATAAGGAGAGGCTGGATAGACTGGGATATTTTACCCCTGGAATGGAGAAGGCTGAGGGGTGACCTTGTAGAAGTTTATAAAATCATGAGGTGCACAGATATGGTGCATAACCAAGGTATTTTCCATGGCGGAGAAGAGAACAATAGGGCCAGGGCCTGCTTCCGTATTGTATGACTCTTAAAAGTTGATTTAGTTGATAAAGTTCAGAATGGCAGGAGAATAGAGTGCTTTGAAATGCTCCTACTGCAATATGTGGGAAATCAGGGATGCTTCCATTGTCCATGGGACTCCATATACAGGAAATCTGTTCAGCTGCAACTCCTGATTTTCTACATGGGAGCAGCTGGAGTTGAGGATGGACTCACTACAGAGCATCCATGAGGCACAGAATGTTGTGCATAGTAGTGTTAGGTGAAGTGGTAAATGTAGGGTAATGGGTCTGGGTGGGTTGCTCTTTGGAGGGTCGGTGTGGACTTATTGGGCGGAAGGGCCTGTTTCCACGCTGTAAGTAATCTAATCTAATCTAATCCTATATTCTGAAAGGCGATGGTGAGCAGTCAGAAGTTATGATCCATATTGATACCAATGATGTATGTGTTACGACAGGGGTAAACTCTCCTGCTTAATTTATAACCAGAAAGGATGTATCCCATGCAGTAATCTGTGAAAATGCGAGAAGTCAAGAACTATTTAAAGTAAAAATAATAAATTTATTTCTTAAAATGTAACAGAGAATAATTAACTAACAACTATTTACAACTCCTTCCTCTAACCTATTTTTTACTTTCCTTTCTATACCATCAGCCCAATAAAACCCCCAATTAAGATTTACTGAAAAATTCAAATTTCAAAACTAGCCAGTAGTTGAATCTTCTCATTTTATCTTCCTCTGTAGATTTACTCTCTTAAAGCTACAGTACACCCACACCTTCATAACACCTCACCCCTTAAGAAAGAATGAACCATCATAATGAAAAGTTGGCTTCATTTTTTTTCTATTCTTTAAACACATTACCATAATATACTGATAACTTTAATCCAAGTTCACCTTAACTTCTTCCCATATAAATACAAATCTCACTTAAACTTTATCAGCATCTGCAATTACATTCTTATGACAAGTACGATTTTAAAATTAAAAGTCTGTAACATTAGACTCCAATGAACAGTCTTTAAAGCATTCTAAGGATGTAAGCAGATTGTGATCTGTGTACACAACTGTCTCTGACACATTGTTCGTGACAGACACATTAAAATGTTGTAAGGCCAGTACCAGAATCAATAGTTATTTTTCGATTGTGGAGTATTCCCTCTGATGGATGTTGAGCTTCTTCGAAAAGTAACTGTGGGATATAGTAAAGCAGTGTTACTTCTGCAACCATAATTGTTTATTAACATCAGTATATTATTGTTTCAGCCAAATTAATAATTGCTTATTAACACCAGTATCAGCCAAAAGCTGAATTAATGATTGCTTATGTAAGGCAAAAATAAAAACTAACACAGGAATGAAAACTGTGTGGAAGAAAAACATAGTTACTTTTCATTAGCTAAAATGTGCATACAGGAATGAACTGTGCCTGCAAACAATGGAAGATGTTACAGACAGACAGATAAGGTGAAAAGAACATCAAGATACGTCAAGCTCAGCGCATTTCCGTCATGTCAGCACTGAATCGAGCCAAGTCACTTACAAATAAGGGATAGGGGTGAGGGTTGCCCGGCTTGGAGTAGGGGGAGAAGTAAACAAGGGCAGAGCACAGCTGGGCAGGGGCAGAACAGAATAAGGAATATTGATAGGTTTGAAGGCCAATGAGGTAAACGGGGAAGTACCGAGAATTAAACTGTATAAATTGTGGAGTAATTTCTGGATCAGTGTGGCTACTTGCTAGTCAGCCCTTCATGCAAGAATGTTTCAATTAAATTCGCTGCTTCAGAATTTGACTTGGACTGAAATTTATTACATTGTGAGCTCTGTTTCTCGCAATTTGGGTGCTCGTCCGGGGTGTCCATCATCACCAGCAGGGTAGGCACTGTCGACAGCTGGGAAGATGCGTCCCATTCCTTTTAGATTAGTCCCATGTTCCTCGGCGGTGGGTTCCCCTTCTGGTTGACTGATCAAGATCCAATGAGAGTCCATCTGAATCAGGTGAAAGGCTGTAAGTAGGCACAGGGAGCCAAGCAACTCTGTGCACAGACTAAGGTAGGAAATTGACTTTTAAGTACTGCCTTGGTGGCTGGAATTGAGTTCTAGTAGTTAATAAGGGACTAACGAAGGAACTCAATATGGGCTGTGCTGAGGGAAAGGAAAACACCTCCGGGGAAAAAGTAAATGCAAATGGAGGTGGGGTCCCTGACAACATACCTCCACAAAGTCCGCTGGGCAGGATGTTGTGGAATAGGAAAAAGATAGAGGGGAAAAGATAGGAAAAAGATGATTACAAGGCAAAAAAAAGGAAAAAGATGATTAAATATTGTTGCTTTTTATGGACTAAGGAATCCATTCTTCGTCCCACTGTCTTCTGGCCAAAGTACGGGTCAGAAGAAGACTGTGTTTGTAAATATTTGAGTTTATATGTCAAAGAAAAACAGCCTTACATTCAGGAGGAATCAGATTATGCTTCGTGTCGGAAGGACAAGTAGCTACTGAGGGTACACTTCGTAACTAAATCATGGCCAGACATCCAGAAAAAGATTCAAAAGATAGAGTGGTGGAGCGAAAAGCCTCGAGAGTTGTTGTTGCGAGAAGCTCAGAAAGCGTCTGTGAGATACGGTGTGTGCGTGTGTGAGAGAGAGAGAGGAAAGAGCTGTACAGCTCATAGAAACTTTGACATTTTGTGATTCGGTTTGAATGCACATTTGTTTGTTGGTGATTGAATGTTTGTGCTTTGTTCCCGGGAGTTTGAGATCTGGGACAGTTTTGAATCTGATTTTTATTATGGAAATTGAACATGATTTCTTTTAAGGTTAAGGATTTTACAGTGATTATGAAATAAAATATTAACTCCTATTCTTTTTACAGGTCATAGCTGCCTTGTTATCAGTTTCTAACCAATCTCTTTTATCCTTACATAAAAGTGATTTATGGAGGACAGTTGAAGTTTCAGTTCAACATTAGATTAGATTCCCTACAGTGTGGAAACAGGCCCTTCAGCCCAACCAGTCCACACCGACCCTCCGAAGAGTAACCCACCCAGACCCATTTTTTTCTGAATAATGCAATTTTAGAATGGCCAATTCACCTGACCTGCACATCTTTAGACTGTGGGAGGAAACCCACACAGACGTGGGGAGAATGTGAAAACTCCACACAGACAGTCACCCGAGGCAGGAATCAAACCTGGGACCCTGCTGCTGTGAGGCAGCAGAACTAACCACTGAGCCACTGTGCCACCCTGTGCCTGCTCAGAGACATCTTTAACCCTGGTTCCAGGGAGGCAAATCCTATCGTTAATTTCTGTGACCTTGGATTCGGCCATTATTCATGCGTTGGAGTTATTTTTAACTTGAATAGACAAATCCTTTTAAGGCAGCTCCAGTTTTTTCATGACCTATAGCATTGTAATTGAGCAATGACTGGGCAGGGCTACTTAAGAAAACTAATTTTGGATTTAAATCAAGGAACTAAAACTGGGTAATTATAGTAGATTTCAAAGTTGGGAACTGTATGCATTTTAGATTTTAAATATTAAATACTAAATAAATGAATTTATAATATTATAAATATATATTTACAAGTAAGGTTCCAAAATGTATGGTTAGAAACAGGCTTTAAAGTTAGACAAGTTTAAATTGATAAATTGTATTTGAGATTACAGGGAGCAAGAAGCTCCTGGTATTTGAAGTTACAGGGTGAAGTTACAGGGTGAAGTTACAGGGAGCAAGAAATATTGCAATATTTCTTTTAAAAAAATCAAGGTCTGAACAAAACATTGGATAATGAAGAATGGCCATGGTTAAATCAGCTCAGCAATTGATCTGACAATGTAACATGAAAAGCAGAAACAAAAGGCATAAATAATGATAGCCATGGTTGATGAGGTAATAAAGAAAAGGACAAAACTAAAAGGATAATGAAACCGGAATGGTGGCAAGCAGCATGTTGAAAATAAAGAGAGGAGAAAGGATCAGGGAGGAGATGTTAAGGGGTCTGGTAGACAGGAACAAGCATCAAAGTGGAAATCCCCACAGGCGGGATGTTATTACTGTGGAAAGACAGGTCACTTTAAGAGAGAGTGACCAGATCTGAAAAAGGAAGCAAAGGCAGTATTGTTTATGAACCTTGATAAAGAATAGGGGTGTCAGGGGTTCCTGCCCCCGGACACCCGCCAGGAACGCTTGATAAATTTAAAGGTGGGACCTTAAAAAGAGGACGTAGTTTTCCTAGTCGATACGGGGGCAGTAAGGTCATCTTTATATTTTAAGCCCAAGGCAGCGGGAACAAAAGAGTTAATTGCATTATGGTGACAGTTTTGTGATGAGAGGCACGAAGAATCAGTTTTGCACTCATGACAAGATACTGCCACCAAATTGGGGATTGAATTATCTGCAAATGGTGCTATGGAATCTGTTGTGACTCTTAAAAATGAATGTGCTCGAGCAAAACAACTACAGAAACAGGATGAGATGTCACACGTGACTGGTAAACAAACAGAACTGCGTAATTACAGTTTTTAAAATGTTTTAGTCACAAGTTGCGTTTCCACCCTGAATTATATAACATATATAATTAATAATTAATATTTATAATAAATCGATTGTGCCAGCCTGAATCAATATTAATTGGCAGGATTCCTTCACACATTCTCAGTGATATTGATTCATGGTTAATTTAAAACATGACTGCATTGATTCATTGTTAATTAAAGAATGGAAAGCTACATTACTGGCCAGAGTGTGTGCAGGCAGTGGCAGCAACAGCCTTCCTGGTAGAGGAGAGTCGGAAACTTACTTCTGGGGGGGCCTTAATAGTCAGCACCCCACACCAGGTACGGACCATCCTAAATCAGAAAGCAGGACGATGGCTCACAGACTCTAGGATCTTGAAATATGAGACAATCTTAATAGAGCAGAATGACCTTATGTTAGTCACAGACAGTTGCTTGAATCCAGCTGCATTTCTGTGGCAGGGAGAGGGGGTGGCCATTGACAATCCAGAACACAACTGCCTTGATATTATTGAATATCAGACTAAAGTGCGGGTGGACTTAAGGGATATAACGTTGCATGTGGGAGCTCGGTTGTTTATCGACGAGTCCTCCGGGGTGCTTGTGGTAAAAAGGCACAATGGATATGCTGTAGGAGACGGAGTAGAGGGAAGCGTTATTGAGGCTGAAAGACTGCCTAACGGCTGGTCAGCCCAAACTTGTGAACTCTATGCCCTAGAAAGAGCTCCCAGAACCTTAGAAAACAAAGAAGGAACAGTATATACAGACTCCAAATATGTGTTTGGAGTGGTACTTACCTTCGGAAAGATTTGGCAAGAAAGAGGACTGCTAAATAGCAGAGGGAAAGGCATAGCACATGAGGAATTGATAAAACAAGTACTGGAATCTCTGTTACTCCTGAGGGAAATAGCGGTAGTTCATATAAACGGACATCAGAAGGGGAATGAACCGGAAGTAAGGGGAAATAAACTGGCCGATGAGGTAGCTAAAGAAGCAGCCCTGAATCCACAGGGAGCAGTGATATACTCCCTAATACCTGCAATTCCAGATCTTCAGGGTACCCCGTTGTTTACTGCAAAGAAGGAAAAGGAACTAAAAGACTTAGGAGCTGCAAAGACAGCGGATGGGAGCTGGATGTTACCCGATGGGAGGGAAATGTTGAATAAAATGATGATGCGAGAGATTATGGCTGTCCTACATCAGGGGAGTCATAAAGGAGTGCAAGCAATGCGTGATTTAGTCTTAAGGAAATATGGATGCAAAGGGACATATACGATAGCCAAACAGATAGAACATAGAACAATACAGCGCAGTACAGGCCCTTCGGCCCTCGATGTTGCGCTGATCCAAGCCCACCCACCTACACTAGTCCACTGTCCTCCATATGTCTATCCAATGCATGTGAGGGATGCATAACATGTAAAAAAAACAAGAAGTTGTTAAGGAAACAAGTCCCAGGAGGGAGAGAACCTGGACTAAGACCATTTCAGAGCATTCAGGTGGATTATACCGAATTACCCCAAGTGGGAAGACTGAGGTATATACTGGTAATGATTGATCACCTATCTGGATGGGTGGAGGCGTACCCTTTAGCCACTGCCACCGCAAGTGGGGTGTCCAAGATAATACTCGAACACATAATCCCCAGATACGGGATAGTGGAATGCATAGACTCGGATCAGGGAACTCATTTTACTTCCAGGGTACTTCAGGGAGTAATGAAGGGTTGGGTATCTCCTGGAAGTTCCACTCCACCTTGGCACCCACCCTCATCAGGAAAGGTTGAGGGAATGAACCAGACAGTCAAGAAGCAGTTATCTAAATTGGTAGTAGAAACCAGACTCCCTTGGACTAAGTGTTTACCTATAGCCCTTTTGCGAGTACGAACGGCCCCAAGGAAAGATATAGGGCTGTTCCCTTATGAGATATTGTTTGGCCTGTCCTATCTGGGAACGGACACCTCCTCCCACCCTACCCCCTGTAAAAACGCCATCCCATATTCCCAATTCCTTCATCTCTGCCGCATCTGCTCCCAGGAGGACCAGTTCCAATACCATACAACCCAGATGGCCTCCTTCTTCAAGGACCACAGATTCCCCCCAGACGTGATCGGCGATGCCCTCCACCACATCTCCTCCACTTCCCGCTCCTCCGCGCTTGAGCCCCGCCCCTCCAACTGCCACCAGGACAGAACCCCACTGGTTCTCACCTACCACCCCACCAACCTCCGTATACAGTGTATCATCCGCTGTCATTTCCGCCACCTCCAAACGGATCCCACCACCAGGGATATATTTCCCTCCCCTCCCCTATCAGCGTTCCGAAAAGACCACTCCCTCCGTGACTCCCTCGTCAGGTCCACACCCCCCACCAACCCAACCTCCACTCCCGGCACCTTCCCATGAAACCGCAGGAAATGCAAAACTTGTGCCCACACCTCCCCCCCTTACTTCTCTCCAAGGCCCCAAGGGATCCTTCCATATCCGCCACAAATTCACCTGCACCTCCACACACATCATCTATTGCATCCGCTGCACCCGATGTGGCCTCCTCTATATTGGGGTGACAGGCCGCCTACTTGCGGAACGTTTCAGAGAACACCTCCGGGACACCCGGACCAACCAACCCAACCACCCCATGGCTCAACACTTCAACTCCCCCTCCCATTCCACCAAGGACATGCAGGTCCTTGGACTCCTCCACCGCCAGACCATAACAACACGACGGTTGGAGGAAGAGCACCTCATCTTCCGCCTGGGAACCCTCCAACCACAAGGGATGAACTCAGATTTCACCAGTTTCCTCATTTCCCCTCCCCCCACCTTGTCTCAGTCGAATCCCTCGAACTCAGCACCATCTTCCTAACCTGCAATCTTCTTCCTGACCTCTCTGCCCCACCCCCACTCCGGCCTATCACTCTCACCTTGACCTCCTTCCACCTATCGCATCTCCATCGCCCCTCCCCCAAGTCCCTCCTCCCTACCTTTTATCTTAGCCTGCTGGACACACTTTCCTCATTCCTGGAGAAGGGCTTATGCCCAAAACGTCGATTCTCCTGTTCCTTGGATGCTGCCTGACCTGCTGCGCTTTTCCAGCAACACATTTTCAGCTCTGATCTCCAGCATCTGCAGACCTCACTTTCTCCACGAAAGGAGAACTGCCAACCCTGGAGACTAAAGATTTGTTCTGAAAGAAATGTATACTGGACTTGTCCTCCGCTTTACCCATCCTCAGGAAACAGGGTTTATTGGCACAGAGTTCACCCCTTGAATTCACCGTCATCTGATTCATCCAGGGAATTGGGTCCTAGTCAAATCATGGACTGAGACCAAATTGCATCCAGACTGGGAGGGGCCGTACCAAGCACTCCTCACCACTGAAACAGCGATAAGAACAGCAGAGAAAGACTGGAGTCACTACACTCGGATCAAAGGGCCAGTGGAATCTCCAGTTGAGACAGAAGTCTGGACAACAGAATCGACTAAAGAGCCACTTAAAAAGTTGAAAAGACTTTAAATAACTAATTATACAGTAGCAGTGCGAGCGTAGGATAGTTTTTATAGTATTGTATGCTAAGTCTCTCAGCGCTTCAATACCACTGCAGAATGGGAAGAATGTTTAGGTGCACTATATTAGCTTTTCTAGTCTTAGGATTCTGTTACGCCACGGTATGGTCATCTTACTTAGTGACAACGGTTCCACAAAGTACAAATCCACAAGTCATAGATACAGATACCTACAGCCTGGTGGATTGTGAAGATGTAAGAGATCAAAGGCAAATACAGAAACTCAGAAATACGTCTTAGGTTCTATGAAAAAGCCCCCAAAAGGGGAGTCATGGGATAAAACTAACGGGATGAAAGTGTCCCGGAGAGAGAAGTGTAAGGGATATCTTTGGGATAAAGAATGGCGGAGGCAGGAACACCTCAGAGGTGATCTCTTGATTAATCCACTCGTTACAGTACACCAAGGCCCTTTCTGGCCAGCTCTTGGCTGTCCCGATAAAAAGTGTAACCCAATATATTTAACAATAAAGAAAACCTCATGGTATGAAGCAGTTTTAGGGGGAGAAACCTATCAGGTCCAGTTAGACCAAATATTTGGGATAGAGATGTAAGCAGGCAGGAAGAATTTCCTGGGATGTTGTTTTAAATACAGGTGAAAGACAGAACCCGAGTAGGAGAAAGGAATTGTAGAGTCCCTTACTCTGACCCTAAGGTGATAAAAATTGTAGAGGTAAAGGACTTAAAGCAGACCATTGAAGTAGAAACAGGATATGGGGATACAAATGCCTGGGTTGAATGGGTCAAGTACACTGTGAAAAGTTTGAATAAAATCAATTGTTATGCATGTGTCTCTGGGAGACCAATGGCCCAACTACTCAATAGACAATAGACAATAGGTGCAGGAGTAGGCCATTCAGCCCTTCGAGCCTGCACCGCCATTCAATATGATCATGGCTGATCATTCCTAATTAGTATCCTCTTCCTGCCTTATCTCCATAACCCTAGATTCCACTATCTTTGAGAGCTCTATCCAACTCTTTCTTAAATAAATCCAGAGTCTGGGTCTCCACTGCCCTCTGGGGCAGAGCATTCCACACAGCCACCACTCTCTGGGTGAAGAAGTTTCTCCTCATCTCTGTCCTAAATGGTCTACCCCGAATTTTTAAACTGTGTCCTCTGCTTCGGCACTCACCCATCAGCG
Organism: Hemiscyllium ocellatum; assembly: GCF_020745735.1. Classification (NCBI taxonomy): domain Eukaryota; kingdom Metazoa; phylum Chordata; class Chondrichthyes; order Orectolobiformes; family Hemiscylliidae; genus Hemiscyllium; species Hemiscyllium ocellatum. The sequence continues at coordinate 1,088,711 of NC_083435.1, read as the reverse complement.
GAAACATGTTTCCTGCTGCCAGAGTGTCCAATCCTTTCATTATCTTATATGTCTCAATCAGATCCCCTCTCAGTCTTCTAAACTCAAAGGTATACAAGCCCAATCGCTACAGTCTTTCAGTGTAAGGTAATCCCTCCATTCCAGGAATTGACCTTGTGAACCTACGCTGCACTCCCTCAATAGCCAGAATGTCTTTCCACAAATTTGGAGACCAGATCTGCTCACAGTACTCCAGGTGTGGTCTCACCAGGGCCCTGTACAGCTGCATAAGCACCTCTTTGCTTCTATATTCAATTCAAGGCAAGCATGCTATTAGCCTTCTTCACTACCTGCTGTACCTGCATGCTTGCCTTCATTGACTGGTGTACAAGAACACCCAGATCTCTCTGTACTGCCCCTTTACCTAAATTGATTCCATTGAGGGAGTAATCTGCCTTCCTGTTCTTGCCACCAACGTGGATAACCATACATTTATCCACATTAAACTGCATCTGCCATGCATCTGACCACTCACCTAACTTGTCCAGGTCACCCTGTAATCTCCTAACATCCTCATCACATTTCACCCTGCCACCCAGCTTTGTATCATCAGCAAATTTGCTAATGTTATTGCTGATACCATCTTCTATATCATTAACATATATTGTAAAAAGCTGCGGTCCCAGCACGGATCCCTGCGGTACCCCACTGGTCACTGCCTGCCATTCCAAAATGGAGCCGTTTATCACTACCCTTTGTTTCCTATCAGCCAACCAATTTTCAATCCAATCTAGTGCTTTGCCCCCAATACCATGCGCCCTAAGTTTACTCACTAACCTCCTATGTGGGACTTTATCAAAAGCTTTCTGAAAGTCCAGGTACACTACATCTACTGGATCTCCCTCATCCATCTTCAGAGTTACATCCTCAAAAAATTCAAGAAGATTAGTCAAGCATGATTTCCCTTTCATAAGTCCATGCTGACTCCATCCTATCCTGTTACTACTATCCAGATGTGCCGTAATTTCATCCTTTATAATAGGCTCCAGCATCTTTCCCACCACTAAGGTCAGACTAACTGGTCTAGAATTTCTGCTTTCTCTCTCCCACCTTTCTTAAAAAGTGGTATAACATTAGCCACCCTCCAATCCTCAGGAACTGACCCCGAATCTATCGAACTCTGGAAAATAATCACCAACGCATTCACGATTTCCCGAGCCACCTCCTTCAGTACCCTGGGATGTAGACCATCAGGCCCTGGAGACTTATCAACCTTCAGACCTAACAGTCTCTCCAACACCAAATCCTGGCAAATATAGATTCCCTTAAGTTCAGGTCCTTCACTGTTACCTCAGGGAGATTCTTCCCCAGTGAACACAGATCTGAAGTAACCATTTAATTTTTCTGCCATTTCTTTGTTCCCTGTAATATTCCCCTGTTTCTGTCTTCAAGGGCCCAATTTTAGTCCTAACCATTTTTTTGCCTTGCACATAATTAAAAAAGCTTTTACTATCCTCCTTTATATTATTGGCCAGATAACCTTCATACCTCATTTTTCCTTTGCGTATTTCCTTCTTAGTAATCCTCTGTTGCTCTTTAAAAGCTTCCCAGTCCTCAGTTTTCCCACTTATCTTTGCGATGTTATACTTTTTCTCTTTTAACTTTATATGTTTCTTAACTTCCCTCGTCAGCCACGGCCGCCCATGCCTCCTACTGGGATCTTTCTTCCTTTTAGGAATGAACTGATCCTGCAAGTTTCACCATTATTCCTCCACTGTCATCCCTGCTAAGGTATTGCACCATTGAACTTTGGCCAGCTCCTCCCTCATAACTCCATAGTTCCCTTTATTCAACAGAAGTACTGTCACTTCCGACATACCCTCTCCCTCTCAAATTGCAGATTGAAGCTTAATGTATTATGGTCACTACTTCCCAATGGCTCCTTCACTTCGAGGTCCCTGACCAATTCTGGTTCATTACACAATACCAGATCCAGAATTGCTTCTCTCTGGTCGGCTCCAGCACCAGCTGTTCTAAGAATCCATCTCTGAGGCACTCCACAAAGTCTCTTTCTTGAGGTCCAATACCATCCTGATTCTCCCAGTCTACCTGCATGTTAAAATCCCCCATAACACCAACTGTAGTAACATCTTTGTGACAGGCCAATTTCAGCTCCTGATTCATCTTACACCCGACATCCAGACTACTGTTTGGGGGCCTGAAGATGACTCCCAAGAGGGTCTTTTTATCCTTAGTATTTCTCAGCTCTATCCACACTGACTCTACATCCTCTGACTCTAGGTCCCCCCACTCAAGGGACTGAATATCCTCCCTTACCAACAAGGCCACCCCACCCTCTCTGCCCGTCAGTCTGTCCTTACGATAGCACATGTAGCCTTGAATATTCATTTCCCAGGCCCTGGCCACTTGAAGCCACGTCTCAGCTATGCCCACAATATCATATCTGCCAATTTTCAAAAGAGCCTCAAGCTCATCCATCTTTTTTAGATTAGATTACTTACAGTGTGGAAACAGGCCCTTCAGCCCAACAAGTCCACACCGACCCGCCGAAGCGCACCCACCCAGACCCCTACATGTACCCCTGCACCTAACACTATGGGCAATTTAGCGTGACCAATTCACCTAACCTGCATATTTTTGGACTGTGGGAGGAAACCGGAGAAAACCCACGCATACACAGGGAGAATGTGCAAACTCCACACAGTCAGTCGCCTGAGGCGGGAATTGAACCCATGTCTCTGGCGCTGTGAGGCAACAGTGCTAACCACTGTGCCACCGTGCTGCCCACACATGTCTCATGCTTCGTGCATTCATATATAGTATTTTTAATTTGTTACTGCTCTCACCCTTCCCGTCAACCCCTATTTCACTCAACCTTACAGCATGATCCCTTTCCGAGTTTTCTGCCTCACTGATACAGTTGTCTTTCTTGACTTCTCTTGTTCTAACTTTCCCTTCAATTTCTTTTTTAAACATCCAGTTTGTCCCCTCCCCCCGCTATTTAGTTTAAATGTAGCGGTGTTGCAGTCGAAAACCTGCCTTTCAGAATGCTGGTCCCTAACCTATTAAGGTGCAAACCGTCTCTCTTGTAGAATTTATGCTTACCATAAAATATACCAGTGATCCAAGAACTTAAATCCTTGCTTCCTGCACCAGTTCCCCAACCACATGTTCAAATCCATTATCTCCCTGTTTCTGGCCTCACCAGCCTGAGGAACTGGAAGCAAACCGGAGATAACCACCTTGGACGTCCTGCTTTTCAGCCTTCTTCCTAGTTCTCCGAAGTCCCGCTGTAGTGTGTTCCTCCTCTTCTTCCCGACATCATTTGTGCCGACATGTACCACCACCTCTGGCTCTTCACCCTCGTCCTTGAGGATTTCCTGCACTCTGTCCGCGATGTCTTTTACCCTGGCGCCAGGAAGGCAACACACCATCCTTAAAACCCGTCTGCTGCCACAAAAACCCCGATCAGTTCCTCTCACGATGGAGACCCCTATTACCACGGCTCTGTGCGATGTCCGACTCTTCCGCTCTGCCTCTGCGCCAACTTTTGATTGACAGACCTGGCCGCCTTGCGAACTGGCAGTGTCATCAGTCTCTACTGTTTCCAAAAGCTTCAACTTGTTCCTGACAGGTACTTCTCCCGGGGTCTCTTGCAGCTATCTCCTCTCTGCCTTCCTCATCGTCTGCTCTCTTCTGCTCTCTTCTCGCATAATTGGTGTAATAACCTCGCTGAAGCTCTTGTCCAGAAGGTCTTGTCTAGTCCCCTTTCCGCTTGGGTGGAAGCGAAACAGGAGGGGCATGACATGCATGATAGCCCTGTATCAGGATGAGACTGCACGGAGTAATAAAGATTGTATGCCCCTTCTATTAAAGTTCCCTCCTTTAAAGAAGGAAGGCTTAAAGATGCCCCCCATGTTTTCTGCCATGGTCGGAAATCACACATCGTGTGTAAACAGGCGAGGAACAGATCAGTCCAGATATTTGGGGGAGCTGAAATCATGTACCGAGACTGAGTACGTGACGGAAAAGAGAGGGAACTACTCAGCATTAAGGATTCCCCCAAGTGAATCTGTGGTGGTACTGCGGAGGGAAAATATTGAGACCCAGCCGACCTCCAGATTGGAGGGGCATGTGTGCAATTGTACAATTGGCAATTCTGTTCACCCTGGCATTTGGAAAGAAAGAGATAGTAAAGGAAGGGGGACAAAGTAAGAGATCACTACTGGGTACTTTGTTTGATAATCAGGTATATCTAGACTCAATAGGAGTCCCAAGGGGGGTACCCAATGAGTCCAAGGCTTGTAACCAGATCACGGCAGGCTTTGAATCAGCCCTCTTCTGGTGGGTAGCAGTCAACTAAAATGTGGATTGGATAAACAATATTTTCTATAATCAGCAAAGGTTCATCAATTACACTAGTGACACAATTAAAGGTATAGCTAAACAACCTGATGCAACCAGCAGAATGGCCTGGGAGAATAGAATGGCCCTAGATATGATCCTAGCAGAAAAAGGGGGAGTGTGTGTAATGTTCGGAGGGAGCTGTTGTACCTTTATTGCAAATAACACAGCACCAGATGGGTCTACTACTCGAGCCCTGCAAGGTCTAACAACACTGGCTGAAGAACTAGCTGAAAATTCAGGAGTCAGCACATCATTCACCAGGTGGCTAGAATTGTGGTTTGGAAAGTGGAAGGGTGTGGTGGTTTCAGTCCTTACCTCCTTGATCGTAGTGGTGGGAGTACTAATCGCAGTAGGATGCTGTATCCTACCTTGTGCACCAGGGTTAATCCAAAGATTGATCGAAACAGCTTTGGCCACACAAATGCCTCTAAAGAACAATTGGGGGGAATGGCTCTACCTGATAAACAATGAGGGAATAAGTAACCTTGGGGAAATTTCCAAAATAAATGAAATTTCGGAAAAGATACTGGTCAATTTGGAAGCGACATATATAAAAAAATGCAGAAGATAACAAATGATAATTAAAGAAAAAGGGGGCAATTGTGGGATATAGTAAAGCAGTGTTACTTCTGCAACCATAATTGTTTATTAACATCAGTATATAATTGTTTCAGCCAAATTAATAATTGCTTATTAACACCAGTATCAGCCAAAAGCTGAATTAATGATTGCTTATGTAAGGCAAAAATAAAAACTAACACAGGAATGAAAACTATGTGGAAGAAAAACATAGTTACTTTTCATTAGCTAGTATGTGCATACAGGAATGAAATGTGCCTGCAAACAATGGAAGATGTTACAGACAGACAGATAAGGTGAAAAGAACATCAAGATACGTCAAGCTCAGCGCATTTCCGTCATGTCAGCACTGAAGCGAGCCAAGTCACTTACAAATAAGGGATAGGGGTAAGGGTTGCCCGGCTTGGAGTAGGGGGAGAAGTAAACAAGGGTGGAGCGCAGCTGGGCAGGGGCAGAACACAATAAGGAATATTGATAGGTTTGAAGGCCAATGAGGTAAACGGGGAAGTACCGAGAATTAAACTGCATAAATGTGGAGTAATTTCTGGATCAGTGTGGCTACTTGCTAGTCACCCCTTCTTGCAAGAACATTCCAATAAAATTCGCTGCTTCAGAATTTGACTCGGACTGAAATTTATTATATTGTGAGCTCTGTTTTGTCTCCAGGGTTGGCAGTTCCCCTATCATTCCCAGGTAGGATAGGCCAAACAATATCTCATAAGGGGACAGCCCCATATCTTTCCTTGGGGCCATTCACAAGAGGGCTGTAGGTAAACACTTAGTCCAAGGGAGTCTGGTTTCTACTACTAATTTAGATAACTGCCTCTTGAGTGTCTGGTTCATTCTCTCAACCTTTCCTGATGAAGGTGGGTGCCAAGGGATGTGGAACTCCCAGGAGATTCCGAACCCCTTCATTAGTCCCTGGAGTATCCTGGAAGTAAAATGGGTTCCCTGATCTGAATCTATGCATTCCACTATCCCGTATCTGGGGATTAAGTGTTCGAATATTATCTTGGGCACTCCTTTCTCTAACCTATCTTTTACTTTCCTTTCTATAATACTAGTCCAATAATACCCCAATTAAAATTTACTGACAAATTCAAAATTCAAAACTAGCCAGTGGTTGAATCTTCTCATTTCATCTTCCTCTGTAGATTTGCTCTCTTAAAGCTACAGTACACCCACACCTTCATAACACCTCACCCCTTTAGAAAGAATGAACCATCATAATGAAAAGTTGGCTTTATTTTTTTTTCTATTCTTTAAACACATTACCATAATATACTGATAACTTTAATCCAAGTTCACCTTAACTTCTTCCCATATAAATACAAATCTCACTTAAACTTTATCAGCATCTGCAATTACATTCTTATGCCATGTACGATTTTAAAATTAAAATTCTGTAACATTAGACTCCAATGAACAGTCTTTAAAGCGTTCTAAGGATGTAAGCAGATTGTGATCTGTGTACACAACTGTCTCTGACACATTGTTCGTGACAGACACATTAAAATGTTGTAAGGCCAGTACCAGACTCAATAGTTATTTTTCGATCGTGGAGTATTTCCTCTGGTGGATGTTGAGCTTCTTCGAAAAGTAACCAACTGGCAGTTCAATCCCATCCTCATCTTCCTGTAGGAGTACAGCTCCAACTCCTACGTCACTCACATCAATGGTGCAGCTAAAACTGGTTTGATGGTTAATATTGATTTCAAGTGGTCGAATGCCTCTTGGCATTGCTCCATCCACCAAAACGTTGTGTTCTTCTTCAGCAAATCAGTTAATGGTGCCACTATACTGCTGAAGTTTGGAACAAACTTCCGATAGAATCTGCTAAGTTCTAAGAATCAAAGCACCTCTTTCTTCGAGGTTGGTTGTGGAAATTCCTTGATGACCTTCTTCTTTGCATTCTTTGGGGTCAACCTTCCATGACCGTTGCTATGTTCCAAGAATGTCACCTCTAGATTTGCGAATTCAGTTTATCACCAGTTCTGCTTCTCATAGTTGTTTAAAGAGCTTTGCCAACTGTATGATGTGTTCTTTCCTAGACATACTAAAAATCATTGCATCGTCCAAATAGACCCTGCAGTTTGTTAACCCAGCCGCAATTCTGTTTATGAGTCTTTGGGATGTGGTGGGTTCATTCTTCATTCCAAAGGGCATCACTTTAAACTGATATAGCCAATCTGGGGTTATAAATGCAGAAATGTTTTTTGCTGACTCTGATAAAGGTACCTGCCAGTAACCAAGTATTAAGTCCAACTTGATGATGTAGCTTGCTTGTCCGACTTTCTCAATACAGTCCTCCAATCTAGGAATTGGATATGAGTCCGATTTTGTAACGGCATTGACCTTCCGATAGTCCATGCAGCATTGAGTCCTGTCCAGTTTGGGAACTAAGGCAGTTGGAAAACTCCACTTGCTCTGGCTTGATTCGATGATGCCCTCGTCGAGCATGGCCTTCACCTCCTTCTGGACCTGTCTGGCTTTGAAAGGATTAAGCCAACATGGGTGTTGTTTTATTGGAGCAGTATTCCCTGTGTTGACTTCATGTACAATAAATTAGTCCTCCCCATCTGATTTTAACATATACCCTTATACTGCAGTAACAAATCTTTCAACTGTGTTCTATGCTCCTGAGACAGATAGCTTACTAACCAATCTCATTCCTCAAGTACTTCTTCATTTTTTAATCTATTGTGAGGCACATCATAATCCACATCATCTGGATTTGATTCCTCACTCTGTGGGGCAGTAACTAACATCTGTTTCTCCAGTTCTTTCTCTCTAGAATAATACAGGTTCAACATGTTCACATGACATACCTGATACAGTTTTTTTCTATCTGGCATCTTTACTACCTAGTTCACCTGACTCAGTTTTTACTCAATTTGATAGGGACCACTAAACCTGCTATTGAAGGGATCTCTTATCACTGGTAACAGTACTAACACGTCATCCCTTTTGGGAAAATGTGAGTCTCATAGCTTTTATCTGCCACCTGCTTCATTCTATACTGTACCCTCTTTAAGTGCTGTTTAGCTAACTCACCTGCTCAATTTAATCTCTCCCTCACCTCCGATACATAATCTAAATGTGAGATCTCTGACTTTGATCCTGTATATTTTTCTTTAATTAATTTCAAAGGGCCTTTTGCTTCATGCCCAATTATTAACTCGAAGGGTGTGAACTGAGTAGATTCATTTTGGGCGTCTCTAATGGCAAATAATACGAATGGGATACCTTGATATCAATCATTCAGGTAATCCTGACAGTATGCACTCAAATCTCCTTAAATAGCCTAGCAGTAAAATTTGACTCTTGGTCCGACTGATTCTCCCTGGGTAGCTCAAACCACGTAAAGAAAGCTACTAACTCCTCTACTACCCTTTTTGCCTTGATATTCCATAACGAAATTGCCTTCAGAAATCCGGTGGACACATCCATTATGGTTAACACGTATTGGTTTCTACTTTTAGTACTTGGGAGAAGCCGTGCACAATCAATTATAACCCGCATGAAAGGTTCTTGAAATGTGGGAAAATAGCAACAAATGCGCTGGTTTTATTACTGCTTGTGGCTTACCTACGTATGGCATGTATGACATGTACAGCAAAAGTTGACCACATCTTTGTGCATTCCAGGCCAATGAAAATGTTTTTGTATCTTAGCCTGAGTCTTTTGTACCCCTAGGTGACCTCCTAGAGATAGTTTGTGTGCTAACCGTAACATGTCCTGTCTGCATGCCACTGGCAACAAAATCCAGTGCACTTCGGCCCATTTCTCCTCGGTACTAACCTGCCATGGTCTCAATTTCCATCTTAGGATTCTAACTTTCAGAAAATAACCCTCGAAATATTCTCTGCCTCCTTTCCAGAGTATGCATCCACACGTCTCTTAGCCTTTCAGGACTAAACACTTCTGTCTGACCCTCTGTCTGTTCAGGTTTTTCCTGCACCATTATGACAAACTGGGTATTTGCTAACTGAACCTCAACTCCTTCATCTTTCTCTTTACTTTTTGCTTCATGCTGTGAGTCATGATCGTGGAATCTGGTTACTATATAGTCTGGAAAAATACTACAATATTTCTGCTTTAACTCCTTGGTTTTTCGGTCTTCTTTTGGCTTCTCCATAAGAGGTGTCACTCCCACCTTGGATCCTGCCAAATCATTCCCAAGAACAAACTGAATTCCTTAGAAATGACACTCTGTCAATCACTCCCACTGTAACTTCCCCTGTCTTGAGTTGGCACACCAACCTGATCTTATATAGGAGGACATTAAATTTCTGTTCATCTATCCCACAAATGTTCACAGTCTCAGGTAACAGGTCAGAAAGAGTGCATATTCACTCATCTCTTACAATCAGCGACTGGTTAGATCCTGTATCTTTCAAAATTATAACTTGTTGTCCTTCTCCCCCTGTACTTTCTGAGTAAACTTTACCCACAAAGGCAAATTCTTTGGAGATATCAGGTACTAACTCCAAACCCAGGCCCTGCCTAGGCTGTACTTTCCTCCAGCTCCTCGGCCCATCTTGTGGTCTCCTGTACTACGTTCACTGATGTTACTGGCTTAATTTCTTTTACCACATCTTTACTCACAGTGTCTTTCTTTAACGACTAGCACTGTGACTTTACATGTCCCACTTTCAAGGAAAACCCAAAGAAATTTCATACACATGTTGGTAAGAGAGTAGCTGCAGAAAAGATAGGTCCACTCAAGGCCCAAGCAAGAAATTAGAGAAATTATTTCACAATTCAGTATTCTCCCTCGTGTAGTATCATCTACAAATTTTAATTACCTCAATATCCAACTCCAAATTGTTTATATAGACCATAAAAGGTAAGGGTCCCAACACTGATTCCTGGGAAACACCACTTTCAACTAGTCTCCAAACTGAGTAATGGCTATCTCTACTTGCCCTCTGTTTCCTAACTTTTCGTCAACTTGTAATCCCAAGCATTTGTAATTTGCTAACCAAACTACCATATAGGGTAGATAGGCGAAGTATTTTCCCTGGGGTTGGGGAGTCCAGAACTAGAGGGCATAGGTTTAGGGTGAGAGGGGAAAGATATAAAAGGGACCTAAGGGGCAACTTTTTCACACAGAGGGTAGTATGGGTATGGAATGAGCTGCCAGAGGATGTGATGGAGGCTGATACAATTGCAACTTTTGAGTGGCATTTGGATGGGTATATGAATAGGAAGGGTTTGGAGGGATATGGACCGGGTGCTGACAGGTGGGACTAGATTGGTTTGGAATATCTGGTCGGCATGGACGGATTGGACCGAAGGGTCTGTTTCCGTACTGTACATCTCTATGACTCTATGTACAATGTTCACAGCACTGCCTTCATCCACTGCCTGTGTCAATTCAACAAAGTGTTCAATCCAGTTTATCAGACATGTCCTGCCTTAACATGTTAGCTGTCTAGTATTAACATATTTTCCTCTAAGTGTATGTTTGTTTTATCCCACATTATGACTTCTATCAGTTTTCCATTGTTAATGTCGCACTGACAAATTTATATTTCTTATGTTATTCTCTGTCCTTTGTTTAATCAACAGTGTCACATTAGCAATCCTCCAGTACCCTGGGATAATTCCGTGTTCCAAGAGCTTGGAAAATTTCAGTCAACAGCTTGGCAATTTGCTTCCTTATCTTCTTTGCAATCTAGAATACATGCAATTCAGGCCTAACAACTTCTCTACCCGGAGTACAGCTAGCCGTTTTAGCACATTTTCTTTACCTAAGACTGTACTGCTCAGTTGCTCAACACCCACATTTTCAACTGGGTCAACATCACCATTTTCTAATTTGGCAACGACAGCAGCAAAATATTTAACTACAGACAGTGTTCCATCAACAGAGTATTTTGACTATAGACAGCAATAGATCTCCAACATTTCACTTAGATTAGATAACCTACAGTGTGGAAACAAGCCCTTTGGCCCAACAAGTTCACACGGACCCTCCGAAGAGTAACCTACCCAGATCCATTTCCCTCTGACTAATGCACCTATTACTATGGGCAATTTAGCATGGCCAATTCACCTGATCTGCATATCTTTGGACTATGGGAGGAAGTGCACGCAGACATAGGGAGAATGTGCAAACTCCACACAGACAGTCACCTGAGGCTGGAATCAAACGTGGGACCCTGGTGCTATGAGGCAGCTGTTTTAACCACTGAGCCAGCATGCCACCCAATCTACAGATGAATCAGATGATCAATTTACAGACCATGTTTCATCTGTAAACATTGTTTTATCTGCAGTGTTTTATTTAGTCAATGTTTAATCAAAATAGTTTTTTTATTATCTGGACTGTTTCATCTACAGATTATTTCACTTGCAGACAGTATTTCATTGACAGACTGTGAATCATATTCACAGTGTTTCATCTACAGTCAATGTTTATTCTCCAGACAATGTTTCAACTATAGACAGTGGTCATTCCACAGACACTGTTTCACCTACGATGTTAATTCTGAAAAAGTGTGATACATCTATAGACAGTGTTTCATTGGGAGAAAGTCTTTCATCTATGGATAGTGTTTCATCAACTGTCTCCCAACAAAACACTGTTTATAGCTGTATCACCATCTTCAGAATTAACATTGCAGAAAAAAACACTGTCTGTAGATTAAATAGTGTGCACATGGATCACTGTCTGTTGATTAAACATTCTCTGTCAATGAAACTGTCTTGAAATGAACACTGTCTGTTGTTGAAACACGGCTTATGGAGGACATGTCCCATGGCTGTATCAATGGTGCTGTGGTGGAGGTGGTCAAGAACATCAGGCTACAAGCAGTAAATATCACCAATGATCTATCCTGTCCATCCATATCCACGCTACAGTCAAGAATGTACACCAACACCTCTATTTCCTCAGAAGGCTAACGAAATTCGGCATGTCCACAATGACCTTACTAAGTTTTATGGGTGCACCATACAAAGCATCCAATCCAGATGCAGCACAACTTGGCATGGCAACTGCTCTGCACAAGTTCACAAGAAATTACAGAGAGTTGTCTAGTCAGCCCAGTCCATCATGAAATAGACAAATATTATGGGGAGGTGATGGCCTAGTGGTATTATCACAGGACTGTTAACCCAGAGACTCAGGTAATGTTCTGAGGACCCGTGTTTGAATCTCATCATGGCAGATGGTGGAATTTGATTTCAACAAAAATCTGGAATTAAGAGTATAATGATGACCATGAATACATTGCTTATTGTTGGAGAAAACCCATCTGGTTCACTAATATCCTTCAGGGAAGGAAACTGCCATCCTTACCTGGTCTGGCCAATGTGACCTCAGACTGAAAACAATGTGGTTAACTCTTAATTGCCCTCTGGGTAATTAGGGATGAGCAATAAGTGCTGGACTAGCCAGTGATGCCTTCATCCCAGAAATGAATAAATCACGGTGGCTCAGTGGTTAGCACTGCTGCCTCACAGCACCAGGGTCCCAGGTTCAATTCCAGCCTTGGCGACTCTCTGTGTGGAGTTTGCACATTCTCCTCGTGTCTGCGTGGGTTTCCTCCGGGTAGTCCATTTTCCTCCCACAATCCAGGTAAATTGCCCATAGTGAGAGGTGCATTAGTCAGAGGGAAGTGGGTCTGGGTGGGTTACTCTTCGGAGGGTTGGTGTGGATTGGTTGGGCTGAAGGGCTTGTTTCCACACTGTAGGGAATCTAATCTAATCTAAAAATGGGCAGGACACTGGAAGGACACAGCAAGCCAGGCAGCATCAGAAGTCAAATTTTGGGTGTGTGTAGGGGGAGCTGCAGATATAAAAGGGGTGGTAGGGGAAGGTTGGTGAAGTGGGGATAGGTGAAGACCAGTGGAGGGTACAACCTGGTTGGTCAATGGGAGGAATGAGTCTGGTTGGTGGCAGGGAGTAGTGGAAGGGATGAGGAGGGGCTGGGAAGGGAGTCGGGGGATGGGACAGGAGATTATTTGAAATTGGAGACCTCAATGTTGAGTCCTCCAGGCTGTAGGCTGCCCAGGCAGAAGATGAGGTGTTGTTCCTCCAATTTGCTCTGTGGTTCGTTGTGGCAATGGAGGAGGCCAAGAATGGTTATGTTGGAAAGGAGTGGTTAAGGGGAATTGAAATGGGCTGTGACTGGGAGGTCCGGTTGGCTCCTGCGGGCCCAGCTGCAATGCTTGGTGAACAATTCCTTAGGTTTATGTTCAGTCTCCCTGATGCAGAGAAGACCACATTGGGAGCATCTCATGCAGTAAACTAGGTTGGAAGAGAGGCAGGTGAACCTCTGTTTCACTTGGAAGGAGCCTTGGGTAGAGGTGAGGGAACTGGTGTACTGGCAGGTTTTGCATCTTTTCCAGTTGCAAGAGAAGGTACCTGGGGTTCAGTGAGGAGAGTGGCAGAAACCAAGTTCTGTCAAAGGGAACAGTCCTTGCGGAAGGCAGAGAGGGGTGAGGAAGGGAAAATGTTCTTGCTGGTGAGATCTAGTTGGAATAGGAAGAAGTGTTAAAGGATGTTGTGTTGGATGCAGAGACTGATGGGGTGGTAGTACATCATGAAAATCAACCTTCCTTCCACTGACTATGTCAACACTTCCTGCTGCCTCAGGAAAGCAGTCAACATGATCAAAGACCACTCCCACCCCAGTTATACTCTCTTCCATCAGGCAGGATACAAAAGTTTGAGAGCTCACACAAATAGAACAGCTTCTTCTTTGTGATTAACAGTCCTCTCTTATATGAGAGTTCATATAACTTCACTGTAACTTTTCTGAAGCTATAACACTGCATTCTGCATTACAGTCATAGAGATGTACAGCACAGAAACAGGCATTTCAGTACAACTCATCCACACTGACCAGATATCCTAAATTAACCTAGTGCCATTTGCCAGCACTTGACCCATATCCCTCCAAACTCTTCCTGTTCATGCACCTATCCAAATGCCTTTTAAATGTTGTAATTGTATCAGACTCCATCACTTCCTCTGGCGTCTCATTCCAAACAAGCACCACCCTTTGAATGAAGAAGGTTACTTCAGAGGACAAAGTGATCTTGATCAGATGGGCAAATCGACTGCAGAGTGGCAGATCAAGTTTAATTTAGATAAATGCGAGGTGCTGCATTTTGGAAAAGCAAATCAGAGCAGGACTTATACACTTAATGGCAAGGTCCTGGAGAGTGTTGCTGAATAAAGAGACCTTGGAGTGCAGGTTCATAGCTCCTTGAAAGTAGGCAGACAGGATAGTGAAGGAGGCGAGCATAAGCCGTTATGCCCACATTCCTGAAGAAGGGCATATGCCTGAAACGTCAATTCTTCTGCTCCTCAGATGCTGTCTCACCTGCCATGCTTTTCCAGCACCATACCTTTAACTCTGAATACGCTGGGGCTGTTTTCCCTGGACCATAAGAGGCTGAGAAGTAACCTTATAGAGGTTTACAAAATCATGAGAGACATGAATAGAATAAAGAGACATGATCTTTTCCCTGAGGTGAAGGAGTCCAGAAGTAGAGGGCATAGATTTAGGATGAGAGGGGAAAGATATAAAAGGGACCTAAGGGACAACGTTTTCACACAGAGGGTGGTACATGTATAGAATGAGTGTCAGAGGAAATGGTGGAGGTTGGTGCAATCACAGCATTTAAAAAAACATCTGGATGGGGATATGAATAGGAAGGGTTTACAGAGATATGGACCAAGTGCTGGTTATTAGGACTAGATGAGGTTAGGATATCTGGTCAGCATGGAAAGTTGGACTGAGGAGTCTGTTTCCATGATGTACATCTCTATGACTCTCACAACCCCTTTAGTTCCTTTTAAATCTTTCCCCTTCACCTTAAATCTATACCCTCTAGTTATGGACTTCCCAACCCAGAGAAAAGACCTTGTATATTTATCCTATACATGCCTCTCTTGATTTCATAAACCTCTATAAAGTCACCCCTCAGCTCACTCCATTGACGCTTCAGGGAAAACAACCCCAGCCTATTTAGCCTCTCCTTATAGCTCAAATCCTCCAACCCTGGCAACATCCTTGTAAATCTTTCCTGAACTCTTTCAAGTTTCATAACATCCTTCCTATCGGAGGAAGACCAGAATTGCACACATTATTCCAAAAGTGACCCAACCAATGTCTTGTCACAACATGACCTCCCAAATCCTAACCTCAATGTTCTGACCAACAAAGGAAAGCATACTAAATGCCTTCTTCAGTATCCTATCTACCTGAGACTCCTGTTTCAAGGAACTACGCCCCTTTACTGTGAGTCTCTTTGCTCAACAATATTCCTCAGGACCTTACCAGTAAGCATATAAGTCCTGCCCTTGCTTGCTTTTCCGAAATGCAGCACCTCACACTTATCTAAATTAAAGTCCATCTGCCACTCTTCAGTCCATTGGCCCACCTGATCACTAACTGGCTTTCCCTCCTATGTTCACATCCAAATCATTTATGTAAATGACAAAAAGTAGTGGACTGAGCACCAATCCTTGTTGCACATCACAGGTCACCGGCCTCCAGTCTGAAAAGCAACCTTCCATCACTACACTGTCATCTACCTTTGAGCCTATTCTGTATACAAATGTCTAGTTCTCCCTGTATTCCAAGTGATCTAACCTTACTAACCAATCTACCATGAGAAACCTTGTCGAATGCCTTACTGAAGTCCATTAGGATGATGTCCACTGCTCTGCCACTAACAATCCTCTTAGTTCTTTAAAAACTTCAGTCAAGTTAGTGAGACATGATTTCCCATACACAAAGCCATGTTGACCCTCCCTAATCAGTCCTTGCCCATTCAAATACATGTAAATCCTGTCCCTCAGGATTCCCTCCAACTATTTGCCCACCACTGATGTCAGGTTCACCAGTCTATAGTGTCCTGGCTTTGCCTTATGACCTTTCTTAAATAGTGACACCACATTAGCTAACCTCCAGTCTTCTGGCACCTCACATGTATCTATGATTCAAATATCTCTGCAAGGGACCCAGCAGTCACTGCTCTAGCTATCCACAGAGTTCTAGGGTCTATCTGATCAGGTCCTAAGGATTTATCCAGTCTTTATGCATTTGAAGACATTCAGCACCTTTTCCTCTGTAATATGGATGTTTTTCAAGATGTCACCATCTATTTCCCCAAATTCTGTATCTTCTGTCTCCACAGTAAACACTGATGCAAAATACTTGTTTCGTATCTCCCCCAGATCATGCACTTCCACACATAGGCTGCCTTGCTGATCTTTGAGGGGTCCTATTCTCTCCCAAGTTATCCTTTTGTCCTTAATGTATTTATAAAGTCCCTTTGGATTCTCCTTAACCTTATTTGTCAAAGCTATCCCATGTTCCCTTTTTCCTCTCTTGATTTCCCTTTTAAGTATACTCCTATTGCCTTTATGCTCTTTTAAGGATTCATTTGACCTCTGCTGTCTATACCTGACATATGCTTCATTCTTTTTCTTGAAGAAAACCTCAATTTCTCCAGTCCTCCAGCATTCCTTGCACCTATTAGCATTTCCTTTCACCCTAACAGGAACTTACTATCTTGTTATCTCATTTTTGAAGGCTTCCCATTTTCCAGCCATCCTTTTGCCTGCAAACATCCGCCTCCGATCATCTTGTGAGAAGTTCTTACCTAATACAGTCAAAATTGTGTTCAATGACCATGACATACTTATGTAAGGTACGATTTATCTGTTTGGCACGCAAAACAATACTTTTCACTGTATCTCTATACATTTTACAATAATAAATCAAATCAAATACATAGTGCTCCATCTTCAATCAGTGTTTCATTGACAGTTTCACCTCCAGACCCTGCTTCACCTACAGACAGTGTATCATCTACAGAGATTGCTTCATCTGCAGTGTTGCATCTTCAGATCACGTTTCGTCCGAGCACAATCCTTCATTTGCAAAGGATGTATCATCTTCAGTATTTCAGTAGCAATATTTCTTCTTCAGTTTCAAGTACAGTGTTTCATCAATAAAAAAGTGTTCATTATGAAAATGATACATCTACTGACTGTTTCACTGGGAGACAGTGATACATCTACAGACAATGTTTCATTGGGAAACAGTCTTTCAGTTACAGACAGTGATGCATCTACAGTCTTTCATCTACAGTGATCCACCTGCAGTGTCCAATCGATAGACAATATTTCTTCTCCAAGGCAAAAGTGAGGACTGCAGATGCTGGAAACCAGAGTTTAGATCAGAGTGGTGCTGGAAAAGCATAGCAGGTCAGGCAGCATCCAAGGAGCAGGAAAATCGACGTGTTGGGTAAAAGCTCTTTTCAGGAATAAAGGCAAGAGCCTCCAGGGTGGAGAAATAAAAGGGGGTGGGATGGGGCTTGGGAGGAGGTAGCAAAGAGTACAATAGGTGAATGGGGGTGGGGCTGGAGGCTCCTGCCTCTATTCCTGATGAAGGGCTTTTGCCCGACATATCGATTTTCCTGTTCCTCGGATGCTGCCTGACCTGCTGTGCTTTTCCAGCACCACTCTGATCTAAACCCCAATATTTCTTCTCCAGACAATGTTCATTCTGAAGACATTGCTATCTACACCTATTCTACTAACTTCACTGTTTTGTGCAGATATAACTCAGTTCCCTCAGCTTCTGCAACTCCTTTAGAATTTTACCTCTTTTGTTATATTATCTGACCATGTTCTTTCTACCAAAAATGTATCACCATATGTTACTTTGCATTGAACTTCCATCTGTTACTTATCAGCCCACTCCATCAACCTGTCTATGTTATTTAGAAGATATATACAATTCTCTTCATAGTTTACAATGCATCAAAGATTTGTATTCTCCACAAGCTTTGAAATGGTCCCCTGCAAACCAAAGTCTAGTGTAATGAACTAGGCCAGACCACTCAGAACATTTTTAAGCAGGCAGCCCTAGAACATGACTTTGCAATTTGTTTCGGTAAGTGTACAGTGAACATGATGCGGAATAGGTTAAATAGTTTGACTACTAGATTTTAAAACAGACAAAAACTTTTTCACAAAATTACACAAGAAACACAAAGAACAGAATAAAGAACCCCTACAGAACTAAATCTATCTAAACTAGACTTAATTATGCTGTTCCACATCTTCTAACAATATTTCATCAGGTGACAGCTGTTCACCTACAGTGATACAGCGAAAGGCAGTGTTGAATGCATAGCATTTTCATCTATGATCTACCTGCAGTGTTTAATTCATAAATAGTGTTTAATCAATAACAAGATTTCTTTTCCAGTGTCCATTCTGAAGGCAGTAATACATCTATAATGTTGCATCAGGATAGTCTTTCATGTACAGAGTGTGATACAGCTAGCTATAATCAATTCAGTGTGACATCTACAAACAGTCTTTCATCTATAATGTTTCATCAACACATAGTGTATCATCTACAGTGTTTCACCTAGATACCATGTTACATCCGCAGTGTTTCATTTAGTGTTTTATCTCCAGTCACTATTTCACATAAAGGAAGTGTTTAATTAACAGTTTTTAATCGAGAGACAGTGTTTCATGTGCAGTGTTTCATCGACACTGTTTCATTTATAACAGCATTCCATCTACACTTAGCATTTCACCTACAATTTTTCAACTACAGATAGTGTTTCACCTACAGTCAGTGTTTCATCAACAATGTTTCATCTTCAGATGTTTTTCATCTGTAGACTGTGACTTGTAGATGAAACCCTTTCTGCTATCAAACTAATGAGCATAGTTAGCCTGCACAGTGAGTAACATAGAATATAGAACATTACAGCATTACAGCACAATTTAGGCCGTTCAATACTCAATGTTGTGCCAACCCGTGAAACCAATCTAAAGTCCATTGAACTTACACTATTCCATTAACATCCATATGTTTATCCAATGACCATTTAAATGCCCTCAATGTTGGCAAGTCCACTACTGTCACAGGCAGTGCATTCCACACCCTTACTACTCTCTGAGTAAAGAACTACCTCTGGCATCTGTCCTATATCACCTCTCAATTTAAAGCTATGTCCCCTTTTGTGCTTACCATCACCATCCAATGGAAAAAGGTTCTCACTGTCTACCCTATCTAATCCTCTGACCATCTTGTATGCCTCTATACCTTCTTCTCTCTCAAGAAAGCAGCCTCAGGTCCCTCAGCCTTTCTACCGCCCCCTTGAACATTAACCCAACCCCACCCCCCACCCCCATCCCCAGAACATACAGAACCTCATCACCTCAGGACATCTCCCACCCACAGCTTCCAACCTCGTAGTCTGGGAACCCCGCACCGCTCAATTCTCCCTCCTTCCCAAGATCCACAAGCCTGACCACCCCGGCCGACCTATTGTCTCAGCATGCTCCTGCCTCACCTACCTTGATACTGTCCTATCCCCCAATCCAGGAACTCCCATATACATTCAAGACACCGCCCATGCTCTCCACCTCCTCCAAGACTTCCATTTCCCCCGTCCCCCAATGCCTCATCTTCACTATGGACATCCAATCCTCCATCCGCCATGACCCGGGCCTCCAAGCCCTCCGTTTCTTCATCTCCTGACCTCCCCAACAGTATCCTATTCGTTTTATTGAATTGGTCCTTACTCTTATCAATTTCTCCTTTGAATCCTCCCACTTCCTCCAGACCAAAAGGGTAGCCATGAGCACCAGTATGGCCCCCAGCTATGCCTGTCTCTTTGTTGGCTACGTAGAACAGTCCATCTTCTGGAGCTACATTGGCACCACTCCCCACCTCTTTCTCCGCTACATTGATGACTGCATTGGCGCCACCTCATGCTCCCGCGAGGAGATTGAGCAGTTCATCAACTTCACCAACACATTCCACCCTGACCTTAAATTCACTTGGACCATCTCTGACACCTCCCTCCCCTTCCTGGATCTCTCCATCTCCATTAATGATGACCAACTTAACATTGACATTTTTTACAAACCCACTGACTCCAACAGCAACCTGGACTACACCTCTCCCCACCCTACCTCCTGCAAGAATGCCATCCCGCATTCCCAATTCCTCCACCTCCGCTGTACCTGCTCCCAGGAGGACAAGCTCCACCACAGAACACACCAGATGGCCTCCTTCTTTAGAGATCGCAATTTCCCTTCTCATGTGGTTGAAGATGCCCTCCAACGCATCTCATCCACATCCCGCACCTCCACCCTCAAACCCCACCCCTCCAACTGTAAAAAGAACAGAACTCCCCTGGTGCTCACCTTCCACCCTACCAACCTTTGCATAAACCACATCATCCGCCAACATTTCCACCACCTCCAAACGAACCCCACCACCAGAGATATATACCCCTCCCCACCCCTTTCCGCAAAGGCCATTCCCTCCATGACTACCTGGTCAGGTCGACACCCCCCAAAAAACCACCCTCCCATCCTAGCACCCTTCCCTGCCACCGCAGGAATTGCAAAACCTGTGCCCACACCTCCCCCTCACCTCCATCCAAGGCCCCAAAGGAGCCTTCCACATCCATCAGAGCTTCACCTGCACAGCCACCAATATCATTTATTGTATCCGCTGCTCCTGATATGGTCTCCTCTACATTGGGGAGACTGGACCCCACTTGTAGAGCGCTTCAGGGAACATCTCCGGGACACCTGCACCAATCAACCCCACCGCCCCGTGGCCCAACATTTCAACTCCCCCTCCCACTCTGCTGAGGATATGCAGGTCCCGGGCCTCCTCTACCGTCGCTCCCTCACCACCCGACGCCTGGAGGAAGAACGCCTCATCTTCTGCCTCAGAACACTTCAACCCCAGGGCATCAATGTGGACTTCATCAGTTTCCTCATTTCCCCTCCCCTCACCTTACCCCAGTTCTAACCTTCCAGCTCAGCACTGCCCTCATAACCTGTCCTACCTGCCTATCGCCCTTCCCACCTATCCGCTTCACCCTCCTCTCTCACCTATCACCTCCATCCTCACCCCCATTCACCTATTGAACTCTTTGCTACCTTCTCCCCAGATCCACCCCACCCCCATTTATCTCTCCACCTTGGAGGCTTCCTGTCTCTATTGCTGATGAAGGATTTTTGCCCGAAACGTCAATTTTCCTGCTCCTCAGATGCTGCCAGACCTGTTGTGCTTTTTCAGCACCACTCTGATCTAAAGTCTGGTTTCCAGCATCTGCAGTGCTCACTTTGTCTTTACATATAAGACCTTCCCTCCATGTTAGGCAACAGTCTAGTAAACCTCCTCTGAACCTTTTCCAATGCTTCCACATCCTTCCTATAATATGGCGACCAAAACTGTACTCTATGCGCCAAGTGTAGCTATTTTGTGCTACCAAGAATCTTACCATTTGCCCAGGATTCTGTATTCCTGCTACTACTTCCAAAGTGAATCCACCTCACACGTTTCTGCAATAAACTCCATTTGGTGCCTCTCAGTCCAATTCTGCAGCTTATCTATGTCTCTCTCTGTAATCTGAAACATTCTTCCACATTGTCCACAACTCCACTGACTTTACTGTCATCCACAAATTTACTAATCCACCCTGTTACACCCTCATCCAGATCATTTATAAAAATGATGAACAGCAGTGGCTCCAAAACAGATCCTTGCGGCACATGACTAGTAACTGAACTCCAGGATGAATATTTCCCATAACTGCCACCCTCTGTCTTCTTAAAACTAGCCAATTTTTGATCCAAACCACTAAATCACCCTCAATCCCATGCCTCCATATTTTCTCCAATAGCCTACCATGGGGAACCTTATCAAACATACACATCATACATCCACATACACCACATCAACCACTTTCTCCTCATCTACCTGTTTGGTCACCTTCTCAAAGAAGTGAGGAATTAGAGTTAATCCAGTGAAAATAGTAAGGACATACATGGAATACATTACAACACATTAATATATGTACTCTATTTCGGTGTTTTCAATACAGTGAGCACACTAAATATGCACAATGAATATATTTGTGTTCATCCAGTGAGAACAGTATATTTGTACTCCATACATATTAGTGATAATCCAAACAGCACCTTAAGCACATACAATGAACATATTAGTATCAAACCAGTGAACACAGTAAAATTTACAGTGAATTCATTAATTTTTTTTATTCATTTATGGGATGTGGGCATCACTGAGAGGCCAGTATTTATTGCCTATCTCCAGTTGCTTTTTGGGAAGGTGGTGGTGAGTTTCCTTCTTGAATCACTGCAGTCAATGTGCTGCAGGTAGACCCACAAAGTCCACAGGGAATAGAATTCTGGGATTTTGACTCACCAGCACTGAAGGAACAGCAATGTATTTCCAAATCAGGATGGTGAGTGGCATGGAAAGGAACTTACAGATGGTACTGTTCCTGTGTTTCTGCTGCTCTTGACTTTGCAGCTTAAGTGGTCATGGGTTTCTAAGGTGTTTATGTGATTCTTTGATGAATTGCTGCAATAAACCTTGTAGATAGTTTGTAGCACTGCTGCTACTGAGTTTTGGTGGTGGAGGAAATGGATGTGATGTCAATAAGGTGGGCTGCTTTGTCCTGATGATATCAAGCTTCTATAGTGTTATTCAAGTGCGCCCATTGAGGCAAGTGGGAAGTATTCCATCACACTCGTTACTTATGCCTTGCAGAGGACTGACAGCCTCTGGGGATTCAGGAAGTGAGTTCATCACTACAGTATTCTTAGCCTGTGACCTGCTCTTGCAGTCACTGTATTTAGATAATGTGTCCAGTTGAGCTTTGTCAATGGTCACCCCAAGGATATTGACAGAGGGGATTTCAAAGGTGGTGGTACCATTGAATATCAAGGGAGCAGTCGTTACATGACCTCTTATTGGAGATGGTCAAAGCCTGGTACTTGTGTGGCACAAAGTTTCCTTGCCACTTGTCAGCCAAAGCCTAGATATTGTCCAGACCTTGTTGCATTTAAGCACTGACTGCTTCAGTATCTGAGGAAACACAGAAACATAGAAAAGAGGTGCACGAGTGGACCATTCGGCCCTTTGAGCCAGCACCACCATTCAATACAATCATGGCTGATCATGCAATTTCAGTATCCCATTCCCACCTTTTCCCCATGCCCCTTGATCCCTTTAGCTGCAATGGCCACGTCCATACCCCTCTTAAATATATCCAATGAACTTGCCCTAACAGCTTCCGATGGGAGAAAATTCCACAGGTTTACAATTCTTCCTCATCTCAGTCCTGAATGGCTTATCCCTTATTCTTGAACTGTGACCCCTAGTTCTAGACCTCCCCAACTTCGCAAACCAGGCAACAAATCCACACTGACCCTCCAAAGAGATGCTGCCTGACCTGCTGATTTCTCAGCATTACACTTTTCGACTCTGATCTCTAGCATCTGCAGTCCCCACAGTTTCCTCCAAAGAGCATCCCACCCTGACCCATCAGCCATCATAATCTTGTAATCTTTCACTTCCCATGGTTAGTATACCTAACCTACACATCCCTGAACACTATAGGCAATTTCACATAGTTTTATATGTTTCTATGAGATTCCCTTTCATTCTTCTAATTCCAGCAAATACAAGCCCAGTCGATCCAGTCTTTCCTCATGTCAGTCCTGCCATTCTGGGAATCAGCCTGGTGAACCTTCGCTTGACTCTCTCAAAAGCAAGAATGTCCTTCCTCAGACTACGAGACCAAACTACACACAATACTCAAGGTGTGGCTTCATCAAAGCCTGCGAAACATCCTCACTTCAATATTCAAATCCTGTCACTGTGAAGACCAGCATGCCATTAGCTTTCCTCACTGCCTGCTGCACCTGCATGCCAATGTTCAGTGACTGTTCCACCATGACACCCAGGTCTCATTGCTCCTCACCTTTTCCAAAGCTGCCACCATTCAGATAACAATCTATGTTCATATTTTTGCAACCACAGTGGATAATCTCTCAATTATCCACATTATATCGCATTTGCCAATTAGTTGCCCACTCAGCCAGTCTGTCTAAATCACCCTGCGCCTCTTAGCAACCTTCTCACTGCACATACTGCTAGCCAGTTTAGTGTCCTCTGCAAATTTGGAGATATTGCATTTAATTCCTTTGTCCAAATTGTTAATGTATATTGTGAACAGCTGAGGTCCAGCACTGAACTCTGCGGCACTCCATTTATTATTGCTCACCGCTCTGAAGAGTAGCTGTTTATTCCAACTCTCTGCTTCCCATCTGTTAATCAATTCTCTATCCATGTCAGTACATTATCTCTTTAATTTTCCTTACTAATTTCCTGTGGGGAACCTTGTCAAAAGCCTTTGAAAATCCAGATACACAGCATCTACTGATTCACTCATATATACTTTACTGATCACATCCCCAGAAAGAACAAAGAACATTTACAGCCCAGGAACAGGCCTTTGGCCTTCTAAGCCTGTGCCAATCCAAATCTAGTCTAAACTTGTCGGCCAATTCCTACGCATCCGTATCCCTCTACTCCCCACCTAACCATGCATTTATCCAGACGCATCTGAAATGAATCTACTGTGCCTGCCTCTACCACCTCTGCTGGCAACGCATTCCAAACACCCACCACCCTCTGTGTGAAGTACTTGCACATGTATCCCCCTTAAATTTTCCACCTCTCACCTTGAAAGCATGACCTCTCGTTATTGAATCCTTCACCCCGGGAAAAAGTTTGTCTCTATCCACCCTGTCTATACCCTTCATGATTTTATAAACCTCAATCAGGTCCCCCCTCAATCTCCTTTATTCTAATGAAAATAAACCTAACCTACTCAACCGCTCTCCATAGCTAGCACCTTCCACACTTGGCAAATCCTCGTAAACCTTCTCTGCACCCTCTCCAAAGTGTCCACATCCTTTTGGTAATGTGACGACCAGAACTGTACACAGTATTCTAAATGCAGCTGAACCAATGTCTTGTACAATTTTAACATGACTTGCCAGTTCTTATACTCAATACCCCATCCAATGAAGGCAAGCATATTATATGCCTTCTTGACCACTCTATCCACATGTGCAGCAACCTTCGGGGTACAATGGACCTGCACTCCCAGATCTCTCTGCTCATCAACTTTTCCCAAGGCTCTTCCGTTCATTGTATAATTTGTTCTAGAATTATTCTTGCCTAAATGCATCACCTCACATTTGTCTGGATTGAAAACCATCTGCCACTTTTCCACCCAACTCACAATGCTTGGTGTTGTGGTTCTGTTTGCCGAGCTGGGAATTTGTGTTGCAGACGTTTTGTCCCCTGTCTAGGTGACATCCTCAGTGCTTGGGAGTCTCCTGTGAAGCGTTTCTGTGATCATTCCTTCGGCATTTGTCGTGGTTTGAATCTGCCGCTTCCGGTTGTCAGTTCCAGCTGTCCACAGATTCAATCAATAAGCACATCGACCTGGACCCAATATACCAACCACTGCAGCGGACAGCTGGAACTGACAACCGGAAGCAGCAGATTCAAACCACTACAAATGCCGGAGGAAAGATCACAGAAGCACTTCACAGGAGGCTCCCAAGCACTGAGAATGTCACCTAGACAGGGGACGAAATGCCTACAACACAAATTCCCAGCTCGGCGAACAGAACCACAACGAGCACCCGAGCTACAAATCTTCTCACAAACTTTACTGATGATTAATAAGTTGACTGATGGAGCAGTAATTGACTGGGTTGGATTTGTCCTGCTTGTTATGTACAGGACATACCTGGGCAATTTTCACATTGTTGTGTAGTAATTGTGCTAATGTTGTAATTGTACTGGAAGAGCTTAGCTCGGAAAGCGGCAAGTTCTGGCACACAAATTTTCAGTACTATTGCTGGAATGTTGTCTGGACCTAAAGCCTTTGTAGTATCCATAGTATCCAGTGCCTCCAATTGTTTCTTGATATCACATGGAGTGAACCAAATTGGTTGAAGACAGGTTTCTGTAAATGCTGGGGACCACTGAAGGAAGATGAAATGGATCATCCACTCAGCATTTCAGGCTGAGAATGCTTCCTCCATTTCTTTTTCAATGATATGCTAGGCGCTTCCATTATTGATATCAATCCTATGAATCAGTAAGACCAGACTGTGATGACATGACAGCATGTCTCTGATTTGCAAATGTGTAACTTACAAATGCTCTCACTTACAAACAGCTCAGAAATGGGGTGGGGGTGGGGGGATAATTTTAATTATCTGGCATGTAAATGATTCCTGCACTTGTGAACGGTTATTTCATATTGTACTGCATTATGAGCCAACCAGTGTGCAGTGTACAACTCAACTTGTAATGGACTCGAGAGAGAAAGCCATTCACATTCTGGTACTGCTTGTTGCATCAATCCAGTGAACACAGTGGTGCCGTACAGTGAATGTGCTATGTCAATCAAATGGACATAACAAAACTGTAGCTGTATTTATTTGAATCCAGTGAAAAAAGTAAGACTGTTCTGAGAGTACATCATGTCAATTCATTGAGAACGGTATATTTGTACAGCAAATCCATTAGTTTCAAGTCACCAAACACAGTAAGGCTGTGCACATTAGTCTCAATCCAGTGAGCACTGTAAGGATGAACAGCGAACACATTGCTGATAATCTTGAGCAGACTGTATGTCCGTACAGTGAATGGGTCACTTGTAGAGCCAAAAATTTCATACAGCACGGAAACGGACCCTTTGGTCCAACTCATTCATGCTGACCATGTTTTCCAAATTAAATGAGTCCCAGTTGCCTGTGTTTCACCCAAATCCCTCTAAACCTTCTTATTTATGTATTTGTCCAAATATCTTTTAAATATTGTAACCAAATCTACCACTTCCTCTGGCAGTTAATTCCACATCCGAACCAACCTTGTGTGGAAAATGTTGCCTCTCAGATCCCTTTTATACTTTTCTCCTCTCTCCTTAAAAATATTGCTTCTAGTTTTGAATTCCCCTACCCTCGGGAAAAGAACTTTGCTATTCATCTTATCTATGCCCCTTATGATTTTATTAACCTCTTTGAGGTCATCCCTCAACTTCATACACACTGGTAAGAAAATTCCAACTTATTCAACCTCTTGTTATAATTGAAACACTCAAGTTCCAGCAACTTCATTGTAAATATTTTCTGAACCCTCTCCAATTTAATAATATGAAGACAGTACGGCTGTAGAGTGAGCACATTGGTGTTAATCCAGTGACCAGAGTAACGCTGTACAATAAATACGTCAGTATCAATGCACTGAATATGTTAAGGTTGCATAGTAAATATGATATTGTCAAGCCAGTGAAAGCAATAAGGCTGTACAGTGAATCCATCAGTGGTAATCCAATGTAATGCTTAGGCATGTACATTGTATAGGCTCGTGTCAATCCAGTGAGCACAGGAAGGCTGGACAGTGAATACATTTATGTCAACCGAATTAATACCTGATGCCTGCACAATGAATACTTTAGTATTGATCCAGTGAACATATTAAGGCTGTGCAGTAATTTTCTTTTAAAATCCAATGAACACCTTAAGCCCAGGCAATGAACACCTTAGTGTCAAACCAATGAGCACAATGAATGCATAAGTGACAACCCATTGAAGACAGTACACTGAATACTGTGTCAATCCATGGGCCAGTAAGGTCGAACAGTGAATAATGTAAGCCCATAAGATACAGGAGCAGAAGTAGGCCATTCAGCTCCAACATTCAATCATGGCCGAAGTGTTTCTCAATCCTTCTCCTCATAACCTTTGACTCCCTTACCAATCAAGAACCCATCTGTCTCTGTCTCAAATACACTCAATGACTGGGCCCCCGCAACCCTCTATTCACAGATTCACTACATTCTGGCTGAAGAAATTCCTCCTCATCTCAATTCTAATGGGTTGACCCTTCACTTTGAAGTTGTTCTCCTGGGTCCTAGTCTCTCCTGGTGAAAACATTCTTTTCATATTCACTCTATCCAGGTCTCTTAGTATTCTCTAAGTTTCAATCATAACCCCCTTCATCCATCTAAACTCCACTGATAACTGACACATTATCCATTCCAATACCTTGCCCTGAACAAGATGCGTTCTTATCCTAGTTAACAGCCTTCAGTGTGGCACATTGTCAAAAGCCTTCAGGAAATCCAAATTGATCACAACCACTGGCTCTCTTTTGTCTAACTTATCCACTACTTCTTCAAAGAATTCAAACTGATTTGTCAGGCATTATCTCCCCTCCCCTTGATGAAGCTGTACTGACTCATTCCAATTTTACCATGCATTTCCAAATGCTCCACAATTTCATCTAAAATCTTACTAACAACCAAGATCGGGGTAACATTTCCTGTCTTCCATCTCCGTTCTTTCTTAAATAGGTGTGTTACATTTGCCACATTCCAGTCCTTTAGGACACAGAGATTCCAGAAAGATCACCATCAATGCCGTAACAATCTCCTCGGTGATCTCCTTCAGAACCTGAGGCTGAGGTTCATGTAGTCCATATGATTTATCCACCTCCAGACCCTTCAATTTCTCCAGCATCTTCTCCTCAGTGATGTCCACTACACTCACCTCTGCCCCGAATCTCTTGAAGTTCTGGTATGTTGCTGGTGTTTTCCACACTGTGAACACTGTTATGAAGTTGAAGGCTGCATTATAAATGGGAGGAGTGTTGAGCTGCGGGGGAAAAGTAGCTGGGAATGCAATGGGTTGACGAAGGTGGGGGAGAGGGTGATAGGGTCAGAGAGGAGGGTGGAACGTATAGATGGGAAAGATGATGGACCGGTCAAGAGGGCAATGCAGAGTTGGATGCTTGGGACTGGGATAAGGTGGGGGGGAGGGGAAATGAAGAAACTGGTGAAATCCAATTAATTCCGTGTGGTTGCAGGGTCCCAAAGCAGAAGACGAGGTGTTCTTCCTCCAGGTGTCGGGTGGTTAATGTTTGGCGATGGAGGAGGCCCAGGACCTGCATGCCCTTCGTGGAGTGGGAGGGGGAGTTGTGTTCAGCCACAGCGCAGTGGGGTTGGTTGGTGCAGGTGTCCAAGAGATGTTTTCTGAAACGATCCGCAAGTTGGCGTCCTGTCTCCCCGATGTAGAGCAGACCACATCAGGTGCAACGGATACAGTAGATAACATTTTTGGAGATACAGGTAAATTTCTGTCAGATATGGAAGGATTCTTTGAGGCCCTGGACAGAGGTGAGGGGGGAAAGTGTTGGCGCGGGTTGTGCACTTCTTGTGGTGGTAGGGGAAAGTGCCGGGGGTGGGCTGAGGGCGAGTGGGGTGTGTGAACCTTGCAAGGGAGTCGCAGAGGGAATGGTCACGCCGGAACACTGATAAGGGTGGGGAGGGAAATATATCCCTAGTTGGAGAGGGGGTCTGTTTGTTGATGGCAGAAGTGGCAAGAGATGATCCAATCTATACAAAGCTTGGTGGGTTGAGGTTGGGGTGAAAAGTGTCAGTGAAGTTCTGTCTATTGTGTAATGAATTTGAAAGACCCTTTACAGACACCAAGCAAAACATTTACAAAATACTGTGCAAGAACTGTAACAAACACTTCTTGGAAAAACAGGCAGAAAACTAGCCATCAGGATACATGAACACCAACTAGCTACAAAATGACATGACCCTCTCTCACTAGTATCCTTACATACAGATGAGGAACGACACCACTTAGACTGAGACAACACATCCATCTTAGGACAAGCCAAACAAAGACACGCAAGAATATTCCTCGAAGCATGGCATTCCAAAGAAACCCAAACATATAAGTAGAAAGCAGGAATCATGTACAGTGCTTTGCCTGAGGCCCACTGAAGACATTGCCTAGTAGGGTGACGAAATGTATGGAAATGACCCTTCCAGCTCAGCGAGCAAACCTACATCCGGAACCTCAACCCGAGCTACAAATCTTCTCAAAACTCACTTACCTCAATACATGGGTTTCCTCAACCACTTCAGAAGCTTCTCCCGGCTTCTGGAAGTGCACAGGTGCCATTTAGCCATGACCGCTCCCGCCACCCCACAGACCACAGTCACTGCCAAACACACTGCCTCCACCTCCAGGCCCACTTTTTCAATCAAGACTCCCACCTGCAAGGGTTCTCCCATGTCCAACACACCTCCACCTGGACACCCTGTGCTGGTCTGTTACCCACCCTTCATTTCTAACTGCCACTGTGACAATGATCACCTCAACCTATCCACTCCCCTCACCAACTCCAACCTCCTGTCCTTGCAATGCACAGTCTTCCACTCCCTCTGCTTCAAGCCGAATATCACCATCAAACCAGCAGACAAGGGGGGCACTGTGGTAGTTGGTGCACCAACTTCTACATCCCTGAAGCAAGACGCCAACATGCAGACACCTCCTTTTCCTGTCCACTCAACCACGACTTCACCTCCCATCACCAAACCATCATCTCTCAGACCATCCGCAACCTCATCATACATGAACCCCACACCTCCCGATTCTACCTCCTACCGAAGATTCACAAACCTGACTTCCTCAGTCAACTCATCATATCAGCTTGCTCCTGTCCCACTGAACTCACCTCTGCATACCTTGACACTTTCCTGTTCCCCCTTAGTCCAGGAACTCCCCACCTACATTCTGGACACCACCCACGCCATTCACCTCCTCCAAGACTTTTGTTTCCCTAGTCCCCTATGCCTTATCTTCACCATGGACATCCATGTACACATCTATTTGCCATGACAAAGGCCTACAAGCCCTCCATTTCTTCCTCTCACACCGTTCCAACTAGTACCATTCCACTGACACCCTTATCCCCCTGGTTAAACTGGTACTCACGCTTAACTTCTCCTTCCAATTCTCCCACTTCCTCCAAACCGAAGAGGTAGCCATGGGCACCCACATGGGCCCCAGCAATGCCAGCCTCTTTGTCAGGTGCATGGAACAGTCCATCTTCTGCAGCTACACTAGCGCCTGCCTCCACCTTTTCCTCTGCTACACCAATGATTCAATCACTGTTACCTTGAGCTCCCATGAGGAGGTTGAACAGTTCATTAACTTTACTAACACCTTTCACCCTGACCTCAAATTCACCTGGACCATCTCTGAAACCTCCCTTCCCTTCCTGGGCCTCTCCATCTTCAGTGACTGACTAACCATGGACATCTACTACAAACCCACGGACTTCCTCAGCTACCTGGAGTACACCTCCTGTCATCCTGCCTTCTGTAAAAGTGCCATCCCTTATTCCCAATTCCTCTACATTAGTTCCCAGGATGACCAATTCCACCATAGAAAATCCCAGATTGCCTACTTCCTCAAAGGCCACAATTTTCTCCTCCCATGTGGTCGATGATACCCTCCAGCACATCTCCTCCACTTACGGCACTTCTGCCCTTGAACCCTACCCATTCCAACGCAATAAGGACAGAACATCCTCACCTTCCACCACACCAACCTTCTGAAACAGCAAATCATCCTCTGCCACTTCCTCCACCTGCAGACACTCCCCATCCACCCCCAATAGGGATATATTTCCCTCTCCACCCCTATCACTCTTCCAGAGAGACCATTCCTTCCGCGACTCTATTGTCAGATCCACGCACCCCCATCATCCCTTACCCCACTCACGGCACCTTCCATTGCCACCGCAGGAAATACAAAACCTATGTCCACACCACCCCTCACATCCATCCAAGGTCCAAAAGAATCCTTCCACATTCGAAAGAAATTTACCTGTACTTCCACAAATGTCATCCACTGTATCCGTCCCACCTGATGTTGTCTCCTCTACATCGGGGAGACAGAAGGCCAATTTGTGAATCATTTCAGAGAACATCTCTGGTACAGCTGTTCCAACCAATCCCACCACCTCATGGCTAAACACTTCAACTCCCTCTCCCACTCCATCAAAGACATGCAGGTCCTGGGCCTCCTCCATCACCAAACACTAACCACCTGACACCTGGAGGAAGAACACCGCACCTTCCACCTTGGCACCCTGCAACCACATGGGGTTAATGTGGATTTCATCAATTTCCCCTCCCCGACCTTATCCCAGTCCCAAGCCTCCAACTCTGCACTGCCCTCTTGACCTGTCTATCATCTTTCCTATCTATCTGCTCCACCCTCTTCTCTGACCTTTCATCTTCCCCCCACCACCTTCATTCCCAGCTACCTTCCCCCAAGCCACACACCCTTCCCATTTATCTCTCAGCCCTCCCAGCCCATAAGCCCAATTCCCGACGAAGGGCTTATGCCCGAAATGTCGATTCTCCTGCTCCACTGATGCTGCCTGACCTGCTGTGCTTTTTCAGCACCACACTCTTGACTCTGATCTACAGCATCTGCATTCCTCACTTTCTCCCATCTTTTCATTATGATGATTCAATTTTTCTTCAGGGGGAGGTATTATGTAGTTGACGGTGTGTACTGTACCTTTAAAAGAGAGTGGATGTTGTTTAACACTGAGAGCTTACAAGCACCTGTCATTTGACTAGCTAGCAGCCTCAGGGGGTACTAGAAAATTGAAAATATGTAACATTTGGCTGCAAAATAGTTACCTGAGTTGTTCTGACAACAATTTGAATCTAACTAATAAGTTTAAATTATGCTCCAGGATATTAAAACCTAATCGAGTTTGAATTCCTTGATTTGCTAGTCTCAAACCAATGAGACAATCCGATGTTTAGAGCATAAAGAAGCAGACATTTTGAAAGTTAAACAGAGAGTAAACTCCCATTGAGAGTAAACTACATTGAGAGAGACTCCCATTCATAACACTCTTGACCAAAGGTCCCTTTTTCACATGAAGCAACTTTGCAGTAAAAGACAGAAGACGACCCAGGGAGATATTCAGCCGAAAGAAGGAGAACACCAGAGATGATAGCCACTGTGTGGTTTTGAAATTAAGCTGATGGAGTTTTATGGGAACAGTATATTGTTGTAGAGTTGGAGGCAGATAACAAACATTAAGTGAAAAGAGGCTTAGAGTTGTAAATAGTTGTTGTTTAATGTTCACTGTTAGAGTTAAAAAATAAATTGATTTTTTTTTCTTTAAATAGTGGAATTTGGGAGTTCTTTGCCACTCATATTTTAGCAGATTACGAGGCGAAGAGAGCTTTTCTGAGTGATTAGTTTAATTCACGGAAGGGTTCACAGCCGTGCCAACAACAACATTGATGCAAAGTACCTATTCAGTTCCTCCATGATTTCTCTGTTCCCCATTATTACTTCTTCAGCCTCATTTTGCAGCATCCGATGATCACTCTTGCCACTCTTACCTTTCAGATATTCCGAAAGACTCTTGCATTTATCTTTATATTACTGGCTAGTTCACACTCATATCTCAACTTTTACCTCCTTCGTACTTTCTTACGTTATCTTCTGGTTTTTAAAGGCTTCCCACTAATCTTTACCGCATATGTTACATACACTACAATGATGTCAATAATACCCACTGGTAAGCAAAAGAGAATTCTATCAAACAAAGAAACGTGAATATGGAAATTTGAAACTAAAATAGAAATTGCTGGATAAACTCCGCAGTTCTGGTAGCATCAGTGGAGAGAGAAACAGAGTTGATATTTCAGGTGCAGTGACCCTTCTTCAGTACATTTTTAATTTCTTTTACAAAGGGAGAAATGTGAGGTTAGTAGAAAAGACATTAGTGCACTCTATGTGAAAAGAATTTTGCACATTGTGTGGAATGCTAAAGAATCTTAGAAACCCCACTGTGTGGAAGGAAGCCATTTGCCCGTTCTACCCTCTGAAGAGCAACCTACCCAGATGCAACTCCTATCCTATCCTTATCACCCTACATTTCCCATAAGCTACATATCCCTGGACACTAGGGACAATTTAGCATGGTCAATCTACCTAAACTGCACATCTTTAGAGTATGGGAGGAAGCTAGAGCACCCAGAAGAAACCCACACAAATAAAGAAGAATGTGCAAACTCAACAAATGGTCACCCAATTGTTGGGTGAATTGAATGCAGGTCCTTGGCATTGTGGGGCAGCACTACTGACCACTGAGCCACTGTCTCACCAATCCTGAAAATAAAAGTGCTTCTTGTGAAGAGCGTTGATCGGTTGAACATATCAGTACACATTGTGGACAATCATTTGAACATATGGGTCACAATCTTGGACACAAATAGTCAACTATTAGATGCATACAACTTGGATTGTGAAGGGATTTGTACTCACAGTTGAATATATTATTGAGCATCATCGGTTTCTGTCTGTTGAATAGATTAATGCCTATCAGTTAAGTTTATTAATGCATGTCATGTGAACACATCAATACCAGTCAGGTGAACAAATTAGTGACAACCAAATGAACACATCGATGTCTGTCAGTTAAACACATCGATATCCATCAGGTAAAAATATCAGTGCCAGTCAGATGAACACATCTATGTCAGCAAAGTGAACATATTGATGTCCCGTCAGGTGAACACATTGATGCCCATCTTGTGAGCACATCAATATTCGTCAGGTAAATGGTTCAATATCTGTCAGGTAAACACATTGATACCCATCAGGTGAACACATGTATGTAAGCCAAGTGAACACATCAATGCTTGTCAGATAAACACGTTGATGTCCATCAGGTGAATACATGTACGTAAGCCAAGTGAACACATCAATGTTTGTCAGGTAAACACATTGATGCCCATCAAGTGAACAGGTCCATATCTGTCAAGTAAACACATTGTTAACCATCAGATGATCACATCTCTGTCAGTCAGACGAACACATTGGTGCCAGTCAAGTGTGTACATCAATATCTATCATTGGCACTCATCAGATGAACACTTCTTTATCAGTCAGATGAACAAATCGCTGCTAGTCAGGTGAATACTTCAGTGTCAGTCAGGTAAGCACACCTGTGTCAGTCAGTTAGATGAACACATCCATGTCAGTCAAGTGAAAAGATATCGGTTTCAGTCAGATGAACGCATCATTGCCAGTCAGGTGAGCACATCAGCCCTGATCAGATGAACACATCAGTGCTGATCACATGTGTGTGACAGCAGTTTTCAACTCATGTGACGGGGTCTTTGTGATTAAATGGCTGCCGACAATCCTTGACCCCTCATTCACTCATTCTCTCATATGTTGCTGGAGCAGAACAGAGCACCAAAGGAAATTCTAGAGGGTGATTTAAATTTAGATTTAGATTTAGATTAGATTACTTACAGTGTGGAAACAGGCCCTTCGGCCCAACAAGTCCACACCGACCTGCCGAAGCGCAACCCACCCAGACCCATTCCCCTACATTTACCCTTCACCTAACACTACGGGCAAATTAGCATGGCCAATTCACCTAACCTGCACATTTTTGAACTGTGGGAGGAAACCGGGACACCCGGAGGAAACCCATGCAGACACGGGGAGAACATGCAAACTCCACACAGTAAAGATCAGATTGGGACTGAACTTTAATGTGTAGTAGATATGAGTGGAGTTGAAGGCCAGAGGAATGACTTGGCATTCTAATGTCCAAACTCACATTCTGAAAGGATATATGGGGAAAACACCCTGTCATGGGAATTCTGTCCTCCAGTTCCTAGATGCAATTCCATTGGTAAAGTGTATGACAAGGACCCAAGGCCACAGTCTTAGGGTAAAGAAAAGACTTTTTAGAATGGAGATAAGGAGAATTTCTTTCAGACAGAGAGTGAATCTATGGAATTCAATGCCACAGAAGGCTGTGGAGGCAAGGTCATTGAGCATATTTAAGACAGAGATAGATGGGTTCTTGATTGTCAAGGGATCAAGGGTTATGGGGAGAAAGCAGGAGAATGGGGTTGAGAAACTATCAGCCATGGTTGAATAGCGGAGCAGACTTGAAAAGGTTGAATAGCCTATCTTAGAACGTAGAACAGTACAGCACAGTACAGGCCCTTCGGCCCTCAATGTTGTGCTGACCTTTTATTCTACTCTAAGATCAGACTAACCCACATACCCTTCATTGTACTATCTTCCATACGCCTATCCAAGAGTCACTTAAATGTCCCTAATGTATCTGAGCTGAAAATGTGTTGCTGGTTAAGGATGAAGGACTTTTGCCCTAAACGTCGAATTTCCTGTTCCTTGGATGCTGCCTGACCTGCTGCGCTTTAACCAGCAACACATTTTCAGCTCTGATCTCCAGCATCCGCAGACCTCACTTTTTACCCTAATGTATCTGACTCTACTACCACCACTGGCAGTACATTCCACGTACTCATCACTCTCTGTGTAAAGAAACGACCTCTGATATCTCTTTTAAACCTTCCTCCAATCACCTTTAAAATTATGCCCCCTAGAGATAGCTGTTTCTGCCATGGGAAAATGTCTCTGACCATCCACTCTATCTATGCCTCGCATCATCTTGTACTCCTCTATCAGGTCACCTCCCATCCTTCCTTGCTCCAAGAGAAAAATCCAAGCTCCCTCAACCTTTCTTCATAAGACATGCCCTCCAGTCCATGCAGCATCCTGTTAAATCTCCTCTGCGCCTTTCTAAAGCTTCCACATTCTTCCTATAATGAGGCAACCAGAATGGAACACAATATTCCAAGTATGACCTAACCAGGGCTCTATGGCACTACAGGATAGCCTCATGGCTCTTAAACTCAATCGCCCTGCTCATGAAAGCCAACACACTATACACCTTCTTGACAACTCTATCAACTTGGGTGGCAACTTTGAGAGATCTATAGACATGAACCCTATGATCCCTTTGTTGTTCCACACTGCCAAGAATCCTGCCTTTAATCCTGTATTGTGCTTTCAAATTCAACCTTCCAAAATGGTCACTTCGCACCCTTCCAGGTTGAACTCTATCTGCCACTTTTGCCCAAAACATCGATTTTCCTGCACCTCGAATGCTGCCTGACCTGCTGTGCTTTTCCAGCACCACTCTAATCTAGACTCTGATCTCCAACATCTGCAGCCCTCACTTTTGCCTTTGTCTATCTGCCACTTATCAGCCTAGCTCTGCATCCTGTCAATAAATATCCTGCTGCGACTTACAACAGGCCTCCACACTATCCACCACTCCACCAACCTTCATGTCATCAGCATACATACTAACCCACCTTTCCACTTCCTCATCCAAGTCAGTTATAAGTATCACAAAGAGCAGAGGTCTCAGAACTTATCCCTGCCACCACTGGTCACTGAGCTTCAGGCTGAAACCACAAACCTATGTCTTCTATTGGTTGGCCAATTCTGTATCCAGCCAGATTTCCCTGTATCCCATGCCTCCTTAACTTTGGATGAGCCTACCAAGGGGAACCTGAACAAACGCCTTGCTAAAATCCATGCATGCCACATCCACTGCTCTACCTTCATCAATGTGTTTTATCACATCCTCAAAGAATTCAATAAGGTTTGTGAGGCATGACCTGCCTCTTGCAAAGCCATGCTGACTATTTCTGATCAAAGTATGGTTTCCCAATTAACCATAAATCCTGTCCCACAGAATCCTCTCCAATACTTTGCCCACCACAGACGTAAGACTGAGTGGTCTGTAATTCACAGGATTATCCCTATTCCCTTTCTTGAACAAAATAATAATTTGTCACCCTCTAATCATTTAGCACTACTCCAGTGCCCAGTGAGAATGCAAAGGTCATTGTCAATGGCACAGTAATCTCTTCCTTTGCTTCCTTTAGTAATCTTGGGTATATTCCATCTGGCCCAGGGGATTTATCGATCCTTATGTTTTTTCAAAATTTCCAGCACATTCTTCTTCTTAACATCAAGCTGTTTGAGCACATCAGTCTGTTTCACGCTGTCCTCAGAAATGTCAATGTTTCTCTCAGTAATGAATATTGAAGCAAGGTATTCATTAAGGATATCCCCTACAACACCAGGCACAAGTTCCCTTCACTCTCCTTGATCGGACCTACCCTCATTCTGGATGTTTGCTTGTTCCTTACATGAATGTAGAATGCCCTAAGGTTTTCCTTAATTCTACCTGCTACAGCTTTCTCATGCCCACTTCTTGCTTTCCTATGTCCATTCTTCAGTTCCTTCCTGGCTACCTTGTAACTTCTAAAGTCCTGACTGATCCTTGCCTCCTCAACCTTAAGTTAGCTTCCTTTTTCCTCTTGCCTTTATGTTCCACATCCCTTGTCGCCCAAGGTTCTTTCAACCTACCATCCCTTCCTTGCTCAGTGGGACAAACCTGTCTAGCACTGTCGGCAAGTGCTTCCTTAACAGCCTCCAAATTTCTGTGTACTTTTTCCTGAGAATATCTGTTCCCAATTGAGGCGCCCCAGTTACTGCCTAATAGCATTGCAATTCTCCCTCCCTCAATTAAATACTTTCCTCACACCATCTGCTCCTATCCCTCTCTGTGAATATAGTAAAGGTTAAGGAGTTGTGATCACTATGATTGAAATGCTCTCCACCAAGTGATCTGAAACCTGACATGGTTCGTTGCCAAGCACCAAATCCAATTTGACCTCCCCTCTAGTCAGTCTTTCTACACATTGAATCATGAACCCTTCCTGGACACATCTGACAAAAACTGTTCCATCTAAACTATTTGAACTAAGAAACTTCCAATCAATATTTGGGAAGTTAAAGTCACCCATGATGATAACCTTGTTATCATTTAATGAACCATAGGATCTCTATAGTGTAGAAACAGGCCATTTGGCCCAAGTCCACATTGACCTTCTGATGGGTACCTGCCCAGACCCCTTCCCTTACATTATTAGTCGACATTTCTCTTGACTAATGCACCTAACCTACACTTACTGAATACTATGGGAAATTTAGCATAGCCAAATCACATAGCCTACGCATTTTTGGACTGTGGGAGAAACTGAAGGACCCGGAGGAAACACATGCAGACATGGGGAAAACGTGCAAATTCCACACAGACAGTCATCCAAGGCTGGAATAGAACCTGGGTGCCTGGTGCTGCGAAACAGCAGTTCTAACCACTGAGCCACAGATTAAAACAACTAACTCCCTAAAGGTTCGTAGAATCGTTACAGCATAAAACCAGACTATTCAACCCCTCTGATGGGAATCCCATCCCTTAATCTTGTAATTCCCAGGGGCAATCTACCTGGCCTACACATTTTTGGACTGTGGCAGGAAACCCGCGCAGACACAGGAAGAGCATGCAAACTCCACACTGACAATCACCCAAAGCTCCAACCGAACCTAAGACCCTGAATTTAGCAAAGTCCAATGCAGGATACAACACCAATGCAGTAATCAACGAAATGGAGGAAGAGTTGGATCAGTACAGGTGTATGTACTGAAGAGAGACTGCTCAATATAACCGACAAAGAGGCAGGTGCCCATGGCCACCCTCCGGATTTGGAGAACGTGAGAAGAATTGAAAGAAAAGTTATTGAGGGTGAGGACTACTTCAGTGAGGTGGAGGAGGGTATCAGTGGGGATGGAACTGGATGGGTCTGTTGGAGAGGAAAAGATTGAGGGCCTTCAGGCCATCATACCAAAGATGAAGTGCTGGAGGCCAGGGAATTGGAAGTTTCCGAAGAGTTGGAAGGCATGATTTGTATCCTGAATATAGGTGGCAAGTGCCTGGACCAAGGGAGAGGACATGGAGTTCAGGTAGGAAGAAATTAGTTTGGTGTGGCGGAGACAATGGATCAGCCGGGGAAATTGGGCTTGTGGATCTTGGGGAGCAGGTAGAACCGGGCAGTGTGGAGCTGGGAGACTGTGAGGTTGGAGGCAATGGAGGAAAGCTCATTGAAGACGATGAGGTCATGGATAGTATGGGAGATTGTGGCTTGATGGGTGATGGTGCAGTCATGGTCAAGGTGTTGGAGAGCTGGCATTCGGCGTCTGCAACAGTGAGGTCCGTCCTCTGGACTACCATCGCCTCACAAGTTTAATAGTAAAGCAGGGATTGGTGTGGAGAGAGTGCAGTGGAGCGCAATTCCTCTGCCTCAATCACATCTGCTCTGACAAGGAGACATGCCACTGCAAAGCATCCCAGGTGTCCTACTATTTCAAACAATGCTTTCTTCCCCCCTCTGTCATCCAGACAGCCCTCAACTGCATCTCCTACTTTTCCCGCTCCACACTCACCCCTCTGAACATGCAGTGCTCGCATAATCAAAAAAGATGCAACAACTGTCTATACACCAACACCCTCACCTCTATCCAGGGCTCTAAACAGTCCTTCCAGGTGAGACAGAGGTTCACCTGCATCTCCTCCAACTTTGTCTACTACATCCGGTGTTTCCAATGTGGTCTTCTCTACATTGGTGAGTTGAAGAGTGGGGTGCTGGAAAGGCACAGCATCCGAGGAGTCCTAACCCTAACCTACTCCTCAGGTGCTGCCTGAACGGCAGCATCACACCTTTTCCAGCACCACACTCTTCAAATTTGATCTCCAGCATGTGCACTCCTCGCTTTCTACATCAGTGAGACCAAATGTAGACTAGGTGACTGTTTCACCGAACATCTTTGCCTGGTCTGAAATGGCCAACCTAACCTCCCGGTCACTGCCCATTTCAATTCTCCCTCCGACTCCCCATCCAACATGTTCATCCTTTGGTCTCCTCCTCTGCAAGTCGAATGAACAACACCTTGTCTTCCGCCTGGGCAGCTTACAACCTAAAGGATTTAACATTAAGTTCTCTAAATTCAAATAACATTACCACCCATCCCCCAGCTCTCTTTCCAGCCACAACTCCTCTTTTCTATTCCATCTATCAACCTTCCCTTCCAGTGACCAACAGGATCCATCACTCCCATCAAACAACCAGAGTGTACCCACCATCTTTGTCCATCTATCACTACCTCACCATTCCGCTACTCTCCCCACATCCCTCCCCCACAATGCCTTTATCTGTCGCTCCCCCTATACCCACATCTCGT
The DNA here is from genome assembly GCF_020745735.1 of Hemiscyllium ocellatum. Taxonomy (NCBI): domain Eukaryota; kingdom Metazoa; phylum Chordata; class Chondrichthyes; order Orectolobiformes; family Hemiscylliidae; genus Hemiscyllium; species Hemiscyllium ocellatum. The sequence continues at coordinate 1,047,980 of NC_083435.1, read as the reverse complement.
CGTGAAGAAGGGTTAATAGCACAAATGTTGACTTTGCCACCTCCTAGCTTGCTGTGTACTTCCAGCTTTTTGTCTACTTAGGAATTATGTTGAATTACACACACTTTTGGAGAAATCATTCCATTTTTCAATTCTGATTTAAAAACAGTGCATTACAAGAAAGTGACAGCTTTCCACACTAGAGAGAAAAGCTTGACATACTCACATTTGACTGTCAGCTCATAAAAGGCGCTGGATTCACTGAACGGGTTTTGTATGAAACAACCGTATATGCCAGAGTCTGATTTCTGTGCGTTTTTGATGACCAAAGTTGCGTTATTATTGATCAATGTGTATCGGGTATTAGAAGCACCTCCTGTTATTGCAAGCCATCTGATAGACTGGATGTTTCCTGATAATGTACAGGTTAATGCAATAAAACTGTTTTCCAGGCTGGAATTGCTGGATATGTCAGGTTCATCAAGCTGTTCTGGAAAGAGATGAAACAGAGAATTTTAATACTCAGGAGTGAGTACTAACTCACATGGTCCTTCCACAATCATAGTCTGGGTCAGAAGCTAATTCCTGGAGAATAATGTGGTGTAAAGACACAATTGCAATCAGCAAGTCTCCAACCAAATCTGCTCACAGGACACAAACCAGCAATGTCACTCCAGGGAACCATGAAGATGGTCACTGTTAAAAATGGACACAATAAGGGATGTGGCAAACGCTCGTTGATGGAGCGGAGATTGGAACCCTGCAAATCCTTCAGCTGTCATTTGTAAATCAGATTAGATTCCCTACAGTATGGAAACAGGCCCTTCGGCTCAACAAGTCCACAGCAGCCCTCCAAACAGTAACCCACCCAAATCCATTCCCTGACCCTATATTTATCCTTGACTAATGCACCTACACTACGGACAATTTAGCATGGTCAATTCACCTGACCTGCACATCTTTGGATTGTGGGAGGAAACCTATGCAGACACAGGGAGAATGTGCAAATTCAACGCAGATAGTCATCCAAGGCAGGAATTGAACCCAGGTCCCTGGTACTATGAGGCAATAGTGCGAACCACCATGCTAACACTCAGCCACTGTGCCACCCTAGAATTGGAAATTAAACTCTAGCTATTGGGCACAGGGAGATCTGGATGAGACACATATCTAACCTTGTGGAGATCTGCAGGTCTCTGTTCAGTACACTGGTCTGAACTGATCCAGTCAGGGATAGTCTCTGCCCTGAAATTACTGGGTTTGAACCTGTTAGTGATTCATACTGAAGTGTGTAATCGCTGGGAATACTACATTTGTCTTTCATACGTGAACACTAATTCTGGAAGGAAACACTCAAGTGGTGTGGCACGGTGGCTTAGTGGTTAGCACTGCTGCCTCACAGTGACAAGGACCTGGGTTTGATTCCAGCCGCAGGCAACTGTCTGTGTGGAGTTTCCACATTCTCCCTGTGTCTGCGTGGGTTTCCTCCCATAATCCAAACATATGTAGGTCAGGTAAATTGTCCATACTGTTAAATGCATTAGTCAGGGGTAAATATAGGGTAGGGGAATGGGTCTGGGTGGGTTACTCTTCGGAAAGTTGGTGTGGATTTGTTGGGCCAAAGGGCCTGTTTGTATACTGTACGTAATCTAATCTAAAAAAAGTGAGGTGTCAGAAAAAGTCATGGATTTGAAAGGTGTTTCTCTCTGGACACATGCGACCAATTTGGTGAATATTTTGGGTTTTTATTTTAGCTTTCTGTTGTTTATTATGTTTTGATTTGTGTTATTTTTAGATTAGATTTTTATTAGATTAGATTAGATTTACAGTGTGGAAACAGGCCCTTCGGCCCAACAAGTCCACACCGACCCGCCGAAGCGAAACCCACCCATACCCCTACATTTACCCCTTACCTAACACTATGGGCAATTTAGCATGGCCAATTCACCTGACCCGCACATCTTTGGACTGTGGGAGGAAACCGGAGCACCCGGAGGAAACCCACGCTGACACGGGGAGAATGTGCAAACTCCACACAGTCAGTCGCCTGAGTCGGGAATTGAACCCGGGTCTCAGGCGCTGTGAGGCAGCAGTGCTAACCACTGTGCCACCGTGCCGCCCACTAAGTGGATTATGATAAGTGGATTGTGAGTTCTATCAAGTGGTTTTGAGGAGAAGGCAGGAGGTGCTTCATGAAATATGAAAAGGAGCTGCAAATGTGGAAGACTCAATAGCCAGTGGTTTAAAACAGAGCTAAGTAATTCTCAATTCTGAATATCAATGACACAATTATAAAGTAGCATCCCATTCCTACACTCAGGGAGCCACTGTTCTGGCTCAGGATGAGAGAAGACAAATTCAAAGTTGGCCTTTCGGAGACATTGTTTGTGTCAGCTCAAGTCTCGCACTCTGTACAGGAGGTCATACTGCTTCAATAATAGGCCACTAAAGGCTGTATAAATCAACTTCTACCGAATAGCCTCAGCCCAATCTCTGTACTAGCGCCACACCGAGCAGCAGTAAAGTGGAGAAAAGCTGAAGTTGACCATGTAAAGAAATGGAACACAACCAACACCTCACTTCATCCCTGAGTGAAGAACTTTGACCCAGTATTTCCTTCAGTGAGAAGTGAGAGAATGGAAGAGTAAAGCAGAAGTTGTGAGGAGAGGTATAGAAGGAGAGAGGGAAAGGGAGATACAACGAAATGGAGAAAGGAAGAGGGAAAAAGAAGTGTGAGAGACTGGAAGGAAACAGGAAAATATCAAGTGGAAAACAGAATGGGTAAGAGAGGGAGGGCCAGGAATAAGTAAGACAGGGAATGTGCGATAGAGGAAATTGTAGAGGGGACATGAATATCTCTAGATTTCCTCAAAGCACTCCATTGAGAAAATGGGAAACCTCCAGGATTGCTGCAACCGTTTTTTTAACTCATTTGCCAGATGTAACATCACTGGCTCCCCAGCATTTATTGCCCATCCCTCGTTGCCTTTGAGAAGGTGGTGGTGAGCTGCCTTTTTGAACTGCTCCTGTCCACTTGCTTTAGGAAAATCACAATGCTCTTAGGGAGAGAATTCCAGTATTTTGACCCAGCAACATTGAAGAAATGGCAATATATTTCCAAATCAGGATGGAGAGTGGCTTGGAAGGGAACTTGAAGGTAGTAGTGTTCCCATGTATCGGCTGCCCTTGTCCTTCTAAATGGAAGTGGTTGTGGGTTTGAAAGGTACTGTCTGCAACGTTTGATGAATTTCTGCAGTGCATCTTGTAGATAGTACACACTACTGTTACTGAGTGTCAGGAATGGAAGGAGTGGACGCTTGTGAATGTGGTGCCAACCAAGCAGGCTGCTTTGTTCTGGATTGTGTCAAGCTTCTTGGGTGTTGTTGGAGCCATCCAGGCAAGTGGGCAATATTTCATCACACTCCTGGCTTAAGCCTTGGTGGACAAGTTTTGGGGAGTCAAGAGGTGAGTTATTCGTCACAGTGTTCTTAGAGTCTGACCTGCTCCTGTAGCCACTGTATTTATATGGTGAGTATATTGGTCAATGATAACCGCCAGAATATTGACAGTGATGACTACCATGTGATTGTGCTGGGAAGTGATGCTGACTGTGGTGAACAGCCACCCAATACTCATGGTGCACAACAACAACTTATATTCATGTAACATCTTTAACATAATAAAATATCTCAAGGCATTTCACAGAGACATCAAACATAACATCAGAACAAACTGCATGAGGAAATGTTTGGATGGATGAGCGAAAGCTTGTTCAAAGTGGATAGTTATAAGATGTTCTTGTCGGAGGAAAGTGAGGGGGAGGTGGAGAGGAGAAGAGAAGGAATTCCAGATAGCTAAAGGCATGGCCATCAATGATGCAACAATAAAATTGAGGGATTGATGAGAGAGCAGAATTAGCTGTTTGTAGATATTGCAGAGGGATGCAGGGATGGAGGAGCTTGCAGAGATAGGAAATATCAAAGCCACAGAGTGATTTGAAAACAAAGATAAGAACTTTAAAATTGAGGAGGCAATGACGTTGAATGAATGCAGGGACATGGACAGCAGAGTTTGAGATGACTTTGTTTCCAGAGGATGAATTAGGGAAGTTGGTCAGGAGTGAGTTGGAATAGCCAAACATGGAGCTAACAGAACATGGATGGGATGAGTTGAGGCAAGGTGAAAGCCAGTTGATGTTACTGAGAATGTAATTGATGGTCTTATTGAAGGTGTGTGGTTAAAACTCATTCTGGCAACAGGCATTCACTATAGAGACATAAAGAATATCACAGGAGCTGAAAGGGTGAGAGGAGCTTTTTTTAATTCATGTGGGACTTGGGTGTCACTGGCTGGCCAGTATTAATAACCCATCCATATTTGCCCTTGAGAAGGTAGTGGTGAGCTACCTTCTTGAATCGCTGCAATACATTTGCTATGAATTGACCCACAATGCCAGTAGGGAGGGAATTCCAGGATTTTGACTCAACGACTGTGAAGAAACAACGGTACATTTCCCTTGTCCTTCTAGATAGAAGTGGTCGTGGGTTTGGAAGGGTCAAGATTAGAGTACTTCTGGAAAAGCACAGCAGGTGGGCCAACATCCACAGAGCAGGAAAATCGACATCTCGGGCAAAAGCCTGGGAGCCTCTGGGATGGAGAGATAAATGGGAGGGGGTGGGGGTGGGCAGAAGGTAGCTGGGAGTTCAATAGGTGGATGGAAGTGGGGGTAAAGGTGATAGGTTGGAGAGGCGAGGAAACCCTCCTCTCCAACCTATTTTTTTTACCCCCATCTCCATCCACCTATTGCACTCTCAGCTACCTTCTCCCCAGCCCCAGCCCCCTTCCATTTATCTCTCCACCCCCAGACTTCTAGCCTCATTCCTGATGAAGGGCTTTTGCCTGAGATGTCGATTTTCCTGCTCCTTGGATGTTGCCCAACCTGCTGTGCTTTTCCAGCACTACTCTAATCTTGACTCTAATCTCCAGCATCTGCAGTACCCAGGGTTTGGAAGGTGCTGTCTAAGGATTTTTGATGAATTTCTGCAGTGCATCTTATAGATAGTACACACTGCTGCTACCGAGCGCCGGTTGTGGAGGGATTGAATGTTGTAGATGTGGTGCCAATCAAGCAGGTTGCTTTGTCCTGAATGGTGTCAAGCTTCTTGAGTGCTGTTCGAGCTGCACTCATCCAGGTAAGTGGAGAGTACTCCAACCCATTCCTGACTTGTGCCTTGTAGATGGTGGATAGACTTTGTGGTATCAGGTGGTGAGTTACTCACTGCAGTATCCCTAGTCTCTGACCTGCTCTTGTAACCACTATGTTTATGTGGTGAGTCCAGTTGAGTTCCTGCTCAATGGTAACCTCAAGCATGTTGACAGTGGGGGATTCAGTGATGATGATACCATGACAGCAATAGCTTAAAATAACTGCAATTATAAGGGCAAGGTCCTGAGGAATTTAGTAGAACCAAAGGCCAACATTTTATATCTTAGGATGTTTCAAAAAAGGTCTGCTGAGATCAAAGGTGTAATGTTTCGCAGGGAGATGGATAGACTGCGTGATAAGGGAGTAGAGTTTATAATGGGGCTGAAGACAATAACTTCAGTCTTCCCAATGTTTAATTCAAGGAAATTTCTGCTAATCCAATACTGGATATGGGATAAGAAACCTGAGAATGGAGAGTGCGAGTGAAGGGTTGCTGCTGGTGGTGTTTATGCAGCAGGTAATGAATGTCTCTCAGTTAGACTTCTATCCATCTGTGCAACAAATTACTTCAGAACAGGTAAGGTAAAAAGAGACAAATCTTATTTAATTCAAGAAACATAATCAAATAGGCAATATGACTGTGCTTACTGAACACGTGGAGTGTCACTTCATTTATGACGCGAGCAAATCGACGGCTAATTAAATTGTAGATACCGCTGTCAGGTTCCTGTACATTCTGCAGTACAAAGGAGAAGTCTAGTGCTTCATACTGAATTCGATTTTTGTACTTCTTTCTGACTTCAACATTGGGTTTAGAACCTTTAGTAAACGTTACAATGTCTGAACGTATGTGGTCAGAGAAAACCCAAACTACTCTGCTATATATTTGGGGATTATGTGTTCCTGGGAATTTAACATCGCTTCCTGCAGCAGCATTAATGACTTTTCCTGAAACAGAGAGAAAATACGTTCGAGAGAATCATTGAAGAAGTACCAGCACAAACTGGACAGGTCTCAGGAACTGCTGTTGAGACAGCACAGATCCTGACCCTGTCCCCATCACATTCCTAAAACCAGATAAACACTTGTTCTGACAAAATCCGAAATGGACTGACAAGACATGAACATTTTGAGCTGTATTTTTTTTGTGTACAAGAGCAAGGAAGCCTCCCTGCAGCTGTACATGACCTTGAAGAGACCATGCCTGCAGTGGAATATGCAGTTTTAGTCTTCTTACTTAAGTAAAGATACACTAAAAGGAGAGATGCAAACGTTCACTACATCAATTCCTGGGATGGCAGGTTTGCCCTTTGCTGTGAGGTTTGTTTGATTGGGCCTAAATTCAATGGAGTTGAGAAGAATGAGAGTTGTGATGAAGCTGCTCCTTTAACAAGGTTATGCAGTCCTTGGTGTTTTTTTTCAGAGGTTGTAAACGACACAGGCTCTGAAAGTCTGGGTGTTGAAGGGTTTTAAGGCCACTTAGTTTACAGAAAACAGATACTGCATCAGGTAGAAGGCTTTCGAGTTAAAAAAAACTTGTATAATGGAAGGGGAGTGGCCAGTTCTCCCAGTTCAATTTTTCTCTGATTTGGTTTCTTTGTAGCAGTGTGTGTGTGAATGAAGGCTGCTGGAACCGGGTCCCGGCTGGTTCTCTCTCTGATTTTTACCCTGAAAGAATTTGTGTTTGATTTTACCTTTTGTGCCAAGGGGTGTTTATGGGGATTGGAACAGCATCCTTAAGTGGATTGATCTGTTGGATTTATGGATTGGATAAGTTATTTGGGATTCTGTTTACTGTTCTTTGTGTTTCATTCAGTAATCTTGTAAATAAATTGTTTTAACACTAAGTGGTTTGACCAGCTGATTCTCTCCTGGAACATTTCCATTTCTTTCCTTTTTCATTCATCTAAGTTAAGACTAAGTTAAGCTTCAGATTAAAAATGGCAGGAGATCTGAGAACCGTGTTATGCTCCTCTTACTCTATGTGGGATTTCAGGGACACAGCTGACTCCTTCACATGCAGGAAGTGTGTCCAGCTGCAGCTCTTGTTTGACTGCATGACAGCTCTGCAGCTGCAGATGGATTCTCACTTTGGAGCAGACACGATGCTGAGGGGGTCGTGGAGAGCAAGTATGGTGAATTGGTCACATCGCAGATTAGGGTTGCTGAGGGAGAAAGGGAATGAATGACCAAAAGGCAGAGAAAGAACAGGAAGGCAGTGCAGGTGTCCTCTGAAGTCATCTTCAAAACAGGACTACCTGTTGAGGGAGATGGCTCACTTGGGGAAGGCAACAGTAACCAGGTTCATGGCAACGTGGCTGGCTCTGCTGATCAGAAAGGGGTGGGGCAAAACAGTGGAAGGGCTGTAGTCATGGGGGATTTAATTGTAAGGGGAGTAGATAGATAGCTCTGTGGTCGAAAACGAGACTCATGAATGGTATGTTGCTTCCCAGAAGCATGGGTCAGGGATGCCTCACATTGGCTGCAGAACATTCTGAATAGAGAGAGTGAACAGCCTGTTGTGGTGCATAAAGGCACCAATGATATAGGTATAAAACAGGATAAGGGCCAACAAGTGGAATTTAGGGAGTTCGGTGCTGAGTTAATGAGTAGGACCTCAGAGGTAATAACCTCAGGATTGCTACCAATGCCACATGCTCGTCAGAGTTGAAATGAAAGAATATGCAGAATGAATGTGTGGCTTGAGAGATGGTGCTGGAGGGAAGGGTTCAGATTTTTGGGACATTGGGATCGGTTCTGGGGGAGATGGGACTATTACAAATTGGACAGTCTACACCTGGGCCGGTCGGGAACCAATGTCCTTGAGGGTGCTCTTGCTAATGCTGTTGGGGATTATTTAAACAAATGTGTTAGAGGAATGGAAACTAAATGAGAGGTTAGTAGACAGTAAGGAAGTAGCAACTAAAGCCTGCAAGAAACTAGAAAATGACGTAAACATGATAAGGGGAATAGTGGGCAGGCAATACATGATGAACGCAGAGGGACTGGTGGTCTGAGGTGCATTTGTACAAATGCAAGAAGAGTAGTAGGTAAGGCAGATGAACTTAGAGCTTGGATTAGTATCTGGGAGTATGATGTTCTTGGTATTACTGAGACTTGGCTGAAGGAAAGGCATAATTGGCAACTAAATATCTCAGGATATCGATGCTTCAGGTGGGATAGAGAGGAAGGTAAAAGGGGTGGAGGAGTTGCATTACTGGTCAGAAAGAATATCACAGCTGTGCTGAAGAAAGGTACTATGGAAGACTCGAGCAGTGAGGCAAGATGGACAGACCTCAGAAATAGGAAGGGTGCGGTAACAAGGTTGGGGCTGTATTACAGGCCTCCCAAAAGCAAGTGTGAGATAGAGGTACAAATATGTAAACACATTATGGAAAGATGTAGAAGCAACAGGGAGGTGGGGATAGGAGATTTTAGTTTTTCCAACATTGACTGGGAGTCACTTCGTGTGAAAGGTCTCGATGGGGCAAAATTTGTAAGGAGCATCCAGGAGGGTTTTCCAGAGCAGTATGAAAATAGTCCAACTCGGAAAGGAGACATACTAGACATGATGTTGGAGAATGAGCCAGGTGCTTTAAGTTTCAGTAGGGGATTACTTTGGGAATAATGATCACAATTTCGTAAGTTTTAGAAGACTCATTGACAAGCGTGGTCCTAAATGAAGAATGCTAAAATTGGGGGAAGGCCAACAATACCAAAATTTGGCAGGAGCAGGGGAATGTGGATTGGGAGCAGCTGTTTGAAGGTAAGATCCACATTTGATATGTGGAAGGTTTTTAAAGAGAGGTTGATTAAAGTGCAGAACTGACATGTCCCTGTGAAAATGAGGGACAGAAATGGCAACATTAGGGAACCATGAGTGACAGGTGAAATTGTGAGACTAGCTCAGAGGAAAAAGGAAGCATGAATAAGGTCTAGGTGACTAAAGACAAACAAAGCTTTAGAAGAATATCAGGAATGTAGAGCCAATCTGAAATAAGGAATTAAGAGGGCTGAAAGGGATTGTGCGGTACCTTTAGCCAACAGGGTTAAGGAAAATCCCAAAGCCTTTAATTTGTATATAAAGGGTAAGAGCGTAACTGGAGAAAGGTTCGGCCCACATAAGCACAAAGGAGGAAGGTTATGTCTGGAGTCAGAGAAAATGGGTGAGATTCTTAATGAGTACATTGCATCAATATTTTCCGAAGACAGGGACATAATGGATGTTGATGTTAGGGATAGATGTTTGATTACTCTAGGTCAAGTCAGCATAAGGAGGGAGGAAGAATTGGATATTCTAAAAGGCATTAAGGTAGACAAGTCCCCATGTCCAGATGGGATCTATCCTGGGTTACTGAAGAAAGCAAGAGAGGAAATAGCTGGGGCCTCAACAGATATCCTTGCAGCATCCTTGAACACGGGTGAGGTCACAGAGGACTGGAGAATTGTTAATGTTGTTCCCTTGTTTGAGAAGGGTTGCAGAGATCATCCAGGTAATTATAGACTAGTGAGCCTAACGTCAATGGTAGGGAAGCTGCTGGAGAAGATGCTGAGGGATAGGATCTATTTACAGTTGGAAGACAATAGGCTTATCAGTGATAGGCAACATAGTTTTGTGCGGAGAAGGTCATATCTTACCAACTTAACAGAATTCGTTGGGGAAGTGACAAAGTTGATTGATGAGGGAAGGGCTGTAGATGTCATATGCATGGACTTCAGTAAGGTGTTTGATAAGGTTCTCCATAGTAGGCTGACGGAGGTGAAGTTGCATGTGGCCCAGGATGTACTAACCAGATGGATAGAGAACTGGCAGGGCAATTGGACACAGAGAGTAGTAGTGGAAGAGAGTTTCTCAAAATGGAGACCTGGGATCATGCTGGAACCACTGTTGGTTGTGATATACATATATGATTTGGAGGAAGGTATAGATGGTCCGGTTAGCAAGTTTGCAGATGATATTAAGATTGGTGAAGCATCAGATAGTGAAGGGGACTGTCAGAGAATACAGCAGAGTATAGATAGATTGCAGAGAAATGGCAGGTGGAATTCAATCTGGGCAAATGCGAGGTGATGCAATTCAACAGCAAACTATGCAGTAAATGGAAAGGTCCTGGGGAAAATTGATTTCTAGTGAGATCTGGGTGTTTGGGTCCATTGTACCCTGAAGGGCAATGCAGGTGAGAGTAGTCAAGAAGTCATTTGGCATGATTTCCTTCAATGGATGGGGTACTAAGTACAAGAGTTGGCAGGGCACATTACAGTTGTATAAGACTTTGGTTCGGCCACACTTGAAATACAGTTCTTGTTGCCACATTACCAAAAGTATGTGAATGCTGTGGAGAGGATACAGAGGCGGTTTACTAGGAGATTGCCTGATATGGCGGGCACTGGGTATGAAGAGAGGTTGAGTAAATTAGAATTATTTTCATTAGAAAGACCAAAATTGAGGGGGGGACCTGATTGAGATCTATAAAATCATGAGAGGTATAGATAGGGTGGACAGTGGGAATATTTTTTCCAGTTTTGGGAACTCAATCATGAGGGGTCAGGAGTTCAAAGTAAGAGGGAAATGTTTAGGGGAGATATGCTTGGAAAGTTCTGCACACAGAGGGTGGTGGGTGCCTGGAACACATTGCCAGCGGAGGTGGTAGAGGCAGTGGAGGTGGTAGAGCATGACAGCGTCATTTAATATGGATCTAGACAGATATGTGAATGGGCAGACAGCAGAGGGATACAGACCCTGAGAAAATATGTGAGAGGTCCAGGATGAAGGGCTCTGGCCCGAAACGTCGAATTTCCTGTTCCTGGGATGCTGCCTAACCTGCTGTGCTTTGACCAGCAACACATTTTCAGCTCTGATCTCCAGCATCTGCAGACCTCACTTTTTACTCGAAGCTGTTAACATATAGAATCAGTCATGATCATGTGGACAGGGCTCAATAGGCTGAATGCTCCACTCTGCTCCTGTTTTATGTTTCTATTGCTGATGTTTTATTTTTATTTAGCTATATTTGTTGAAGGCCTTCTTGTTGTGTTACCAAACAACTTTCTGCACCAAATCTGATTAAGCTAACCACATCATTTATAAATATAAACAGAAGATGGTGGAGAAATTCGGCAGGTCTGATAGCAGTTGTACAGAGAGAAACAGAGTGGGTGCTTTGATTCTAGCATGACTGTTTTTCAATTAAACCTGAAACATTATGTCTATTTTTCTCTGCAAAGATGGAACTTGCTGAGCTTCATTCAAACCTTCTGCTTTTATTTCAAATTTCCAGCATCCACAGATTTTTGTTTCAATATACCACTGCATTAATTGCTGTTCCCATCCCTTTGACATTTGATGTCTCTATCCTACTACATGATGTCCCAGGAACCTTTCTGCCCTCAGTGGATATTCTGGAATTCATCGGCATCCCTGACACAAGTGCCATCTTTAAAAGGCTGCTGTGCGCCCAGACAAGCACAAGTAATCTGGAGCTGCCTTGATGAAACCTGACCTTTGCCCTGGACATAGTAGACAGGAAGAAATTAGCACTCCACTTTGGAGACAGGGTCCTGGATCTCCTGCTGGGTGAAGTGTTGCAGAGGTGGAAATTACTCTTTGCTTCAGACCAGGAATGCAGGCCACAATACCAGGCAATATCAGTTAGAGGAATGCCCAGCAACATAGGAAGAAAGATAATGACCTTATCCAATCCGCCAATATGCCAAGTGATAAGCCTTTGGAATTTCACCACCCCTTCTCTGATATCTCACACTCTCTGTATCTCTGTTGCTGCACCCACATCCTGCCAAGGCACGTTCTCTTTCATTCTCACTGCAGGCAACATCTTACCCAATCTATTTCACTCACCATAACATGTGACACCAGAAACATTGCATGCCCTCTGTGTTGCCTACTTACTCATTCTGGCCATCTCCCCATATGCACTACAGTAATAACTGGGCTACCCACATCTATTTCCTGTAAAACCCATCTCTCTCTCTGTCTCTCTGTCTCTCTCTCTCTCTCTCTCTCCCCCCCCACTCTCCTTTCTCTCTCATTCCAGGAGGAAAACAGCCCCCAGGAGGGCAGAAAAAGATGATTGGTGTGGCACATATCATTCAGCTCCTCACCTCTTATGAGAAAAAGCCTGAACAGTCTTTCCAAGTGAAGCAGCATTTCGCCTCTACATCCTCCAATCTAATGTATTCATTGCACCCAGTGTGGCCTACTCTACATTGGAGAAATCAAACACAAGCCAGATGATCACTCTGCAGAACACCTCTAGTGTGTGTGCAAGCATGACTCCAACCTTCCTGTAGCCAGTCATTGGAACACAGCATCCTGCTCGCATGCTCACTTATCTGTCTTTGGCATGCAGCAATGTTCCAGTGAAACACAGTGCAAACTGGAGGAACAACATCTCATAGTGTCATATACTTAGAGAGATATACAACGTGGAAACAGATCCTTCGATCCAACTCGTCCATGCCAACCAGATATCCTATACAAGTCATTTACCAGTATTTGGCCCACATCCCTCTAACCCCTTCCTATACATATACCCATCCAGATGCCTTTTAAATGTTGTAGTCATACCATCCTCCACCACTTCCTCTGGCAGCACATTTCTTCAATGCACCACCCTCTGTGTGAAAAAGCTGCCCCTCAGGTCTCTTTTATATCTTTCCCCTCTCACCTTAAACTTTTGCCATCAAGTTTTGAACTCCACCATCCCAGGGAAAAGACCTTGCATATTGACTCTATCCATGCCCTTATTATTTTATAAACCTCTAGAAGGTCATCCCTCAACCTCTATCACACCAGGAAAAATAGTCCCATCTATTCAGCCTCTCCTTATAGTTCACACCCTCCAACTCTGGCAACATCCATGCAAATCTTTTCTGAACTCTTTCAAGTTTCACAACATCTTTCCTGTAGCAGAGAGACCAGAATTGCATGCAATACTCCAAAGGTTGCCGAACCAATGTCCTGTATAGCCGCAATATGACCTCCCAACTCCTATACTCAATGCACTGACCAATGAAGGCAAACATATCAAACAACTTCTTCACTATCCTATTATGGCTGTTAAGAAGACATACGGTGTGTTGGCTTTGAATAGTAGAGCGATCGAGTTTCGGAACCATCCGGTCATGGTGCAGCTGTACAAAGCTCTGGTGTGGCCGCACTTGGAGTATTGTGTACAGTTCTGGTCACCACATTATAGGAAGGATGTGGAAGCTTTGGAAAGGGTTCAGAGGAGATTTATTAGGATGTTACCTGGTATGGAGGGAAGGTCTTAGGAGGAAAGATTGAGGGATTTGAGGCTGTTTTCATTGGAGAGAAGAAGACTGAGAGGTGACTTAATTGAGACATATAAGATAATCAGAGGGTAAGATCAGGTGGACAGTGAGAGCCTTTTTCCGAGGATGGTGATGGATAGCACGAGGGGGCATAGCTTCAAATTGAGGAGTGATAGATACAGGACCGATGTCAGAGGTAGTTTCTTTACTCAGAGAATAGTACGGGCGAGGAATGCACTGCCTGCAACAGTTGTTGATTCGCCAACTTTACAGGCATTTAAATGGTCATTGGATAGACATATGGACAAGAATGGAATAGTGTAGGTTAGATGGGCTTCAGATTGATTTCACAGGGCAGTGCAACATTGAGGGCCGAAGGGCCTGTACTGTGCTGTAAAGTTCTATGTTCTATGACTCCACTTTCAAGGAACTGTGAAAGTGCATTCCAAAGTCTCTCAGGACCTTACCATTAAATGTATTTGTCCTGCCCTGATTTGCCTTTCCAAAATGCAGCACCTCTCATTTATCCAAATTAAACGCCACCTGCCATTCCTCAGCCCATTGGCCTACCTGATCAAAATCCTGTTGTACTGTGAGTTAAGATTCTTCACTGGCCACTGCACCTCTAATTTTAGTGTCATCTGCAAATTTACTAACCATACCTCTTATATTCACACCCAAATCATTTGTATAAATGACAGAAAGCAGTGGACCCATTACCGATTCCTGTGGCACACTATTGGTCTCGGGCCTCCAGTCTAAAAAGCAACTCTCCATCACTGTCTTCTACCTTCAAGCCAATTCTGTATCCTTTCTGATTACTTTCAGTGTGGAAACAGGCTCTTCGGTCCAACAAATCCACACCAACTCTCCGAAGAGCAACCCACCCAGATCCATTCCCCTACATTTACCCCTTCACCTAACACTACGGGCAAGTTAGCATGGCCAATTCACCTAACCTGCACATTTTTGTGTTGTGGGAGGAAACTGGAGCACCCAGAGGAAACCCACGCAGAGAATGTGCAAACTCCACACAGACAGTTGCCTGAGGCGGGAATTGAACCCAGGTCTCTGGCGCTGTGAGACAGCAGTGCTAACCACTGTGCTACCGTGCCGCCCCATATTCCATGTGGCCTAACCTTGCTAGACAGTCTACCATGAGGAACCTTGTCGAGCACATTACTGATGTCCATATAGATCATATCCACCCCTCTGCCCTCATCAAATCTCTTCATTACCTCTTCAAAAAACTCAATTAGGTTAGTGAAGCACAATTTTTTCATCTTCAGACTAGCCACATAACACCTTCTGCACTTAATATTGAATTCAACACCTTCATATTGTGAATTGACTCCTAGTTTTTCCCTTTCTTTTAGCTTTACTTATTACATTTTCTGTCACCGTATTCTCCCCCACCACTTCTGTTCTTTCTAGTCTGGCAGTTGGACACACCATTGTTCTGCCATTCTCACATTCTGATCACTTAATCTGAACAATCAACATCTTTTCTCACCACACACTCCCCTACCCCAACTATAGCATAAATTCTGCCCCTTCTACACTTCACTTCAGCTCTGAAGAAGCGTCAGCTAGACTTGAAATGTCAGCTTGCTCTCTCTCTCTCCATAGAAGCTGCCAGACGTGCTGTGATCTCCAGCATTTTTTGTGTCCAGTACAGATTCCATCACCTGCAGTAATTTGTTCCTACAATGTGGTGAAGATTAGTGGGAAACCAAAGGATTGGGAAGCCTTTAAAAACCAGCAGAGGACAACTAAAAGGGCATTTGCAGGGGTGGGCACGGCAGGAGGGATGGTAAAGATGAAATATGGAAAAGAAAACTGAAAGAACTTTTTTTTAGATATTGAAACAATAAGAGAGAAGGAAGAGTGAACATTAGACTGCTTGAAAATGAGGCTGGAAAGTGGTAATGTGGAACAAAGAAATGAGGTAGGGGAGATTCATTGCATTAGTCTTTAAAGTGGAAGACACCACTAGCAATATCATGAGGGTCAGGGGCAGAGGTGAGTGTAGGGACCATCACTAAGGAGAAAGTGCTGGAGGTGCTGAAAGGTCTGTCGGTGAATAAATCACCCAAATCAAATGGACTACACGCCAGAGTTCTGAAAGGGATAGCTGAGAACATTGTAAAGGCATTGGTGGTGGTCTTTCAGGAAGAATAAGGAGAGGCAGTAGGCTAGTGGTATCGCTAGACTATTAATCCTGAAAGTCAACTAATGCTGAGCCACAGCACATGGTGAAATTTGAATTCAATAAAGAAAATGTGGAAGTAAGAATCTACTGACGAGCATGAAACCATGTCATTCATCAGAAAAATCCATCTGGCTCACCAATGTCCTTCAGGGAAATAAACCTGCCATCCTTACCTGACTGGACTACATGTTACTCCAAGCCTAACAGCAATGTGGTTGGCTCTCAACCATCTGCTGAAATGGTCTAGCAAATCATTTAGTAGTATCAGTCACAACAAAGTCTCAAAGAAGTGAAACCAGACAGATCATGTCATTGATATTGGCATTGGAAAAGACAATGGCAGAAACAACTGTCGACCTTGCAAAATGTTCCTCACTCGCATCTGGGGGCTACTACCAAATTAAGAGAGTTGTCTCACAGACTAGACAAGTAACAGCTTGACACAGTCATATTTATGGAATTACATCTTATAGACAATGTCCCGGACACCACTGTCTCTGGAAAAGTTATGTCCCATTGGCGGGATAAACTGAGCAGAGGTGGTGGCACAACAGTATACAGTCAGAAGGCAGTTGCCCTGGGTTCAGGTTAAAAATGGGCAAAGAAACCTCCTGAATTAGCAATTCCCTCCCTAAAGGTATTTTATGTCAACTCACAGCAGGTTCAAGAAAGCAGCTCAACACTACCTTCTCAAGGACGATTAGAGGTAGGCAATAAATGCTTGCCCATCAGTGATCGCCACATCTCACACATAAATTAAAAAATGTAACTGATGTGAGGGAGGATCCCAGAGGACTGGAAATAGGCTAATGCAACACCATTATTTAACAAGGGAGGGAGGCAGAGGGTGCTGAAAATGTGTTGCTGGAAAAGCACAGTAGGTTAGGCAGCATCCAAGGAGCAGGAGAGTCGACGTTTCGGGCATGAGCCCTTCTTCAAGGGAGGGAGACAGAGGATGGCTATTATAGGCACTTTAATCTGACCTTGGTCAATGGTAACATTTTAGAATACGGGTGGCATGGTGGCACAGTGATTAGCACTGCTGCCTCACAGCCCTAGAGACCTGAGTTCAATTCCCGCCTCAGGCAACTGTCTGTGTGGACATTGCACATTCTCCCTGTGTCTGTGTGGATTTCCGCCAGGTGTACCAGTTTCCTCCCACAGTCCAAAGATGTGCAGGTTAGGTGAAATGGCCGTGTTAAATTGCCCATAGTGTTAGGTGAAGGGGCAAATGTAGGGGAATGGGTCTGGGTGGGCTGCTCTTCGGAGGGTCGGTGTGGACTTGTTGGGCCGAAGGGCATGTTTCCACACTGTCAGTAATCTAATCTAAAAACAAATCCATTGTTAAGGATGAGATTGCAGAATACTCAGAAGTGCTTTGTAAAATAGGGCAGAGTCAGCACAGCTTCATCTGTTAAGAGTTCTTTGAGGAGATAACAAGCAAGTTAGACTAAGAAGAGCCAAGGGGACATGATCTAACCAAACCAAACTGAAGAAGTCATGTCACAGGAGCATTGTGACTTGATTGGTTGGTAGGAAATCTGCAAAACTAATTAATAAATAATTAACTAACCATGGATTAACTAACCAACAAAGTAATTAACTGTAGAGATGGCTGGGCAGGTGATGTGCTGCAACTGCATAATGTGGGAGCTGGCTGAACTTCCGTGACCATATCTGCAGCAAGTGTTGGTCACTGGAGGAACTTTGGCACAGAATTGATGAGCTGGACTCTGAACTTTGGACACTGTGGCACATTCAGGAGGGGGAGTTACCTGGACCCTCTGTTTCAGGAGGCAGTCACACTGGTAGATTAAATACCACAAATTCAATCAATGGTCAGGGAGAGCTGGGTGTGACTGCATTTGCGGGATGTAGAGGGTCTCTGCATTCAGGAACAGAGGAGCCTCAGCTCTTGACCTTGTCCAATAAATAAAAGGTACTTTCTCCCTGTGTGGATGAGAACAAAGGCTGTAGAAGGATGAGCCAGCTGACCTTGGCACCTTAACAAAGGAGGCCATTCAAGAGGGGGAGCAAAAAATCAGGTGGTAGTTGTTGGGGATTCTATAATTTTGGGAATGAATAGCATCCTTTGTAAGCAGGATACAAAGTCTCGCATAGTGTGTTGCCTGCCCACTGCCAGGGTGAGGGACATCTCTGACTGGCTTGAAAGGATATTAGAGAGGGAGGGGGAGGATTCAGTTGTTTTAGTCCACATCGGGATAAACAACATAGGCAAGGCTAGGAAAGAGGATCTATTTAGGGATCATCAGAAACCAGGAACTAAATTAAAGAACAGATCCTAAAGGGTTTTAATCTCTGGATTACTGCTCAAGCCACGTACAATGTGAGAATAAGGGAAATAAACACGTGACTAAAAGAGTAGTGAGAGAAAAAGAAAGGTTCCTTTTCACGGGGCACTGGCATCAGTATCGGAATAGGAGGGATCTGTACTGTTGTGACAGACTCTACTAGAACCAAGCTGGGATCAATGTTCTTGTGAGAAGAGTAAATAGAGTAGTCAACAGGACATTAAACTAGAAAGGGGGGGAAGGTAAAACTCCAAGGAGTATAATGGCCAATGGGAAACAAAGCAGCAAGTTAATATGTGGGGTGGCATGTGGCTCAGAGGTTAGCTGTTGCCTCACAGCACCAGAGACCCAGTTTCGATTTCCACTTCGTGTGACTATGGAGTTTCCGCATTCTCCCCATGGCTGCATAAGTTTCCTCCGGGTGCTCCAGTTTCCTCCCACAATGCAAAGATGTGCAGATTACGTGAATTGGCCATGCTAAATTGCCCATACTGTTCCATAGTATTGCCCATATGTAGATTAGGTACATTAGTCAGGAGTAAATGTAGAGTAATAGGGTAGGGGAATGGGTCTGAGTGGGTTACTCTTTCGAGGGTCAATGTGGACTTGTTGGGCCAAATGGCCTGTTTCTACACTGTAGGGATTGTATTCTATTCTATCTGAGGGTGGATTCAACTGCATTGAAAATTTTGAGAAAAATGAAAGGAAAGGAGAACACAGGAGAGGTTAGTAAAGTCTCCTACTTAGTAAAGTAGGACAGAGTGGAAATGTTTAGGGATCAAACTTCAAGCACACTTAACAAATGACAGTCAATACAGGATTGAAGGGGGTTTATCCAAATGCACCCTGTATACGAAATAAGTTAAGTGAGCTTGTGGCGCAGTTTGAAATTGGCAGGTATGACGTGGTGGACATCATGGAGTTGTAGATGCAAGGGAATCAGGGACTGGGGGCTAAATATCCAAGGATTATACATCCTATTGAAACAACAGAAAGTTGGGCAGAGGCCTTATTAATAAGAAATGAAATTAAATTAATAGTGAGGAATAGTGAGGTCAGATGATGTAGAATCTGTGTGGGTAGAGTTGAGAAACCACAAAGATATAGGCCTTTAAGCTGTAGTCAGCTTTTGGAGTACAAGATACACCAGGAGACAGAAAAGATGTGTAAGAAAGGCAAGGCTACAATGATCATGGGAAATTTCAATATGAAGCTGGACTGGGAAAATCAGGATGATACCGGATCGCAAGAAATTTGTGGCACGTCTATGAGATAGCATTTTAGAGCAGTTTGTGGTGGACCCCATGAGTGAACAGGTAATTCTGGATTTAGTGTTTTGCTATGAGGTAGACTTGATAAGGGAGCTTAAGGTGAAGGATCCCTAAGGAGGCAGTGACCATAATATGATCGAATTTACTCTGAAATTTGAAAGGGAGAAGGTAGAATCAGATGTAACGTATTACAGTTGAATACAGGCAACTATAAGTGCAATGAGGGTGGAGCTGACAGAACTGACTGGGAGAGGACCCGAGCATGAAAGACAGTGGAACAGCAGATGAAGAAGTTTCTGGGAATAATTCAAGAGACAGAGCAAAAATTCATCCCTACGAAAAAGAAGCATACTAAAGGGAGGATGAGGCAACCACAGCTGACAAAGTAAGTCAGGGACAGTATAAAGGCAAAAGGCAAAGCATTTAATGTGGCAAAGAGCATAGAATATAGAACAGTACAGCACAGAACAGGCCCTTCAGTCCACAATGTGTGCCAACCACTGATCCTCATGTATGCACCCTCAAATGTCTGTAACAATATGCATGTCTCGTAGTCTCTTAAATGTCCCCAATGACCTTGCTTCCACAACTGCTGCTGGCAACGCATTCCATGCTCTCACAACTCTCTGTGTAAAGAACCCGCCTCTGACATCCTCTCTATACTTTCTTCCAACCAGCTTAAAACAATGACCCCTCATGTTAGCCATTCCTGCCCTAGGAAATAGTCTCTGGCTATCGACTATATCTATGCCTCTCATTATCTTGTATATCTCAATTAGATCCCCTCTCCTCCTCCTTTTCTCCAATGAAAAAAGTCCGAGCTCAGTCAACCTCCCTTCATAAGATATGCCCTCCAGTCCAGGCAGCATCCTGATAAACCTCCTCTGAACCCTCTCCAAAGCATCCACATCTTTCCTATAATAAGGCGACCAGAACTGGACGCAATATTCCAAATGCGGTCTAACCAAAGTTTTATAGAGCTCAATTCCCCTGTTAATGAAAACCAAAACACCATATGCTTTCTTTACAACCCTGTCCACTTGGGTGGCCATTTTAAGGGATCTATGTACCTGTACACCAAGATCCCTCTGTTCCTCCACACTGCCAAGAATCCTATCCTTAGTCCTGTACTCAGCTTTCAAATTCGACCTTCCAAAATGCATCACCTCGCAATTATCCAGGTTGAACTCCATCTGCCACCTCTCAGCCCATCTCTGTCAATATCCCGCTCAACTTTCTTCTAACGAAAACAGCCTCAAGTCCCTCAGCCTTTCCTCATAAGACCTTCCCTCCGTACCAGGCAACATCCAAGTAAATCTCCTCTGCACCCTTTCCAAAGCTTCCACATCCTTCTTATAATGTGGTGACCAGAACTGTACACAATACTTCAAGTGCGGCCGCACCAGAGTTTTGTACAGCTGCAGTATAACCTCGTGGTTCCGGAACCCGATCCCTCTATTAATAAAAGCTAAAACACTGTAAGCCTTCTTAACAACCCTGTCAACCTGGGTGGCAACTTTCAAGGATCTGTATACATAGACACTGAGATCTCTCTGCTCATCTACATCGCCAAGAATCTTACCATTAGCCCAGTACTTTGCATACCGGTTACTCCGACCAAAGTGAATCACCTTACACTTGTCCGTATTAAACTCCATTTGCCACCTCTCAGCCCAGCTCTGCAGCTTATCTATGTCTCTCTGTAACCTACAACATTCTTTGTCACTATCCACAACTCCACCGACCTTAGTGTCGTCTGCAAATTTACTAACCCACCCTTCCATGCCCTCATCCAGGTCGTTTATAAAAATGACAAACAGCAGTGGACCCAACACCGACCCTTGCGGTACACCACTGGTAACTGAACTCCAGGATGAACATTTCCCATCAACCACCACCCTCTGTCTTCTTTCAGCAAGCCAATTACTGATCCAAACTGCTATATCTTCAACAATCCCATTCCTCCGCATTTTGTACAATAGCCTACTGTGGGGAACCTTACCGAACGCCCTGCTGAAATCCATATACACCACATCAACCGATTTACTCTCATCTACCTGTTTGGTCACTTTCTCAAAGAACTCAATAAGATTTGTGAGGCATGACCTACCCTTCACAAAACTGTGCTGACTATTCCTCATCAAATTATTCTTTTCTAGATGATTATACATTCTATCTCTTATAATCTTTTCCAACACTTTATCAACAACTGAAGTGAGGCTCACCGGTCTATAATTACCAGGGTTGTCTCTACTCCCCTTCTTGAACAGGGGAACCACATTTGCTATCCTCCAGCCTTCTGGCACTATTCCTGTAGACAATGACAATTTAAAGATCAATGCCAAAGGCTTAGCAATCTCCTCCCTGGTTTCCCAGAGAATCCTAGAGAAAATCCCATTTGGCCCAGGGGACTTATGTATTTTTACACTCTGCAGGATTTCTAAGACCTCTTCCTTGTGAACCTCAATCGCACCCAGTCTAGTAGCTTGTATCTTAGTGTTCTCCTCAACAACATTGTCATTTTCTAGAGTGAACACTGTTGCAAAATATTCATTTAGTCCTTTCCCTATCTCCACTGACTCCACACACAACTTCCCACAACTATCCTTGATTGGCCCTAATCTTACTTTTGTCATTCTTTTATTCCTTAAATACCTATAGATAGCCTTAGGGTTTACCCTGATCCTAGCTGCCAACAACTTCTCATGTCTCCTCCTGGCTTTTCTGAGCTCCCTCTTTAGGTCTTTCCAGGCTACCTTGTAACCCTCAAGTGCCCTAACTGAGCCTTCATATCTCATCCTAACATAAGCCTTCTTCTTCCGCTTGACCAGAGATTCCACTTCCTTCTTAAACCACGGCTCCCGTGCTCTACAGCTTCCTCCCTGGCTGACAGGTGCATACTTATCTAGGAAACATAGGAGCTTTTCCTTGAATAAGCCCCACATTTCTAAAACTGCCCATCCCCCACAGTTTCCTTCCCGATCCTATGCTTCCTAAATCTTGCCTAATTGCATCGTAATTGCCTTTCCCCTAGCTGTAACTCTTGCCAGTGGCGTACAACTATCCCTTTCTATCACTAAAGTAAACATAACAGAATTGTGATCGCTATCACCAAAGTGCTCACCTACTTCCAAGTCTAACATTTGTCCAGGCTCATTATCCAGTACCAAATCTAATGTGGCCTAGCTCCTTGTTGGCCTGTCTGCATACTGTATCAGGAAGCTCTCCTGCACACACTGGACAAAAAACTGACCCATCTATAGTACTTGTACTGTAGTATAGTGTTCCCAGTCAATATTTGGACAACTACCCTATTTCTCTCACTCCTATCGAGAATCATCTTTGCTATCTTTTTCTCTACATTTCTGGAATTATTCGGAGGCCTATAGAAAACTCCCAACAGGTTGATCTCTCCTTTCCTCTTTCTAACCTCAGCCCATACTACCTTAGTTGACAAGGTCCCCAAACATCCTTTCTGCAACTGTAATACTGTCCTTGACCAACAATGCCACACCTCCCCATCTTTTACCATCTTCTCTGTTCTTACTGAAACATCTAAATTCTGGAACCTGCAACAACCATTCCTGTCCCTGCTCTATCCATGTCTCCGAAATGGCCACAACATCGAAGTCCCAGGTACCAACCCAAGCTGCAAGTTCACCCACCTTATTCCGGATGTTCCAAACCAACTTCTTGCTTGCTGGTGTCATCTTGTGTCCCTGAAACTTGATTTGGCCCTCCCTACTCTCAACCTTTTCTATACTCGAACTACAATCTCGGTTCCCATTCCCCCCCGCTGGATTAGTTTAAACCCACCCCAATAGCTTTAGCGAATCTCCCCCCCAGGATATTGGTACCCCTCTGGTTCAGATTAAGACATCCTGCTTGTCGAGGTCCAACCTACCCCAGAAAGAGCCCCAATTATCCAAGAATCCAAAACCCTCCCTCCTGCACCATCCCTGTCGCCACATGTTCAACTCCTCTCTCTCCCTATTCCTCGCCTCACTAGCACGTGGCATGGGCAACAAACCAGAGACAACAACTCTATTCGTCCTAGCTCTAAGCTTCCATCCTAGCTCCCTGAATTTCTGCCTTAAATCCCCATCTCTCTTCCTACCTATGTCATTGGTGCCTATGTGGATCGTGACTTGTGGCTGATCCCCCTCCCCTTAAGGAGCCCAAAAACACGATCAGAGACATCACGAACCCTGGCACCTGGGAGACAACACACCAACCGTGAGTCTCTCTTGTCCCCACAGAACCTCCTATTTGTCCCCCTAACTATGGAGACCCAATGACTACTGCTCTATTCCTCTTCCCCCTTCCCTTCTGAGCAGCAGGGACAGACTCTGTGCCAGAGCCCTGTGCCCCACTGCTTTCTCCAGTAAGTCCCCCCCACCTCCAAAAGTATCTGAAACTGTATACTTATTGTTGAGGGGAATGGCCACAGGGGTTCCTTGCACTGCCTGCTGGTTCCCTTTCCGTCCCCTGACTGTAACCCATCTGCCTTTTTCTTGTACCTGAGGAGTGACTACCTTCCTGTAACTCCTCTCAATAACTCCCTCTGCATCCCGAATGATCCAAAGTTCATCCAGCTATAGCTCCAGTTCACTAACGTGGTTTTCGAGGAGCTGGAGTTGGATGCACTTCGTGCAGATGTAGTCAGCAGGGACACTAGTGGTGACCCTTACCTCTCACATTCTGCAGGAGGAACATTCAACTGCCCTAACCTCCATTCCCACTATTCTAAATTCCCAAAGAGACTGCTGAAAAATAAGGAATAAAAAATAAACTTGTTACCTTACCAATCTGGTGCACAGAACCTTTTTTTTGGTTAGAGGAGGAGGATGGGTGGGAGACACTACCCAAGTAGTGTTTCGGGTAACGCAACCACACAAATATATCACTTCCCAGAAGTCCTTCGCTCCTCCCTCGCACCTCTCGGCAAATGGAGGCCCAGATGCCTGAAGTAAGGTTTTTTAAACAGTTCGACTCACCTTTCCAGAAGTCCTTCAATCATCCCTCGCACCTCTCAGCAAAAGAGAGGCAAAAGACATTGGACCACTGGAAATATAGTCGTGGGGAACAAAGTAATGGCTGAGGAACTGAAGAAGTACTTTGCATCAGCATTCATGCTGGAAGACATTAATACTATCCCAAAACTTCCATTGAGTTGGGGGGTGGGGTGGCTGTTGCGCGGTGGCAGAGATAAATGTAGTGGCCATCACCATGGAGAAGATGCTGGAAAAATTGAAAGGTCTGAAGGTGATTATATCATCTGGAGCAGATGGACTACACCCCAGAGTTCTAAAGGAGTTAACTGAAGTTATAGTGAAGACGTTAGTAATGATCTTTCAGGAATCACTGGCGTCAGGGTGGGTCCCAGAGGACTGGAAAATCGTATATGTACCCTCCCTGTTTAAGAAGTGAGAAAGACAATTGATGGGAAATCACAGGTTGATTAACCTGATTATGGTCATTGCTAAGATTTTGGAGTCCATTGTGAAGAATGAGATTTCTGAACATTTGGAAGTGCATGGTTAAAGAGAGCAAAGACAGCATGGTTTCACCAAGGGGAGGTCATGTCTGACAAATTTGCTATAATTCTTCAGGGAGGTAACAAGCAGGTTAGATCAAGGACTCCAACGCATTTTATCTACTTGGACTTCCAGAAGGCCTTTGGCATCATGCCTCAAAGGAATCTGCTGAGTAAGACAAGGGCCCACGGTGTCACAGGCAAGGTACTAGCATGGATAGCAGATTGGCTTTCTGGCAGAAAATAGAATGGGGATAAAATGATTCTTCTCAGAATGGCAGCCGGTTAAAAAGTGGTGTTCCACAAAGGTGAATGTTGGGACTACAACCTTTCACTTTGTACATTAATAATCTTGATGAAGGAACTGAGGGCATTCTGGCTAAGTTTGCAGAGGATACAAAGATAGGTAGTGAGACAGGCAGTATTGAGGAGGTGGAGAGGCTGCAGAAGGATTTTGACAGGTTAGGAGAGTGGGCAAGAATCCTAGAATCCCTACAGTGTGGAAACAGGCCATTTGGCCCAACAAGTCCATCCTCCGAAGAGGAAGTTGTGAAACCTATCAGCTATGTTTGAGTGATGATGGGCTGAATAGCCTAATTCCAGCTCCTATATCTTAAGGCTTTATCTGTTTGGATTTCCAGAATGCCTCTGACAAGGTCTTACACAGGAATCTGTTAAATAAGAGAAGAGCCCATGGTATTAAAGGCATGAATAGAAGATTGGCTGACTGACAGAAGGCAGACAATACGGATAAAGCATCCTTTTTCAGGATTGCAATTGCGATTGGTGACTAGTGGAGTTCCATAATACGTTCACAACCTGTACGAAGGAATTGAGGGCACAGATAATAAAAAGACAGTAGTGGAGGGACAGTAGTGCTGAGGAAGTGGGGTTGCTACAAAAGGACAGGTTAGGAGAGTAGGCAAAGAAGTGGCAGATGGAATACAACGTGGAAAATGTGAGGTTTTGCACTTTGGTAAGAACAAATATTTTCTAAGCGGGAAAAGGCTACGGTTAAAATGAAGCACAAATGATTTGGATTTCCAAATTTAGGATTCTCTTAAAGTTAACATGCAGGTTCAGCTGCCAGTTTGGAAGAAAAATGCATTCACTTCGACTGTACAAAAGCAGGGATATGATGTTGAGGCTGTTTAAGATTCTGGGCAGACAGCATTGAAATATTAAGAGTCATTTTGAACCCAATATCTAAGCAAGGATGTGCTGACATAGGCAGGTGGGGGGTTGGGGGGGGGAATGCCTGTCCAGAGGAGATCCACAAGAATGATCCTAAGAATTATACACTTGTCCTAACAGGAGTGGCTGAGGACTCTGGATCTGTACTTAATGGAGTTTAGAAGGATGAATGAAGAGGGTTATAATTGAACTGCCCGGAAGGTAGATTTCCCTCTTAAAGACTTACCTTGTAAATCAATGGCGTCCATTTGCAGCAGTGGAGACCAGGGGACAGTCTTACCTCATGAATAGGCAGAGCGAAGCTCAGCAGGAGTGGACGAGGACACGAGGATTGCTGGGAACATGAACTGATGTACTCGCAGTGTGGATAAAACTGAAAGACTACACGTGTAGTGTCTCCCACCCATCCCCCTCTTCCTCTAACCAAAGGAAAAACGTGTATGCAGGGTTGGTCAGGTAAGGCTTTTCTTTCATTCATTAATCTATGCTGGAAATTTAGAATGGGGGGATAGAAGTTGGTGCAGTTGTATGCTCTTCTTGCAGGATGTGGGAAGTAAGGGTTGGCACTGGTGTCCCTGCTGTCTTTGCCCATGAGAAGTGCACCTCACAGACCGCGTCAGAGAACTGGAGCTGGAGCTGGAGCTGGTTGAACTTCGGATCATTCGGGAGGCTGCAGGGTGTGGAATTATAGGCAGATAATCACACCTAAATTACAGGAAGTATGTCTATTTTAATTCAAGAAGTATCAGGAATTTAGAGGTGAACTTAGAACATGGATCAGTACTTGGAACTATGATGTTGTGGCCATTACGGAGACTCAGATGTCACAGGAGCAGGAATGGGTTGTTGGATGTTCCAAAGTTTAGATGTTTCAAAAGGAATGGGAGGAAAGGTAAAAGAGGCAATGCTAATAGGAATAGTATCACAGCTGCAGAAAGAGAGGTCGTCGAGGAGGGTTTGTCTACAGAATCAATATGGGTGGATGTCAGAAACAGGAAAGGAGCAGTCAATTTCTTGGGAGTTTTCTACAGACCGCGCAATAGCAACAGAGACACAGAGGAGCAGATTGAGAGGCAGATTTTGGAAAGATGTAGAAGTAATAGGGTTGTTGTTAACTTCCCTTGTATTGATTGGAACCTTCTTAGTTCAAATGGTTTGGATGGAGCAGTTTTTGTTAGGTATGTCCAAGAAGGGTTCCTGGCTCAATATATAGATAGGCCAACCAGAAGGGAGGCATATTGGATTTGGTGCCTGGCAATGAACCATACCAGGTCTCAGATCTCTTGGTGGGAGAACATTTCAGTGATAGGGATCGCAATTGCCTGACTTTTACTATATTCATGGCGAGGTACTGGAGCAGATAGTATGGGAAAGTATTTAATTGGGGTTGGGGTGGGGGGGAATTGGGAAACTGGGGCACCTTAATTGGGAACAGATGTTCTCAGGGAAAAGCACGACAGAAATGTGAAGCTGTTTAGGAAGCACTTGCTGATAGTGGTGGATAGGCTGCTCCCACTGAGGCCAAGGAAGGGATGGTAGGTTGAAAGAATCTGAGGTGACAAGGAATGTGGAACATCTAGTCAAGAAGAACGAAGATTACTTAAGGTAGAGGAGGCAAGGATCAGACTGGGCACTAGAGGGTTACAAGTAGCCAGGAAGGAACTGAAGAATGGACTTAGGAGTATGAGAACGGGGCCTGAGAAAGCTCCAGCAGGTAGAATTGCAGTGGCTCAGTGGTTAGCACTGCTACCTCATAGCGCCAGGGACCCAGGTTAGACTCCAGCCTTGGGCAACTGTCTGTATGCAGTTTGCACATTCTCCCCGTGTCTGTGTGTGTTTCCTCCCACAATCCAAATATGTGCAGGTTAGGTAGGCCAAACTAAAGCGCCCATCGTCTTCAGGGATGTGGAGGTTTGGTGTGTTAGTCAGAGGTAAAGTGCAGAGTAATGGATCTGGGTGGACTTGTTGGGCCGAAGGGCCTATTTCCGCTCTATCCAGATTCTATGAGTCTATGAAGGATGGAGAGGGAGAAAGTGGGGACTGCAGATGCTGGAGATCAGAGCTGGAAATATGTTGCTGGAAAAGTGCAACAGGTCAGGCAGCATCCAAGGAGCAGGACAATCGACGTTTCAGGAATCCTGAAGAACAGTTCATGCCCGAAACATTGATTCTCCTGCTCCTTCGATGCTGCCTGACTTGGTGCGCTTTTCCAGCAACACTTTTTCAGCTATGAAGGATGGAGGAAATCCCTGAGGCATTCTACACTTCTGTGAGGAACAAGAGGACGGCCAGAGTGAGGGCAGGGCCAATCAGTGATATATGAAGGGAACCTTGCGCCGAGTCCAGGGACGTCCTTAAAGAATACTTTGCTTCAATATTCACTACTGAGAGGGACCTTGACATTTCTAAGGACAGCTTGAAACAGACTGATATGCTTGAACAGATACATGTTAAAAAGGAGGATATGCTGTAAATTTTGAAAAACATAATGATAGATAAATCACCTGGGCCAGACAGGATGTTCCTACAGATTTCTGCGCCTGTGGCGATGATCTTTGCATCCTGTCTACTGGAGTAATTCCCGATGATTGGATGGTGCCAAATGTTATTCCCTTGTTCAAGAAAGGGAATAGGGATAATCCTGGGAATTATAAACCAGTCAGTTTCACCTCTGTGGTGGGTAAAATACTGGAGAGGATTCTGAGAGACAGGATTTATGATTACTTGGAAAACCATAGTTTGATTAGAGATAGTCAACACGGCTTTGTGAGGAACACAAACCTTATTGAATTCTTTGAGGACGTGACAAAACACATTCATAAAGGTAGAATAGTGGATGTGGAGTACATGGATTTCAGCAAGGCATTTGTTAAGGTTCCCCATGATAGGCTCATTCAGAAAGTAAGGGGGCATGGGATACAGGGAAATTTGGCTGTCTGGATACAGATATAGCTTGCCCATAGAGGACAGATGGTGGGGTGGCAGATGGAAAGGACTCAGCCTGGAGCTTTAGACTAGTGGTGTTCCACAGAGCTGGTTCTTGGATCTCTGCTCTTGACTTGGATGAGGACGTGGAAGGGTGGGTTAGTAAGTTTGCCAATAACACAAAGGTTGGTGGAGTGGTAGATAGGTTGGAGGGCTTTTGTAGGTTACAACAGGATGCAGAACTGGGCTGATAAGTGGCAGATGAAGTTCAAACTCTCCAGAACACAGATAGGAGTAGGGAAGGAAATATACCCCTGGTGGTGGTGTCTGTTTGTAGGTAGCGGAAATGGTTGAGGATGATATGATATATCCAGAGGTTGGTGGCGTGGAAGGTGAGGACCAGGAAGGGTTCTGTCCTTGTTGCAATTGGAGGGTTGGGGTTCAAGGGCAGAGGTGCGAGAAGAGGAGAAGATGCACTAGAGTTCATAGTTGATCACGTGGGAGAGGAAATTCCGGTGTTGGAAGGCCATTTGGGATGTTCTATGGTGGAACTGGTCCTCCTGGGTCCACCAACGATATATTTCTCTCCCCACCCCTATCTGCATTCCAGAGAGACCGTTCCCTCCGCGACTGCCTTGTTAGGTTCCTGACCCGCGACCAACCCACCCTCTACTCCCGGCATCTTCCCCTGTCACCGCAAGAAGTGCAAAACCTGTGCCCACACCTCCCCCTCACCTCCATCCAAGGCCTCAAAGGATCCTTCTATATTTGCCAGAGATTGACCTGTACTTCCACACATATCATCTACTATATCCATTGCTCTCAATATGGTCTCCTCCACATTGGGAAGACAGCACGCCAACTTGCGTAACATTTCAGAGAACATCTCTGGGACACATGCACTAAACAGCCCACTGTCCTGTGGCTGAATACTTTAACTCCCCCTCCCACTCCACCAAGGACATGTAAGACCTGGGCCTGCTCTACTACCAAAATCTAGCCACCTGACACCTGGAGGAAGAACGCCTCTTCTTTTGCCCTGGGACCCTCCAACCACACAGGATCAATATGGATTTCACCAGTTTCCCCTTCCCCCACCTTCTCCCAGATCCAATCTTCCAACTCGGCAACGCCCTCTTGAACTGTCCTACCTGTCCATCTTCCTTCGCACTTATCCACTCCACCTTCCTGTCCGACCTATCACTTTCATCCGCACCTTTATCTACTTATTGTCTTCCTAGCTACTTTTCCTCCAGCCTTATTTCTCTCAGCTTGCTTGGGCCACCCCTTCCTGATGAAGAGCTTATGCTGGAAATGTTGATTCTCCTGCTCCTCGGCTGTGGTTTTCCAGCACCATGCTCGTCAACTCTGATCTCCAGCACCTGCAGTCATCACTTTCTCCTAATGCTTCTCCAGAAAGCCCTGGTTAGACCACACTTGGAATATTGTGTTCAATTCTGGTCACATCAGACATAAGATAGCTTTGGCAAGTGGAACTAAGGAGAATCCAAAGAGATTTTACAAATACATAAAGGACAAAAGGGTAACTAGGAAGAGAGCAGGGCCCCTCAAAGATCATCAAGGCGGTCTTTGTGTGGATTGCAGAAAATGAGGGAGATACTAAATGAGTATTTTGCATCAGTATTTACTGTGGAAAAGAATATAGAAGATATTATCTGTAGGGATACAGATGGTGACATCTTGCAAGAAATCCATATTACAAAGGAGGAAGGACTAGATGTCTTGAAACAGGTAAAGGTGGATAAATCCCTAGGACCTAGAACTCTGTGGGAAGCTAGAGAAGTGATTGCTGTGCCTCTTGCTGAGATATTTGTATCATCGATAGTCACAGGTGAGGTGCCAGAAGACTGGAGATTGCCACTGTTTAAGAAGGGCATGCAATTCTGGTCTCCTTCCTATTGGAAAGATGTTGTGAAACTTTAAAGTGTTCAGAAACAATTTACATGGATGTTGCCAGGATTGGAGAATTTGAGCTATAGGGAGAGGCTGAACAGGCTGGGTCTGTTTTCCTTGGAATGTTGGAGGCTGAGGGGTGACCTTATAGAGGTTTACAAAATTATGAGGGGCATGGATAGGGTAAATAGGCAAAGTCTTTTTCCTGGGGTTGGAGAGTCCTGAACTAGAGGGCATAGGTTTAGGGTGAGAGGGGAAAGATATAAAACAGAACTACGGGGCAACATTTTCACGCAGAGAATGGATAGCCAGAGACTTTTTCCCAGGGTGGAAATGGCCATCATGGGGGGGGGGGGGGGGTTATAATTTTAAGGTGATTGGAAGAAGGTTTAGGGGAGATTTCAGAGGTAGGTTCTTTGCACAGAGTCGTGGGTGCATGGAGTGCACTGCCAGCAATGGTAACAGTCAGATACATTAAGGACATGTTAGTAACTCTTAGATAGGCACATGGATGATGGTAATATCAAGGGAAAGTAGGTTAGTCTGATGTTAGAGTAGGATAAAAGGTCAGCATAACATCGAGGGCTGAAGGGCCTGTACTGTTCTACATTCTCTGAAACCTACCGAGTCCTGAGAGGCCTCGACAGAGTGCAAGTGGAGAAGACGTTTCCACAGGTAGGAGAGGCTAGGACCTGAGGTCACAGCCTCAGGGTGAAAGGGTGACCCTTTAGAACTAGGATGAGGAGGAATTTCTTTCAGCCAAGTACGGTAAATCTTGCATTTCTTTACTGCAGAAGACTGTAGAGGTCAAGTCATTGAGTACCTTTAAGGTGGTGATATATAGTTTCTTGGTTAGCAAGGGTATCAAGAGTCATGAGAAAAATACAGGAAAATGGCGTTGAGAAACATATCAGCCAGGTTCTAAGGTAGCGCAGACTCAACAGCTGCTGTACCTCATGTTCTTATTCTCTACATGTGGTTGTTTCTGACCCAAGCTGTACAAAACTCTGGTGCGGCCGCACTTGGAGTATTACATGTAGTTCTGGTTACCACATTATAGGAAGGATGTGGTAGCTTTAGAAAAGGTTCAGAAGAGATTTACTAGGATGTTGCCTGGTATGGAGGGAAGGTCTTACGAGGAAAGGCCGAGGGACTTGAGGCTGTTTTCGTTGGAGAGAAGAAGGTTGAGAGGTGACTTAATTGGGATATATAAGATAATCAGAGGGTTAGATAGGGTGGACAGGGAGAGCCTTTTTCCTCGGATGATGATAGCTAGCACGAGGGGATAGCTTTAAATTAAGGAGTGATAGATATAGGACAGAAGTCGGAGGTAGTTTCTTTACTCAGAGAGTAGCAGGGGCGTAGAACACACTGCCTGCAACAGTTGTCAACTCGCCAATTTTAAGAGCACTAAAATGGTCATTGGATAGACATATGGATGAAAATGGAATAGTGTAGATTAGATGGACTTCAGATTGATTTCACAGGTCGGTGCAACATCGAGGGCCGAAGGGCCTGTACTGTGCTGCAATGTTCTATCATCTTTTCCATCTCTCTTGCTTTTCCAAAAGGTCGAATATCGCTGACCGCTCATTTCCCTGTTTTGATCTCCTTGTAACAATGTTTCCATAATGGCTGAGATCATATTCATTTACCTTAATTGGTGCTGTCAATTTATCTATTTTATTCCAAATACTTAATGCATTGTGATTCAAAGCCTTTAAATTTGTTCAGTTGTCAAATTGACCGACACTTTTGAACTTTCATGATGTAAAATGACATTCACACATTTAGTCCCTTTTTATTTTCTGGTAACAATCAGCCCTACCACTAACTTGCAAAGCACCATCTTGCATTTTGGTACAACAAACAGGGCAGGACTTATCCAAACAATGGGACGACCTTGGGGAGTGTTGTAGGACAGAGGGACCGAGGGACCTTGGGGTGCAGATACATAATTCTTTAAGATTTGCATCAAATATAGGCAGGGTGGTTAAAAAGGCATTGTTTGCTTTCATTGCTCAGTGCTTTGAGTATAGGAGTTGGAAGTCATGTTGAAGTTGTACAGGACATTGATGAGCTTAAAAATGTGTTGCTGGAAAAGCGCAGCAGGTCAAGCAGCATCAAAGGAGAAGGAGAATCAATGTTTCGGGCATAAGCCCTTCTTCAGGAATGAGGAGGGTTTGCTAATCAGGCTAAGATAAAAGGTAGGGAGGAGGGACTTGGGGGAGGGGCGTTGGGAATGCAATAGGTGGAAGAAGGTTAAGGTGAGGGTGATAGGCCGGAGAGGGGGTGGGAGCGGAGATCGGGAAGATTGCAGGTCAAGAAGGCGATGCTGAGTTTGAGGGTTGGGACTGAGAAATGGTGGGGGAAGGGGAAATGAAGAATCCCTTGTGGTTGGAGGGTTCCTAGGCGGAAGATGAGTCACTGTTCCTCCAGGTGTCGTGTTGCCATGGTCTGGCGATGGAGGAGGCCAAGGACCTGCATGTCCATGGCAGAGTGGGAGGGGGAGTTAAAGTGATCAGCCACGGGGCAATTGGGTTGGTTGGTCCAAGTGTCCTGAGGACACCCCATGCTGGCCTCTTATCCGCCCTCGATTTCTTCATAGCCAACTGCCGCCGTGACATTGACAGCCTCAACCTGTCCACCCCTCTCACCCACTCCAACCTTTCACCGTCGGAAAGTGCAGCCTTCCACTCCCTCTGCTCCAACCCCAACCTCACCATCAAACTGGCAGACAAGGGAGGCGTGGTGGTAGTTTGGCGCACCGATCTTTATATTGCTGAGGCTAAACGCCAGCTCAGGGGCACCTCCTCCGACTGTCCCCTTGACCATGACCCCACCTCCCACCACCAAACCATCATTTCCCAGACCATCCATAACCTCATCACCTCAGGGGATCTCCCATCCACCGCCTCCAACCTCATAGTCCCACAACCCCGCACCGCCCGTTTCTACCTCCTGCCCAAAATCCACAAACCTGACTGCCCTGGCCGACCCATTGTCTCAGCCTGCTCCTGCCCCACCAAACTCAGTTCTGCATACGGTCCTGTCCCCCTTAGTCCAAGAACTCCCCACATACGGTCGGGACCCCACACACTCCCTCCACCTCCTCCATGATTTTCGCTTTCCCGGCCCCCAACGCCTTATCTTCACCATGGACATCCAGTCCCTGTACACCTCCATCCCCCATCACGAAGGCCTCAAAGCCCTCCGCTTTTTCCTTTCCCACCGAACAAACCAGTACCCTTCCCTACTGACACTGTCCTTCGACTGACTGAACTGGTCCTCACTCTTAGTAACTTCTCCTTCCAATCCTCCCACTGCCCCCAAACCAAAGGAGTAACCATGTGCACCCGCATGGACCCTAGCTATGCCTGCCTCTTCGTTGGATATGTGGAACAGTCCATCTTCTGCAGCTACACTGGCACCACCCCCCACCTTTTCCTCCACTACATTGATGACTGTATCAGCGCTACCTCGTGCTCCCACGAGGAGGTTGAACAGTTCATCCAATTTACTAACACCTTCCACCCCGACCTTAAATTTACCTGGACCATCTCAGACTCCTCCCTCCCCTTCTTAGATCTCTCCAACTCTATCTCTGACGACCGACTCAACACGGGCGTATACTATAAACCGACTGACTCCCACAGCTACCTAGATTACACCTCTTCCCACCCTGCCCCCTGTTAAAACGCCATCCCATATTCCCAATTCTTTCGCCTTCCCCGCATTTGCTCCCAGGAGGACCAATTCCAATATCGGACAACCCAGATGGCCTCCTTCTTCAAAGACCTCAATTTCCCCTCAGACGAGGTTGACGATGCTCTCCACCGCATCTCCTCCACTTCCCGCTCCTCCACCCTTGAACCCCGCCCCTCCAATCGCCACTGGAACAAGAACCCCACTAGTCCTCACCTACCACCCCATCAACCTTCAGATACCTCGGATCATTCTTCGTCATTTCCGCCACCTCCAAACGGACCCCACTACCAAGGATATATTTCCCTCCCCACCCCTATCAGCATCCCAGAAAGACCACTCCCTCCGCGACTGCTTTGTCAGACACACACCCCCCCACCAACCCAACCTCCACTCCCGGCACCTTCTCCTGCAACCGCAAAAAAGGCAAAACTTGCGCCCACACCTCTCCCCCTCACTTTCCTCCAAGGCCCCAAGGGATCCTTCAATATCCATCAGAAATTTACCTGCACCTCCACACTCATCATTTACTGCATTCGCTGCACCCGATGTGGCCTCCTATACATTGGGGAGACATGCCGCCTACTTGCTGAACTTTTCAGAGAACACCTCTGGGACACCCGCACCAACCAACCCAACCGCCCCGTGGCTGATCACTTTAACTCACCCTCCCACTCCACCAAGGACATGCAGGTCCTTGGCCTCCTCCATCGCCAGACCATGGCAACACAATATCTGGAGGAAGAGTGACTCATCTTCCGCCTAGGAACCCTCCAACCATAAGGGATGAATGCAGATTTCTCCAGATTCTTCATTTCCCCTTCCCCCACCATTTCTCAGTCCCAACCCTCAGACTGAGCACCGCCTTCTTGACCTGCAATCTGCTTCCCGACCTTTCCGCCCCCACCCCCTCTCCAGCCTATCACCCTCACCTTAACCTCCTTCCACCTATCACATTCCCAATGCCCCTCCCCCAAGTCCCTCCTCCCTACCTTTTATCTTAGACTGCTTGGCACACCCTCCTCATTCCTGAAGAAGGGCTTATGCTCGAAACATCGATTCTCCTTCTCCTTTGATGCTGCCTGATTGCTGCGCTTTTCTAGCAATACATTTTTAAGCTCTGATCCCCAGCATCTGCAGTCCTCACTTTCTCCCAGGACATTGATGAGGCCTCTTGTGGAATGCTGTGTCCAGTTCTGGTCACCTGGTTACAGAAAGGATATTATCAAGCTGGCATGAGTTTGGAAGATATTTACCAGGATGTTGCCGGGTATGGAAGGTTTGAGTTATAAAGAAAGGCTGGATAGTCTGGGACCTTATTCACTGGATTGTAGGAGGTTGACAGGTGACCTTATAGAAGTTTATAAAATAATGAGAGGTACGGATAGAGTTAATGGTAGTTGTCTTTTCCCTAAGATGGGAAATTCAAGACTGGGGGCACATTTTTAAACTGAGAGGAGAGATATTTTAAAAAGACATAAGAGGCAAACCTTTTACACAGAAGATGATTTGTATTTAGAATGAACTTCCTGAGGGAATGGTGGATACAGCTACAATTACAATGTTTAGATGACATTTGGATAGATATATGAATGGAAAAGGCTTGAAGAGATATGGTCCAGGAGCAGGCAGATGGGACTAGTTTAGTTGGGATTATGTTCAGCATTACTGGTTGGACCGAAGGATCTGTTTCCGTGCTGTATGACTCTATCACTCTAAAGCATAATGTGATGAAATACTCCCCACCGGCCTGGATGCGAGCAGCTTTAACAACACTCAAAACACTTGACACCATCCTGGACAAAGCTGCCCGCTTGGTTGGCATCACGTCTACAAACATCCACTCCCTTCACCACTGACACTCAGTAGCAGTAGGATGTACCACGTACACAATGCACTACAGAAATTCACCAAGGCTCCTCAGACTGCACCTCCAAACCCACAACCACTACCATCTAGAACAAGGACAGCAGATACATGGAACACCACACCCTATTTATTCTCAAAACTCTTTAACGTAGACTATTCTCTAGTGTAAAAAAGAAGTAAATCAGTTTTACCTTCTAATTCACTCAGGTGACGCCATGTGAAGAGAAATGCAAGAACAAAATAAATCTTCATGTCACTGTGAACACCCAGTGGATTCAATGTAATCTCAAGGAACACGCACAGGTTACAGAGATGATATCCTGTCAGAAACGACTCAAGACAATCCAATCACTTTCTTCTCCAATTCTGCTGGACCTGACACTGAGCACACTGTAACCCAGGGAAGAAGTATCTTCAGACAGCACCAGAATCTGAAGAGAGAAACATGATGGATTATTCATAGATACTCAGAGAGAGAGAGAGAGAGATTGTGTCTGTGTGTGTGTGGGCGAGAGAGAGAGAGAGAGAGAGAGAATAGTGAGACACCATGTCAGTCATTCACAAACAACTGAAAGAAAAACCAGTCCCACACAATCCATAATCAGTTAATATCCTGCAGAGTCAAATCCCACTCACTCCCCCAACTCTTTTATGTCCCCACAGTATAATCACACTCACTCCACAAATACTTTAATATCTGATCACACTCACTCACAATCACTCAACAAATGCTTTAATATTCCCCACAGTCTAATCTTCTTCATTCCCAAACTCTATGCCACAAGATAATCCCACTCACTTTGCAAACCCTTTAATGTCCCACGCAGTTTAATCTTGTTCATTCCCAAATCTTTTAATAGCTCAGAAGCTTCACTCACTTCAACCCTTTAATACTCCTCACTCATTCCACAAATCTTTTATATCTTAAACAGTCTAATACCTCTCACTCCCTAAACCCATTAATACAACACAGTCCAACCCACTCATTCCTCAAAATCTTTAATATCACCCAGTTTAATCCACTCATTTCCCCAAAAAGCTTTAACAGCCCCCAAATGTAATCTCTCATTCCCCTGACAATTGAATATTCCCCAGTCTAATCATCCACTCACCAAATTGTTTAATACTCCACAGTCTAATCCCACTCATTTCCTGATCTTTAATATCCATCATTCTAATTCCAATTGCTTCCCAAAGCCTTTAACATCCCCCTATCTAATCCCACTCATTCCACAAACCCTTTTAATATTCCCCATCTTATTCAAGTCATTCCCTTTACCATTTAATATCCCACACTGTCTAATTCAACACACGCACAAGAACCTGATATCCCAGTCTGATCCTACTCATTGCTCAAAACCCTCTAATATTCCCCATCTAATTGCACTTGCTCATCAAAGCCTTTACTGTCACCTAGCTTAACTTCAATCATTACCCAAGATCTATAAGGTCCACTGTTTTATTTGACTTACCCATCAAATTTGATCCCACTCACTTCCCTTATCCTTTAACAACCCCTCAAACTAGTCACACTCATTCCCAACAATTTAATATTCATCTTCCAATCCCATTCACAACCCAAACCATTTAATATCCCCCACAACTGAAGCCCACTCATTCACAAATCCTTTTATATTCCACTCAGTCTCATTCCAATCATACTCAAACCCTTTAATGTCTCAGTCTAATTCCACTCATTCCACAAACCCTTTAGTATCTCATACAGTCTAATCTCACAATGCACAATTTTTTTTTAATGGTCACAACCTAATCCCACTCATTCATACACTTTAATATCCTATGCACTCCTCTGGCCCTTTAATAACCCCCAATTTAAACCCACTCATTCCCCACAGTTATCCACTGTTAAACATTCCATGCATTCAAATTCATTCCCCGACTCGGCATGGATAGGATAAATAGACAAAGTCTTTTCCCTGAGGTCGGGAAGTCCAGAACTAGAGGGCATAGGTTTAGGGTGAGAGGGGAAAGATATAAAAGAGACCTAAGGGGCAACTTTTTCACGCAGAGGGTGGTACGTGTATGGAATGAGCTGCCAGAGGATGTGGTGGAGGCTGGTACAATTGCAACATTTAAGAGGCATTTGGATGGGTATATGAATAGGAAGGGTTTGAAGGGATATGGGCCAGGTGCTGGCAGGTGGGACTATATTGGGTTGGGATATCTGGTCAGCATGGACAGGTTGGACTGAAAGGTCTGTTTCCTTGCTATACATCTCTATGACTATGACTCTTTAATATTTTCCAGTCTAATTCAACTCATTCCCTGAATCTTTAATATCTCAGTCTAATTCAACTCAATCACTAAATCCTTTAATATTCCCAGTCTAATCATGATCACTCCCCAAAACCTTTCATATCCTACAGTCAAATCTCATTCTCCAACACTTTTAATATCTCACACTGTCTAATCTCACGCACTCTCCAAACCTTTACATATCCCACAGTCTAATCCCATTCATTTTCAAATCCTTTTAAAATCTGCACAGTCTAATCTCAATCATTCTCCAATCCTTTTAAAATCTGCACAGTCTAATCTCAATTATTCTCCAATTCTTTTAATATCCCTCAATCTAATCCCACTAACTCTTCAACCACTTTAATGTTACCACAGTCCAATCCCACTCATTCCCCAAATTGCTAAATCCCCCAGTGTAACTCCACTAATTCCCTTGACTTTTTAATATCCCCCAGTCGAATTCCACTCACTCTCCAAACCATTTTACATTCACAGTCTAGCTCCATTCACTCCCAATCTTTTCATATCATTCAGTCTAATTCCACTCACTAGCCAAACCCTTTCATATCCCACAAATTGTAATCCTATTCATTTCGGAAGCCTTTAATATCCCAGACAGACAATCAAGCCCAAACTCTTTAACATCATAGTATAATCCCATACATTCCATAAACCCCTACTATCCCAGTCTTATCCCACTCACTTGCCAAACCTTTGTTATTCCCCACTCCATTCCCACACATTTCTCTGACCCTTTATATTCCCAATTTATAAATTGACATGGGCAATATGGGTGTCACTGCCTGGCCAGCATTTACGCCCCATCCTTAGTTGCCCATAAGAAGATGATGGCGCCTTCTTAAACCACTGCAATCCAAATGCTGTAGGTAGAATATCATGATCAGAGGGAGGAAGCGACCTAGCGACACTGAAGGAATCAGGATATATTTCCAAGTTTGGAACTTGTGACATTGAAGGGAAGGTGCAGGTGGTAACAGTTGTTGACAGTGAGGAAGGATGTGGCAGGTTACAGCGGGATATAGATAAGCTGCAGAGCTGGGCAGAAAGGTGGCAAATGGAGTTCAATGGAGGTAAGTGTGAAGTGATTCACTTTGGTAAGAGTAACAAGAAGATGGGGTACTGGGCTAATGGTCGGATACTTGGTAGTGTGGATGAGCAGAGGGATCTTGGTGTCCATGTACACAGATCTCTGAAAGTTGCCACCCAGATAAATAGTGCTGTGAAGAAGGCATATGGCTTACTGCCTTTTATTGGTAGAGGAATTGAGTTCCGGAGTCCTGAAGTCATGTTGCAGTTGTATAAGACTCTGGTGTGGCCTCATCTGGATTATTGTGTGCAATATTGGTCGCCATACTATAGGAAGGATGTGGAGGCACTGGAACGGGTGCAGAGAAGGTTTACCAGGACGTTGCCTGGTATGGTAGGAAAATCGTATGAGGAAAGACTGAGGCACTTGGGGCTGTTTTCATTGGAGAAAAGAAGGTTTAGGGGTGACTTGATAGAAGTGTACAAGATGATTAGGGGTTTAGTAGGGTAGACACTGAGAACCTTTTTCCACATATGGAGTCAGCTATTATGAGGGGGCATAGCTTTAAATTAAGGGTGGGTAGGTATAGGACAGATGTTAGGGGTAGATTCTTTACTCAGCGAGTCGTGAGTTCATGGAATGCCCTACCAGTAACAGTGGTGGACTCTCCCTCTTTATGGGCATTTAAATGGGCATTGGATAGGCATATGGAGGATAGTGGGCTAGTGTAGGTTAGGTGGGCTTGGATCGGCGCAACATCGAGGGCCGAAGGGTCTGTACTGCGCTGTATTTTTCTATGTTCTATGTAATGTTCCCATACATCTGCTGCCATTGTCCTTCCAGATGGAAATGGCTGTGGTTTTGAAAGCAGCTGTTTAAAGAGCTACTCACTGCAGAACCACAACCAACTTCTTATGTGCTTGGTATGACTCCAATCAGTTTGTTCCCTGATTCCCATTGACTGCAACTTTGCTAGGGCTCCTTGGTGCCACACTCAGTCGAATAAGACCATAAGATAAAGCAGAATTAGGCCATTCATGTCTGCTCCACCATTCAATCACGGCTGATATATTTCTTAACCCTATTTTTGCGCCTTCTCTCTGCAACCCCTGATTCCTTTACTAATCAAGAACCTATTTATGTCTTAAATACACTCAATAACCTGGCCCCACAACCTTCTGTGGGAATGAGCTGCACAGATTTACCATTTCTGGGTGAATAAATTCCTCCTCACCTCAGTTCTAAAGGATTGTTTACTCAAAGGCTGCACCCTTCGGTCAGTTTTTCCTACTAGTTGAAACATCTTCTCCACATCTACTCTATTCACGCCTCTAAGTATTCTGTAAGTTTTAAAAAGATGCCCCTTCATCCTTCTAAATTCCATTCCCAGGATCCTCAATTGGTCCTCATATAACAAGCCAAATATAACATATTTGGCGGCACGGTGGCACAGTGGTTAGCACTGCTGCCTCACAGCACCAGAGACCTGGGTTCAATTCCCGCCTCAGGTGACTGACTGTGCGGAGTTTGCACGTTCTCCCCGTGTCTGCGTGGGTTTCCTCCGGGTGCTCCGGTTTCCTCCCACAGTCACAAAGATGTGCAGGTCAGGTGAATTGGCCATGCTAAATTGCCCGTAGTGTTAGGTAAGGGGCATGGGTATGGGTGGGTTGTGCTTCGGCAGGTCGGTGTGGACTTGTTGGGCCGAAGGGCCTGTTTCCACACTGTAAGTAATCTAATCTAAAAAAAAAGCCCTTCATCCTCAAGATCAATTTTGTAAATCTCATCTGGATCCCCTCCAATGCCAACACACCTTTCTTTATATATGGAGCTCAAACTTGCTCGCAACATTCCAAATGCAGTCTGACTAGAGCCTTGAACAGGCTCAGCAGTACACCTCTGCTCTTGTATTCCATCGTTCTGGAGTTTGCTTTCCAAACTGCTAATTGAACCTGCATGTTAACCTTAAGA
Source organism: Hemiscyllium ocellatum (assembly GCF_020745735.1). Taxonomy (NCBI): domain Eukaryota; kingdom Metazoa; phylum Chordata; class Chondrichthyes; order Orectolobiformes; family Hemiscylliidae; genus Hemiscyllium; species Hemiscyllium ocellatum. The sequence goes on along the minus strand of NC_083435.1, from coordinate 1,006,290 downwards.
GAATCCTCAACTAGGACTCTCAAGTCTTTACGTGCTTTAGATTTCTGAAGCCTTTCCCCATTTAGAATGTAGATGATTCCTCAATTTTTCCTTCCATTGCACAGAGTTATAGTCATAGAGATATAGAGCACGAAAACAGATTCTTCGGTCCAAGTCGTCCATGCCGACTAGATATCCCAACCCAATCTAGTCCCACCTGCCAGCACCTGGCCCATTTCTCTCCAAACCCTTCCTATTCATATACCCATCCAGGTGCCTTTTAAATGTTGCAATTGTACTAGTCTCCGCCGCTTCCTCTGGCAGCTCATTCCATACACGTACCACCCTCTGTGCGAAAAGGCAGCCCTTTAGGATTCTTTTATATCTCTCCTCTCTCATCCTAAACCTACGCCCTCTAGTTCTGGACTACCCCACCCCAGGAAAAAGAACTTGCCTACTTATCCTATCCATGCCTCTCTATAAGGTCACCCTTCAGCCTCTGATACTCCAGAGAAAACAGCCCCAGCCTGTTCAGCCTCTCCCCATAGCTCAAATTCTCTAACCCTGGCAACATCCTTGTAAATCTTTTTTGAACCCTAGAAAGGTGATCAGAATTGCACACAATATTCCAACAATGGCCTAACCAATGTCCTGTTCAGCCACAACATGACTTCTCAACTCCTGTACTCAATACTCTGACCAATAAAGGAAGCATACCAAATGCGTTCTTCACTATCCAACATTGTAGTCCAGGTCATTTCTTTGCCCAAACGCATTCTTCACATTGAGAAGGGAATCTGCCTTTTCAACATCACGGGATCTGGTTTTTTTTAGGTTTCTGGGTCAGATTATTAGGTTTCCCGCCCCAAGTGTGGGTGATCTGGTCTCGGTGATCCCCCGGTGATCTAGTCCCAGTGATCCCCCTGGGTGATCTGGTCTTGGTGTCCCCTGGGTGATCTGGTCCCGGTGATTCCACCGGGTGATCTGGTAATGGTGATCCCTCCCCTGGGTGATCTGGTCCTAGTGATCTCCACCAGGTGATCTGGTCCCAGTGATCCCTTCCTGGGTGATCTGGTCGTGGGGATCCCCCAGTTGATCTGGGCTCAGTAATCCCCAGTTGATCTGGTCCCAGTGATCCCCGCCAGGTGATCTGGTGCCAGTGATCCCCCTGGGTGATCTGGTCTTGGTGATCTCCTGGGTGATCTGGTCCCAGTGATTCCACCCCCAGGTGATGTGGTCCCGGTGACTCCCCCCAGATGTTCTGTTCCCGGCGATTCCCCCTGGGGTGATCTGGTCCCAGGGATCGCCCCACAGTTGATCTCGTCTCAGTAATCACCGCCCCCCGGTTGATCTGGTCCCGGTGATCCCCCACCCCAGGTGATCTGGTCCCAGCGCTCCCTCCCCCGGGTGATCTGGTCCTGGTGACTCCCCTCCGGTGATCTGGTATGATGATCCCCCGGGTAATCTGGTCCTGATGATCCCCAGGGTGATCTGGTAACAGTGATCCCTCCCTAGCTGATCTGGTCCCAGTGATCTCCATCGGATGATCTGGTCCCAGTGATCCTTTCCTGGGGTGATCTGGTCATGGGGAACCCCTTGTTGATCTGGTCTCAGTAATCCCTGGTTGATCTGGTCCCAGTGATCCTCTGGGTAATCTTGTCCAGGTGATCGACTACCCAAGTGATCTTGTCCTGGTGATTTCCCCCAGGTGATCTGATCCCAGTGATCCCCACTTGGGTGATCTGGTCCCGGTGATCTGCCCCGTCAGGTGATCCGGTCCTGATTATTCCCGCAGGTGATCTGATCCCAGTGATCCCCGAGTGATCTGGTGCCCGGATCCCTCCCCTGGGCGAACTATTCCTGGTGATTCCCCCACCACAGGTGATCTGTTCCCAGTGATCCCCCGAGTGATCTGTTCCCAGGCATCCCCCAGGTGATCTGGTCACAGGGATCCCCATGGGTGATCTGGTCCAGGTGATACATCCCTGGGTGATTTTGTCCCAGTGATCCACTTCCCAGGTGATCTGGTTCCGGTGATCCCCCGGGTGGTCTGGTCCCAGTATTTCTTCCCAAGTGGTATGGTCCTGGTGATCCCCCACCCTGGGTGATCTGGTCCCAGTGATCCCCTGGGTAATCTGGTCCTGGTAATCCCCTAGGTGATCTTATCCCAGTGACCCCCACTGGGTGATCTGTTCCCCAGTGATCTCCCAGGTGATCTGGTCTCAGTGATCCCCTGGGTGATCCCTCCTCAAGATCGTCCTCAATATCCCTCCTCAGATGATCTGGTCCTGGGATCCCCCAGTTGATCTTGTCTCAGTAAAGAACCCCTGGTTGATCTGGTCCCGGTGACCGCCCCGGGTTATCTTGTCCCAGTGATCCCCCTCCCGGGTGATCTGGTACCAGTGATCCCTCCCCTGGGTGATCTGTCCCCAGTGATCCCCCACCACCGGTGATCAGGTCCCTGTGACGCACCCTGGGTGATCTGGACCTGATGATCCCCTGGGTAATCTGGTCCCAGTGAGCCACGGCCTGGGGATCTGGTTCTGGTGATCCACACAGGTGATCTTGTCCTGGTGATCCCCAGGTGATCTGGTCCAGGTGACCCACCACTGGGTGATCTGGTCCCAGGGATCCTCTGGGTGATCTGGTCCTGGGCATCCCCTTGGTGATGTAGTCCTGGTGATTCCACAGGTGATCTGTTCCTAGGGATACCCAGGTTGTTCTGGTCCCAGGGATCCCCTGGGTGATCTGGTCCCAGGGATCCCCCAGGTCATCTGGTCCTGGTGTCTTCCGGGTGATCTGGTCCCAGTCCCTCCCCGAAGTGATCTGGTCCCGGTCCCCCCGGATGATCTGGCCCCGGTGATCCCCTGGGTGAACTGGTCCTGGGGATCCCCGGGTGATCTGCTTCTGGGGATTCCCCAGGTGATCTGTTCCTGGTGATCCCTCCCCTGGGTGATCTGTTCCCAGTGATCTCCTGGTGATCTGGTCCCAGGGATCCCCCAGTTGAACTCATCTCGGTAATCACTCCCCTAGTTGATATGGTCCTGGTGACCCGCCCCAGGTGATCTGGTCCTGGTGATATCCCACCCTGTCTGATCTGGCCCCTGTGACTCCCCTCTGGGTGATCTGGTCCTGATGATCACCTGGGTAATCTGGTCCTGGTGAGCCATCCCCAGGTGATCTGGTCCCAGTGATCCAGACTGTTAATCTGGTCACGGTGATCCCCAGGGTGATCTGATCCTGGTGATTCCACTCCCATGTGATCTGATCCTAGTGATCCCACCTGGGTGATCCGGTCCCAGTTATCTGCCTCCTTGGTGATCTGGTCCTGGTGATTCCCCGGGTGATCTGATCCCAGTGATCCACAGTTGATCTGGTCCCGGTGATCCCCCGGGTGATCTTGTACCGATGATTCCCCTCAGGTGATCTGATCCCTGAGTGATCTGGTCCCAGGGATCCCTCCCCTGGTGATTTGGTCTCTGTGATGCTCCACCTGGGTGATCTGGTCCCGATGATCCCCCTGAATAATCTGGTCCCAGTGAGCCACCACCTGGGGATCTGGTCCTAGTGATCCACATGGTTGATCTGGTCCCAATGATCCCCTAGGGTGATCTAGTCCCAGTGATCCCCCTGGGTGATCTGGTCCCGGTGACCCCCCGGTGATCTGGTCCCGGTGACCCCCCTCCACCCCCGGTGATCTGGTCCCGGTGACCCCCCTGGTGATCTGGTCCCGGTGACCCCCCCGGTGATCTGGTCCCGGTGACCCCCGGTGATCTGGTCCCGGTGATCTGGTCCTGGTGAACCCCCCCGGTGATCTGGTCCCGGTGACCCCCCGGTGATCTGGTCCCGGTGACCCCACTCCCCCCGGTGATCTGGTCCCGGTGACCCCCTCCCCCCGGTGATCTGGTCACGGTGATCTGATCCTGGTGACCTCCCCGCCGTGACCCCCCCGGTGATCTGGTCCCGGTGATCTGGTCCCAGTGACCCCCCCCGGTGATCTGGTCCCGGTGACACCCCCGGTGATCTGGTCCCGGTGACCCCCCGGTGATCTGGTCCCAGTGATCGGGTCCCGGTGACCCCCCCGATGATCTGGTCCCGGCGATCTGGTCCCGGTGACCCCCCTCCCCCCGGTGATCTGGTCCCGGTGACCCCCTCCCCCGGTGATCTGGTCCCGGTGACCCCCCCGGTGATCTGATCCCGGAGACCCCCCGGTGATCAGTTCCCGGTGACCCTCCCGGTGATCTGGTCCCGGTGACCCCCCGGTGATCAGTTCCCGGTGACCCCCCCGGTGATCTGTTCCCAGTGACCCCCCGGCGATCTGGTCCCGGTGACCCCCCGGTGATCTGGTCCCGGTGATCTGGTCCCGGTGACCCCCCTCCCCCCGGTGATCTGGTCCCGGTGACCCCCCGGTGATCTGGTCCCAGTGATCGGGTCCCGGTGATCTGGTCCCGGTGACCCCCCCCGGTGATCGGGTCCCGGTGACCCCCCTCCCCCCGGTGATCGGGTCCCGGTGACCCCGGTGATCTGGTCCCGGTGACCCCCGGTGACCCCCCCGGTGACCCCCCCGGTGATCTGGTCCCGGTGACCCCCCCGGTGATCTGGTCCCGGTGACCCCCCCGGTGACCCCCCGGTGATCGGGTCCCGGTGACCCGCCCGGTGATCTGGTCCCGGTGACCCCCCCCCCGGTGATCGGGTCCCGGTGACCCCCCCGGTGATCTGGTCCCGGTGACCCCCCCCGGTGATCGGGTCCCGGTGACCCCCCCCCGGTGATCTGGTCCCGGTGCCCCCCCCGGTGATCGGGTCCCGGTGACCCCCCCCGGTGATCTGGTCCCGGTGACCCCCCCCGGTGATCTGGTCCCGGTGACCCCCCCGGTGATCGGGTCCCGGTGGCCCCCCCGGTGATCTGGTCCCGGTGACCCCCCCCGGTGATCTGGTCCCGGTGACCCCCCCCGGTGATCGGGTCCCGGTGACCCCCCCCCGGTGATCGGGTCCCGGTGACCCCCCCCCCGGTGATCTGGTCCCGGTGACCCCCCCGGTGATCTGGTCCCGGTGACCCCCCCCCGGTGATCTGGTCCCGGTGACCCCCCCGGTGATCGGGTCCCGGTGACCCCCCCCCCGGTGATCGGGTCCCGGTGACCCCCCCCCCGGTGATCGGGTCCCGGTGACCCCCCCCGGTGATCTGGTCCCGGTGACCCCCCCCGGTGATCGGGTCCCGGTGACCCCCCCCCCGGTGATCGGGTCCCGGTGACCCCCCCCCCGGTGATCGGGTCCCGGTGACCCCCCCCCCCGGTGATCGGGTCCCGGTGACCCCCCCCCCCGGTGATCTGGTCCCGGTGACCCCCCCCCCGGTGATCTGGTCCCGGTGATCTGGTCCCGGTGACCCCCCCCCCCGGTGATCGGGTCCCGGTGACCCCCCCCCGGTGATCTGGTCCCGGTGACCCCCCCCCGGTGATCTGGTCCCGGTGATCGGGTCCCGGTGACCCCCCCCCGGTGATCTGGTCCCGGTGATCGGGTCCCGGTGCCCCCCCCCCGGTGATCTGGTCCCGGTGACCCCCCCCCCGGTGATCGGGTCCCGGTGCCTCCCCCCCGGTGATCGGGTCCGGGGATCCCGCTCTCTCTTACCGCTGCCCCCGGGGCCGAGCTCCTCCGTCTCTTCACCGAGCGACAGCGACCGTTATCCCCGGGGTCTCCCCAGCGACCCGCACGGACCGGGGGCGGGGCGTCTCGTGGAGGGGGCGGCAGGTGCGACGGAGGGGGGCGGGGCCTGATGGAGGGGGCGGGGCCTGATGGAGGGGCGGGGCCTGATGGAGGGGGCGGGGCCTAGTGTAGTCTGGGGTCAGGAGAGGGCGGGGCCTGATTGAGGGGGCGGGGTCTGGTGGTGTGGCGGGTCCCAGTGGAGGTTGGGGTCTGGAGAGGGCGGGGCCTGATTGAGGGGGCGGGGTTTGCTGGACGTGGAGATGGAGGACAGGGCAGAGGCGGGGTCTGATGGAAGGGGCGGGGTCTGACTGTAGGGGCGGAGTCTGGGTCGATGGCAGGGTTTGGTGGAGGGTCTGTCTGAGAGAAAGGGTGCGGTCTGAGGGAGTGGGCGGAGTCTGAGGGTGGGGGCGGGGTCTGAGGGTGGGGGCAGGTCTGATGCAGGTGGCTGGCAGAGGGAGGGGATGGTGTCTGTGGTAGGGGTGCATGCTGGGAGTCATGGTGGGGGTGACTGGGTGAAGGTTGCAGTCTCAAGAAGGAAAACACTGAAAGGTATGTAAAGTGGAGGGGGTCGGGGGCGAAGTGAGGTCTGGCAGAGGTGCCTGGGGAAGAGCAGGGGCTTGTGTCTGAGGAGGAGTGGGTCCTGAGGGGGGGAGTGGTGGTCCTAGAGGTATGTCTGAGGGAAGGGACAGAACCTCAGGACGGGGAGGAGTCTTCAGCCAGGGTGTAATGACCTGGTGGAGAGTGCAGAGCCTTAGGGGAATTGATGAAGAGGGGGGTCATTGAGTTTCTGAGGGAATGAGTGTGGTTGAGGATGAACCTTGCAGAAAAGCTAAAGATGTGCTTGTGGCCCATTGGTCATGTCCATACCCCTGAATTGGGAGGCCTGTGTTCAAGTCTCACCTGCTCAGGAGCTGTGTAATGACATTTCTGAACAAGGTGACGAGAAAAATAAGTTAAATTACAAACTAAAATAGATAAGGGAGAACAAGTGAATTTGGTATACTTGGATTTTCCCAAGGCTTTTTGGCATGAATCAAGAATTGCTTAACAGACAGAAGACAGAGAGTGGGAATTAATTATTACTTTCACTAGTGATAAGCAATGACTAGTGGCATACTGCCAGGATCAGTGCTTGGGCCCCAGCCATTAAGTGGTGACAAGAGGTGGGAACCAAATGCAACATTTCCAATATCTCTAAACTTGAAACATTAACTCTGCTTTACCCCACAGTGTTTTTGCAACATTTGCAAGTTTATTGACAATACAAAATTGAACGGGATTGTGAGTTGTCAATAAATGCAAGGAGGCTCCAAGGGGGCAAACATATGGCAGATGCAATAGCGAAATGTGAAGATATATACTTTGGTGTAAACAAAAAGAAAGGAAGAGTATTATTTCAATATATTGTACAAAGAGATTTGGATGTTGCTGTATACCAGTCAATGAAAGTGACAGACAGAAGGGGATATGTAATAAGCAGTTGGGAAGGCATTTGTGCATGACCTTCATTGCAAGTGGATTGGAGTTCATAAGTCAGGATGACTTACTACAGTGACGTAGGACCTTGGTGAGATCGCGCCTGAGGTCCTGTGCGCAGTTTTGTTATATATGCAAGGTCGTGCCTCGCAATCCTTATTGAGTTCTTTGAGAAGGTGACCAAACAGGTAGATGAGAGTAAACTGGTTGATGTGGTGTATATGGATTTCAGCAAGGCGTTCGATAAAGTTCCCCACTGTAGGCTATTAGGAGAAAGTGAGGACTGCAGATGCTAGAGATCAGAGCTGAAAATGTGTTGCTGGAAAAGCCCAGCAGGTCAAGCGGCTCGTGCCCGAAACGTTGATTCTCCTGTTCCTTGGTTGCTGCCTGACCTGCTGCGCTTTTCCAGCAACACATTTTCAGCACAGTAGGCTATTGTACAAAATGCAGAAGAATGGGAATGTGGGAGATATAGTAGTTTGGATCAGTAATTGGCTTGCTGGAAAAAGACAGAGGGTGGTGGTTGTTGGGAAATGTTCATCCTGGAGTCCAGTTACCTGTGGTGTACCGCAAGGGTCGGTGTTGGGTCCACTGCTGTTCGTCATTTTTATAAACGACCTGGATGAGGGCGTGGAAGGGTGGGTTAGTAAATTTGCAGACAATACTAAGGTCGGTGGAGTTGTGGATAGTGACGAAGGATGTTATAGGTTACAGAGAGACATAAATAAGCTGCAGAGCTGGGCTGAGAGGTGGCAAATGGAGTTTAATATGGACAAGTGTGAGGTGATTCACTTCGGTTGGAGTAACCGGAATGCAAAGTACTGGGCTAATCCCAGTGAAGTGCAAGGAAATGATTTGTACTTTGTAGGACGGACAATGGGACATGATGAAATAAAGCTCCTGGGGTCTGAAGGTTCGCCAGACCTGAACGAGTCATTTTGCCTGGTTATCAGCAGCAGCTTGTGGATTTACAACAGACATAAGTGGATATTTGGCAGATGGTGATGGCAGAGGGAGGGGTTATTCATCCACAGGCTGGAGAGAAATATTACGAAGGGGATTATCTCGGGAGGTGTAGGGCTGTTGTTCCGATGAGTGATCAATATGAGATCTAGTGCAATATGCTACAGGCTGTATGGCAGCTGAAGCAGAACTAGAAAGTATATTCGGGTCCAGGGTGAGCAGTTTGAGATGTGAACTTCAAAGCTTCCTCATTATCTGCATTACTTGAATCATGAAAGAGTTGGCCTAGCAGACAAACTGGGAGGACCCTCCCTATCTCGGCCGGTCTGTCTCTTTACTTTTAATTGTTTGTTTCGCAGCTGCTTTGTCGTAAGTTCTGATTTTTTAAAAAATCCCGCAATGCACACTCAAATTTCAAAGTCTCCCAATCTATCCATTTACCATTTGAGTACTCGTCAATCCCCCGTTTACGAGAATTATATCTCCAGTCATTAATCGCGAGTTCTCTTGGCGCCTAGTGGACTCCTGCGCCCAATGTGGAAAAATAGATTTTCATTGAGAACGTTCTTGTCAATTGAACAGCCTTTCTGGAATATTTGCGATTTTATCGATCCCAGGTACACCGTTGTGGCCAAACGTGTTTACCCAATTTATTTAGCACTGCTATCAACAGCCGATAGAAATTACATACTAATGCCTGCCCCATACTACAGCACACACAGCTCTGTTATTCCAGGCCCAATCTGGAAATTAAAAGTCTGTCTGATTTCTTTCAAAGAATCCTCAAAATAAATTTTAACAAAAAAACCCAGCACGGACTTCCCGGTCAAACAACATCTGGGTCCCTGATCCACTCCGCTCAGTCCACTGAAAAAAATTAGAATTTAGATTCGCAAACCGCCATCTGTTTGTGTGCTCTGCAAGGGACCAGTGGTCGCAGCAGCCCACCGAGGGCCAGAGACGAATCCAGGTTAAAATCAGCTCACTTTGATGCTGGACCACTTTGGCTGGCTCCCTCTCGCAACACCAAATGTTGAAACGATTTTTAATCAGCAAAAGTCTGTGAGAGCAAACTCAAAACGTAAGACAAGATTCAAAAACAACCTTGAACTGAACAATGTTCAGCCTTTATTAAAAGAAATACCCCGTGCAGATTAGTTTTTGGCTAAAAAACATAAAAGAGGGAGAAACCAAAGGTCCCAGGAAGTTTTTTGTGTCTTTATAAAGGAAAGGATATCATTTATGTCCTTTACAATATGCTGAGAAATGACAGCTTATGATGAAATGTTGTAGTGGTTCTGTTCGCCGAGCTGGAAGTTTTTGTTGCAGACGTTTCGTCCCCTGGCTAGGAGACATCATCAGTGCTATTGGAGCCTCCTGTGAAGCGCTGCTTTGATGTTTCTTCCGGTATTTATAGTGGTCTGTCCTTGCCGCTTCCGGGTGTCAGTTTCAGCTGTCCGCTGTAGTGGTTGGTATATTGGGTCCAGGTCGATGTGTCTGTTAATGGAGTTTGTGGATGAATGCCATGCCTCTAGGAATTCCCTGGCTGTTCAGGGAATGTATCACCTGGGGATCACTGGGACCAGATCGCCCGGAAGGATCCCCAGGACCGGATCATCTGCGCTGACAGATGAGAAGGGAGTGATACCGTTTTGACTATCTTGTGGCATACCCAACACAATTCTGGCCTGTCTCTTTGCTCCTGAATGCTGACCCATCCACAAAAAAAGTCATATCTGGATTCTGAAGTGGTGAATCCTGTAAATCTGGTCTAGGGCTGTAAATTTCATTAGTTACAGTGACACAATCAGGTGGGTCTCCATCTCCTTCAGTGGGGAGAAGGCTGGCAGGGTTAAGGATGTTACATCACTTTATTATAATGTTAGGCATCTCCAATAACACAGTATTACATCTGAGCCAACATGCTACTGACATGTGTGCTGTCTTTTGCTTGGAAAGCAGTAAGGGTACTGCATGTGGGAGCAGGAGGGTTAATTCACCATAGCCGACTCTATCCCTGGATGCTACAGCAGCCTTTTTAGCTGTGGCCACAGCTTACAGGCATTTAGGCAATCCTGCCATATGGGGTCTAGATTAGCCAAAAAATATGCTACTGGCCTCAATTTTCCCCAAGATCCTGCAACAGCACAGCTGTCATGCAGGCTCACTTCTCATCTACCGTTTGTAGAAAAGGCTTGTTTGGATTCGGAATCCCCAGTGTAGGTGTAGCTTGGAGCACCTTTTTCAATTGAACAAAGGCACTCTCGGCCTCTGGGGTCCACTGCAACAGGCTCTGGTTCTGCAACCCTTTTCCATGGGCTATGTCACTTAGGGGTGCCTCAAGGGTTGCATAATGTGGGATAAACATCCTACAGTAGGAGCACATGCCCAAAAAGGATAGTAATTGTTTCTTCGTGTGAGACTTTAGAATTTGCTGGATTGCTTGAACTCTGTCCAGACCAATGGCCTTTCCTTGTTCAGATATTAAGTGACCTAAGAAATTCACCTGTTGTTGCACAAATTGTAGCTTTGTGAGACTGGCTTTGTGTCCTTCCCTCGCTAGATGGCAGAGCAACGCAAGGGCATCCTTCTCATGTTGTTCCTTTGTTGGTACCGCTATTAAGTAATCATCTACATACTGTAGAAGCGCTGACCTCAGGGTTAAAACAAGAGTCTCCAGACTCCTGCGTAGAGCCCCATTATATATGGTGGGGGACTCACAGTAATCTTGACAAAGTCCCGTGAAGGCATATGATTTCCCTTTGAATGAAAAAGCAAACCAGAATTGACAATCTGGGTGCACCGTTACACTAAAGAAGGCATTTGCTAAATCCACAACAGAGAACCATTTCCTAACCGGTGGAATTTGAGCTAATATCGTATAGGGGTTGGGAACATTTGGGGCGCATGGGACAACAGCGTTATTGACTGCCTGCAGGTCCTGAACAAATCTCCATTCCTCCGGTTCACCAGAAATGTTTGCCTTTTTGAATGGAAAAATGGGGGTTCTCACCGGTGAGTTTTCACAGGGGATTATCACTCCAGCCAAAAAGAGGGATCCAACGACTGGAGTAATTCCTTCTATGGCCTTGGGTTTTAACGGGTATTGTACTCTGTAAGGATGATACTCAGACTTCAGGGTTATTCTTATGGGTTCACAGCCCCATATGAGCCCCACATCATGAGCACCTTTAACCCAAGACTCAGTAGGGACTGTTTTTAACCTTGGCTCTGAGACTTCTATCTTAGGGAAATGCCAGGCTACCCTCCGAGGTCCTTCAGGGCTAGTGGGGGTTACCTGGACTGTCCTATCTGCCTAAGTTAGGCAATTTAGTTTCTTCTTATATGTTCGCATATCTGCATTGCACTAGATACCCACATCGTCCCTGAAGACCCAACTTTTTGTTCTTTGTGCCTTTTGTACCAATGGTCCCAAATTCTGCCACCTGTCGCTGGATGCCTTCGCCAGTGACACATGAGGAAAAGAACCTTCCACATCAACAAGACAGGAGTGACTTGCCTGTAAATCTGGTCTTACCTTAGATAAGTTCACACTGACTGCACATCTGTGATCATTCCAATAAAATTCGCACAATAACCACTGATCTGCTTTAACCAATCTCCTGAACCAATCGCACGGTGGCACAGTGGTTAGCACTGCTGCCTCACAGCGCCTGAAGACCCGGGTTCAATTCCCGACTCAGGCGACTGACTGTGTGGAGTTTGCACGTTCTCCCCGTGTCTGCGTGGGTTTCCTCCGGGTGCTCCGGTTTCCTCCCACAGTCCAAAGATGTGCGGGTCAGGTGAATTGGCCATGCTAAATTGCCCGTAGCGTTAGGTAAGGGGTAATGTAGGGGTATGGGTGGGTTTCACTTCGGCGGGTCGGTGTGGACTTGTTGGGCCGAAGGGCCTGTTTCCACACTGTAAGTCTAATCTAATCTAAAAATTCTCATATGATTCATCAGGACCATCGCGGTGTAGGTGTGCTGTGCAGTGCAGCATGTCCCCAGCAAGAAAATTGGTGTTAATAGGATTAACGTGGTTACTCACTCCCAGGGTGAGTGAATTGCTCACTGAACTTACTGCTCTCTGGCTTAATCGCCACTCATCGACATACATCAGGGGTCATGGGTCATATTTAACAGCCTGCACTGGTAAATCTTCCCTTTGAACTACCTGCAAGTCCAGAGTATTGAGCAAATCTAACCCCAGTCTCCCTATGAGATCCTGACCCATCAGATTTAAAGGACAGAATTCTAATGACAAAACTGAGAATTGGAATTTTTCCCCATTACTAGTTTTGCACAATAGGGGTGCAGAAAATCCCTCATGTCCCATGACTCCTGATGCACCCATTGTGTTCAGGAACCTTCCACTCATCTTTATTAGCATTGATTGTCTAAACTGGCTTAATTGAAGGACTGAATATGGTGCCTCTGGATCGACCACAAAGGTAACCGGTGTACCTCCCACATATAGCATAGAGGTTGGCATTGACTTATATGCATCAATGTTATATTGAACATATAGTCCACACTTTGCAATCTCAGTGCTCAATATAGAGGTGGGACATGTCTCAGTGGCCGCAAGGTTAGTAGAAGAGATTAGCGTAGGAGAGTCTTCATTGCTAGGCATAAGGGAAAGGGGCTTACCTGTACCTTGTGGGCTGCCCACCCTCACCTCAGCCTTCCCCTGTCAGTCACCCTGCTGTCCAGCCCCTGGGCCAATTGAGGCTGTCTGTGCAGATACTGTCTTATCCAGTGATCCATTGCTCCACAAACAAAGCATCCACCAGATCTACCTCTGCCAGCACCTCTTCCACTCTCTTTTTCTGCAGCACCTCCCTCCAGTGGCTGGGTGACCATCTGCATCAGAGTAAGCTGAGCTCTGTGTGCTTGCTGTTCCATCTTCTCTTGGGCCAGCAAGTTTTCAGTATGTATCGCCTGTTGTTCTATCAAATTCAGCTTTCCCGTGTCCCGGGTAATACATGTGTCTTTTACCTTTTTCGCTTTTCATCCTTCATTCCATTGATGAAGCTGTTCCTCAGGTGTACCTCATACTGCGTGATTTCTGTCGCCGTTATGTCCTCAGGTGGTCTCAGTCCACTATGGGCGTCATGGACTTCAGTGAGGCATATAAGGTACTGGGACAGTCTCTCACCTTCTTGTTGTTTACAGATTGCAATTTTGGTCATGTCCATTCAAACTGGGAAAGCCTGCCTACAGGCAGCTGCAACAAAAGCATCAAAGTCCTGGTTCTCTTCTGCTTGCGGGTTGGTTGATCTGGCATGAACATTTACGGTTGGCTGTTTATGCTTGATTTTGGTGATATCAGCACCCAGTTTATATCCTAAGAGACGTCTCATCTCAACTTGACAGAACTTGACACAGAACTTTGTCACTTCTTCAGCGAACTTATTATCTCCAACCTCGTGTGGGTCAGGCAGCTGTCCATAGACACTTTCCAAATCCTTCATGGTCCGTGGTCGGTGAACCAGCACTGGGCAACCTCTGGACCTGCAACCTCAACCATTGGTGCTTGCAGAACTACTTGGTTAGATTATTGTACGCCAGTAGTCTTGCTGTCTGATTCATCGTCCATCGTGGAGTGATCACGGACAGGCTCTGGATGCCTCTCCATCTTGGAATGGCCATCTTTCTTTTGGACTTCTTGCTTTGATCTGTTGCGGGTATGAAGTGCTACCGATGATTCAGCAGACCCTGAGGTGGTGGCTGCTGACTTGGAATCTTTGCCAGGCAGATCTCGTAGGGGGGCTGTAGGTCTCGAAGGGCAGTCATCAAGATCAGGATCTGGAACAGACTTAAAACACTGTACAGCTTCGTTAGGTTGTTTTCCGTGTGCATCTGCATGTGTGCTGGTGTTTGTACGTGTATTTGATCTATCTTTTACTTGAGATTTCCTTTCTCTGATATCAGCCTCAGCCTTCCACATGTTATAAGCACTCCAATTCATAGGTTCTACTTTTCCCTTCAGTTTCTCCTTCTCTCGTTCCTCCAACCTCGACCTCAATATTTCCAACTGCCTTTCACTAAAACGTCCTCCTTCCAGAAAACCACATTCCTTGATCCACAATGCTAACTGCTTTACAGACTCTGAGCCATAATTATTTAGCATGTATTGTATTTTTGGTTGGCCATTGCAAGTCCTCTGTGGACCCTCTTTTTGTTTGCTCTTGCCAGAGCCTATTTTCAGTGTTATTGAAAGTGTTCCGCTCTCTCTCTCTCGCAGTACCGTTATCTTTTCCCTTTGACTTACTTTTACCTCCAGAGGCTCCCTCTCACATTGGGCGTGTTCGCCTCAATGCCTTGCTTTTTGTAAACCAAGAATCCACGTACCCAGTATGTCTTTGGCGTGTCCAACTCAGCCGGTGGTGGTTCCAAGTCTAAAACCACCCATAAACTTGTTGTCTCTTAAAAGCTCTAGAGACAGCAATCCCTTCCCTTGGGTTTTACTTGAATACTACGCAAGAGTTCACTGGACCCTTTTCCTGCCTCATTTATTCTCTTAGAATGAGTCTCTATGTAGGATTACCTAAGCCCCAACTCTTACCCTGACCCTATTCAGTGCTCAAGATAAAGTGAAAGACCTTCAAGGTGCTGGCAACTACAGCTCCTGGAATCTTCAGAATATCACCCAGTTGCGGGATCCCGGATGAGCCCCCAAGTTTACTGTCATGGTAATTGAATTGACTTGACTCAACTGCTAGCAAGAGCAAAGAAAAAGCTTTATTTTAAAAACTGCATGCAGAGCCGGTACACTTTGCAAAAATACCTCATGTAAGGGCAGTGAGCATAATTCACATATTCTTCTTATACCATTCTTATCACACTCTCAAGGACAAGGGCTGGGAAGACTCAAGTTCTTGTTTTCTCATTCCCTTGCCGTGGACATAACTGTCTTTATGTTATTCCTTAGCTTGGCTGAATTCGACTGCTCCCAATGCCATGTTTCCAAAGTTCAGCAAAGCCCAGCTGTCTCCACTGCAGAATTCAGCAAAGTGTTTGCAAAGTTCAGCAAAGTATTAAATTTAGCAAAGCATTCTCCTTCAGATTTCACAATTAATGGAAAATTAACAAATTTAACATTTCACCTTCTGATTTTCCAGTGCTCTTGGCCATAGAACATAGAACATAGAAAAATACAGCGCAGTACAGGCCCATCGGCCCTCAATGTTGCGCCGATCCAAGCCCACCTAACCTACACTAGCCCATTATCTTCCATATGCCTATCCAATGCCCATTTAAATGCCCATAAAGAGGGAGAGTCCACCACTGTTACTGGCAGGGAATTCCATGAACTCACGACTCGCTAAGGCTCTCACTTTACAGGCTCTCTCTTTCACCATGATACTTTCCTGTCTTCTTTTGTCAGCCATGGCTGTCTAATGCCCTCTGGATAATCTTTCTTTTCTTTGGGATGAACCACTGTGCTGTGTCCTTAATTACACCCAGAAACCCCTGCCGTTGTTGCTCTACTGTCCTTCCTACGAAGCTCTGCTTCCAGTCGATTTTCGTCAGTTCCTCTCTCATGCCTCTGTAATTATCTCTATTTAACTGTAACACCATTACGTTTGACTTGGCCTTCTCTCTTTCAAACTGCAGAATGAACTCTACCATATTATGATTGCTGCCTCCTAAGTGTTCCCTTATTTTAAGATCTTTTATAATGTCTGACTCATTACATAGCACTAAATCCAGAATAGCCTGCTTCCTTGTGGGCTCCATCACAAGCTGTTCCAAAAAAAATCATCCTGTAAGCATTCCATGAATTTCCTTTCTTTGGATCCACTGGCAAACTTATTCATCCTGTTCACCTGCATATTGAAGTCCCCCCATGATCACCGTGACCATGCCTTTCTGACATGCTCCATCTATTTCCTGCTACATCTTGCACCCCTAATCCTGACCACTGTTAGGAGGTTTGTACATAACTCCCATTATGGTTTTTTGGCCTTTGTGGTTCCTCAACTCCACCCACACAGACTCCGCATCATCTGACCCTATGTCATTCAGTGCCATTGATTTAATTTCATTCTTAACTAACAAGGTAACCCCACCCCCTTTGGCCACCTCCCTGTCTTTTCGATAAGTTTTAAATCCTTGGATGTTTAACTGCCAGTCCTGAACCCCCTGCAACCACGTCTGTGATGCCTACCACATCATAATCATTCATGATAATTTGTGCCATTAATTTATCTACTTGTTACGAATAGTATGAGCATTCAGGTAAAGTGCCTGAATGCTAACTTTCTTATCTTTTTTAGAGATGTGAGAAACAGAGCTCACAATATAATAAATTTCAATCTGAGTCAAATTCTGAGCAGCGAATTTTATTAAAACATTCTTGCAAGAAGGGGTGTCTAGGAAGTAGGCACCCTGATCCAGAAATTACTCCATAATTTATGCAGTTTAATTCTCGGTACTTCCCCGTTTACCTCATTAGCCTTCAAACCTATCAATATTCCTTCTTGTGTTCTGCCCCTGCCCAGCTGCGCTCTGCCCTTGTTTACTTCTCCCCCTACTCCAAGCCGGGTAACCCTCACCCTTACTCCTTATTTGTAAGTGACTTGGCTCGATTCAGTGCTGACATGACGGAAATGCGCTGAGCTTGACGTATCTTGATGTTCTTTTCACCTTATCTGTCTGTCTGTAACATCTTCCATTGTTTGCAGGCACAGTTCATTCCTGTATGCACATACTAGCTAATGAAAGGTAACTATGTATTCCTTCCACATATTTTTCATTCCTGTGTTCGTTTATTTTAATTAATAAGCAATTATTAATTTGGCTGAAACAATTATATACTGATGTTAATGAGCAATTCTGGTTGCAGAAGTAACACTGTTTTTACCCAATATCCCACAGATATTGGAAATCATAAGATGTCCTAAGTTATCCTTCCTTTTTGCTGCATTCTTAGTCTGCCTTGAATGTAAACCCACCAGCACATGTGCGATCCTGTTGCTTACCTTTCCATTTAACTCCATATTCCCTGTTGCTTTCGCTTTCCCTTGCCCTCGACTCATAAGTTTAAAGTTCTACTGACTTTAAAGAACACATTAGATACATTCAGCCTACATTCTTTTATAACAAATATTTCATTTTTACATACATATAGAAGCTTTTATATTCCATTGTTTTATGTTATTTTGCTAGCTTGCATTCATAATACAGTATTGTGGGGAACATTTAACATTGCATGATGAAAAAAATTGGCCAACTCTCAAATTATAGATCAATAAGTTACAAAGGGAGTGGCAAAACGTCAGAAACAGCATTCATGAAAGGCTGAAAGTAAACAAATCCTGTAACCTTGGTAAAACATTCTGTAATCTTCTTCCTGGTTCCTGGTATATTTTGAACTGCAGATTTTAGCCTAAACAAAACGTCCATACACAGACAGAAAGTTATGGAATGATGTGAATGACTGATATTTTGAAAAACCAATAAAGCAAAGTTCAGTCTTATGGATGGTAAACATTTCATCATAGGTGTTCAAAGTTTGTGCGAAGATTTGTAGCTCGGGTGCTTGTTGTAGTGGTTCTGTTCGCCGAGCTGGAAGTTTTTGTTGCAAACGTTTCGTCCCCTGGCTAGGAGACATCATCAGTGCTCTGGAGCCTCCTGCGAAGCGCTTCTTTGATGTTTCTTCCAGTATTTATAGTGGTCTGTCCTTGCTGCTTCCGGGTGTCAGTTTCAGCTGTCCGCTGTAGTGGTTGGTGTATTCCCTGAACAGCCAGGGAATTCCTAGAGGCATGGCATTCATCCACAAACTCCATCAACAAACACATCGACCTGGACCCAATATACCAACCACTACAGCGGACAGCTGAAACTGACACCCGGAAGCGGCAAGGACAGACCAATATAAATACCGGAAGAAACATCAAAGCAGCGCTTCACAGGAGGCTCCAATAGCACTGATGATGTCTCCTAGCCAGGGGACGAAACGTCTGCAACAAAAACTTCCAGCTCGGCGAACAGAACCACAACAACATTTCATCATAAGCTGTCATTTCTCAGCATATTGTAAAGGACATAAATGATATCCTTTCCTTTATAAAGACACAAAAAACTTCCTGGGACCTTTGGTTTCTCCCTCTTTTATGTTTTTTAGCCAAAAACTAATCTGCACGGGGTATTTCTTTTAATAAAGGCTGAACATTTTTCAGTTCAAGGTTGTTTTTGAATCTTGTCTTACGTTTTGAGTTTGCTCTCACAGACTTTTGCTGATTAAAAATCGTTTCAACATTTGGTGTTGCGAGAGGGAGCCAGCCAAAGTGGTCCAGCATCAAAGTGAGCTGATTTTAACCTGGATTCGTCTCTGGCCCTCGGTGGGCTGCTGCGACCACTGGTCCCTTGCAGAGCACACAAACAGATGGCGGTTTGCGAATCTAAATTCTAATTTTTTTCAGTGGACTGAGCGGAGTGGATCAGGGACCCAGATGTTGTTTGACCGGGAAGTCCGTGCTGGGTTTTTTTGTTAAAATTTATTTTGAGGATTCTTTGAAAGAAATCAGACAGACTTTTAATTTCCAGATTGGGCCTGGAATAACAGAGCTGTGTGTGCTGTAGTATGGGGCAGGCATTAGTATGTAATTTCTATCGGCTGTTGATAGCAGTGCTAAATAAATTGGGTAAACACGTTTGGCCACAACGGTGTACCTGGGATCGATAAAATCGCAAATATTCCAGAAAGGCTGTTTAATTGACAAGAACGTTCTCAATGAAAATCTATTTTTCCACATTGGGCGCAGGAGTCCACTAGGCGCCAAGAGAACTCGCGATTAATGACTGGAGATATAATTCTCGTAAACGGGGGATTGACGAGTACTCAAATGGTAAATGGATAGATTGGGAGACTTTGAAATTTGAGTGTGCATTGTGGGATTTTTTTAAAAATCAGAACTTACGACAAAGCAGCTGCGAAACAAACAATTAAAAGTTTGTTTTTAATCCCGAGATAGGGAGGGTCCTCCCAGTTTGTCTGCTAGGCCAACTCTTTCATGATTCAAGTAATGCAGATAATGAGGAAGCTTTGAAGTTCACATCTCAAACTGCTCACCCTGGACCCGAATATACTTTCTAGTTCTGCTTCAGCTGCCATACAGCCTGTAGCATATTGCACTAGATCTCATATTGATCACTCATCGGAACAACAGCCCTACACCTCCCGAGATAATCCCCTTCGTAATATTTCTCTCCAGCCTGTGGATGAATAACCCCTCCCTCTGCCATCACCATCTGCCAAATATCCACTTATGTCTGTTGTAAATCCACAAGCTGCTGCTGATAACCAGGCAAAATGACTCATTCAGTCTGGCGAACCTTCAGACCCCAGGAGCTTTATTTCATCATGTCCCATTGTCCGTCCTACAAAGTACAAATCATTTCCTTGCACTTCACTGGGATCTGCTTTTCCTAACACTTGTTTATAAACTATCATTGAACATAGAACATTACAGCACAGTACAGGCCCTTCGGCCCTCGATGTTGCGCTGACCAACCTGAAGCCCATCTAACCCACTCTATTCCATGTACGTCCATATACTTATCCAATGACGACTTAAATGTACTTAAAGTTGGTGAATCTACTGCCGTTGCAGGCAAAGCATTCCATACCCTTACTACTCTCTGAGTAAAGAAACTACCTCTGACATCTGTCCTATATCTATCATCTCTCAATTTAAAGCTTTGCCCCTGTGTTTGCTGTCCCCATACTTGGAAAAAGGCTCTCCCTGTCCACCCTATCTAACCCTCTGATTATCTTATATGTCTCTATTAAGTCAGCTCTCAACCTTCTTCCCTCCAACGAAAACAGCCTCAAGTCCCTCAGCCTTTCCTCATAAGACCTTCCCTCCATACCAGGCAACATCCTAGTAAATCTCCTCTGCACCCTTTCCAAAGCTTCCACATCCTTCTTATAATGCATTGACCAGAACTGTACACAATACTCCAAGTGCACCAGAGTTTTGTACAGCTGCAGTATAACCTCGTGGTTCCGGAACTCGATCCCTCTATTAATAAAAGCTAAAACACTGTATGCCTTCTTAACAACCCTGTCAACCTGGGTGGCAACTTTCAAGGATCTGTGTACCTGGACACTGAGATCTCTCTGCTCATCTACACTACCAAGAACCTTACCATTAGCCCAGTACTTTGCATTCCGGTTACTCCAACCGAAGTGAATCACCTCACACTTGTCCGTATTAAACTCCATTTGCCACCTCTCAGCCCAGCTCTGCAGCTTATTTATGTCTCTCTGTAACCTATAACATCCTTCGTCACTATCCACAACTCCACCGACCTTAGTATCGTCTGCAAATTTACTAACTCACCCTTCTACGCCCTCATCCAGGTCGTTTATAAAAATGACGAACAGCAGTGGACCCAACACCGACCCTTGCGGTACACCACAGGTAACTGGACTCCAGGATGAACATTTCCCAACAACCACCACCCTCTGTCTTTTTCCAGCAAGCCAATTACTGATCCAAACTACTATATCTCCCACATTCCCATTCTTCTGCATTTTGTACAATAGCCTACTGCGCTGAAAATGTGTTGCTGGAAAAGCGCAGCAGGTCAGGCAGCAACCAAGGAACAGGAGAATCAACGTTTCGGGCATGAGCCGCTTGACCTGCTGGGCTTTTCCAGCAACACATTTTCAGCTCTGATCTCTAGCATCTGCAGTCCTCACTTTCTCCTAATAGCCTACAGTGGGGAACTTTATCGAACGCCTTGCTGAAATCCATGTACACCACATCAACCAGTTTACTCTCATCTACCTATTTGGTCACCTTCTCAAAGAACTCAATAAGGTTTGTGAGGCACGACCTTGCATATATAACAAAACTGCGCACAGGACCTCAGGCGCGATCTCACCAAGGTCCTACGTCACTGTAGTAAGTCATCCTGACTTATGAACTCCAATCCACTTGCAATGAAGGTCATGCACAAATGCCTTCCCAACTGCTTATTACATATCCCCTTCTGTCTGTCACTTTCATTGACTGGTATACAGCAACATCCAAATCTCTTTGTACAATATATTGAAATAATACTCTTCCTTTCTTTTTGTTTACACCAAAGTATATATCTTCACATTTCGCTATTGCATCTGCCATATGTTTGCCCCCTTGGAGCCTCCTTGCATTTATTGACAACTCACAATCCCGTTCAATTTTGTATTGTCAATAAACTTGCAAATGTTGCAAAAACACTGTGGGGTAAAGCAGAGTTAATGTTTCAAGTTTAGAGATATTGGAAATGTTGCATTTGGTTCCCACCTCTTGTCACCACTTAATGGCTGGGGCCCAAGCACTGATCCTGGCAGTATGCCACTAGTCATTGCTTATCACTAGTGAAAGTAATAATTAATTCCCACTCTCTGTCTTCTGTCTGTTAAGCAATTCTTGATTCATGCCAAAAAGCCTTGGGAAAATCCAAGTATACCAAATTCACTTGTTCTCCCTTATCTATTTTAGTTTGTAATTTAACTTATTTTTCTCGTCACCTTGTTCAGAAATGTCATTACACAGCTCCTGAGCAGGTGAGACTTGAACACAGGCCTCCCAATTCAGGGGTATGGACATGACCAATGGGCCACAAGCACATCTTTAGCTTTTCTGCAAGGTTCATCCTCAACCACACTCATTCCCTCAGAAACTCAATGACCCCCCTCTTCATCAATTCCCCTAAGGCTCTGCACTCTCCACCAGGTCATTACACCCTGGCTGAAGACTCCTCCCCGTCCTGAGGTTCTGTCCCTTCCCTCAGACATACCTCTAGGACCACCACTCCCCCCCTCAGGACCCACTCCTCCTCAGACACAAGCCCCTGCTCTTCCCCAGGCACCTCTGCCAGACCTCACTTCGCCCCCGACCCCCTCCACTTTACATACCTTTCAGTGTTTTCCTTCTTGAGACTGCAACCTTCACCCAGTCACCCCCACCATGACTCCCAGCATGCACCCCTACCACAGACACCATCCCCTCCCTCTGCCAGCCACCTGCATCAGACCTGCCCCCACCCTCAGACCCCGCCCCCACCCTCAGACTCCGCCCACTCCCTCAGACCGCACCCTTTCTCTCAGACAGACCCTCCACCAAACCCTGCCATCGACCCAGACTCCGCCCCTACAGTCAGACCCCGCCCCTTCCATCAGACCCCGCCTCTGCCCTGTCCTCCATCTCCACGTCCAGCAAACCCCGCCCCCTCAATCAGGCCCCGCCCTCTCCAGACCCCAACCTCCACTGGGACCCGCCACACCACCAGACCCCGCCCCCTCAATCAGGCCCCGCCCTCTCCTGACCCCAGACTACACTAGGCCCCGCCCCCTCCATCAGGCCCCGCCCCTCCATCAGGCCCCGCCCCCTCCATCAGGCCCCGCCCCCCTCCGTCGCACCTGCCGCCCCCTCCACGAGACGCCCCGCCCCCGGTCCGTGCGGGTCGCTGGGGAGACCCCGGGGATAACGGTCGCTGTCGCTCGGTGAAGAGACGGAGGAGCTCGGCCCCGGGGGCAGCGGTAAGAGAGAGCGGGATCCCCGGACCCGATCACCGGGGGGGAGGCACCGGGACCAGATCACCGGGGGGGGGGTCACCGGGACCCGATCACCGGGACCCGATCACCGGGGGGGGGTCACCGGGACCAGATCACCGGGGGGGGTCACCGGGACCCGATCACCGGGACCAGATCACCGGGGGGGGTCACCGGGACCCGATCACCGGGACCAGATCACCGGGGGGGGGGCACCGGGACCAGATCACCGGGACCAGATCACCGGGGGGGGGGTCACCGGGACCAGATCACCGGGGGGGGGTCACCGGGACCCGATCACCGGGACCAGATCACCGGGGGGGGTCACCGGGACCAGATCACCGGGACCAGATCACCGGGGGGGGTCACCGGGACCAGATCACCGAGGGGGGGTCACCGGGACCAGATCACCGGGACCAGATCACCGGGGGGGGGGGTCACCGGGACCAGATCACCGAGGGGGGTCACCGGGACCCGATCACCGGGGGGGGTCACCGGGACCAGATCACCGGGACCAGATCACCGGGGGGGGTCACCGGGACCAGATCACCGAGGGGGGGTCACCGGGACCAGATCACCGGGACCAGATCACCGGGGGGGGTCACCGGGACCCGATCACCGAGGGGGGGTCACCGGGACCAGATCACCGGGACCAGATCACCGGGGGGGTCACCGGGACCAGATCACCGGGACCAGATCACCGGGGGGGGTCACCGGGACCAGATCACCGAGGGGGGGTCACCGGGACCCGATCACCGGGGGGGGGGTCACCGGGACCAGATCACCGGGGGGGGTCACCGGGGGGGGTCACCGGGGGGGGTCACCGGGACCAGATCACCGGGGGGGTCACCGGGACCAGATCACCGGGACCAGATCACCGGGACCAGATCACCGGGGGGGTCACCGGGACCAGATCACCGGGGGGGGTCACCGGGACCAGATCACCGGGACCAGATCACCGGGACCAGATCACCGGGGGGGGTCACCGGGACCAGATCACCGGGGGGGTCACCGGGACCAGATCACCGGGGGGGTCACCGGGACCAGATCACCGGGACCAGATCACCGGGGGGGTCACCGGGACCAGATCACCGGGACCAGATCACCGGGGGGGGTCACCGGGACCAGATCACCGGGACCAGATCACCGGGACCCGATCACCGGGGGGGGTCACCGGGACCAGATCACCGGGGGGGTCACCGGGACCCGATCACCGGGGGGGTCACCGGGACCAGATCACCGGGGGGGCACCGGGACCAGATCACCGGGGGGGTCACCGGGACCCGATCACCGGGGGGGGTCACCGGGACCCGATCACCGGGGGGGGTCACCGGGACCAGATAACCGGGACCCGATCACCGGGGGGGTCACCGGGACCAGATCACCGGGGGGGTCACCGGGACCCGATCACCGGGGGGGGTCACCGGGACCCGATCACCGGGGGGGGTCACCGGGACCAGATCACCGGGGGGGGTCACCGGGACCCGATCACCGGGGGGGTCACCGGGACCCGATCACCGGGGGGGGTCACCGGGACCAGATCACCGGGGGGGGGTCACCGGGACCAGATCACCGGGGGGGGGTCACTGGGACCAGATCACCGGGGGGGGTCACTGGGACCAGATCACCGGGGGGGTCACCGGGACCAGATCACCGGGGGGGGTCACCGGGACCCGATCACCGGGGGGGGCGGTCACCGGGACCAGATCACCGGGGGTGGGTCACTGGGACCAGATCACCGGGGGGGTCACCGGGACCCGATCACCGGGGGGGTCACCGGGACCAGATCACCGGGGGGGAATCACCGGGACCAGATCACCTGAAGGGATCACTGGGACCAGATCACTCGGGGGATCCACGGGACCAGATCACTCGGCAGGTTCCATGGTGCCAGATCACTTGCTGGGATCCCGGGACCAGATCACCCAGGGGGATCCCCAGGACCAGATCATCCGGTGTGATTCCCGGGACCAGAACACTGGGGGATCCCAGGGACCAGATCACACGGGGAGATCCTTTGACCAGATCACTCGGTGTATCACCAGGACCAGATCACCTGGGGGATTCACCAGGACCAGATCACCTGGGGGGATCCCGGGAGAAACAGCAGGACCAGATCACCTGGGGGGATCTCCGGGTCCAGATCACCCGTGGGGATCCTGGGACCAGATCACCCGGGGGATCCCCGGGACCCGATCACTCATGGGGATCCCCGGGACCAGATCACTCGGCAGGTTCCATGGTGCCAGATCACTTGCTGGGATCCCCGGGACTAGATCACCCAGGGGGATCCCCAGGACCAGATCACCCAGTGTGATTCCCGGGACCAGATCACTGTGGGGATCCCAGGGACCAGATCACACGGGGAGATCCTGGGACCAGATCACTCGGTGTATCACCAGGACCAGATCACCTTGGGGATTCACCAGGACCAGATCTCCTGGGGGGATCCCGGGAGAAACAGCAGGACCAGATCACCGGGGGGGGGGCACCGGGACCAGATCACCGGGGGGGGGTCACCGGGACCCGATCACCGGGGGGGGTCACCGGGACCCGATCACCGGGACCCGATCACCGGGGGGGGCACCGGGACCAGATCACTGGGGGGGGGGTCACCGGGACCCGATCACCGGGGGGGGTCACCGGGACCAGATCACCGGGGGTGGGGTCACCGGGACCCGATCACCGGGACCCGATCACCGGGGGGGGGCACCGGGACCAGATCACCCGGGACCCGATCACCGGGGGGGGTCACCGGGTCCCGATCACCGGGGGGGTCACCGGGACCCGATCACCGGGACCCGATCACCGGGGGGGTGGGTCACCGGGACCCGATCACCGGGGGGGGCACCGGGACCCGATCACCGGGGGGGGTCACCGGGACCCGATCACCGGGACCCGATCACCGGGGGGGGTCACCGGGACCCGATCACCGGGGGGGCACTGGGACCAGATCACCGGGGGGGGTCACTGGGACCAGATCACCGGGGGGGGTCACCGGGACCCGATCACCGGGGGGGGTCACCGGGACCCGATCACCGGGGGGGTCACCGGGACCAGATCACCGGGGGGGTCACCGGGACCCGATCACCGGGGGGGGTCACCGGGACCCGATCACCGGGGGGGGTCACCGGGACCAGATCACCGGGACCAGATCACCGGGGGGGGTCACCGGGACCAGATCACCGGGACCAGATCACCGGGGGGGTCACCGGGACCAGATCACCGAGGGGGGGTCACCGGGACCAGATCACCGGGGGGGGTCACCGGGACCAGATCACCGAGGGGGGGTCACCGGGACCAGATCACCGGGACCAGATCACCGAGGGGGGGGTCACCGGGACCCGATCACCGGGGGGGTCACCGGGACCAGATCACCGGGGGGGGTCACCGGGACCAGATCACCGAGGGGGGGTCACCGGGACCAGATCACCGGGACCAGATCACCGGGGGGGTCACCGGGACCAGATCACCGAGGGGGGGTCACCGGGACCCGATCACCGGGGGGGGTCACCGGGACCAGATCACCGGGGGGGTCACCGGGGGGGTCACCGGGACCAGATCACCGGGGGGTCACCGGGACCAGATCACCGGGACCAGATCACCGGGACCAGATCACCGGGGGGGGTCACCGGGACCAGATCACCGGGGGGGTCACCGGGACCAGATCACCGGGGGGGTCACCGGGACCAGATCACCGGGGGGTCACCGGGACCAGATCACCGGGGGGGTCACCGGGACCAGATCACCGGGACCAGATCACCGGGGGGTCACCGGGACCAGATCACCGGGACCAGATCACCGGGACCCGATCACCGGGGGGGGGGTCACCGGGACCAGATCACCGGGGGGGTCACCGGGACCCGATCACCGGGGGGGTCACCGGGACCAGATCACCGGGGGGGGCACCGGGACCAGATCACCGGGGGGGTCACCGGGACCCGATCACCGGGGGGGTCACCAGGACCCGATCACCGGGGGGGTCACCGGGACCAGATCACCGGGACCCGATCACCGGGGGGGGTCACCGGGACCAGATCACCGGGGGGGGGTCACCGGGACCCGATCACCGGGGGGGTCACCGGGACCCGATCACCGGGGGGGGTCACCGGGACCCGATCACCGGGGAGGTCACCGGGACCCGATCACCGGGGGGGGTCACCGGGACCCGATCACCGGGGGGGTCACCGGGACCCGATCACCGGGGGGGTCACCGGGACCAGATCACCGGGGGGGGTCACTGGGACCAGATCACCGGGGGGGGTCACTGGGACCAGATCACCGGGGGGGTCACCGGGACCAGATCACCGGGGGGGTCACCGGGACCCGATCACCGGGGGGGGCGGTCACCGGGACCAGATCACCGGGGGGGGTCACTGGGACCAGATCACCGGGGGGGGTCACCGGGACCCGATCACCGGGGGGGATCACCGGGACCAGATCACCGGGGGGGAATCACCGGGACCAGATCACCTGAAGGGATCACTGGGACCAGATCACTCGGGGGATCCCCGGGACCAGATCACTCGGCAGGTTCCATGGTGCCAGATCACTTGCTGGGATCCCGGGACCAGATCACCCAGGGGGATCCCCAGGACCAGATCATCCGGTGTGATTCCCAGGACCAGAACACTGGGGGGATCCCAGGGACCAGATCACACGGGGAGATCCTTTGACCAGATCACTCGGTGTATCACCAGGACCAGATCACCTGGGGGATTCACCAGGACCAGATCACCTGGGGGGATCCCGGGAGAAACAGCAGGACCAGATCACCTGGGGGGATCTCCGGGTCCAGATCACCCGTGGGGATCCTGGGACCAGATCACCCGGGGGATCCCCGGGACCCGATCACTCATGGGGATCCCCGGGACCAGATCACTCGGCAGGTTCCATGGTGCCAGATCACTTGCTGGGATCCCCGGGACTAGATCACCCAGGGGGATCCCCAGGACCAGATCACCCAGTGTGATTCCCGGGACCAGATCACTGTGGGGATCCCAGGGACCAGATCACACGGGGAGATCCTGGGACCAGATCACTCGGTGTATCACCAGGACCAGATCACCTTGGGGATTCACCAGGACCAGATCTCCTGGGGGGATCCCGGGAGAAACAGCAGGACCAGATCACCTGGGGGGATCACCGGGACCAGATCACCCCGTGATCACCAGGACCAGAACACCTGGGGGATTCACCAGGACCAAATCACCTGGGGGGATCCGGGGGAAATCACCGGACCAGATCACCCGGGTGGATCCCTGGGTCCAGATCACCCGAAGGGATCACTGGGACCAGATCACCCGGGGATCACCGGGTCCAGATCACCCGGGGGGATCACCGGGACCAGATCACCGCAGGCAGATCGCTGGGATCAGATCATCCGGGGGATCACCGGGACCAGATCACCCGGGGGTAATCACTGGGACCAGATCACCGGCACCAGATCACCCAGTGGATCCCTGGGACCAGATCACCTGAGGTGATCACCGGGACCAGATCACCCAGGGTGTCATCGGGATCCGATCACCCAGGGGTCCCGGGACCAGATCATTGGGGGGTTCCCAGGACCAGATCACCCAGGGGATCCCAGGACCAGACCTACCGGGGGAATCACCGGGACCAGATCACCCTGGGGGTCACCGGGACCAGATCACCCGGGGGGGTCGGTGGGATAAGATCACCCGGGGGATCTCAGCAACCAGATCACCCTGGTGGACCACCGGGACTAGATCACCTGGGGATTCACCAGTACCAGATCACCTGGGGGATCCCGGGGAATCACCGGGACCAGATCACCTGGGGGGATCACCAGGACCAGATCACCTGGAGGATCCCCAAGACCAGATCACCCGAGGGGATCACTGGGGCCAGATCACCAAGGGGATCACCAGGACCAGATCACCCGGGGATCCCCGCGTCCAGATTATCTGGGGGGGTCACCAGCACCAGAACACAAGGGGATCCCTGGGACCAGATCACCTGGGGGAATCCCCAGGGCCCGATCACCTGGGGATCACCGGGACAAGATCACCCTGGGGATCACTGGGACCAGATCACCCGGAGGGATCCCCAGGACCGGATCATCTGGGGATCCCTGGGATCAGATCACCCAGCAGGATCCCCGGGACCAGATCACCCGGGGGATCCCCGGGACCAGATCACCCAGAGGGATCTCCGTGACCAGATCTCCCGGTGGGATCCCCGTGACCAGATCTCCGGGGGATCACCGGGACCAGATCGCCTGGGGGATCCCCGCGTCCAGATCACATGGGGGGTCACCGGGACCAGATCACTGGGGGGGGGGCACCGGGACCAGATCACCGGGGGACATCCCCTGGACCAGATCACCCGGTGGAATCTCCGGAATCAGATCACCTGGGGGGACATCTGGACCAGACCACGCAGGGGGGTATCCCTGGGACCAGATCACTCCGGGGGATCCCGGGACCAGAGCAGCCAGGGATTCCCTGCGACCAGATCACTCGAGGGATCCCAGGACCAGATCACGTGGGGGGTCACCTGGACAAGATCACTGGGGGGGGTCACCGGGACCAGATCATCTGGGGGGATCACCGGGACCAGAGCACCCAGGGGGACACCGGGACCAGATCACGCAGGGGGTTATCCCTGGGACCAGATCACCGGGGGACATCCCCTGGACCAGATCACCCAGTGGAATCTCTAGAATCAGATCACCCGGGGGATCACTGGGACCAGATCACCCGAGGGATCCCCGGGACCAGATCATCCAGGGGGATCCCCGGAACCAGATCACCCGGGGGTATCACTGGGACCAGATCACCGGGGTATCCCTGGGACCAGATCACCCGGGTGATCGTCGGGACCAGATCACCCTGGGGAATCACTGGGACCAGATCACCTGGGAGTGGGGATCACCGGGACCAAATCACCCAGGGGGACACCGGGACCAGATCACCCGGGAGATCACCAAGACCAGATCACCTGGGGTGGGGATCACCAGGACCAGATCAACCGTGGGTGGGGATCACCGGGACCAGATCACCCAGGAGGATCACAGGGTCCAGATCACCCGGGGGGACACCGGGACCAGATCACCCGGGGGATCACCGGGACCAGATCACCCGGGGGTGGGGATCACCGTGACCAGATCACCCGGGGGATTGCCGGGACCAGATTACCCAAGGGATCCCTGGGGCCAGATCACCTGGCGCCAGATCATCTAGGGGTAATCACCAGGACCCGATCACCCGGGGGGAATCACTGGGAACAGATCACCTGGGCAGGGCAGATCACTGGGACCAGATCACCTGGGACCAGATCACCCGGGGGATCCCTGGGCCAGATCACCTGGTGGGATCACTGGGACCAGATCACCCGGGGGATCACTGACCTAGATCGCACCCCCCTCATCGGAAAGGTGGTAGTGTTTGTCTGAGTTTGTGGACCGCAGAGAGTCAGGGGCTGGGGATCTACACTGAGAGTAAGGTCCTGCTCACTGCATTAACCATGACATTGTATGACAGTGCTGTAAACTAAGGTATGTTATCTCAATGGTGAAGGCCAAAGGGAAATGTGATCATCTTGAAAACTGATAAACAGACTGTTTGATTTGGTTTGATTGTTGTCAATGTACCTAAGTAAAGTGAAAAGTTCTGTTTTGCGTATAGTAGAGGCTGATGTTAACATACAAGGACAGATCAGAGGGTGATTAAACAGAGCGAGGAATACAATGTAATGGTGTGCAGGACGTACACAAAAGCAAGATCACCATTAGATTTCCTTCCTGTGGCAGATCACCTGGTTGGGGAGGGTGGGTCACGGGGTGCAGATCACCCGGGGGGATCACCCATCCCTACATGGGACTGGATCCCACCACCTGATTCCCCCAGACCCTAGGATTGGGGGGGGGGGGCAGATCCACCGAAGCCTCCAAAATCATTCCCATCGAAAAACAGTGTTGCACGAGTTGGCCTTTCAGCCCGAGTGTCCCTTCTGTGACCACACACTTCCCCCTCCTCCCCCCTGACACACACACTTCCAGTCTCCAGCCTTTTCCCCAGAACTGTCCTGAGTGAACATCTCTCTGTCTCCAGATTAGAGTGGTGCTGGAAAAGCACAGCTCAGCAGGTTAGGTAGCATCCAAGGAGCAGGATCATCGACATTTCGGGCAAAAGCCCTTCATCAGGACTCTGTGTCTCTGTCTCCAGCCTTGAATATAACTGAGTGATTGAGGCAGCCTGGAGAGCCCACCCCTCACAGCCATGATCACTGGCCAAGTGCTTCCGCACCCTCCAACAGAGCCAGCCTTGCCAGTCCATCTTTCAGAGATAAGGGGCTCAAAACTGCTTACACAATCCAGCTGTGGTCCTGGCTAGTATCTTGCATAGTTTTAACAAAATTTCTCAAAACCTGCAGCATCGAGCAGTTGTTTCGGTTTTTATTTAGTATTTAACTCACTACCACATCTCTTCCAGGCATGCCCACCTCGAAGAAGAAACGCTCCTCTCTCTGAGGGGATTTCCATTCCAATCCTTTTTTTCTTATCCACACTCAGTAATTTCACTGCCACATCTGCTGTTTGACCAGGTATTTGCTAAAACTCATTTCCACAGTCAAATCACATTCATCAGTGACTGCCTCAGGCTCAGACTCACCCCACATGGATTCTAAATCAAGTTTCATCACTTGTGCTTTGAATCCACCCAGGATCACAGATATCACTTGACAGCTGCTCATGCCTCACCCTGAGATCCCAAGTGTCATGTGGCATCATATACACACTCTTGACCTCTGTCCAACAGCATCGCATTACACTGGCTCAGGGTTGCATCACTCTGCAGATCCACTTCATCTAGTTCTGGGGAAGGGTCACCGGACCTGAAATGTTAACTCTGATTTCTCTTCAAAGATGCTGCCAGACCTGCTGAGTTTTTCCAGCAACTTATGTTTTTGTTCCTCAAAACCTAGACTTGGTTTTGAAGAAGCTGGCTAAAATACAGACCTGGACAGTTTGAATTATAACCCAGCTTCAGAGTTTGTAAAACCTGACCTGGACCCCAAAGTCAGGATGGCCAATCCTGCTCCACAAAACCCAAAACTGAATGCACAAAGCCCCAGACCCTAAGTCCGAGAAAATAAAACAGATGTGGTTTCCCAAAACACGGGCCTGTAAAAACTGTTCTCCTGAAATTTGTCACCTGTATTCCCAAAAATAATATCCAGACCAGCAGAATTTAAATTGTCTCGCTATAGAGGCCAACATACTATCTGCCTTCTTGACCACCTGTGATACTTGCATGCTTACTCTTAGTGACTGGTGTAGGTCTATTTGCACACTCTTCTCTCTCAATTTATAGCCATTCAGACAATAACGTGCCTTCCTGTTTGCTACCAAAGTAGGCGACCTCACATTTATCATGTCATACTGCACCTGCCATGCATTTGGCTTCTTGTTCAGTTTGTCCAAATCACATTGAAACAGTTCTGAATTCTCCTCAAAGCTTACCTACCCCATCAACTTTGTGTCATATCCAAATTTGAAAATGTTACATTAGTTTCCTCATTTATATCATTAAAATATTAGTGAATAGCTGGTGCCCAAGCACTGATCCTTGCAGTAATCCCACTAATTGCTATCTGCCATTCAGAAAATGACTAGATTAGATTAGACTTACAGTGTGGAAACAGGCCCTTCGGCCCAACAAGTCCACACCGACCCGCCGAAGCGAAACCCACCCACACCCCTACATTACCCCTTACCTAACACTACGGGCAATTTAGCATGGCCAATTCACCTCACCCGCACATCTTTGGACTGTGGGAGGAAACCGGAGCACCCGGAGGAAACCCACGCAGACACGGGGAGAACGTGCAAACTCCACACAGTCAGTCGCCTGAGTCGGGAATTGAACCCGGGTCTTCAGGCGCTGTGAGGCAGCAGTGCTAACCACTGTGCCACCGTGCCGCCCACTGACAGGATATAAAGGATAGGACTAGTTTATTCCTATCCTTTATATCCTGTCTACTAACTAGTTTTCTATCCATTTCAATACACTACCCCAATGCCATCTGTTTTAATTTTACATGCTAATCTCTTACGTGGGCCTTTGGCAAAAGCCCTTCTGAAAGTCCAAATGAACCAAATCCGCTGACTCCTCATCATCAGCTCTACTAACGTCCTCACGGAATTCCAATAGATTTGTCAAGCAATTTGCCTTTGTAAATCCATGCTGACTCTGTCTGATGTTGTCACTGTTTTCTAAGTGCTCAGCTATTAAATCTTTTATGATGGATTCTGAGATTTTCCAAGGTATTGATGTCAAGCGGACTGATCTATAATTCCCAGTTTTATATATGTGAGGCGCCTACATACGTCTTCAATAATCTTTTTGTCTTCACAGACCTATAGAAACTTTTACAGTGAGTTTTTATGTTCTCTGCAAGCAAACTCTTGTGGTCTATTTTGCCCTTCTTCGTCAATCCTTTGATTTTCCTTTGCTGAATTCTAAACTGCTCCAACTCCTTAGGTCTGTTTGTTTTCTGGTCAATTTGTAAGCCTATTCTTGGATCTAACACTACCTCTAATTTCCCTTGAAAGTCATGGTTTGGTCACCTTTCCTATTATATCTTTGCGGAGAAAGTGAGGTCTGCAGATGCTGGAGATCAGAGCCATCGCCAGACCATAACAACACGACGGTTGGAGGAAGAGCGCCTCATCCTCCGCCTGGGAACCCTCCAACCACAAGGGATGAACTCAGATTTCTCCAGTTTCCTCATTTCCCCTCCCCCCACCTTCGAGTAAAAAATGAGGTCTGCAGATGCTGGAGATCACAGCTGAAAATGTGTTGCTGGTTAAAGCACAGCAGGTTAGGCAGCATCTCAGGAATAGGGAATTTGACGTTTCAAGCATAAGCCCTTCATCAGGAATGAGGAGAGGGTGCCAGGCAGGCTAAGATAAAAGGTAGGGAGGAGGGACTTGGGGGAGGGGCGATGGAGGTGGGATAGGTGGAAGGAGGTCAAGGTGAGGGTGATAGGCCGGAGTGGGTGGGGGCGGAGAGGTCAGTAAGGAGATTGCAGGTTAGGAGGGCGGTGCTGAGTTGAGGGAACCGACTGAGACAAGGTGGGGGGAGGGGAAATGAGGAAACTGGAGAAATCTGAATTCATACCTTGTGGTTGGAGGGTTCCCAGGCGGAAGATGAGGCGCTCCTCCTCCAGCCGTCGTGTTGTCATGTCCTGCCGGTGGAGGAGTCCAAGGACCTGCATGTCCTCGGTGGAGTGGGAGGGAGAGTTAAAGTGTTGAGCCACGGGGTGGTTGGGTTGGTTGGTCCGGGCGGCCCAGAGGTGTTCTCTGAAGCGTTCCGCAAGTAAGCGGCCTGTCTCCCCAATATAGAGGAGGCCACATCGGGTGCAGCGGATGCAATAGATGATGTGTGTGGAGGTACAGGTGAACTTGTGGCGGATATGGAAGGATCCCTTGGGGCCTTGGAGGGAAGTGAGTGTGGAGGTGTGGGCGCAAATTTTACATTTCTACTATAAACCGACTGACTCCCACAACTACCTGGACACACCTCCTCCCACCCTGCCCCCTGCAAAAACTCCATCCCATATTCCCAATTCCTTCGTCTCCGCCGCATCTGCTCCCAGGAGGACCAGTTCCAACACCACACAGCCCAGATGGCCTCCTTCTTCAAGGACCGCAGATTCCCCCCAGACGTGATCGTCGATGCCCTCCACCGCATCTCCTCCACTTCCCGTTCCTCCGCCCTTGAGCCCCGCTCCTCCAACCGCCACCAAGACAGAACCCCACTGGTTCTCACCTACCACCCCACCAACCTCCGCATACAACGTATCATCCGCCGTCATGTCCGCCACCTCCAAACGGACCCCACCACCAAGGATATATTTCCCTCCCCTCCCCTATCAGCGTTCCGCAAGGACCACTCCCTTCGTGACTCCCTCGTCAGATCCACACCCCCCACCAACCCAACCTCCACCCCCGGCACCTTCCCCTGCAACCGCAGGAAATGTAAAACTTGCGCCCACACCTCCACACTCACTTCCCTCCAAGGCCCCAAGGGATCCTTCCATATCCGCCACAAGTTCACCTGTACCTCCACACACATCATCTATTGCATCCGCTGCACCCGATGTGGCCTCCTCTATATTGGGGAGACAGGCCGCTTACTTGCGGAACGCTTCAGAGAACACCTCTGGGCCGCCCGGACCAACCAACCCAACCACCCCATGGCTCAACACTTTAACTCTCCCTCCCACTCCACCGAGGACATGCAGGTCCTTGGACTCCTCCACTGGCAGAACATAACAACACGACAGCTGGAGGAGGAGCGCCTCATCTTCCGCCTGGGAACCCTCCAACCACAAGGTATGAATTCAGATTTCTCCAGTTTCCTCATTTCCCCTCCCCCCACCTTGTCTCAGTCGGTTCCCTCAACTCAGCACCGCCCTCCTAACCTGCAATCTCCTTACTGACCTCTCCGCCCCCACCCCACTCCGGCCTATCACCCTCACCTTGACCTCCTTCCACCTATCCCACCTCCATCGCCCCTCCCCCAAGTCCCTCCTCCCTACCTTTTATCTTAGCCTGCTTGGCTACTCTCTCTCATTCCTGATGAAGGGCTTATGCTCGAAACGTCGAATTCCCTATTCCTGAGATGCTGCCTAACCTGCTGTGCTTTAACCAGCAACACATTTTCAGCAGCACCTCCCCCCACCTTGTCTCAGTCGAATCCCTCGAACTCAGCACCGCCTTCCTAACCTGCAATCTTCTTCCTGACCTCTCCGTCCCCACCCCACTCCGGCCTATCACCCTCACCTTGACCTCCTTCCACCTATCACATCTCCATCGCCCTTCCCCCAAGTCCCTCCTCCCTACCTTTTATCTTAGCCTGCTGGACACACTTTCCTCATTCCTGATGAAGGGCTCATGCCCGAAACGCCAAATTTCCTGTTCCTTGGATGCTGCCTGACCTGCTGCGCTTTTCCAGCAACACATTTTCAGCTATTATACCTTTGCGCCAGACAGGAATGAACAATGGTTGCAGTTAACCCAAGCATTCTTTGAATGTTTGCTATTGCTTTTCCACCATCATCCCTTTAAGTAACATCCCCAATCTATCATAACCAGCCCGTGCGTCATTCCATCATAATTTCCCATATTTATATTAGTACCCTAATCTTAGAATCAAGTGCATCATTGTCCACCTTGATGAAGAATTCTATCAAATTATGGTCACTCATCTCCAAGGAATTTAGACAATAGACATTAGGTGCAGGAGTAGGCCATTCTGCCCTTCGAGCCAGCACCACCATTCATTATGATCATGGCTGATCATCCTCAATCAGTATCCTGTTCCTGCCTTATCCCCATAACCCTTGATTTCATAACTTCACAACTGGATTGCCAATAATTTCTTACTCATTGCAGTATACCCAGTTTGTTGGTTCTTTAATGTATTTTCACTGCTCAGCAACTCCAGGAGAAATGCCAGGAACAACAACAATCACTCTGCATGGCCACCATTGATCTAACTAAGACTTTTGACTCAAGTCAATCAGGAAGTAATATAGCATCAAGAGTGTGGTGCTGGAATAGGACAGCAGGTCAGGCAGCATCAGAGGAGCAGGAGAATCAATGTTTTGGGCAAGTGCCCTTCATCAAGAATGATCCTTATTCAGAATGCTGTCTGACCTGCTGTGCTTTTCCAGCACCACATTGTTGACTCTGATCTCCATGTCTGCAGTTCTCACCTTCTCCTAAGTGTTATAAAAAACCGTGTCATGTGAAATTCATCAAGCGAGTCAAGCCAGGTGTCATCACCACCACCCTTTTCTCCATCTTCATCATCACCATTCTTCATCTTGTCAAGAACACACTTCTCAATGATGTGGAGATATGTACAGGATGATTAGAAAACTTTTCAACTTCAGTCTGTTGAAATCCAAGAAGGGTAAAACATTGGCCTTGCTTTTGGAATTTCAGTCTATAGATGACAATGTCATCTCTGCTTTCTCAGAAGAAAGTTCTAAAGCCTCACTTAATGCCTTTGTGGAAACGTAGCAAAGAATTGGTCTTGGTTTCAACTTCTAGAAGACTCAGGGCAAATTCCAGTCCATTCCACCATTCAGATCAATGGAAAAGTCCTGTCAAACATAGAAAGTTTCCCTTACCTGAGAAGCTAACTCATCTGAGGCTGACATCGATACAGAGATCCAACATCACATCTAATCTGTGAATGCCACATTTGGGCTTTAAATGATGAGAGTCTTCAATGACCGTGACAGCTGTGCTGATACCAAGATTCTTGTATATAAAGCAGTCATCATTCTAACTCTTCCATATGGCTCAGAAATGTGGACAATGTAGAGATGCCACCTCAAAGCTTTTGAGAAATACCATCAACACCATTTGAGACAAATTCTGTGCATTCTGAGGACAAACATCTAACATCAGAGGATTAGATAGGGTAGACAGTGGATAATCTTTTTCCTAGGATGATGATGTCAGCTTGCACATGGAGGCAACTACAAATTGAGGGTGATAGATTTAAGACAGATGTCAGAGGCAGGTTCTTTACGCAGAGAGTGGTAAGGGCGTGGAATGCACTACCTGCTAATGCAGTCAACTCAGCCACATTAGGGAGACTTAAATAATCCTTAGATAAGCACATGAAAGATGATGGGATAGTGTAGGGGGACTAGCTGAGAATAGTTCACAGGTCAGCGCAACATCGAGGGCCAAAGGGCCTATTCTATGCTGTGTTGTTCTATGTTCTATCATTGTCTTTGAAGCAATTAAATTATCAGCATCAGCACGGTCATCCAAAATCAACTCCACTGGGCTGGCCATGTGCTTAAGCAGCCTGCATTCTGACTGGAGAAAGTGAGGTCTACAGATGCTGGAGATCAGAGCTGAAAATGTGTTGCTGGAAAAGCGCAGCAGGTCAGGCAGCATCCAAGGAACAGGAAATTCGACGTTTCGGGCATAAGCCCTTCCTGATGAAGAGTTTATGCCCGAAACGTCGAATTTCCTGTTCCTTGGATGCTGCCTGACCTGCTGCGCTTTTCCAGCAACACATTTTCAGCGCTGCATTCTGATTGCCAAAGCAAAGCTTTTTCACCCAGTTCAAGGAAGATACACGAACAAAAGGAGAACAAAGGAAACGTTTCAAAGACATCCTGAAGGCTTTTCTCAATAAACGCAACATAGATGTCAACATATGAGAGACCCTCCTTCAGAAGAAACTGAATTGGAGAAAACCTCTACATGAAGGGATACAATTCTCTGACTACACCTGTTGGTAAGCAAAATTACAGAAAAGGAGCTGGAGAAAGGATTGTCAAAGACCAATTCCATCTCCTGGAAACACCTACCAAACGTGTAATTGGAGATGCAGCTCTAGGATCAGGCACATTGGCCACACAGGGAACCATAGACCATAACCAGTAGCACAGAATTTCCTGGGCGGACAATCATTACTTGTCAGCAGGTGAATGCTGACTAGAGTCCAAAAACCATCCTGTATGCACACCAATAATGCCTTCTCTGTGGTATTGTTACTAATTTGATTTGCTCAATCTGTATGCAGATTAAAGTCATCCATAATTACAGATGTTCCTTAATTACATTCTAATTTCCTGTTTAATGCCATTCCAGTGTCACCCTACAGTTAGGGGTTTGTACATAACTCTCTCTAATTTTATTTGTGTCTCTTGTGTTTCTCAGCTCTACCTGTACAGATTCAACATTGTTAATGCTGTTATCTTCCTCATTTGTATTCATTTACTCTTTAACCAGTAATGCATTTCTACCTTTTATCTATCTTTCTAAATACTGAATACCCCTAGTGTTTAGTCCCAACCTTGGTTATTCCTGTAGCCATGTTTCTATAATTCCAACTATATCAGTTTGTGCAATTAATTTATCCACTTCATTGCAATTCCCCTACACAAGAAGACACAAAGCCAAAGGCTTGACTTTTTAAGATTACTTTTCCCTTTAACATTATTTTTCACTGTGGTCCTGTTTTGATCCTGAGCTTTGATTTCTCTGCCTATCACTTTCCCCCCACTGCTATTTTAGTGATGATGCTGCATTGGTAATGTCAATAGACTAGCCGTCCAAGAAACTGATAGAGAAAGGGCAGTGAATAGCTTGTAATATAAAGGTGAATCATAAAGCTTATTTAGACATATGAGAAAGAAAATATTTGAGGAGACAGTTTTGGGCCAGTTGCAGATAGATGACAGAATTTGGAGCCTTTACAATGGAAAACAGTGGAAAAAGTAAACAATTACTTTGTGTCTGTATTCACAAAGTCAATAAAATCTCTTAGAAGTACAAAATGAGAAACTCAAAGTTTGTTTCAATGGAGAGGTAGCTGTTAAGAGATTAATTGGACTGAAGGATGATACCAGGTGAACCACATCCCAGAGTGTTGAAGGAACTGGCTAGAGAGATAATGCATGGATTGATGATATATTTTTCAAAATTCCATCCATTCTGGAAAGGTTCCTGCAAATAACAAAGTAGAAAATGGAATCTCGTATTTAAAAAAGAGGCGGGAGAAAGAGAGAGAGAGAGAGAGGAATTACAGATCTGTTACCTGATGTCAGTTGTATGAAACATAGAACATAGAACAATACAGCATAGAACAGGCCCTTCGGCTCATGATGTTGTGCTGAACATTTGTTCTAGCTTAAGCACCTATCCATGTACCTATCCAATTGCCGCTTAAAGGTCACCAATGATTCTGACTCTGCCACTCCCACAGGCAGCACATTCTATGCGCCCCGCCACTCTCTGGATAAAGAACCTACCCCTGACATCTCCCCTATACCTTCCACCCTTCAACTTAAATTTATGTCCCCTTGCAACACTCTGTTGTACCCGGGGAAAAGGTCTCTGACTGTCTACTCTATCTATTCCCCAATCATCTTATAAACCTCTATCAAGTCACCCCTCATCCTTCGCCATTCCAATGAGAAAAGGCCTCGCACTCTCAACCTATCCTCGTACGAACTATTCTCAATTCCAGGCAACATCCTGGTAAATCTCCTCTGCACCCTCTCCAAAGCTTCCACATCTTTCCTAAAGTGAGGCAACCAGAACTGCACACAGTACTCCAAATATGGCCTTACCAAGGTCCTGTACAGCTGCAACATCACCTCAAGACTCTTGAATGCAATCCCTCTGCTAATGAATGCTAATACACCATAGGCCTTCTTACAAGCTCTATCCACCTGAGTGGCAACTTTCAAAGAGCTATGAACATAGACCCCAAGATCCTTCTGCTCCTACACCTTACTAAGAACCCACCGTTAACCCTGTATTCTGCATTTTTATTTGTCCTTCCAAAATGGACAGGCTCACACTTGACAGTGTTGAACTCCATCTGCCACTCCTCAACCCAGCTCTGCATCATATCTAAGTCCCTTTGCAGCCGACAACAGCCCTCCTCACTATCCACAACTTCACCAATCTTCGTATCGTCTGCAAATTTACTAACCCACCCTTCGACTTCTTCTTCTAAGTCATTAATAAAAGTTACAAACAGCAGAGGACCCAGAACTGATCCCTGCGGAACTCCACTTGTAACTGGGCTCCAGGCTGAACACTTACCATCTACCACCACTCTCTGACTTCGACCAGTTAGCCAGTTCTCTATCCAACTGGCCAAACTTCCCACTTTCCCATGCCTCCTGACCTTCCGCATAAGCCTACCATGGGGAACCTTATCAGATGCCTTACTAAAATCCATGTACACTACATGAACTGCTCTACCCTCATCCACATGCTTGGTCACCTCCTCAAAGAATTCAGTAAGACTTATAAGGCAAGACCTACCCCTCACAAATCCGTGCTGGCTGTCCCTAATCAAGCAGTGTCTTTCCAGATACTCATAAATCCTATCCCTCAGCACCCTTTCCATTACTTTGCCTACCACCGAAGTAAGACCAACTGGCCTGTAATTCCCGGGGTTATCCCTAATCCCTTTTTTGAGCAGGGGCACAACATTCGCCACTCTCCAGCCCCCTGGCACCACCCCCATTGACAGTGAAGACGAAAAGATCATTGCCAACGATTCTGCAATTTCCTCTCTTGCTTCCCACATAATCCTAGGATATATCTTGTCTGGTCCGGGGTCTTGTCTATCCTCAAGTTTTTCAAAATGCCCAACACATCTTCCTTCCGAACAACTATCTCCTCTAGCTTACCAGTCCATTTCATACTCTTCAACAATACGGTCCATCTCATTTGTAAATACTAAAGAAAAGTACTCATTCAAAACCTCTCCTATCTCTTCCAACTCAATACACAGTCTCCCACTACTGTCCTTGATCGGACCTGCTCTCGTTCTCGTCATTCTCATGTTTCTCACATAGGCATAAAAAGCCTTGGGGTTATCCTTGATCCTACCCACCAAAAATTTTTCATGCCCTCCCTTAGCTCTCCTAATCCCTTTCTTCAGCTCCCTCCTGGCTATCCTGTATCCCTCCAACGCTCTGTCTGAACCTTATTTCCTCAACCTTATGTAAGCCTCCTTCTTCCTCCTTACAAGACATTCAACCTCCCTCGTCAACCAAGGTTCCCTCACACGACCATCTCTTTCCTGCCTGACAGGTACTTACATATCAAGGACACGTTGTACCTGTTCCTTGAAAAAGTTCCACATTTCAACGACATCCTTCCCTGATAGTCCATGCTCCCAATGTATGCTCCTCAGATCCTGTCTTGCAGCATCGTATTTTCCCTTCCCCCAATTGTAAAACCTGCCCTGTTGCACGCACCTATCTCTCTCCATAACCAAGGTGAAAGTCACAGAATTGTGGTCACCATCACCAAAATGCTCACCCACTAACAAGCCCATCACTTGTCCCGGTTCGTTACCAAGTACCAAATCCAATATGGCCTCCCCTCTGGTCGGACAATCTACATACTGAGTTAGAAAAGCTTCCTGGACACACTGCACAAACACCACCCTGTCCAATCTACTTGATCTAAAGAGCTTCCACTCAATATTTGGGAAGTTGAAATTGCCCATGACTACTACCCTGTGGCTTCTGCACCTTTCCAAAATCTGTTTCCCAATCTGTTTCTCTACATCTCTGCTGCTATTGGGTGGGGCCTATAGTAAACACCCAACAAGGTGACTGCTCCTTTCCTATTTCTGACTTCAGTCCATACTACCTCCAAAGGCAATTTCCCTCTAACTGCCTTTCTGCAGCCGTTATACCATTTCTAATTAGCAATGCCACCCCCTCTCCTTTTTTAACCACCCCCCTAATCTTACTGAAACATCTGTATCCAGGAACCTCCAACAACCATTCTTGTCCCTGTTCTATCCACGTTTCCATGATGGCCACAACATCGTAGTCCCAAGTACCGATCCACGCCTTAAGTTCACCCACCTTATTTCTGATACTCCTTGCGTTGAAGTATACATACTTGAGCCCATCTCTGTGTCTGCAAGTATTCCCTGTCAGTGCTACCTTCTCCACAGCCTCCCTACATTCTTGGACATCCTGAAAAAAACCAGCTAACCTACTTGCTGGACTACAAGTCCGGATCCCATCCCCCTGCCAAATTTGTTTAAACCCCCCCCGAAGAGTGCTAGCAAACCTTTCTCCCAGGATATTGGTGCCCTTCTGGTTCAGCTGCAACCCGTCCTGCTTGTACAGGTCCCACCTTCCCCAGAATGCAGTCCAATTGTCCAAATACTTGAAGCTCTCCCTCCTATACCATCCTTGCAGCCACATGTTCAACAGCACTCTCTCCCTATTCCTTGCCTGACTGTCACATGGCACCAGCAACAACCCAGAGATGATGACTCTGTCCATCCTAGCGTTTAGTTTCCAGCCTAACTCCCTGAGCTCCTGAATGACCTCCTCACTCCTCTTCCTACCTTTGTCGTTGGTGCCGATGTGCACACGCCTTCTGGCTGCACACTCTCCCCCTTAAGGATTCTGAAGACACGGTCCGAGACGTCTCTGACCCTGGCACCTGTGAGGCAACAAACCATCCGAGAGTCTCACCCATGTCCACAGAAGCGCCTGTCTGTCCCTCTAACTATACTGTCTGCTATAACTAGCGCTCTCCTCCTCTCCCCCTTTCCCTTCTGGGCCTCAGAGCCGGACATTGTGCTGGAGACCCGATCACTGCAGCTTACCCTGCTAGGCCATCCCTCCCAACAGTATCCAAAGCTGCATACTTATTGTTGAGGGGAATGACCACAGGGAATCCCTGCACTGCCTGCTTCCTCCCCTT
Source organism: Hemiscyllium ocellatum (assembly GCF_020745735.1). Classification (NCBI taxonomy): domain Eukaryota; kingdom Metazoa; phylum Chordata; class Chondrichthyes; order Orectolobiformes; family Hemiscylliidae; genus Hemiscyllium; species Hemiscyllium ocellatum. The sequence goes on along the minus strand of NC_083435.1, from coordinate 963,350 downwards.
CCCACCTCTAACTGTTACCCAGCTACCTCTGTTCTCTGGTGTAACTATGTCCCTGTTGCTTTTACCTATCACCCTCTTAGCCTCTCAAATCTATTATGTTCTCCAAATCTATTATGAAGGCTGAGATACCTGGGCATTTAGAAAAGTATGATCTGAGTGGGTTGAGACAAAATGTATTTATGAGAGGGAAATCATGTTTGACAAATCTATTTTGAAGATGTTATTTGTAGCATAGTAAAAGCAGAACCACTGGATGAAATGTATTTAGATTTTTAGAAGATGTCTAATCTGGTCCAACAGAGGAGTAAATAAAATGAGAGCACATGAGATTGGGAGCAATTTAATGCTCTGGGTAAAGAAATGGTTAATGGATAGAAAGGGAGTTGCAAAATTTACAGAGAATGCTGGAGAAACTCAGCTGGTCTACAGCATCTGTGGAGTGAGAAACAGAATTAACGTTTCAAGTCCTGCATGACTCTTCTTCAGAACTGTTCTGAATACCTCCTGCATTCTCTTTTTGGTGATAGTCATTGCCTGGCACTTGCACTGTGTGAATGGTGCTTTCCACTTGTCAGCCCAAGCCTGGGTATTGTCCAGCTCTTGCTGTATTTGGGCGTGGACTACATTGTGTTGTGAATGGTGCCGAACATTGTGCAATCATTGGTAAGCGACCCTACTCCTGAGCTTGTGATAGAAGTAAAATTGTTGATGAAGCAGCTGAAGATGCTTGGGCCAAGGAAGTTACCCTCTGGAGCTCCTGTAGAGGATGTTGAAGGAAGTGAGAAGAGAAATTCAGAACATTTTGAAGAAGGATTACTGAAGTTGAAAGGTTAACTCTGATTTCTCTGCCAAATGCTGCCAGAGTTAGTTTTTCCAGCAATTTCTGTTTTTGTTTCTGATTTCCAGCATCCGCAGATATTTAGGTTTTCTTTCAAAAGGACATTGACAGTTTGGTGGAATGGGCGAATAGGTGGCAGTTGAGGTTCAATGCAGATTAGTGTGAGGTCGAAAGAACATTGAAAGGCAGTATAAAATAGGGGATACAATGCTAAAAGCGGTGCAAGAGCAAAGGGACTTGGGTATATACATGTGCAGAATTCATTGAACGTGGCAAACAGGTAGCGAGTGCAATAAGTAAAGCAAAGATTGTTCTCAGCTTTATTAATGGGGACATAGAGAACAAAGATCAAGGAGGTGAAATTAAACATGTACCAGACACTCACTTGATCTCAGTAGGAGTATTATAGGAAAACTGTGAATGCATTGAATAGTGCCCAGAAGGTATTTACTGGAATGGTTCTAGGGAGGAGAAGCTTCATCTATGAGGATAGATTGAAGAAGTTGGGACTGTTTTCCGTGGAGGGAAGAAAACTGAGAGGAGATCTGGTTAAGGTTTCAAAATCATGTGTGAGCTGGATAGAGTAGTTTGGTGAAGCTGCTTCCACTTGTAAAAGGATCAAGATTTATTTTCTCAGGAGCCTATATTCACTTCGACCTCTCGCTTCCTTATTCTTTATTTAATTAACTATCTTATTGTTAGTTTTTTAATATTCCTTATTAGTTTGGCCTCATAGTTTATTTGCTCTGTGTTATTATATTTTGAGTCCTTCTTTGCTGGATTTTGAATTTAAACCACTCTTAAGGGCTATCACTGTTTTTTTTTCTTCATTATTTGCTTTTTTCTTTCAACTTAATACTGTCCTTAACTTTCTTAGGAGAAAGTGAAGACTGCAGATGCTGGAGATCAGTGTCAAAAAGTGTGGCGCTGGACACGCACAACAGGTTAGGCTGTATCCAAGGAGCAGGAGAGTCGACGTTTGGGCATAAGCCCTTCATCGGGAATGTGGGCTGGGGGAAAGAGGGCTGAGGGATAAATAGGAGGGTTATGATGGTGGGAAAGTAGCTGGGAAGCCAATAGGTAGAAGTGATAGTGATAGTTTGGAGGAGAGGTTGGAGCTGATAGGTAGAAAGGAAGATGGACAGGTAGGAAAGTTCAAGAAGGCGGTGCCAAGCTGGAGGGCTGTTTCTGGGATGAGGTGGGGGGAAAGAGGTCAGGAAACTAGTGACGTTGATGTTAATACTGTGTAGTCGAAGGGTCCCAAGGCTGAAGATGAGGCATTCTTCCTCCAGTCATCGGGTGGCTTGGATTTGGCTGTGGAGGAGGCTCAGCACTTATATGTCCTTGGCAAAGTGGGAGGGGTAGTTGAAGTGGTTAGCCATGGTTGGTTTATTCTCTTCGAATCTTTTCTCCTTTCTGATATATATTTTTGCTAAGAGTCATGAATTACGTCCTTAACTACCTGCCACTGCTTGCTTACTATCACTCCTACTAATCTCTACCCAGTTCACTTTAGCCAAATCTATCCCAATTTCAGTGTAATTCACTTTATTTAAGTTAAACACAATCATTTCCAGCCAGGTTTCTCACACTTAAAAGGAATATTAAATTTCATTATTTTATGATCACTCAGAGGTCATTTATTAAACCTGCCTCATTACCCTTTACCAAATGCAAGAGAGTCTATTCCTTGGTTGGTCATGGACTGGACGCAGTATTCCAAGGGTGGTCTAACCAAAGTTTTTTAGAGCTGCAACAAGATTTCGCGACTCATAAATTTAATTCCCCTGTTAATGAAAGCCAAAACACCATATGCTTTCTTTACAACCCTGTCCACTTGGGTGGCCATTTTAAGGGATCTATGTACCTGCACACCAAGATCCCTCTGTTCCTCCACACGCCAAGAATCCTATCCTTAATCCTGTACTCAACTTTCAAATTCGACCTTCCAAAATGCATCACCTCGCATTTATCCAGGTTGAACTCCATCTGCCACCTCTCAGCCCATCTCTGCATCCTGTCAATGTCCCGCTGCAGCCTACAACAGCCCTCTATACTGTCAACGACACCTCCAACCTTTGTGTCGTCTGCAAACTTGCTGACCCATCCTTCAATCCCCTCACCCAAGTCCTTAATAAAAATTACAAACAGTAGAGGCCCAAAGACAGAACCCTATGGAACACCACTCACTATAGACTTCCAGACAGAATATTTTCCTTCTACTACCAATTGCTGTCTTCTGTTCACCAGCCAATTCTGTATCCATAAGACCATAAGACATAGGAATGAAGTAAGGCCATTCGGCCCATCGAGTCCACTCCGCCATTCAAACATGGCTGATGGGCATTTCAACTCCACTTACCCGCATTCTTCCCGTAGCCCTTGATTCCTCGTGACATCAAGAATCTATCAATCTCTGCCTTGAAGACATTTAGCGTCCCGGCTTTCACTGCACTCTGCGGCAATGAATTCCACAGGCCCACCACCCTCTGGCTGAAGAAATGTCTCCGCATTTCTGTTCTGAATTGACTCTCTCTAATTCAAAGGCTGTGACCACGGGTCCTAGTCCCCTCGCCTAACGGAAGCAATTTCCTAGCGTCCAACCTTTCCAAGCCATGTATTATCTTGTAAGTTTCTATTAAGTCTCCCCTTAATCTTCTAAACTGCAATGAATACAATCCCAGGATCCTCAGCCGTTCCTCGTATGTTCACTAACCATTCCAGGGATCATCCGTGTTAATCTGCGCTGGACACGTTCATTCAGACAGCTAAGTTCCCCTGTATCCCATTCCTTCTGATCTTCTGAATGAGCCTACCCTGGGGAACCTTATAAAATGCCTTGCTGATGTTCATATACACCACATCCGCAGCTCGACCCTCATCAACTTTTCTAGTCACATCCTCAAAGAACTTGATAAGGTTTGTGAGGCATGACCTGCCCCTCACAAAGCCGTGCTGACTGTATTTAATCAAGCCATGCTCTTCCATGGTCATAAATCCTATCCCTCAGAATCCTTTCTAACACCTTGCAGACGACAGACGTGAGACTGACTGGTCTGTAATTGCCGGGGATTTCCCTATTTCCTTTCTTGAAGAGAGGAATTACATTTGTCTCTCTCCAGTCCTCAGGTACGACTCCAGTGGAGAGCGAGGATGCAAAGATCTTCGCAAGTGGTGAAGCAATTGCATTTCCCGTTTCCCAAAGCAGCCGAGGACAAATCTGGTCAAGGCCTGGCGACTTGTCAATCTTAATGGTTGTCAAAATTTTCAGCACATCAGCTTCCTCTATCTCTATCCATTCCAGCATGCACACCTGCTCTTCAAAGGTTTCATTCACTACAAAGTTCGTTTCTTTTATAAAGACAGAAACAAAAAACTCATTTAGGGCTTCCCCTACCTCCTCAGACTCTACACACAAGTTCCCTATGCTATCCCTGATCGGCCCTACTCTTTCTTTGACCATTCTCTTATCCCTCACATAAGTGTAAAATGCTTTTGTGTTCTCCCTAATCCATTCTGCCAAGCCTTTCTCATGCCCCCTCCTGTCTCTCCTCAGACCATTTTTGAGCTCCTTCCTTGCCTCCCTGTAATCCTCTAGAGCTGAGCTTGACCCCAGCTTTCTCCACCTTCTGTAAGCTACCTTTTTCCATTTGACAAGAAGCTCCACCGCTCTCGTCATCCAAGGTTCCTTTATCTTATCACTTCTTGCCTGTCTCAGAGGTACATATTTATTCATCACTTGCAACAACTGTTCCTTAAACAGTCTCCACATGCCTATAGTGCCTTTACCATGGAACAGTTGCTCCCAATCCATGCTTCCTAACTCATATCTAATTGCATCATAGTTTCCTCTTACCCAATTAAATATCCTCCCATTTTGCCTCATCCTCTCCTTCTCCATAGCTATATAGAATGTGAGGCAGTTGTGGTCACTATCACCAAAATGCTCTCCCACCACAAGATCTGATACCTGCCCCAGCTCGTATCCGAGCACCAAGTCTAGAATGGCCATAGGAAGCATGGTTTTGTGCGGTGAAGGTGTTGCCTTACCAACGTGGTAGAATTTTTTGAGGAAGTGACAAAGTTGATTGATGAGGGAAGGGCTGTAAAAGTCATATACATGGACTTTAGTAAGGTGTTTGATAAGGTTCCCCATGGTAGGCGGATAGAAAAGGTTAAGTCACATGAGGTCTCAGGTGTACTAGCTAGATGAATAGAGAACTGGCTGGGCAACAGGAGACAGAGAGTAGTAGTGAAAGGGAGTTTCTTAAAGTGGAGATCTGTGACTAATCGTGCTCCACAGGGATCCATGCTGGGACCACTGTTGTTTGTGATATACATAAATATCTAGAGGAAGATATAGGCGGTCTGATTAGCAAGTTTACAGATGACATTAAGGTCGATGGAGTATCAGATATTGAAGGGGACTGTCAGAATATAGATAGGTTGGAGAGCTGGGTGGAGAAATGGCAGATAGCGTTCAATCTGGGCAAATGCAAGGTGATGCATTTTGGAAGATCTAATTCGAGAGCAAACTATACAGTAAATGGAAAAGCCCTGGGGAAAATTAATTTTCAGAGAGATCTGGGTGTTCAGGTCCATCGTACCCTGAAGGTGGCAATGCAGGTCGATAGAGTGGTCAAGAAGGCAAACAGTATGCTTTCCTTCATTGGATGGGGTATTGAGTACAAGAGTTGGCAGGTCATGAATTGATTCCACCACATTTGAAATACTGCATACAGTTCTGGTCATCACATTACCAAAAGGATATGGATGCTTTGGAGAGGGTGCACAGGAGGTTTACCAGGATGTGCTTGGTATGGAGGGCACTAACAACGAAGAGAGGTTGAGTTAATTAGGATTATTTTCATTAGAAAGGCGGAGGTTGAGGGGGAATCTGATTGAAGTTTACAAAATCATGGGAGATATAGACAGGGTGGATAGCAAGAAGCTTTTTCCCAGAGTGGGGCACTCAGTTACTAGTGGTAACAGGTTCAAGGTGAGAGGGGAAAAATGTAAGGGAGGTATGCATGGAAAGTTCTTACACAGAGGGTGGTGGATGCCTGAAACACACTGCCAGTAGAGGTGGTAAAGATGGGCATGATAGTGTCATTTAAGGTAGATACATGAATGGGCAGGGAGCAGAGGGATACTGATCCTTAGAAAATAGGCGACAGGTTTGGAGAGGATCTGTATTGGTGCAGGCATGGAGGGCTGAAGAGCCTGTTCCTGTGCTGTAATTTTCTTTTTTCTTTGTTCTTGTTCTTTATTTTACGGTAACTATTCATCCCATCACTAACCTGCAATCTTCCCACCTCCATTACTTTTGATTTTCTAATTTTCTGTGCAACACTAACAATGAATGTTTTCAGAAAGAAATTACATATAGTTCTTGGGGCTCAAGGGATCAAAACGTCTGGGGAGACAACATGAACTGGACACTAAGCTGGACAATCAACCATAATCATTTGGGGTGGCATGGTGGCACAGTGGTTAGCACTGCTACCTCATAGTGCCAGGCTCCCAGGTTTGATTCCTGCCTTGGGCAACTGTCTGTGTGGTGTTTGCACATTCTCCCCATGTCTGCGTGGGTTTCCTCTGGGTGCTCCGGTTTCCTCCCACAGTCCAAAGATGTGCAAGTCAGGTGAATTAGCCATGCTAAATTGCCTATTGTGTTAGGAGCATTAATCAGGAGTTAAAAGGGTAGGGTAATGGGTCTGGGTGGGTTACCCTTCGGAGGGTTGGTGTGGACTTGTTGGGCCGAAGGGCCTGTTTCCAGACTGTAGGTAATATTGAATAGCAGAGCAGGCATGAATGGTTGAACAGACTACTTTGTCCCAATCTTTTCTGTTTCTGTGTGTTGGTCCATAAATGACTGGAATATGGGGAATGCTATTTAATGAAATCTCCAAATAGATATACTCATACTTGGAAACTGTAATGATTAACCTGATAGCTACTTTGCTGTCTTTTCTCGCCTCTTACTTGAATTTGTCACACCTTCCCTCACGTGATCTCTCATCACCACTACTCTACTGCCTGAGCCAAACAATTTGTCAGAACATTTGTCTTGGAGTGTTTACATTGAAGATTGTCCCAAAGGTTCAGTATCCGTACCAGTATCCCATGAACTGAGACCAATTTCTCCAACACCACCTGTGCTTTTAACTGTCTGATCTTAATCACTCTATATTAATTTGTGTAGCTTTGGTAAGAATTCAGAGGTTATGAGGTTAGTTCAGGCATGGTTAGTCCCAAATGACTCACCTACTTCAATATAAGTGTATAGCCAGCCAGCTGTATTAGGCATTGATTCAGATAGATTAAGGTGACACTAATCTATCCAATCTGATGTTATCACTGTCATAGAGTCATAGAGATATACAGCATGGAAACAGATCCTTCAGTCCAACCCATCTATGCTGACCAGATATCCCAACCCAATCTAGTCCCACCTGCCAGCACCTGGCCCAGATCCCTCCAAACCCTTCCTATGCATTTACCTATCCAAATGCTTCTTAAATATTGCAATTGTACCAGCCTCCACCATTTCCTCTGGCGGCTCATTCCATACACGTACACCCTCTGCATGAAAACGTTGCCGCTTAGGTCCCTTTTATATCTTTCCCCTCTCACCCTAAATCTATGCCCTCTAGTTCTGGACTCCCCCGCCCCAGGGAAAAGACTTTGTCTATTTTTCCTATCTATGCTCCTCATAATTTTGTAAACCACTATAAGGTCACACCTCAACCTCCAATGCTCCAGGGAAAACAGTCCCAACCTGTTCAGCCTCTCCCTGTAGCTCAAATCCTCCAACCCTGGCAACATCCTTGTAAATCTTTTCTGAACCCTTTCAAGTTTCACAACATCTTTCCAATAGGAAGGAGACCATGATTGCACACTATATTCCAACAGTGGCCTAACCAATGTCCTGTACAGCCGCAGCATAATGTCCCAACGCCTATCCTCAATACTCTGACCAATAAACACCTTCACACCAAACACCTTCTTCACTATCCTATCTACCTGTGACTCCACTTTCAAGGAGCTATGAAACTGCACTCCAAGGTCTCTTTGTTCAGCAACACACCCTAGGACCTTACCATTAAGTGTATAAGTCCTGCTAAGATTTGCTTTCCCAAAATGCAGCACCTCGCATTTATCTGAATTAAATTCCATCTGCCTCTTCTCGGCCCATTGGCCCATCTGATCAAGATCCTGTTGTAATCTGAGGTAACCTTCTTCGCTGTCCACTACGCCTCCAATTTTGGTGTCATCTGCAAACTTACTAACTGTCCCTCTTATGCTCACATCCAAATCATTTATGTAGATGACAAAAAGTAGAGGACCCAGACCAATCCTTGTGACACTCCACTGGTCACAGGCCTCCACAAACCCCTGTGTTTGAGTAGAGACAGTTGAGTTATACATTAGCCATTATGGGAAGCAGGAATATTCAGTACAGCTCTCAAGAGTCCCTAGTCATTATGCCAACTTAAGCAAAGTATATATACCTTTTGCGAGCATGAAATAAACCATAACTAAGGCAATTGCCTCTTCTGTAAAACTCTCCAGTGATGTATCCTGTGCATGGTCAGGAAGGATGGGTCCTTGATAAGCATATACCTATCAGACAGGGAGGTCATTGTTGAGAGAAGGAGCCATGGTTTACTAAAGAATATGAAGCTCTTGTCAAGAGGAAGAAGAAGGCTTATATGAGGATAGGTGTGCAGGCTCAGATAGGGGGCTTGGAGTGTTATAAGTTAGCCAGAAAAGATCTAAAGAGAGAGCAAAGAAGAGCCGGGAGGGGACATGAGAAGTTATTGGCGGATAGGATCAAAGAATACTCTAAGGCCTTCTATAGGTATATCGGGAATAAAAGAATGACTAGAGTAAGATTAGGACCTATCAAAGATAGTAGTGGAAAGTTGTGTGTAGAATCTGAGGGCATGGGGAAGCGCTTAATGAATACTTTTTGTCAGTATTCACATTGGAAAAGGGCAATGTTCGTGAGAATACAGAGATACAGGCTACAAGATTAGATGGAATTGAGGTTGACAAAGATGAGGTTTTAGCAATTTTGGAAGGTCTAAAAATAGATGAGACCCCTGGGCTGGTTGGGATTTATCCTCGGATTGTCTAGGAATCCAGGGAGGCGATTGCAGAGCCTTTGGTTTCAGTCTTTATGTCATCATTGTCAACAGGAGTAGTGCCAGAAGACTGGTGTTGTTCCCTTGTTTAAGAAGAGGAGTCGGTACAACCCTGGTAATTTTAGGCCAGTGAGCCTTACTTCGGTTGTGGGTAAAGTGTTGGAAAAGGCGATAAGAGATCTGGAAAGGAATAATTTGATGAGGGATAGTCAACACGGTTTTATGAGTTTTATTGAGTTCTCGAGAAGGTGGAAAAACAGGTGGATGAAGGTAAAACGATTGATGTGGCGTATATGGAGTTCAGTAAGGCATTTGATAAGGTTCCACAAGGTAGGCTATTGCACAAAATACGGAGTTTCGGGATTGAAGTTGACTTAGCAGTTTGGATCAGAAATTGGCTAGCTGAAAGAAGACAGAGGCTGGTAGTTGATGGGAAATGTTCATGCTAGAGCTCGGTTACCAGTGGTGTGCCACAAGGATCTGTTTTGGAGCCACTGTTGTTTGTCATTTTTACAAATGATCTGGGTGTGGAAATAGAAGGATGGGTTAGTAAGTTTGCAGATGACACTAAGGTAGGCAGAGTTGTGGATAGTGCCCAAGGATGTTGTAGGTTACAGAGGGACATAGATAAGATGCAGAGCTGGGCTGAGAGGTGACGAGTAGATATTAATGTGGAAAAATGTGAGGTAGTTCACTTCACAAGAAATAACAGGAATGCAGACTACTAGGTAAAATTCTTGGCAGTGAAGATGAACAGAGGGATCTTGACGTCCAGGTGCATAAATCCATGCAAGTTACCACTTGGTTGATAGGGTTGTTAAGAAGGCATATGGTGTGTTGCCATTTATTGGTAGAGGGATTGAGTTTCGGAGCCATGAGGTCATGCTTCAGCTGTACAAGACACTAGTTAGGCCGCACCTGGAGTATTGGATGTAGTTCTGGTTACATTATAGGAAGGATGTGGAAGCTTTGGAAAGGGTTCAGAGGAGATTTACTAGGATGTTGCCTGGTATCAAAGAGAGGTCTTATGAGGAAAGGCTGAGGAAACAGGCTGTTTTCATTTGAGAGAAGTAGATTGAGAGGTGACTTAATCAAGACATATAAGATAGTCAGAGGGTTAGATAGGATGGACAGTGAAAGCCTTTTTCCTCAGATGACAAAGGCTAACATGTAGGGACTTGCAAAGTTAAAAATCACACAACACCAGGTTATAGTCCAACAGGTTTAATTTGAAGCACTAGCTTTCAGAGCACTGCTTCTTCATCAGGTGGTTGCTGATGAAGGAATAGCGCTCTAAAAGCTAGTACTTCCAATTAAGCCTGTTGGACTATAACCTGGTGTTGTGTGACTTTTAATTTTGTACATCACAGTCCAACACCAGCATCCCCAAATCATGAGGGGACATAGCTTTAAGTTGAGGAGTGATAGATTTAGGACAGATATTAGGGGTAGTTTCTTCACTCAGAGTAGTAGGGGCATTGGACAGCCTGCCTGCAGCAATAGTAGACTCGCCGATGTTAAGGGCATTTAAATGGACATTGGACACACATATGGATAATAATGTGACAGTGTAGGTTAGATGGGCATCAGATTATTTTCACAGGTCGGCACAACATTGAGGGCTGGAGAGCCTGTACTGTGCTGTAACGCTGTATGTTCTATGACAGATCACATCCACAGTGAGACACAACTTGAGAAAATATGTAGTTTGGGGAATTTGAAGACAGTGTCACAATTTGTTGGGAAGGGGAAGAAAGAGGTACATTTTGCTTGCTTATTTTGACTCATAGTTTGTTAGACTTTTTTTTAACCAAAATAAATTGAAATCCAGGATCAGGGCTCAGCACAAAAGAAAGAGTTACATCACAGAAAACTGTAAGTCCATTGGTTGGTAGTAGCTATTGATTTGATTAGTTATTACAGATTACTTTCAAATTGAAGGTAAATGGGGAAATATTTACAGATTACAAAATGAAAGACAGTCAGAAACTTTTAAAAATCAAGTTAAGAACTGAGTAAATAATATACAACCAGGCAGTGTGTTGTATGTGCATGATGTGTGAGCTGGTAGCAGGTGTTAGTTGCTTGAGGAAAACAAACACTGCAATACATCAGGGAGGGAGATAGTTACCTTGACACTGTGTTTCAGGAGGCAGTCACATCCCTTTATTATGGACCAGACCAAACTCCTCAAAATATATTAAGAAGCTAGCCTGGACCTAACTTTTTCTTATTTTAAAGGTAAATGTAAGGTGCTGTGTTCCAGCTGCAATTTGATTGGTCAAACTGCCAGTTTTGTAGCAAAACTCACTTTAGTCATGCATTCTAGTTAAAATACAACAAAAGAGTAAAATAAGTAAAAGGATTGGCTTAGTTGTAACTTTATTGGAACATTTAGCAGAATAATAGATTAGTTAGCTCCTAAACAGTCATTGTTCCCATCAAACACCCTTGGCAAAAGGCAAATTCAGATAATAGATTATCTCACATACAACCCCCGCAGTCCAGGAGGAAAAAAATCAAGAGTTTGACTACACCCAGTCGGGCTGTTTCTATTGTTCCAACTTTAAAAAAACCCTGGGTTCACAAGCTGTCTGCGAATTTTCAATAGCTATCTCAATACCTCTGTCTTAAAATTTGCCGTAAAACAAAAGAACAAAGTAAACCTCTTAACGACAAAATAATGTCATAGTATTATTCGATTAACTCCTTCATATTTAGTCAGTCATCAGGCTCAGGAGAGTGTGCCGACAAGTGAGACAGGTAATGAGATCCAGGAGGGAATGCTAACGAAGCTTCAGCCCTTGAGCTTATTTAACAGCTTTGAGATTCTTGCTCCCAATGAGGATGAGAGTGGGCCTGGAGGGAGAGTATGCAAACTGACCATAGCATCATGATACAAAGAGTCTTTCAAGAAGGGGAGAAAAGAGAAATGTAGTTGTAACAAGGGACAGTATGGAAAATGTTAAAATGGAGGGAGGGCTCAGCAGAGGTTTTTAAAGATAACAGAAGAATTAATAGGACAGAATGTAGGCAAGGGTCAGGAATCTAACTTCAGGCACAGGACATAAAGGGACAACCATGAGAAAGGGTGCAGTCAACTCAGGGCTGAGGGTGTTGTCCTTAAATACACGCAGTATACAAAAGAAGGTAAATGAGCGGCACGGTGGCACAGTAGTTGATACTGCTGCCTCACAACGCCAGAGTCCTGGGTTCAATTCCCGCCTCAGGCGACTGACTATGTGGAGTTTGCACATTCTCCCTGTTTCTGCATGGGTTTCCTCTGGGTGCTCCGGTTTCCTCCTACAGTGCAAAAAATGTGTAGGTTAGGTAAATTGGTCATGCTAAATTTTCCGTAGTGTTAGGTGAAGGGATAAATGTAGGGGAATGGGTCTGGGTAGATTGTGGGTCGGTGTGGACTTGTTGGGCCGAAGGGCCTGTTTCCACACTGTAAGTAACCTAAGTAATCTAGGCTTGTGGCACAGATTGAAATTGGCAGATACGATGTTCTGGGTATCACAGAGAGGTGGCTGCAAGGTGATCAGGTCTAAATATTGAAGGATACAATAGATTGAAAGGACAGGGAGTTGGGCGCAAGGGATTGGTTTGCTGTGTTGGTAAGAAATGAAACTAACTTGATTGCAAAAAGTGTTACAGATTTGGAAGACGTAGTATCTGTGTGGGCAGAGTTGAGGAACTACAAAGGAAAAAGCCCCTGATGGAAATTATGTACAGGACTCCTAGCAGTAGTCAGTATGCAGGGCAGAAAATAAATCAAGAGATAGAAAAGGCATGTAAGAAAGGCATTATTCCAATAATCATAGAGGATTTCAACATGAAAGTGGATTGGGTTTGATAGTAGATCTTAAGAAAAGGAATTTTTGGTAAGTCTAGATTTTCTTTTTGGGAAACTTGTGACAGATCCTAAAAGGGAACAGACAGTTCTGGATTCAGTGATGCATCATGAGGGACCCTCTTGTGGCACAATGGTACTGTCCCTACCCCTAGACTAGGAAGCCCGGATTCAGGATCCACCTGCTCCAGTGATGTGTATTAGTATCTCTGAACAAGTTGATTACAAAAAAGTATAGCTAAGCCAAAATTTGAGATAGACTTGTTTGAGGAGATGAAGCTGAAGGAACCTCTGGGGGGCAAGTGACCGTAAATGATAGAATTCACTCTATAGTCTGAGAGGGAGAAGCTGGGATCAAATGTAATGGTATTATAATTGAGTAAAGCTAACCACAAAGACATGCGGGAGGAGCTGCCAGATTTTATTGGAAGAGGAGCCTAACAGGGAAGACAATGGAGCAACAATGGCAGGACTTTCTGGGGTAATTTGGGAGGCACAGCAGAAATTCATCTCAAGAAAGAAGAAATATATTCAGAGGAGGATGAGAGTGACAAGGGAAGTCAGGGAGATCATAAAAGCAAAAGAAAAATCAAACAATAAGGTAAAGGTACATGGCATTATGGGTAACATATTAGCTTGGATAGTGGATCGGCTAACTAACAGAAAACAAACAGTACGATGGGTGTTTTTCTGGTTGACAATCAATGGCTAGTGTGTGCCTCAGGGATCAGTGTTGGGACTTACATAGATAATTTGAAATTGGGGAGTAAATGTAATGTGTCAAAATTCACAGATGATCTGCTATGATTTGCTATGATCTGCCTCTACTCGCAAAATAGAGATTTTCACTATACTTCCTACATATGATGACAATAAATCAAATCAAAGATAATACGAATATGAGTGGTAGAGCAAAGTGTGTAGAGGACACTGAAAGTCTGCAGAGGGATATAGCTAGGTTAAGTGTGTGGGAGAGAGTCTGAAAGATGGAGTTCCAGTGTTAGTAAATGTGAGGTCATCCTCACATTTGGTGCAAATAACAGCAAATGGACTATTATTTAAATAGTGAAAAATTGCAGCATGCTGCTGTGCAGAGGGACATGGATGTCTTTTGCGCATGAACCACAAAAAGTTTTTTTGCAGCAGGTAATTTGAAAGCAAATGGAATAGTGTCCTTTATTGCTAGTGGGATGGAGTTTAAAAACCAGGAGGTTATGCTGTAGCTGTATATGGTGCTGGTGAGGCCACACCTGGAGTACTATGTACAGTTTTGGTCTTTCTTACTTGAGAAGGGATTTTCTGGCACTAGAGGGGATGCAGAGAAGGTTCCATAGGTTGATACTGGAGTTGTGGGTGTTGGCTTACAAGGAAGATTGAGCAGATTGGGACTATCTTCGTTGGAATTTAAAAGAATTGGGGGCTGAATCTTACAGGAACATATAAAATTAGGAAGGGAATAGGTAAGATAGAAGCTAGGAGATTGTTTCCACTGGCAGGTGAAATTAGAACTAGGGGACATAGCCTCAAAATAAGGGGGAGTACATTTAGGACTGAGTTGAGGAGGAACTCCTTCTCCCAAACAGTTGTATATCTGTGGAATTTCCTGCCCAGTGAAGCAGTTGATGCTACCTTGTTGAATATTTTTAAAGCGAAGATTAATAGATTTTTGAACAGTAAAGGAATTAAGGGTTATAGCGCGTGGGCAGATAAGTGGAGTTGAGCCCATGAAAAGATCAGCCATTATCTTATTGAATGAGAGATCAAGCTGGGTGGACCAGATGACCTTCTCCTGCTCTTATTTCTTATGTTCAATATGGTGAAGATTAGTGGGAAGCCAGAGGTTTGGGAAGCCTTTGTAGACCAGCAGAGGATAACTAAAAAAAAGCAAATGAAGGGGGGTGGGTGTGTGTATGGGGGGTGGGGGGGGGGGATGGCAGATGAAATATTGGGCTAAGCTATCTAGTATTATAAAAGGAGATTGCAACAGCTTTTTATAGATATAGAAAAAGTAAGAGATGCAATAATGGACATTAGACTGTTGGAAAATGAGGTTGGAGAAGTTCTAATGGTGAACAAAAAAATTTCCATTAGTTTTCACAGTGGAAGTCGCCATCAGCAATACAAAACTTCAAGAGAATCAAGGGCCAAGATAAGTGTAGTGGTCATCACTAAGGAGGAGATGCTAGGGAAGCACAAAGGTCTGAAGGTGATTAAATCACCCAGACCTGATGAACTACACCCCAGAGCTCTTTGGGAGACAGCTGAAGAGTTAGTAGAGACATTGGTGTTGATCTTTCAGGAATCACTGTCGTCAGGGAGTGTTCCAGAGAACTGGAAACAATGACATGGGAAGGGAAAGGTTGAGATTCTGAAGGGAGATTACAGAGAGTTACGCAGAAATTTAAAAAGGAGGTCCTCGAGAATAGTAATATCTGGATTACTCCTGGTGCTATGAGCTAGTGAGGGCAGGAATAGGAGGATAGAGCAGATGAATGTATAGCTGAGGAGCTGGTGTATGGGAAAAGGATTCACATTTTTGGATCATTGGAATCTCTTTTGGGTAGAAGTGACCTGAACAAGAAGGACGGATTGCACTGAAATTGGAAGGGGACTAATATACTGGCAGGGAAATTTGCTAGAGCTGCTCGGGAGGATTTAAACAAGTAAGGTGGTGGGGGTGGAACCCAGGGAATTGGTGAGGAAAGAGATCAATCTGAGACTGGTACAGTTGAGAACAAAGACAAGTCAAAGAGTCAGCGCAGGCAAGGACAAAGCAGAGAGGAAGGTAGGACTGATAAACTACAATTATTTCAATGCAAGGGGCCTAACAGGGAAGGCAGATTAACCCAGGGCATGGTTAGGAACATGAGACTGGGATATCATAGCAATTAGAGAAACATGGTTTAGGAATGGGCAGGACTAGCAGCTTAATGTTCCAAGATACAAATGCTACAAGAAGGATAGAAAGGGAGGCAAAAGAGGTGGGGAGCAACATTTTTGATAAGGGATAGCATTACGGCTGTGCTGAGCGAGGATATTCCCAGAAATACATCCAGGGAAGTTATTTGGGTGGAACTGGGAAATAAGAAAGGGATGATAACCTTATTGGGATTGTATTATAGACCCCCTAATAGTCAGAGGGAAATTGAGAAACAAACTTGGAAGGAGATCTCAGCTATCTGTAAGAATAATAGGGTGGTTGTGGTAGGGGATTTTAACTTTCCAAATATAGACTGAGACTGCCCCATAGCGTTAAAAGTTTAGATGGAGAAAAATTTGTTAAGTGTGTACAAGACAATTTTCTGATTCGGTACATGGATGTACCTACTAGAGAAGGTGCAAAACTTGACCTACTTTTGGGAAATAAGGCAGGGCAGGTGACTGAGGTGTCAGTGGGGTAGCACTTTGGGGCCAGCGACCATAATTTTATTAGATTTAAAATAGTAATGAGAAAAGGATAGAACAGATCTAAAAGTTGAAGTTTTAAATTGGAGAAAGGCCAATTTTGACAGTATTAGGCAAGAACTTTCGAAAGCTGATTGGGGGCAGATGTTTGCAGGTAAAGGGATGGCTAGAAAATGGGAAACCTTCAGAAATGAGATAGCGAGAATCCAGAGAAAGTATATTCCTGGTAGGGTGAAAGGAAAGGCTGGTAGGTATAGGGAATGCTGGATGACGAAAGAAATTGAGGGTTTGGTTAAGAAAAAGAAGGAAGCATATATAAGGTATAGACAGGATAGATCGAATGAATCCTGAGAAGAGTATAAAGGACGTAGGAGAATACGTAAGTGGGAAATCAGGAGGGTGAAAATGGGACATGAGATAGCTTTGGCAAATAGAATTAAGGAGAATCCAAAGGGTTTTTACAAATACGTTAAGGACAAGAGGTGTTCAAGACAATGAGAGGCATAGATAGAGTTGATAGCCAGAGACTTTTTCCCAGGGCAGAAATTGTTAACATAAGGGGTCATAGTTTTCAGCTGTTTGGTGGAAAGTATAGAGGGGATGTCAGCGGCAGGTCTTTACGCAGAGAGTTGTGAGAGCATGGAATGCGTTGCCAGCAGCAGTTGTGGAAGCGAGGTCATTGGGGATATTTAAGAGACTGCTGGACATGCATATTGTCACAGAAATTTGAGGGTTCGTACATTAGGTTTACCTTACATGAGGATCAATGGTCGGCACAACATCGTGGGCTGAAGGGCCTGTTCTGTGCTGTACTGTTCTATGTTCTATGACAAAAGAGTAACAAGGGAAAGAATAGGGCCCCTCAAAGATCAGCACGGTGGCCTTTGTGTGGAACCATAGAAAATGGGGGAGATACTAAATGAGTATTTTGCATCAGTATTTACTGTGGAAAAGGATATGGAAGATATCAACTGTTGGGAAATAGATGGTGACATCTTGCAAAATGTCCATATTACAGAGAAGGAAGTGCTGGATGTCTTGAAACAGGTAAAGGTGGATAAATCCCCAAGACCTGATCAGGTATACCCTAGAGCTTTATGGGAAGCCTGAGAGGTGATTGCTGGGCCTCTTGCTGAGATATTTTTTTTTAGATTAGATTACTTACAGTGTGGAAACCGGCCCTTCAGCCCAACAAGTCCACACCGACCCACCGAAGCGCAACCCACCCATACCCCTACATTTACCCCTTACCTAACACTACGGGCAATTTAGCTTGGCCAATTCACCTGATCCGCACATCTTTGGACTGTGGGAGGAAACCGGAGCACCCGGAGGAAACCCACGCAGACACGGGGAGAACGTGCAGACTCCACACAGTCAGTCGCCTGAGTTAGGAATTGAACCCGGGTCTCAGGCGCTGTGAGGCAGCAGTGCTAACCACTGTGCCACCGTGCCGCCCGCTCTGTGGGAAGCTAGAGAAGTGATTGCTGGGCCTCTTGCTGAGATATTTGTATCATCGATAGTCACAGGTGAGGTGCGGAAAGACTGGAGGTTGGCTAAGGTGGTGCCACTCTTTAAGAAGGGTAGTAAAGACAAGCCAGGGAACTATAGACCGGTGAGCTTGACGTCGGTGGTGGGCAAGTTGTTGGAGGGAGCTGAAAATGTGTTGCTGGTTAAAGCACAGCAGGTTAGGCAGCATCCAAGGAACAGGAAATTCGACGTTTCGGGCATAAGCCCTTCATCAGGAATGAAGAGCTTATGCCCGAAACGTCGAATTTCCTGTTCCTTGGATGCTGCCTAACCTGCTGTGCTTTAACCAGCAACACATTTTCAGCTGTGATCTCCAGCATCTGCAGACCTCATTTTTTACCCGAAGTTGTTGGAGGGAATCCTGAGGGACAGGGTGTACATGTATTTGGAAAGGCAAGGACTGATTCGGAATAGTCAGCATGGCATTGTGCGTGGGAAATCATGTCTCACAAACTTGATTGAGTTTTTTGAAGAAGTAACAAAGAGGATTGATGAGGGCAGAGCAGAGATGTGATCCATATGGACTTCAGTAAGGCGTTCAACAAAGTTCCCCATGGGAGACTGATTAGCAAGGTTAGATCTCACGGAATACAGGGAGAACTAGCCATTTGGATACAGAACTGGCTCAAAGGCAGAAGAAAGAGGGTGGTGGTGGAGGGTTGTTTTTTTAGGCTGGAGGACTGTGACCAGTGGAGCGCCACAACGATCGGTGCTGGGCCCTCTACTTTTTGTCATTTACATAACTGATTTGGATGCAAGCATAAGAGGTACAGTTAGTAAGTTGCAGATGACATCAAAATTGGATATGTAGAGGACAGCAAAGAGGGTTACCTCAGATTACAATAAGATCTGGACCAGATGGGCCAATGGGCTGAGAAGTGGCAGACGGAGTTTAATTCAGATAAATGGGAGGTGCTGCATTTTGGAAAAGCAAATCTTAGCAGGACTTATACATTAATGGTAAGGTCCTAGGGAGTGTTGCTGAACAAAGAGACTTTGGAATGCAGGTTCATAGCTCCTTGAAAGTGGAGTTACAGGTTGATAGGATAGTGAAGAAGGCGTTTGGTACGCTTTCCTTTATTGGTCAGAATATTGAGTACAGGAGTTGGGAGGTCATATTGCAGCTGTACAGGACATTGGTTAGGCCACTATTGAAATATTGCCTGCAATTCTGGTCTCCTTCCTATTGGAAAGATGTTGTGAAACTTGAAAGTGTTCAGAAAGGATTTTTGAAGATGTTGCTAGGGTTGGAGGATATGAGCTCTAGGAAGAGGTTGAATACGCGAGGGCTGTTTTCCCTGGAGCGTCAGAGGCTGAGGGTTGACCTTATAGAGGTTTACAAAATCATGAGGGGCATGGATAGGGTAAATAGTCAAAGTCTTTTCCCTGGGGTCGAGGAGTCCAGAACAAGAGGGCATAGGTTTAGGGTGAGAGGAGAAAGATATAAACGAGACCTAAGGGGCAACATTTTCACACAGAGGGTAGTACGTGTATGGAATGAGCTGCCAGAGGAAGTGGTAGAGACTGGTACAATTGCAACATTTAAGAGGCATTTGGTGGGTATATGAAGAGGAAGGATTTAGAGGGATATAGGCCGGATGTTGGCAGGTGGGACTAGATTGGGTTGGGATATCTGGTTGGCATGGACGGCTTGGACCGAAGGGTCTATTTCCATGCTGTACATCTCTTTGACTCTATAACTGGAAAATGGCTAATGTAACACCTCTGTTGAAGAAGGGAGGGAGGCAGAAGACAGGATATTACAACCTGACCTTGATTGTTCACCTTGATTTTTAGAATCCCTTATTAAGGATAAGATTGTGGAATGCATGGTAAAGTAGGAATGAGTCAGCACAACTTTGTCAATGGGAAGGCATGCCTGACTGGTCTGTAAGATTTCTTTGAGGACATAACAAGCAGGTTAGGCAAAGGAGAGCCAGTCGGTGTGATCTATTTGTATTTCCAGAAGGCCTTTGACAAGGTGCCATATAGGTGGCTACTACATAAGATAAGACGCCATGTTGTTATGGGCATGGTACTGGCATGGCTAGAGGATTGACTGACTGGTAGAAGGCCGACTTGGGGTAAAGGGTGGCATGGTGGCTCAGTGGTTAGCACTATTGTCTCACAGACAGGGGATCCAGGTTCGATTTTCCAACTGTCTATATGGAGTTTGCAGATTCTCCCCATGACTGCGTGGGTTTCCACCGGGTGCTCCGGTTTCCTCCACAGTCCAAAGATTAGATGGGTTGACAATACTAAATTGCCAGTAATGTCCATGGATATGTAGGTAGGTCAGTTAGCCATAGGAAATGTAGGGTTACAGGGATAGGGTAGGAGGTGGGTCTGGGATGGATGATCTTTGGAGGATTGGTATGGACTCAATGGGCCAAATGGCCTGTTTCCACACTTCAGGGATTCTATGAAAGGAGCTTTCTTCAGCATAGTAGCCAGTGACTACAAATTCCTTTATCTGAAATCCGTGGGGCCAGTTGCATTTTTGGAATTTGGAATTTTTCAGATTTCGATTTCAGAATGAATGACATTTTCACAGTGAAATAAAAAAAACCTATTTGCAGATGCATATGTGAATTGTACAGATGCTGAGACACAATTGACGCCTGACAGTGCTGGGCTAAACCGCCAAGTCACATCTGAGAATGTAGTTCGAGTGGGTGTGGAGTTAGGTCATCTGTTTGCGCGCCAAATGACACTCCAGACTCCACAAAAACATTTCAGATTTCGGAGCTTTTCAGATTTCAGATAAAGAATTGTGTACCTGTAGTGGAGTTTCGCAGGGGTCAATTTTGGGACTACAACAATTCACATTATGTATTATCAATTTGGATTGAGGAACTGAGGACATTTTTGTTGATGGCACAAAGATAGGTGAAGGGATAGGTAGTGTTGAGGACAGGGGAGGCTGCAGAAGGACTTAGATAAACTCGAAGAGTAGACAAAGAAATAGTAGATGTAATACAATTTAGGAAAGTGTGAGATGGAACATCATCTTCATAAGGATTGTGTGGCGGCCAGACTTACTATTACTGTCAAGACTGGATGCCTGCATGATACTCTGTCAGGAATAGTGCTGCCAAGCTACTCTTGGTGATGGGTATTGAAATACCTTAGCTGAAAATGTGTTGCTGGAAAAGTGCAGCAGGTCAGGCGGCATCCAAAGAGCAGGAGAATCGACGTTTCGGGCATGAGCCCTTCTTCAGGAATGAGGAGAGTGTGCCAAGCAGGCTAAGATAAAAGTAAGGAGGAGGGACTTGGGAGAGGGGCGTTGGAAATGCGATAGGTGGACGGAGGTTAAGGTGAGGGTGATAGGCCGGAGTGGGGGGGGGGCGGCGGGGGGCAGAGATCAGGAAGAAGATTGCAGGTTAGGAAGGTGGTGCTGAGTTTGAGGGTTGGGACTGAGACAAGGTGGGGGGAGGGAAAATGAGGAAACTGGAGAAATTTGAATTCATCCCTTGTGGTTGGAGGGTTCCTAGGCGGAAGATAAGGCCCTCTTCCTCCACCCGTCATGTTGCTATGGTCTGGTGATGGAGGAGTCCAAGGACCCGCATGTCCTTGGTGGAGTGGGAGGGGGAGTTGAAGTGTTGAGCCACGGGGTGGTTGGGTTTGTTGGTCCAGGTGTTCCAGAGGTGTTCTCTGAAACATTCCGCAAGTAGGCGGCCTGTCTCCCCAATATAGTGGAGGCCATATCGGGTGCAGCAGATGCAGTAAATGATGTGCGTGGAGGTGCAGGTGAATTTGTGGCAGATATGGAAGGATTTCTTGGGGCCTTGGAGGGAAGTGAGGGGGGAGGTGTGGGGGCAAGTTTTGCATTTCTTGTGGTTGCAGGCAAGGTGCCGGGAGTGGAGGTTGGGTTGGTGAGGGGTGTGGACCTGACCAGGGAGCCACAGAGGGAGTGGTCTTTTCAGAACGCTGATAGGGGAGGGGAGGGAAATATATCCCTAGTGGTGGGGTCCGTTTGGAAGTGGCAGAAATGACGACGGATGATGCGATGTACATGGAGATTGGTGGGGTGGTAGGTAAGGACCAGTGGGGTTCTGTCCTGGTGGCGATTCCAGGAACGTTTCAGAGAACACCTCTGGGACACCTGGACCAACAAACCCAACCACCCCATGGCTCAACACTTCAACTCCCCCTCCCACTCCACCAAGGACGTGCAGGTCCTTGGAATCCTCCATCGCCAGACCATAGCAACACGACGGCTGGAGGAAGAGCGCCTCATCTTCTGCCTAGGAACCCTCCAACTGCTAGGGATGAACTCAGATTTCTCCAGTTTCCTCATTTCCCCTCCCCCCACCTTGTCTCAGTCCCAACCCTCAAACTCAGCACCACATTCCTAACCTGCAATCTTCTTCCTGACCTCTCTGCCCCCACCCCTACTCCAGCCTATCACCCTCACCTTAACCTCCTTCCATCTATCGCATTTCCAACGCCCCTCGACCAAGTCCCTCCTCCCTACCTTTTATCTTAGCCTGCTTGGCACACTCTCCTCATTCCTGAATTCGGGAATAGTCGATTCTCCTGCTCTTTGGATGCTGTCTGACCTGCTGCACTTTTCCAGCAACACATTTTCAGCTCTGATCCCCAGCATCTGCAGTCCTCACTTTCTCCATTGAAATACCTCACCCAGGAATAATATTAAAATAGACACCCTTTTAAGGGTAAATCAGAACAGCTAGTATGAGAGTAAGTGTTGCCCATCCATCTTTGTATTATGACTGCTCTCCACCTCTGATCCAGAAGTCCTGAATTCAAGTCTCACCTGCATCAGAGGTACATCATAACACCCTTGAACAGGTTGAGAAGAAAATATGATTTGGTGGTGCTTTTAGCAAAGCAAACTAAATAAAAACCATGTTCTTCTATGACTGTGCCCTGGTGTTCTTATACAGGGAGCAAATGGTGTCCGTAATGCTCAAGGCTTTTTGAGTGAAGTAGGCATTGTCGGGGCTGGAATTAAATCCACCTCTGATGCTGCTTTTATGTAGTTCCCACCTTTTTTTCTCCACTTCTTTTATTTTTTATTATTGCTGCACTGCACCTTGTAATTTGTAATTTATTGTTGTTAATCAGGTAATACATATTGGGGGAGATGATAGCTTAGTAGTATTATCGCTTGACCCTCTAATCCAGAGATCCAAGTAATTTTCTGGCAACCCAGATTTAAATCTCACCATAGCAAATGGTGAGTTTGAATTCAGTTAAAAAAACTGGTAATCTTCTAATGATGACCATTGTCTGATGAACTTTCCTTCCCTCAAGGATATTCATCAACTAGATGGATTTTTCCAGACAATCTAGTGAGTCGCATCTAGATTAACATGAGTGGCGACAGAAACATTCATTTGTCACCCTAATCTTGAATCTTCAATGACTATTATTATTCTGACCTTTCACCCCTCCAGTCTGTACAACTGAACCAGCCATGAAATGATGGCTGTTGGTGTACTTCCCCAGGAACCATCAATCTCAAGGGTATTCAAAGCAAGCTGTACTGGGGGGTGCTCCCGCACTCCTTGACTGCCTGATTGTCACCTTTCTGTACACACTGTCTGAAACTGTAGGGTGACTACCTTCAGAAGCTTGGTCTGCCTATAGTTCTGAGCTTCCTGATACAGTGAAATATCGACAGTGACTGCTTAAACTCTGCAAACTAAAGTTTGACCTCCTGTAGCTGATATGTCTTTTGAGCTGATGAGAAATGCCTTGAAATTCCCAAGTAGAATTTTGGATGTAGGCTTGCTCACTGAGTTGAAAGGTTCATTTCCAGATGTTATACGACCTTACTAGGTAATATCTTCAGTAGACCTCATGCAAAGCAATGCTGAAAATTCCTGCTTTCTATTTATATGTTTGGGTTTCTTTGGGTTGGTGATGTCATATCCTGTGGTGATGTTATGTCCTGTGGTGAAGTCACTTCCGGTTCCTTTTCTCAGGGGGTGGTAGATGGGGTCTAACTCAATATGTTTGTTGATAGAGTTCTGGAACGAGCAAACCTACATCCAAAACCTCAACCTGAGCTACAAATCTTCTCAAAACTCCCAAGTAGAATAGATTAGCTTTAGAAGAAAAGGAGTTCTGCCATAACTTTGTGAGATTGTTAAATAAACCTGCCAGAAATGCACTAAAATTGTTCTGCTTGATCTGGCTTCAGGTATAGTCTCGTTACATGAAATATTTAGATGTCTGATATCCTGCTGCTGTTTCATGTTTACTGGGACATCACTTTGTTTTTCCTGTTCTTCCAATTCTGCTGTGATAGCTCTGTCCAAATCTGAAACACCTCCTGCAGTGATATTTTATTTTTACACACATTCTCTCTCTCTCTCTCTCTCTTGATCACTTTTTTTTGGTGCATGTGAGTGATTTACATAGTCTCTCTGTCTCTTGCTAGCTTCTCTGGATTGTATGTAAACATTTTACATGGTCTCACTCTCTATCTCACTCTTTCTCTGGGCTATTTTGTAGTACATATTGAGGCTTTGACCAGAAAAAAAGGAGGTAAAAACAACGACTGCAGATGCTGGAAACCAGAGTCTAGGTTAGAGTGGTGCTGGAAAAGTACAGCAGGTCAGGCAGCATCCAAGGAGCAGGAAAATTGACGTTTCAGGCAAAAGCCCTTCATTATCCTGATAAAGGGCTTTTGCCAGAAACATCGATTTTCCTACTCCTCAGATGCTGCCTGACCTGCTGTGCTTTTCCAGCACCACTCTAATCCAGAAGAAAAGGAGGCATGGCTCAAACACAGGCAGCTGGGATCAAGAGAATCCCTGGAGGTAAATGAGGGATGCACGGAAGAAAGAAATCAGGAGGGTGAAAAGGTGGTGTGAGATAACCTTGGCTGAGAAGGTTAGGGTGAATCCAAAGGGGTTCTTTAAGTATATTAACAGAAAAAGAATAATGGGAGAGAGAAAACAGGAACCCTCAAGGACCAAAGTGGACATGTATGTGTGGAACCACAAGAAATTGGCAATATCCTCAATGAATAATTCTCCTTTATGTTCACCATGGGGAAAGACATGAAGACTTGGGAACTTGAGGAAGTTAGTGGTGATATCTTGGGGACAGTCCATTACACAGTAGAGGAGGTGGGCATATTAGAATGTATGATGGTGGATAAATCTATGGTCCTTACCAGATATATCCAAGAACCCTGCAAGAAGCTAGAGAAGAAATTGCAGGGCACTGACTGATATTTTTGCATCATTGTTAGCCACGGGTGAGGTCCCGGAAGACAGGAGGGTAGCAAATGTTATGCCCTTATTCAAGAAGGGCTGCAAAGAAAAAAACAGTAAGCCTTTGGTGGGCAAGTTACTTGAGAAGATTCTGATGGGTAAAATATGCATGCATTTGGAAAGACAGGGTTTGGTTAGGAGTAGTCAGCATAGCATGGTGCATGGGAGATCTTGTCTCACAAATTTGTTTGAGTTCTTTAATGAACTGACCAGGAAGATTGATGAGGACAGGGTGGTAGACATAGTCTATATGGATTTCAGTAATGACTTTGTTAAGGTCCAAATGGTAGACTGCTCTAGAAGGTTAGATTGCTTGGATTCCAGGGGGAGCTGACAAATTGGGTACATAATTGGCTTGATAGACGGAAGCAGAGAGTAATGATTCAAAGTTTGGGAGAAGATTTGTAGCGGGTGCTCGTTGTTGTGGTTCTGTTCACCGAGCTGGGAATTTGTGTTGCAGACATTTCGTCCCCTGTCTAGGTGACATCCTCACTGCTTGGGAGCCTCCTGTGAAGCGCTTATGTGATGTTTCCTCCGGCATTTATAGTGATTTGTACCTGCCGCTTCCAGTTGTCAGTTCCAGCTGTCCGCTGCAGTGGCCGGTATATTGGTTCCAGGTCGATGTGCTGGATCCAATATACTGGCCACTGCAGCAGATAGCTGGAACTGACAACCGGAAGCGGCAGGTACAAATCACTATAAATGCCAGAGGAAAGATCACAGAAGCGCTTCACAGGAGGCTCCCAAGCACTGAGGATGTCACCTAGACAGGGGACGAAATGTCTGCAACACAAATTCCCAGCTCGGTGAACAGAACCACAAGAACAGAGGGTAATGGTGGAAGGATGCTTGTTGGACTGGAGGCCTGTGACTAGTGGGGTCGATGCTGGGCCCAGTGCTGTTTGATATCTATACATATGATTTTGTTATTAGATTAGATTCCCTACAGTGTGGAAACAGGCCCTTCGGCCCATCCAGTCCACACCAACCCTCTGAAGAGTAACCCACCCAGATCCATTTCTCTCTGACTAATGCACCTAACACTACGGGCAATTTAAATCACGGCCAATTCACCTGACCTGCACATCTTTGTGACTGTGGGAGGAAACTGGAGCACCCGGAGGAACCCCACGCAGACACAGGGAGAATGTGCAAACTCCACACAGACAGTTGGCCGAGGCTGGAATCAAACCTGGGACCCTGGTGCTGTAAGGCAACAGTGCTAACCACTGAGCCACCGTGCCGCTTGGATAAGGATGGTTACATAAGTCTCCTGAGTTGGGATAACATGGGAAATGGAGAAGTTTTCTGATGCTGCTCTCGATTAAGAAAGTATTTGATTTCACATCTTTTGAAGAACTTGTTTTCTTTGCAAATTTGAACATGGGCAAAGTGGAAGAAATGGCCTAAAGGTGGAAGCAGTGGATTTCTTGCATTTTACAAATGCAGTAAGTCTTCATAGGTAACAAGTCTATGTACAAGGTACAATTAGTAAGTTTGCAGATGACACTAAAATAGGTGGTATTGTAGACAGTGAGGAACATTATGAGAAATTTCAGTAGGATCTTGATCAGCTGTGCAAGTGGACGGAGAATTGGCAAATTGAGTTTAGCATAGATGACTGTGAAGTATTGCATTTTGGAAAGTCAAATCAAGGTAGCAGTTTCGTGGTGAATCATAGGGCCTTGGAATTCAGGTGCACAGTTCTCTGAAAGTGGAGTCACAGGTAGGGCAGTGAAGAAGGCTTTAGCACACTGGCCTTCACTGGTCAGAGAATTGAGTATAGAAGTCAGGAAGTTATATTGTAGTTGTACAGGATGTTGGTGAGGCCATATTTGGAGTATCATGTTCAATTTTGGTCACCTTGCCATAGGAAGTATATTATTAGATGGTAAAGAGCGCAGAAGAAATTTACAAGGATGTTGCCAGGACTCAACGGACTAAGTTACGGGGAGAGGATGGAAAAGCGAGGACATTTTCCTTAAGAGCGTTGGAGGGGGGGATCTTATGGAAGTTTACCAGATCATGAGAGGCATGATTAGGGTGAATGCACTCAGTCTTTTTCCCAGGCTTTGGAAATTGAAGATTAGTGGGCATCAGTTTAAGGTAAGAAGGGAAAGAATAAATTGGAACCTGAGAGGAAACTTTTCACAAAGAGGGTGGTATGCCTATGGAATGAGCTGCCAACGGAAGTAGTTGAGGCTGGTATATTAATAACATTTCAAAGGACTTTGGACATATACATGGATAGGAAAGGTTTAGAGGATATGGGCCATGTGCAGGCTAATGGGGTTAGTGTGGATGGATGCTTTGGTTGACATGGACCAGTTTGGGCTGAACGCCCTGTCTCGTGCCCTCGGACTCTATGACTCTAAATACATGGTCTTGTTTGTTCTTGTTCTCTGTCTGTCTCTGCTATATGTGAATAATAGAAATGCTCGCTATCTATGAATAATTCACTTGCTTCTCTCTTCAGGTTCTGGTGCTGTCTTCAGACTCCCTCTCTGGGTCACAGTGTACTCATTGTCAACTCCAGCAAAATTGTTGAATAAAGTGATTGGGATTGTGATGAGTCATCCTGACAGGATACAATATCTGCAATCTGTGCCTGCTCCTCGAGATTACTGTTGATGTGATTTTTGATCTTGCATTGAATCAACTGGGTGTCTGCAGTGACATGAAGATTTATTTTGTCCTTGTATTTGTCTTTACACAGCACTATCTGAGCAAGTCAGAAGGTAAAACTGATTTACTTCTGTGTTTTTAAAGCGACTAATACAGCATTTCCACTGGGGGAGGACGGAGGGGAGTCTGCCTTAAAAAGCTTCAAGAAGCAAAAGCCAAACTGTAAAGTTTGGTGTACAGTTTTCAGTGCACTGTACTTATTGGGGAATGTGGGTAACTATCTTTGGACATTGTGTCATTTATTTACAGTAGAATCTGTGTACATGAGATCACCTCAGGTTGTAGAGAATGATCTAGATTCTGTTTCACCATAGAGATAGGAATACAATTGGTTAACATCATGTCCCTTTGTCACTGGGAACAAGCTTTGAGTTCAGTTCATGCTCCTGTTTTCATTGGCTAAGGTATTAATTCACAACTTTCACAAATAAAGTGCTTTATGGTCAAAGTAATATTTTTAAATTATAGTGCCTATTGCAATCATAGAATCATGAATAGTTACAGCACAGAATGTTGCCTGTCAATGTGAAAATAAAAACCTTACAAATGGATATATAGGAGCACCTCGACATATGAACGACCCCGTTAACGTACAAATCAGTTTACGAACAGGATTGTACGTAAAATTTGCTTCAACTACGTACGAAATTCAAGGTACGAACGAAGGTATGAATGCAAAAAGCCCGTGTGCGACCACATGATTTCATTGTTCTGCTTTGCTACACGCTTGTTGAACGCAAAAGCTCTTGGGCCCAGCGTGATCTCATTCAGTTCGTCTTTGGCGCGTGCGCTGTGAACAGCCACCCAAGCATTCCTATGCTATCCGAACAATGGGAAAAACTGATTCAGTTTGTGAACTTTTTGGTTCGCGAACCGGGTCCCAGAACAGATTAAGTTCTTAAGTCGAGGTGCTACTGTAGATAGGTTAGGAGAGTGGGCCAAAGTGTGGCAGGTGGAGTTTAACATGGATAAGTGCGACGTCATGCGTTTATGCTGGTGTCGGACTGGGATGGATAAAGTTAAAAATCACATAACACCAAGTTATGATCCAACAGGTTTATTTGGAAGTACTAACTTATGGAGCACTACTCTGAAAGTTAGTACTTCCAAACAAGCCTTTTGGACTATAACCTGGTATTATGTGATTTTTAACCATTATCTTAATGGGGGGAGACTTTGACGTGCAATGGTGCAGAGGGATCTAGGTGTACTCGTTCATGAGTCACAGAAAACCAGCATGCAGGTACAGCAGATAATAAATAAAGCGAATGGAATGTTGGCTTTTATAGCTAAAGGAATAGAATATAAGGGTCAGGAAGTATTGTTGTAACTATACAAGGTATTGGTGATACTGCACTTAGAATATTGTGCAGTTTTGGTCTCCTCGTTTGTGGAAAGATGTAGTTGCATTGGAGGCAGTGCAGAAGAGGTTCAATAGATTGTTGTATAAAGAAGTTGAACAGTTTAAGCATATACTCCATAGAATTTAGAAGAATGAGGGAAATCAAATTCAAATTGATAAAAGGTGTGGATGAAATAGACGTGGAGCAGATGCTTCCATTTGTGGGGCATTCTGGGACGAGAGGTCATAGTCTTGGGATAAGGGGTAGCAAATTTAAAACAGAATTGAGGAGAAACTACTTCTCCCAAAGGGTTATGAATCTGGAATTTGCTACCTCAAAGTCAGGTGGAAGCTGGGACAGTGATTTAAGGAGGAGTTAGACAGATTTTTAATTGCTAATGAGTTGAAGGATATGGAGAGAAAGCAGGAAAATGGGGGTGAGGAACATATCAGGAGAAAGTGAGGACTGCAAATGCTGGAGATTAGAGTCAAGAGTGTGGTGCTGGAAAAGCACAGCAGATCAAGCAGCATCCAAGGAGCAGGAGAATTGATGTTTCGGGCATAAACCCTTCATTTGAAATGAGGCTTATGGAATGAGGGGCTAAGAAATAAATGGGACGGGGGTGGGGCTGGGGGGAAGTAACTGAGAATGCAGTAGGTAGATGAAGATGGGGGAGAAGGTGATAGGAGAGGAGGGTAGAATGTATAGATGGAGAAGATGATGGACAGGTGAAGATGGCAGTGCAGAGTTGGAGGCTTGGGAGTGGGATAACATGGGAGATTGGGGAAATGAAGAAACTTGTGAAATCCACATTAATCCTGTGTGGTTGCAGGATCCAAGTGAGCAGATGAGGTGTTCTTCCTCCAGGTGTCGGGTGATTACGGTTTGGAGATGGAGGAGGCTCAGGGCCTGCACATTCTTGGTGGAGTGGGAGGGGGAGTTGAAGTGTTCAGACACAGAGCGGCGGAGTTGGTTGGTGTGGGTGTCTCAGAGATATTCTCTGAAACTATCCGCAAGTTAGCAACCTGTCTCCCTGATGTCGAGACTACATTAAGTGCAATGGATACAGTAGATGACATTGGTGGAAGTACAGGTAAATATCTGAAAGATGTGGAAGGATCCTTTGGAGACTTGGACGGAGGTGAGGCTGGAGGTATGGGCACAGGTTTTGCACTTCTTTTGGTAGCAGGGGAAGGTGCTAGGAGTGAGGTGTGGGCTGTGGGAGGGCTAGAAACTGATAAGGGAGTCGCGGAGGGAATGGTCTTTCTGAAACGCTGATAGGGTTGAGGAGGGAGATATATCTACAATGGTGGGGTCTGTTTGTAGATAGCGGAAGTGGCAGAGGATGATGTGACATACACAAAGGTTTTTGGGGTGGAAGGTGAGGACCAGGAGGGTTCTGGTTGCTGGGGTGGAAGGTGAGGACCGGGGGGCTCTGGTTGGTGGGGTGGAAGGTGAGGTCTGGGGATTTTGTTGGTGGGGTGGAAGGTGAGGACCAGGGAGTGTTCTGGTTGGTGGGGTGGAAGGTGGGGACCAGGGGTTTTGTTGGTGGGGTGGAGGGTGAGGATCAGGAGGGGCTCTGGTTGGTGGGGTGGAAGGTGAGGACCGGGAGTTTTGTTGGTGGGGTGGAAGGTGAGGACCAAGAGGGGTTCTGGTTGGTGGGGTGGAAGGTGAGGACCAAGAGGGGTTCTGGTTGGTGGGGTGGAAGGTGAGGACCAAGAGGAGTTCTGGTTGGTGGGGTGGAAGGTGAGGACCGGGGGGGGTTCTGGTTGGTGGGGTGGAAGGTGAGGACCGGGGGGGTGCTGGTTGGTGGGGTGGAAGGTGAGGACCAAGAGGGGTTCTGGTTGGTGGGTGGAAGGTGAGGACCAGGAGGGGTTCTGGTTGGTGGGGTGGAAGGTGAGGACCAGGGAGTGTTCTCGTTGGTGGGGTGGAAGGTGGGGACCAGGGGTTTTGTTGGTGGGGTGGAGGGTGAGGATCAGGAGGGGCTCTGGTTGGTGGGGTGGAAGGTGAGGACCGGGAGTTTTGTTGGTGGGGTGGAAGGTGAGGACCAAGAGGGGTTCTGGTTGGTGGGTGGAAGGTGAGGACCAAGAGGGGTTCTGGTTGGTGGGGTGGAAGGTGAGGACCGGGAGTTTTGTTGGTGGGGTGGAAGGTGAGGACCAAGAGGGGTTCTGGTTGGTGGGTGGAAGGTGAGGACCAAGAGGGGTTCTGGTTGGTGGGGTGGAAGGTGAGGACCGGGGGTTTTGTTGGTGGGGTGGAAGGTGAGGACCAAGAGGGGTTCTGGTTGGTGGGGTGGAAGGTGAGGACCAAGAGGGGTTCTGGTTGGTGGGGTGGAAGGTGAGGACCGGGGGGGGTTCTGGTTGGTGGGGTGGAAGGTGAGGACCGGGGGGGTTCTGGTTGGTGGGGTGGAAGGTGAGGACCGGGGGTTTTGTTGGTGGGGTGGAAGATGAGGACCAAGAGGGGTTCTGGTTGGTGGGGTGGAAGGTGAGGACCGGGGGTTATTGTTGGTGGGGTGGAAGGTGAGGACCAAGAGGGGTTCTGGTTGGTGGGTGGAAGGTGAGGAGCAAGAGGAGTTCTGGTTGGTGGGGTGGAAGGTGAGGACCAGGGGGGTGTTCTGGTTGGTGGAGTGGAAGGTGAGGACCAGGAGGTGTTCTGGTTGGTGGGGTGGAAGGTGAGGACCGGGGGTTTTGGTGGGGTGGAAGGTGAGGACCAGGGGTTTTGTTGGTGTGGTGGAGGGTGAGGATCAGGAGGGGTTCTGGTTGGTGGGGTGGAAGGTGAGGACCAGGAGGGGTTCTGGTTGGTGGGTGGAAGGTGAGGACCAAGAGGGGTTCTGGTTGGTGGGTGGAAGGTGAGGACCAAGAAGGGTTCTGGTTGGTGGGTGGAAGACAAGGACCAGGAGGGGTTCTGGTTGGTTGGGTGGAAGGCGAGGACCAGGAGGGGCTCTGGTTGGTGGGTTGGAAGGTGAGGATTGGGGGATCTGGTTGGTAGGGTGGAAGGTGAGGACCAGGAGGGATTGTGGTTGGTGGGGTGGAAGGTGGGGAACAGGGGGATTCTGGTTTCCCCCTTCCCGGTCCTCACCTTGCACCTCCGTATACATCGCATCATTCTCCACCACCTACAAATAGTATCCACCACTAGGGATATATTTCCCTCCCCACCCCGTCAGAATTTCGGAGAGACCATTCCATCCACAATTCCCTTGTCAGAGCCACGCTTCCCCCCACCAGCCCACGCCCCACTCTCAGCACCTTTCCCTGCCACCACAAGAAGTGCAAAACTCGTGCCCACACCTCTCTCTTCATCTCTGTCCAAGGCCCCAAAGGATCCTTCCACATCTGACATAAATATACCTGTACTTCCCTCAATATCATCTACTGTGTCCGTTGCATCCGATGAGCTCTCTATGTTGGGGAGACAGGATGCCAACTTGCAGATAGTTTCAGGGAACATCTCTGGGATACACCACACCAACCGACCCCACTGCCCCATGGCTGAACACATCAACTCCCCCTCCCACTCCACCAAGGTCATGCAGGTCCTGGGCCTCTTCCATCACCAAACTTTAGCCACCTAATGCCTGGAGGAAGAACACCTCATCTTTTGCCTTGGGACCTGCAACCATATGGGATTAATGTGAATGTCACCAGATTCCTCATTTCCCAGCTCTCCAACTTATCCCAGTCCCAACCCGCCCCCCCCCGACTCTGCACCGTCCTCTTGACCTTTCCATCGCCTTTCCCATCTATTCACTCCACCCTTCTTTCCAACCTATCACCTTCTCCCCCACCTTCATCCACCTATTGCATTCTCAGCTACCCTCCCTCCAGGCCACACCTCCGTCCCATTTATTTCTCAGCCCTCCAGCCGACAAGCCTCATTCCTGATGAAGGGCTTATGCTTGATACGTTGATTCACCTGCTCCTCGGATGCTGCCTGACCAACTGTGCTTTTCCAGCACCACACTCTCGACTGAGAAGCATATCAGCCACAACCAAAGAGCAGAGCAGACTCGATGGGCTGAATGGCCTAATTCTGCTCCTCTATCATATATACTTATAAACCTATAATGCTGCTGTTCCATGTAAGAGCTATAAAGCCGATCAGATTCCCTCTTTTCTGGAGTTCTGCATTTTTCTTTTGTTGCCTATCAAATTTCCTTTGTGAAAGTACAACTGAACATCCGTCCACCCCACTCTCAGGTAGTGCATTCTAGGTGCTTTAAAGTGTTATCATGTGGTTCCAGACTCTTCTACCACTGGAAACAGTTTCTCTCTGATCAACTCTAATTTGACTTGATTAATTCAAAACAATCATAAACCACATAATTTGATCAGTGGTCAGGGACAGGTGGGTATGGCTGTGAGTGAGCTGAAAATGTGTTGCTGGTCAAAGCACAGCAGGCCAGGCAGCATCTCAGGAATAGGGAATTCGACGTTTCGAGCATAAGCCCTTCATCAGGAATGAGAGAGAGTAGCCAAGCAGGCTAAGATAAAAGGTAGGGAGGAGGGACTTGGGGGAGGGGCGATGGAGGTGGGATAGGTGGAAGGAGGTCAAGGTGAGGGTGATAGGCCGGAGTGGGGTGGGGGCGGAGAGGTCAGGAAGGAGATTGCAGGTTAGGAGGGCGGTGTTGAGTTGAGGGACCTGTACACCTCCATCCCCCATCACGAAGGACTCAAAGCCCTCTGCTTCTTCCTTTCCCGCCGCACCAACCAGTACCCTTCCACTGAAACCCTCCTTCGACTGACTGAACTGGTCCTCACCCTGAATAACTTCTCTTTTCAATCCTCCCACTTCCTCCTAACTAAAGGAGTTGCCATGGGCACCCGCATGGGCCCCAGCTATGCCTGCCTCTTCGTAGGATATGTGGAACAGTCCATCTTCCGCAACTACACTGGCACCAACCCCCACCGTTTCCTCCGCTACATTGATGACTGCATTGGCACTGCCTCGTGCTCCCACGAGGAAGTTGAACAGTTCATCAACTTTACTAACACCTTCCATCCCGACCTTAAATTCACCTGGACTGTCTCAGACTCCTCCCTCCCCTTCCTAGACCTTTCCATCTCTATCTCGGGCGACCGACTCAACACAGACATCTACTATAAACCGACTGACTCCCACAGCTACCTGGACTACACCTCCTCCCACCCTGCCCCCTGCAAAAACTCCATCCCATATTCCCAATTCCTTCGTCTCCGCCGCATCTGCTCCCAGGAGGACCAGTTCCAACACCGCACAGCCCAGATGGCCTCCTTCTTCAAGGACCGCAGATTCCCCCCAGACGTGATCGACGATGCCCTCCACCGCATCTCCTCCACTTCCCGCTCCTCCGCCCTTGAGCCCCGCTCCTCCAACCGCCGCCAAGACAGAACCCCACTGGTTCTCACCTACCACCCCACCAACCTCCGCATACAACGTATCATCCGCCGTCATTTCCGCCACCTCCAAACGGACCCCACCACCAGGGATATATTTCCCTCCCCTCCCCTATCAGCGTTCCGCAAGGACCACTCCCTTCGTGACTCCCTCGTCAGATCCACACCCCCCACCAACCCAACCTCCACCCCCGGCACTTTCCCCTGCAACCGCAGGAAATGTAAAACTTGCGCCCACACCTCCACACTCACTTCCCTCCAAGGCCCCAAGGGATCCTTCCATATCCGCCACAAGTTCACCTGTACCTCCACACACATCATCTATTGCATCCGCTGCACCCGATGTGGCCTCCTCTATATTGGGGAGACAGGCCGCTTACTTGCGGAACGCTTCAGAGAACACCTCTGGGCCGCCCGGACCAACCAACCCAACCACCCCGTGGCTCAACACTTTAACTCTCCCTCCCACTCCACCGAGGACATGCAGGTCCTTGGACTCCTCCACCGGCAGAACATAACAACACGACGGCTGGAGGAGGAGCGCCTCATCTTCCGCCTGGGAACCCTCCAACCACAAGGTATGAATTCAGATTTCTCCAGTTTCCTCATTTCCCCTCCCCCCACCTTGTCTCAGTCAGTTCCCTCAACTCAACACCGCCCTCCTAACCTGCAATCTCCTTCCTGACCTCTCCGCCCCCACCCCACTCCGGCCTATCACCCTCACCTTGACCTCCTTCCACCTATCCCACCTCCATCGCCCCTCCCCCAAGTCCCTCCTCCCTACCTTTTATCTTAGCCTGCTTGGCTACTCTCTCTCATTCCTGATGAAGGGCTTATGCTCGAAACGTCGAATTCTCTATTCCTGAGATGCTGCCTGGCCTGCTGTGCTTTGACCAGCAACACATTTTCAGCTGTGATCTCCAGCATCTGCAGACCTCATTTTTTACTCGATGGCTGTGAGTGAGACAGGTAGAGGGATCAAAGAAATAGACTTGCAGGAGTCTCAGCCCTTGTTCTTGTTTAACAGATTCAAGAGTTTTGCTCCCTGTGTGGATGGGTATGGGGAATTTAGGGAGGATGAACCGACTGAGTGCAGCACTGTGGTGCAGGGAGTCATTAAAGTTGAGGGGTGGGCAGGCGGAGAGGAGAGAAATGTTATTGTAATTGGGGAGATTATAGTTAGAGGCATAGATACTTTTCTCTGTGACCAGGATCGAGAGCCCTGAAGGTGTGTTGCCTGCCTGGTGCTCAGGTTCGGGATATCTCAACTAGGCTGCACTGGAACTTCGAGTGGGAGGCTAAATATCCAGTGGCCGTGGTCCATATAGATACCAACGACATAGATAAAACTAGGGCAGAGGTTCTGCTAAGAGTTTGAACAGCTGGGAGCAAAATTAGAAAGCAGAACCAAAAAGGTAATAATCTAAATTACCTGAACTAATTGGCACAGGGTTAATAAGATTAAGCAGGTAAATGCGTGGCTCAAAGACTGGTGTGAGAGAAATGGGTTTGAATTCATGTGACATTAGCACTGGCCGTTTAACTCTCTGCTCTTCTATATGCGTTCCCCCTACTTCAGAAAGTGAAATTTTGAACTCCTGTCTAAATGCCAATTTCTGAAGTTCAAACTCCTGCTCTTTCTCCCTTTCCTCTCTGTCCTTTTCTTGCTCTTCTCTCTTTCTCTCTCTTCTTCTTTTAATTGCAACTCCTTGTCTTTTGCCTCTCACTGAAGCTGCTTAATTTTCAATTGAATTTTAGCAAATTTAAATGCTGAGCTATAACTGTGATTATATCTCCTTTCCTCATGGAAGGGGGCAGCTGCAACTTCAGCTTGTCTGTTATTTCCAGCAGCTTGGCCTTAATTACCTTTTATAAATCCCCCAAGGTCACTTCTTGCACCCCCCAGAAAACTCTTGGTGCTTGAAAGAGCAATTGCTATTCCAAGCGGTGTTTAAACCAACCGAAATCAACATCCAGAACAAAAAACATTACACCTACCACCTGCTGCCTTCGAGTCCAGCAAACCTAATCCCAATTTGGAACTATAGAACAAACTATAGAACCCCAGGACTTGATCAGGTGTACCCTAGAATTCTGGGAGAAGCTGGGGAAGTGATTTCTGGGCTTCTTACTGAGATATTTATATCATTGATAGTCACAGGTGAGGTGCAAGAACACTGGAGGTTGGCAAACGTGGTGCCGCTATTTAAGAAAGGTGGTAAGGACAAGCCAGGGAACTATAGACCAATGAGCCTGATGTCAGTGATGGGCAGGTTGTTGGAAGGAATCCTGAGGGACATGTATTTGGAAAGGCAAGGACTGATTAAGGATAGTCAACATGGCTTTGTGCATGACAAATCATGTCTCACAAACTTGATTGAGTTTTTTTGAAAAAGTAGCAAAGAGGATTGATGAGGGCAGAGCGGTAGATATGATCCATATGGACTTCAGTAAGGCTTTCGACAAGGTTCCCCAAGTGAGATGGGTTAGCAAGGTTAGAATTCAGGGAGAACTAACTATTTGGATACAGAACTGGCTCAAAGGTAGAGGATAGAGGGTGTTGGTGAAGTGTTGTTTTTCAGACTGGAGGCCTGTGACCAGTAGAGTGCCACAAGGATTAGTGCTGGGTCCGCTACTTTTCATAATTTATATAAATGATTTGGATGTGAGTATAAGAAATGTAGTTAATAAGTTTGCAGATGACACCAAATGGAGGTGTAGTGGATAGCGAAGAAGGCAACCTCAGATTACAACGGGATCTTGATCAGTTGGGCCAATGGGCAAGGAGTGATAGATGGAGTTTAATTTAAATAAATGTGAGATGCTGCATTTTGCGAAAGCAAATCTTAGCAGGACTTATACACTTAATGGTAAGGTCCTAGGGAGTGTTGCTGGAGCTCAAACCTTGGAGTGCAGGTTCATAGCTCCTTGAAAATGGAGTCACAGGTAGGTAGGATAGTAAAGAAGGTGTTTGGTATGCTTTCTTTTTTTGGTCAGACTATTGAGTATAGGAGTTGGGAGGCCATGTTGCGGCTGTACAGGATATTGGTTAGGCCACTGTTGGAATACTGCACGCAATTCTGGTCTCCTTCCTATCGGAAAGATGTTGTGAAACTTGAAAGGGTAAGGGTTCAGAAAAAAACTACAAGGATGTTGCCAGGGTTGGAGGATTTGAGCTAAAGGAAGAGGTTGAATACCCTCGAGCATCGGAAGCTGAGGGGTGACCTTATGGAGGTTTATAAGATCATGAGGAGCATGGATAAGATAAATAGACAAAGTCTTTTTCCTGTGGTGGGGGAGTAGAGGGCATAGATTTAGGGCGAGAGGGGAAAGATATAAAAGAGACCTATGGGGCAACTTTTTCATCCAGAGGGTGGTACGTGTATGAAATGAGCTGTCGGAGGAAGTGGTGGAGGCTAATACAATTGCAACATTTAAAAGACATCTGGATGGGTAAATGAAGAGGAAGAGTTTGGAGGGATATGGGCCAGTTGATAGCAAGTGGGACTAGGTTAAAAACAATGACTGTAGACGCTGGAAACCAGATTCTGGATTAGTGGTGATTAGATTACTTACAGTGTGGAAACAGGCCCTTCGGCCCAACAAGTCCACACCAACCCGCCGAAGCGACAACCCACCCATACCCCTACATATACCCCTTACCTAACACTACGGGCAATTTAGCATGGCCAATTCACCTGACCCGCACATCTTTGGACTGTGGGAGGAAACCGGAGCACCCGGAGGAAACCCACGCAGACACGGGGAGAACGTGCAAACTCCACACAGTCAGTCGCCTGAGGCGGGAATTGAACCCAGGTCCCTGGCGCTGTGAGGCAGCAGTGCTAACCACTGTGCCACCGTGCCGCCCCAGCATCCGAGGACCAGTTGCTGCCTGAACTGCTGTGCTCTTCCAGCACCACTAATCCAGCAAGTGGGACTAGTTTGGGTTGGGATATCTAGTCAGCATGGATGAGTTGGACCAAAGAGTCTGTTTCCATGCTGTACATCTCTATGATTCTAAATCCCACAAAGAGCCCCAATCTGTTGTGGACCAGGCAAGACTCCCCTCTAGCAGAAATGGCAGTGCAGGGAGAGGACTATCCCTCCTGCATGATGTTTGAGCTGAGAGATGCCATTAGTGTCCCAAAAAGTACATCTGCAGGAAATGCATCCAACTCTTGCTCCTCCAAGACCGTGTTAGGGAACTGGGGTGGGAGCTGGATGAACTGGGAGCTGGGAGGCAGAGGCTGTGATAGATTAGAATTACAGGAAAGCAATTGCTCTTAGGCATGAAGAAAGCTGGGCCACTGTTCAAAGGGGGAGAAACCAGTCAGTGGAAGGATCCCCTGTGGTCATTCCCCTGAAAAAGAAGTATACCATTTTGGATACTATTGGGGGGGGATGACTTACCAAGGGTATGCAATGGGGTGCAGGTCTCTGGGACTGAGTCTGTCCCTGTTGCGCAGAAGGGAAAGAGGGAATGGAGGAGAGTGTTAGTCATTGGGGACTCAATAGTTAGACGGTCAGAAAGAAGTTTTGTTGGGTGCGAAAGAGACTCACGGTGTGTTGCCAAGGTCTGTGATGTCTTGGATCGTGTCTTTGGGGTCCTGAAGGGAGAGGGTGACCAGCCCCAAGTCATGGTCCACTTAGGTACCAACGACATTGATAGAAAGAGGGATAAGGATGTAAGGCAGGATTTCAGGGAGCTAGGGTGGAAGCTGAGAGCTAAAACAAACGGAGTTGTTATCTCTGTTACCCGTGCCACGTGATAGCGAGGCAAGGAACAGGGAGAGATATCAGCTGAACACGTGGCCGCAGGGATGGTGCAGGAGGGAGGGTTTCAGGTACTTGGATAATTGGGGCTCATTTTGGGGAAAGTGAGACCTCTACAAACAGGATTTTGTTCACTTGAACCAGAGAGGTAGTAATATCCTGGGTGGGAAATTTGCTGGTGCTATTCGGATGGGTTTAAACTAGCTCAGCAGGGGGATGGGAACCTGAGGTGTAGTTCCAGTACACAGGAGGATGAGAGTAGAAAGGGCATGGATAGGATTTCATGGTCACAGGAATGTGCTGGCAGACAGCAAGCTAGTTTGAAGCGTGTCTACTTCAACTCAGAAGTATCCAAAATAAGGTAGGTAAGCTTGCAGCTTGCATAGGTACCTGGAACTTCGATGTTGTGGCCATTTTGCAGACATTGATAGAGCAGGGTCAGGAATGGATGTTGCAGGTTCTAGAGTTTAGATCTTTCATTAATAACAGGCAGGTTGGTAAAAGAGAAGGAGGTGTAGCCTTGT
Source organism: Hemiscyllium ocellatum (assembly GCF_020745735.1). NCBI lineage: Eukaryota > Metazoa > Chordata > Chondrichthyes > Orectolobiformes > Hemiscylliidae > Hemiscyllium > Hemiscyllium ocellatum. The sequence continues at coordinate 923,621 of NC_083435.1, read as the reverse complement.
TAGTCAAGGATGGTATAACGGTGGGTGAAAGAATATTTGACGAGGACTCGTCTACTGAGGTAGTATGGGCTGATGTTAGAAACAGGAGAGGAGAGGTCACACTGCCGGGAGTTTTTGTAGGCCTTTGCTGAGTTCCAGGGAAGTGGAGGAGAGGATCGGCAAAATGATTCCGGGTAGGAGTGAAAGGATCAGGGTGGTCATTATGGGGGACTTTCACTTCCCCAATAATGAGTGGAAATGCTATAACTCTAGTATGTCGGATGTATCAGTTTTTTTCCAATGTGTGCAGGAGGATTTTCTGACACAGTATATCGAAGGGCCGACAAGAGCTGAGGCCACACTGGATCTGATGTTTGGTAATGAACTAGGCCAGGTGTTTGATTTAGTGGTATTTGAGCACTTTGGAGACAGTAACCACAATTCCGTTACATTTAGCTTAACAATGAAAAGGGATAGGTTCCATGCCACAGGGCAAGAGTTACCAATGGGGAAAGGGCAATTATAATGCAATTAGGCAAGACTTAGGAGGGATAGAATGGGGTAGCAAAATGCAGGGGATGGGTACAATCGAAATGTGGAGCTGGTTTAAGGAACAGATATTGTATGTCCTCGATAGGTATGTCCCTGATAAGGTAAGGGAGCCATGGCTTACTACAGAAATTGCATCTCTTGTTAAGTGGACGAAGGAGGCTTATGTGACGATGAATTGAGATGGTTCAGATGAGGCGATGAAGAGTTACAGGTTAGCTAGGAAGGATTTAAAGAGAGAGTTAAGAAGTGCAAAGAGAGGACATGAGCAGTCTTTAGCAAATAGAATAAAGGAGAACCCTAAATCCTTCTGTAGGTATGTGAGGAATAAAAAGATGACTAGGGTAGGAAGAGGGCCAGTCAAAGACAGAAGTGGGAAGTTGAAGGTGGGCCCTATGGGAGACCGGCGAGGTGCTAAACGAATATTCCTCATCGGTTTTCATTCAGGAAAAGGAGAATATTGTAGAGGAGAAAAATGAGATATGAAATATTAGAGTAGAAAGGATCGAGGTTAGTTATGAAGAGGCGCTATCAATTCTAGAAGGAGTGAAAGTAGATAAGTTCCCTGGGCCATATGAGATTTATCCAAGGATTCTGTGGGAAGCTTGGGAGGAGATGGCAGAGCCTTTGGCTTTGATCTTTGAGTGCTCATTATTTACAGATTTAGTACCAGAGGACTGGAGGATTGCAAATGTTATGCCCTTGTTCAAGAAGGGCAGTAGAGATGGCCCAGGTAATTATAGACCAGTGAGCCTTAAGTCAGATGTAGAAAAGGTTTTGGAAAGGATTATAAGAGATAGGATTTATAATCATCTAACAAGCAACAGTTTGATTGGAAATAGTCAACATGGTTTTGTCAAGGGCAGGTCATGTCTCATAAACCTCATTGAGGTTTTTGAGAAGGTGATCAAGCATGTGGATGAGATTACAGCAGTTGATGCAATGTACATGGACTTCAGTAAAGCCTTTAATAAGGTTCCACATGGTAGGCTGCTGGAGAAAATGCAGAGGCATGGGAGTCAGGGTGATTTAGCAATTTGGGTTAGAAACTGGCTTTCTGAAAGAAGACAGTGAGTGGTGGTTTTTGGAAAATATTCAGCCTGGAGTCCAGTTACTCGTGTTGTGCCACAAGAATCTGGTTTGGGACTATTGTTGTTTGTTATTTTTATAAATGACTTGGATGCAGGCATAGGTGGATGGGTTAGTAAGTTTGAAGATGACACTAAAGTCGATGGAGTGGTGCACAGTGTGGAAGAATGTTGCAGGTTGCAGGGGGACTTGGATAATCTGCAGAATTGAGCTGAAAGGAGTTCAGCGCAGATAAATGTGAGGTGATTCACTTTGCGAAGAATAACAGGAAGGCAGAATACTGGATCAATGTAAAAATTCTTGGCAGTGTGGATGTGCAGAGGGATATTGGAATCCATGTTCATAAATCCCTGAAAATTGCAACTCAGTTTGATAGTGCTGTTAAGAAGGCATATGGTGTGTTAGGTTTTATTGATAGAGGGGCTGAAAATTTGTTGCTGAAAAAGCGCAGCAGGTCAGGCAGCATCCAAGGAGCAGGGGAATCGATGTTTCGGGCATGAGCCCTTCTTCAGAATCCTCGCAGGTGTGAGACACAGTGAGAGACATTCCTGAAGAAGGGCTTATGCCTGAAACGTCGATTCTCCTGCTCTTTGGATGCTGCCTGACCTGCTGCGCTTTTCCAGCAACACATTTTCAGCTCTGATCTCCAGCATCTGCAGTCCTCACTTTCTCCTCCTTTATTGATAGAGGGATTGAGTTCTGGAGTCGTAATGTCATGCAACCAATCAAAACACTAGTGTGGCCTCACTTGGAATATGGCGTGCCGTTCTGGTTGCTCCCTCATAGGAAGGATGTGGAAGCATTGGAAATCTTGCAGAGGAGACTGACGAGGATGTTGCCTGGTCTGGATGGAAGGTCTTATGAAGAAAGGCTGAGAGACTTGGGTCTGTTCTCATTGGATAGAAGAAGGCTGAGAGGGGATTTGATAGAAACATACAAGATGATCAGAGGATTAGGTAGGGTAGACGGTGAAAGTCTTTTTCCTGTGATGATGATGTCAGCTTGTACGAGGAGGCATAACTACAAATTGAGGGGTGATAGATTTAAGACAGATGTCAGAGGGAGGTCCTTTACTCAGAGAGTGGTAAGGGCGTGGAATGCCCTGCCTGCCAATGTCGTTAACTCGACCACTTTAGGGAGATTTAAACAATCCTTGGATAAGCACATGGATGATGATGGAATAGTGTAGGGGGATGAGCTTAGATGATTTCACAGGTCAGTGCAACATCGAGGGCCAAAAGGGTTGTTCTACACTGTATTGATCTATGTTCTAAAACATTTCAAGAAAGTATTCCTGACCCGAACTTTGCCAGTTATTTTAAACAAGTGGGATTATTACACATTGGATAGACTACACCTGGGCAGGACTGGAATCAATGTCCTTTGGGCTGCTTTTGCTTACACTGTTGGGGAGAGTTTAAACTAATGTGGCAAGGGGATGGGAATCAAATGAGGTGGTTAGCGGACAGTAAGCAGGTAGTAACTAAAGCCTGTAAGGAATCAGATAATGAAGTCAGTGTGACTAAGCGAATTAGTAGGTAGGGAGCAGATGATGAATGCAGAGGGACAAGTGGTCTGAGGTGCATTAGTTTTAACGCAAGAAGTATAGTAGGTAAGGCAGATGAACCTAGGGCTTGGATTAGTAACTATGAGTATGATGTTATTGTTATTACTGAGACTTGGTTGAAGGAAGGGCAAGATTGGCAACTAAATATCACAGGATATTGATGCTTCAGGTGGGATAGTGAGGGAGCTAAAAGGGGTGACGGAGTTGCATTACTGGTCAGGGAGGATATCACAGCTGTGCTGAAGGTGGGTACTATGCAGGACTCGATCAATGAGCAAATAGAGCTGAGCAATAGGAAGGGGCTGTACTACAGGCTTCCCAATAGCAAGCATGAGGTAGAAATACAATTATGTAGACAAATTGTGGAACGATGTAGAAGCAGCAGGGTGGTGGTGATGGCAGATTTTAGTTTTCCCAACACTGACTGGGATTCACTTCGTGTTAGAGGTTTAGATGGAGCAGAATTTGTAAGGAGCATCTAGGAGGGTTTTACAGAACAGGATGTAAATGTGTGAAGGGAAGGGGCGATACTGGACCCGGTGTTACAGAATGAGTCCGGCCAGGTGGTTGAAGTTTCAGTCGGGGCTTATTTTGGCAATAGTGATCACAATTCCATAAGTTTTACAGTACTCATGGACAAAGACGAGAGTGGTCCTAAAGGAAGAGTGCTAAATTGGGGAAAGGCCAACTATAGCACAATTCGGCCAGAGCTGGGGAATGTGGATTGGGAGCAGCTGTTTGATGGTAAATCCACATTTGATATGTGGCTTTTAAAGGGAGCTTGATTAGCGTGAGGACAGACATGTCCATGTGAAAATGAAGGATAGAAATGGCAAGATGAGGGAACCATAGTTGTAAAATTCTAAAGAACCATAGGTAAAATTGTGAGAGTAGCTAAGAGGAAAAGGGAAGCATATGTAAGGTCTAGGCAAAAGTGAGGACTGCAGATGCTGGAGATCGGAGTCTAGATTAGAGTTGTGCTGGAAAAGCGTAGCAGGTCAGGCAGCATCCAAAGAGTAGGAGAATCGACATTCCTGATGAAGGGCTTTTGCCCAAAACATTGAATCTCCTGCTCCTTGGATGCTGCCTGACCTGCTGTGCTTTTCCAGCACCACTCTAATCTATACATAAAGTCTAGGTGAATGAAAACAGACGCAGCTTTGGAAGAATATCGGAAAAGTAGGACCAATCTGAAACGAGGAATTAAGAGGGCTAAAGGGAGTCATGAAATATCTTTAGCAAACAGGGTTAAGGACAATCCCAAAACCTTTTATTTGTATATAAGGAGCAAGAGGATGACTAGAGAAAGGTTTGGCCTACTCAAGGACAAAGGAGGAAAGTTATGCATGGAGTCAGAGAAAATGGGTGAGATTCTTAATGAGTACTTTGCGTTGGTATTTAGCGAGGAGAGGGACGTGATGGATTTTGAAGTTAGGGATAGATGCTTGATTGCTCCAGGTCAAGTCAGCATAAAGAGGAAGGAAGTGTTGGGAATTCTTAGAGGCATTAAGGTGGACAAGTCCCCAGGTGCGGATGGGATCTATCACAGGTTATTGAGGGAAGCGAGAGAGGAAATAGCTGGGGCCTTAACAGATATCTTTGCAGCATCCTTGAACACGGGTGAGGTCCCAGAGGACTGGAGAATTGCTCATGTTGTCCACTTATTTAAGAAGGGTCACATAGATGATCCAGGTAATTATAGACAGGTGAACCTGACATCAATGGTAGGGAGTCTGGTTGAAGATTTGTAGCTCGGGTGTCCGTTGTTGTGGTTGTGTTCGCCGAGCTGGAAGTTTTTGCTGCAAACGTTTCGTTCCCTAGCTAGGGAACATCATCAGTGCTATTGGAGCCTCCTGTGAAGCGCTGCTTTGATGTTTCTTCCGGTATTTATAGTGGTTTGTTCTTGCCGCTTCCGGGTGTCAGTTTCAGCTGTAGTGGTTTGTATATGGGGTCCAGGTCGATGTGTCTGTTAATGGAGTTTGTGGATGAATGCCATGCCTCTAGGAATTCCCTGGCTGTTCTCTGTCTGGCTTGTCCTATGATGGTAGTGTTTTCCCAGTCAAATTCATGTTCCTGGTTGTCTGAGTGTATGGCTACTAGGGATAGCTGGTCGTGTCATTTTGTGGCTAGCTGATGTTCATGGATGCGGATTGTTAGCTGTCTTCCTGTTTGTCCTATATAGTGTTTTGTGCAGTCCTTGCATGGTATTTTGTAAACTACGTTAGTTTGGCTCGTGCTGGCTATTGGGTCCTTTGTTCTAGTGAGTTGTCTGAATGTGGAAGTTGGCTTGTGTGCTGTTATGAGTCCTAAGGGTCGCAGTAGTCTGGCTGTCAGTTCTGAGACGCTCCTGACGTATGGTAGTGTGGCTAGTCCTTTTGGTTGTGGCATGTCCTCGTTCCGTGGTCTATCTCTTAGGCATCTGTTGATAAAGTTGCGTGGGTATCCGTTTTTGGCGAATACCTTGTATAGGTGTTCCTCTTCCTCTTTTCGCAGTTCTGGTGTACTGCAGTGTGTTGTAGCTCTTTTGAATAGTGTCCTGATGCAGCTTCGTTTGTGTGTGTTGGGGTGGTTACTTTCATAGTTTAAGACTTGGTCTGTGTGTGTTGGTTTCCTGTGTACCCTTGTGGTGAATTCTCCGTTGGGTGTTCTTTCTACTAACACGTCTAGGAATGGGAGTTGGCTATCCTTTTCCTCTTCTATCGTGAATCGTATTCCTGTGAGTGTGGCGTTGATGATTCGGTGTGTTTTTTCTATTTCTGTGTTTTTGATGATTACAAAGGTGTCATCGACGTATCTGATCCAGAGTTTGGGTTGGATTTGTGGTAGGGCTGTATGTTCTATCCTTTGCATAACTGCCTCTGCGCGCTTTTATAAGAATAAAAACCTTCCCAGCTAAGCTAGCGCGACACCAGCTTCCGGGACCACTAGGCGCTTAAAAAAAACTTTAAATTTTAACCATTAAAAAAAAATAACTGGACTATACCGCGACTTAATAAAAACACCACCAGACAGCCGTTACCTGCTCCACCGAGAGTCTTATTTTGAAACTTAAAAGCCTTTTGCCTGAAGTAGTGTCTGTTAGCTATAATCAAATCAGCTCTAAAACCCCTCAACTTAGACTTTACAGAGTCTGTGCCTTTTATAACCTCTCTGAAAATAAACAAAGACACTGTAACTTTGTTAAAGGAGCAGCATCACCACAAAGCACACTGGACAAATGAATGACGAGAAGAGGGATGGTTAATACAGGACTGAAAGTTGTTATATCTGAATGTGTGCAGTATAAGGCATAAGGTAAATGAGCTTGTGGTGTGGATTGAAATTGGCAGGTTTGGCGTGATCAAGAATGTGGCGCTGGAAAAGCAGGCCAGGCAGTTTCCAAGGAGCAGGAGAATCAACGGTTCATGCATAAGTCCTTCATCTTATGCTCGAAACGTCGATACTCCTGTTCCTCAGATGCTGTCTGGCCTGCTGTGCTTTTCCAGGGCCACACTCACAACTCTGCTGTTCAGCATTTGCAGTACTCACTTTCTCCTAGGTACGGCATGGTGGGCATCACGGAGACATGAGTGCAAGGCGATCAGGATTGGGAACTGAATTTTAAGGATTTCCATCCTATTGAAAAGATAGGCAGGTGGGCAGAGGTGGTGGGGTTGTCTTATTAGTAAGAAATGAAACTAAATCAATGGTAAGAAACAAAGTGGGGTCAGATGGTGTAGAATCTGTGTGGGTAGAATTGAGGAATTGCAAAAATTTGAAAAAAACGTAGAGGGAGAGTTATGTGCAGTGGTCTAGAGCTGGGGTGCAAGATACACCAGGAGATAGAAAAGATGTGTAGGAAAGGCAAAGTTACAGTGATTATGAGGAATTTCAATTTGCAGGTGGACTGGGAAAATCATGTTAGTAGTGGATTGCAAGAAAAGGAATTTGTGGAATATCTGTATGATATCTTTTTGGAGCAGATTGTGTTGGAGCCCACAAGGGAAATGGCAATACTGGATGTAACGTGCAATGAGGCAGACTTGATAAGGGATCCTAAGGTGAAGGAGGCTGTGGTCATGATATGATTGAATTTACTCTGCAATTTGAGAGAGAGAAAATAGAATCAGTGCTAATGGTGTTACAGCTGAATAAGGGCAACTACAGACGGATGATGGAGGAACTGAGTAGAATTGACTGGGGGAGAGGCCAAGAAGGAAAGACAGTGGAACAGCAATGGCAGGAGTTTCTGGGAGTAATCCAGGAGACACAACAGAGATTCATTCTGAGACAAAAAAAAACACATGGTACAGGGAGGATGAGGCAACCATGGCTGATGAGGGAAGTTATGATAGCATGAAAGCAAAAGACAAAGCATATAATGTGATGAGGTGCAGTGGGAAACTAGAGGATTGGGAAGGTTACAGAGGGCAACAAAAAACAAAAAAGGAGGGAGAAGATTAAATATGAGGGTAAGCTAACCAGTAAAATAAAGGAAAACTGTACGAGTTTCTTTAGATATATAAAGGGCAAAAGTGGACATTGAGCCAGCTGGACGATAGGAGAAAGTGAGGTCTGCAGATGCTGGAGATCAGAGCTGAAAATGTGTTTCTGGAAAAGCGCAGCAGGTCAGGCAGCATCCAAGGGGCAGGAGAATCGACGTTTCGGGCATGAGCCCTTGGGCTGACCTGCTGCGCTTTTCCAGCAACACATTTTCACCAGCTGGACGATACTACTGTAGAGATAGTAGTGGGGAACAAAGAAATGGCTGAGGAGCTGAATAATTATTTTGCATCTGTCTTCACATTCAAAGACGAACAATATCACATATCATTTCCACCACAAATTCACCTACACCTCCACACACATCATTTACTGCATCCGTTGCAACCAATGTGGCCTCCTCCATATTGGGGAGACAGGCCACCTACTTGCGGAACGTTTCAGAGAACACATCTGGGACACCCGGACCAACCAACCCAACCACGCCGTGGCTCAACACTTCAACTCCCCCTCCCACTCCACCAAGGACATGCAGGTCCTTGGACTCCTCCATCGCCAGAACATAACAACACGACGGCTGGAGGAAGAGCGCCTCATCTTCCGCCAGGAACCCTCCAACCACAAGGGATGAACTCAGATTTCTCCAGTTTCCTCATTTCCCCTCCCCCCACCTTGTCTCAGTCCCAACCCTCAAACTCAGCACCACCTTCCTAACCTGCAATCTTCTTCCTGACCTCTCCGCCCCACCCCCACTCCGGCCTATCACCCTCACTTTAACCTCCTTCCACCTATCGCATTTCCAACGCCCCTCCCCCAAGTCCTTCTTCCCTACCGTTTATCTTAGCCTGCTTAACAAACTCTCCTCATTCCTGAAGAAGGGCTCATGCCCAAAACGTCGATTCTCCTGCTCCTTGGATGCTGCACCTTTCCAGCAACACATTTTCAGCTCTGATCTCCAGCATCTGCAGTCCTCACTTTCTCCTAATAAATTAAGGCAGCCTGGCGCAGTTTTATCTAGCAACACGGAGGTTAAAAGCTTCTGTTCCATGCAGAAATGGCACAATTACATTCGAAAATGTTTTTTAAGAGACAGCACAGCCTTAATTACAAGAAGACTTCAATATGCAGGTGGACTGGGTAAATAATGTTGCTAGTGGATCCAAAGAAAGGGAATTCATGGAATGCTTACAGGATGGCTTTTTGGAACAGCTTGTCATGGAGCCCACAAGGGAGCAGGCTATCCTGGACCTAGTGCTTTGCAATGAACCAGACTCTATAAAAGATCTTAAAGTAAGGGAACCCTTAGGAAGTAGCGATCATAATATGGTAGAGTTCAGTCTGGAGTTTGAAAGAGAGAAGGCAAAATCGGATGTAATGGTGTTACAGTTAAATAAAGGTAATTATGAGGGCATGAGAGAGGAACTGACAAAAATAGACTGGAAGCAGAGGCTAACTGGGAAGACAGTAGAGCAAAAATGAAAGGAGTTTGTAGGTATAATTGAGGACACTATCCAGAGGTTCATCCCCAAGAAAAGAAAGATTATCCGGGGAGGGATTAGACAATCATGGCTGACAAAGGAAGTCAGGAAATGTATTAAAGAAAAAGAGAGACCCTATAAAGTGGCTAAGAACAGTGAGAAATCAGAAGTTTGGGAAGGATACAAAAACAAACAGAGGATAACAAAGAGTGTAATAAGAAATGAGAGAATCAAATATGAAGGTAGGCTAGCCAGTAATATTAGAAATGATAGTAAAAGTTTCTTTCAGTACATAAGAAGCCTAGTGATGGGAGATAAGGAAATAGCAGGAGAACTTAACAAGTACTTTGCGTCAGTTTTCACAGTGGAAGACATGAGTAATATCCCAACAATTAAAGGGAGTCACGGAGCTGAGTTGAGTATGGTTGCCGTTACGAAAGAGATAGTGCTAGAAAAGTTAAAAAGCCTTAAAATTGAAAAATCTCCTGGCCCCGATGGGATACACTCTAGAGTTCTGAGAGAGGTGGCTGAGGAAATAGCGGAGGCGTTGGTTGAGATCTTTCAAGAGTCACTGGAGTCAGGAAAGGTCCCGGATGATTGGAAGATGGCTGTTGTAACCCCCTTGTTCAAGAAAGGATCAAGACAAAAGATGGAAAATTATAGGCCAATTAGCTTAACCTCGGTTGTTGGTAAAATTCTAGAATCCATCATTAAGGATGAGGTTTCTAAATTCTTAGAAGAGCAGAGTCTGATTAGAACAAGTCAACATGGATTTAGTAAGGGGAGGTCATGCCTGACAAACCTGTTGGAATTCTTTGAAGAGGTGACAAGTAGGTTAGACCAGGGAAACCCAGTGGATGTGGTCTATCTAGACTTTCAAAAGGCCTTTGATAAGGTGCCACACGGGAGGCTGCTGAGCAAGGTGAGGGCCCATGGTGTTCGAGGTGAGCTGCTGGGATGGATTGAGGATTGGCTGTCTAACAGAAGGTAGAGAGTTGGGATAAAAGGTTCTTTTTCGGAATGGCAGCTGGTGACGAGCGGTGTGTTGGGGCCACAGCTATTCGCATTATATATTAATGATTTGGATGAGGGGACTGGACGCATTCTAGCGAAGTTTGCCGATGATACGAAGTTAGGTGGACAGGCAGGTAGTACTGAGGAAGTGGGGAGGCTACAAAAGGATCTAGACAGTTTGGGAGAGTGGTCCAGGAAATGGCTGATGGAATTTAACGTGAGCAAGTGAGAGGTCTTGCACTTTGGCAAAAAGAATAAAAGCATAGACTACTTTCTAAATTAGTAAAGCCAAAGTATAAAGGGATCTGGGAATGCTAGTCGAGGATTCTCTAAAGGTAAAAATGCAGGTTGAGTCCATGATTAAGAAAGCGAATGCAATGTTGTCTCTTATCTCAAGAGGGTTGGAATATAAAAGCCGCGATGTGCTACTGAGACTTTATAAAGCTCTGGTTAGGCCCCATTTGGAGTACTGTGTCCAGTTTTGGTCCCCACACCTCAGGAAGGACATACTGGCACTGGAACGTGTCCAGCGGAGATTCACACGGATGATCCCTGGAATGGTAGGTCTAACATATGAGGAACGGCTGAGGATCCTGGGATTGTATTCATTGGAGTTTAGAAGATTAAGGGGAGACTTAATAGAGATGTACAAGATAATACATGGCTTGGAAAGGGTGGACGCTAGGAAATTGTTTCCATTAGGCGAGGAGACTAGGACCCGTGGACACAGCCTTAGAATTAGAGGGGGTCAATTCAGAACAGAAATGCGGAGACATTTCTTCAGCCAGAGGGTGGTGGGCCTGTGGAATTCATTGCCACGGAGTGCAGTGGAGGCCGGGACGCTAAATGTCTTCAAGGCAGAGATTGATAGATTCTTGTTGTCTCAAGGAATTAAGGGCTACGGGGAGAACGCTGGTAAGTGGAGTTGAAATGCCCATCAGCCATGATTGAATGGCGGAGTGGACTCGATGGGCCGAATGGCCTTACTTCCACTCCTATGTCTTATGGTCTTAAGACCAATCGAATGTAATAAGATAACATGATTTACAGCGGGTTAATCCAGTGATTTTTCCTCGGAAAGTGTTCTTAATTACAAGAAAAGTCCAATCAACTGTAATATGGTGACATGATTAACAGCAGCTAATCCAATGACATTTGCTGAGAAACAGATTGTTTTACTCACAAAATCATCCCATCCTTGCTAGTTCAAGGTTAGTTCAAATACCAAATCACTGTCTTATGATTCATATTATGAAAACTCCATTGTTTTCTCTTATCTCTAAATACAACCAACTCAGCAAAGCATCCGTTCAAGTTCACAGTGTCAAAGAAAAATCTAAAGCCATTTTCGTTATGTTATTTTAAATTGAAAAGCCATTTTGTGGTTAATAAAAATCTACATATACTTATTGCTTCTGGCAACAGCCTAAATTCAAGGCTACTGAGTAAGACAAGGGCCCATGGTAAGGTGCTCACATTTGTGCGAAGATTTGTAGCTCGGGTGCTTGTTGTAGTGGTTCTGTTCGCCAAGCTGGAAGTTTTGATTGCAAACGTTTCGTCCCCTGGCTAGGAGACATCATCAGTGCTCTGGAGCCTCCTGCGAAGCGCTTCTTTGATGTTTCTTCCGGCATTAATATTGGTCTGTTCTTGCCGCTTCCGGGTGTCAGTTTCAGCTGTCCGCTGTAGTGATTGATATATTGGGTCCAGGTCGATGTGTCTGTTGATGGAGTTTGTGGATGAATGCCATGCCTCTAGGAATTCCCTGGCTGTTCTCTGTCTGGCTTGCCCTATGATAGTAGTGTTTTCCCAGTCGAATTCATGTTGCTTGTTGTCTGAGTGTGTGGCTACTAGGGATAGCTGGTCGTGTCGTTTCGTGGCTAGTTGGTGTTCATGTATGCGGATTGTTAGCTGTCTTCCTGTTTGTCCTATATAGTGTTTTGTGCAGTCCTTGCATGGTATTTTATAAACTACATTAGTTTTGCTCATGTTGGGTATTGGCTCCTTTGTTCTAGTAAGTTGTTGTCTGAGCGTGGCTGTTGGTTTGTGTGCCGTTATGAGTCCTAGGGGTCGCAGTAGTCTGGCTGTCAGTTCTGAAATGCTCCTGATGTATGGTAGTGTGGCTAGTCCTTTTGGTTGTGGCATGTCCTCGTTCCGTGGTCTATCTCTTAGGCATCTGTTGATAAAGTTGCGCGGGTATCCGTTTTTGGCGAATACCTTGTATAGGTGTTCCTCTTCCTCTTTTCGCAGTTCTGGTGTACTGCAGTGTGTTGTAGCTCTTTTGAATAGTGTCCTGATGCAGCTTCGTTTGTGTGTGTTGGGGTGGTTACTTTCATAGTTTAGGACTTAGTCTGTGTGTGTTCTTTTCCTGTGTACCCTTGTGGTGAATTCTCCGTTCGGTGTTCTCTGTACTATCACGTCTAGGAATGGGAGTTGGCTATCCTTTTCTACTTCTCTCGTGAATCGGATGCCTGTGAGTGTGGCGTTGATGATTCGGTGTGTTTTTCTATTTCCGTGTTTTTGATGATTACGAAAGTGTCATCGACATATCTGACCCAGAGTTTGGGTTGAATTTGTGGTAGGGCTGTTTGTTCTAACCTTTGCATAACTGCCTCTGCTATGAGTCCCGAGATTGGTGATCCCATGGGTGTTCCGTTGATTTGTTCGTATATCTGATTGTTGAATGTAAAGTGTGTAGTGAATGACGAAAGAATCAAATCCTTCCACAACGTGTCAGGTACAGACCACCAGTCAATAATCCACAAGCCAGGTGTTAGGACGGGCTACCGTCCCCGTGTTCGTTTGAAGGAGAGAAACACTGGATCTGATTCAAAATATAACCTGGTTTAATGAGAGAGAGCCGTACAAAATACAGTGAGATTTGCTGCTCACTGGAGAAAGCGCCTTCTGATCTATTGTTCTCTTTGTCTAGCTTTTTAGCCCCCTCGCATCCCAGTGCTACATCCTTATTTGGTAGGATACGGTATACTCTTATGGGATTGGTCCCAAAGCTGATAACATTCTGTTATCTCAGTATGAGCTACGTGCAATCTAACACGGTTTCAATGTCCTGTTATCTGTTCACCCTCCCTGGGGCCTCTTCATGCCATCAGCTTTTCAGTCTGTTCTTAGTGTAACATAATGGCTTACTGTTGTCTAGTGAAGCTAACAAGTTCCAGACTTGCTAATACTACCTTACGTGAGCACTACCTAACAATAAAGTTTCTTACACTGCCTAACCTTAATAATGGATCCCAACACTCCCTCCCTTGGCCTCGAAAGAGGCCACACAAAATACAGCAGTTCGCGCGCAGCAGTCAGGACCCGGACGGTCGGTGAGCGCCCCTCCGTCGCTCCTTTGCAAGACCGACCATTTAGCTAAACCCGGCTTGTCTGACTCTAGGGAGACATAGTTATAGGGGATAGGAGTCCCTAAGCAGCATACAACTACACAAAGCATTCCGCACCGCAAAATCGCTACTCTATGCGCCTCTCCAGTTCGCATACAATCGTTAAGGCACGAGAAGCAGTGAAATAATACATAACAGACATAAGCACTCAAAAGTTGTAAACATATACAAAAAGCCACCTCAAAACCAACAAAACGATTACTGAGTATGATAACAAAAGCGAAGAGAACCAGAGGAAAACACAAAGTGGATGAGTTAGGACGCCTGCAGAATGAAGGTCTGCTGTCCAAAGAACACCCAATTGTACAACCTCCCAGTAAAATCGGTCGTATTATACCATGACATCTTAAAATAAATTTTCAAACTACTGACATAGTGTCAAATCTTTTTTGCAATAGGATTCAATGAGCTCTCCTTCCTTCCCAAAGGTTTGTTGTTAAGTCGGTTCTGGAAGATGACACAAAACTGGCATTTTCCTTTGTCAAAAATACGGTGAATACAATGTCAAACTGCTGGGTCCACGATTTTCCTTATATCAAGCTGCTTTGCAAGCCAGAAACTTGACCAGATTCCCGACACGGATACAAAAGCCAGGCATCTGTTAAAACCACATGACCACAGGACATTATTCTGAAGGTCAATGCACGACTGTGCCTGTCTTAGGTTGTCCCTCACTCGAGGAATCTTACCCGTCATTGGCTAACCAGTCACCTTCACTTGACCAATAAAAACCCACATCCATTTTACAGCTGTCAAGTACGGACACGGGCAGTGGTAACTGGCATATCATTGTGAACAGTGGCCGTCGAGACCAATCGAAGCCATTTAGGAATACCAGATGATGGCTAGGAATCTCTTGAGTGAACAATAGTCTCTTGAGTCTCGAGGCATATAGCACTTCACAATCTCTAACTGCAGCATAAAAGCACAAATTTACCTGTTTTCAATTTGAACGGGAAAGAGAGAGAAAAAAAATACACAACTAGGGGGTCTCTGCACCTCAGCCCTCACATTCTGAGGCCCTAATATGGGAAGGATTAGAAATGAGAGATACAGTTATAAAGTAAAATCATAAGTTGTCCCGTGCTTCTCTCTCAGGCATATCTCCTCCATTCCCTCTGATACCGATCCCGTAATCTTTCCATGGGGTGCCCCCATCACAGGCTCCTCCAGCACCGCTGCCTGGTATGCGGGTGGGGGGTTATCCTTTCCCGCCAGGGCATGGTCGATCATTCGTGTCACAAGCGTCCTGATACATGGTATACAACAACAACCACAGGTAATAAAGATAGCAACAGAGATGCATAAACCAAGAGCCAGCTGTCCCAGCACAGTTCCCCATCTACCGAATGTGCTATTCAGCCAATCTATCACTGGGTTTTTTAACCCCTGACTGCTCAGAAATGATGCCAGTTGTCGTTCCCCTCCATGTCGTTATCAAAAATCATAAGCGGAATGGCTCTTTCTTCCCTTTTTAGATCAGGACACTCCCGCCCAAAATGCCCTATCTTTCCACAATAATGGCATCCTGCCTGTGGAGACCTTCGTCTCTGCCCCTGTCGCTCAAACTCTCTATCAAATGCTCCTCCATGTCTCTCCCTACTCCCTTTCTTCCCTGCCCTACATGCTATCACTCGCTGCTCCGGTTGCTCACTTTTGGCTGCATTCTTCCCCTAATTACCTCATTAACCGCAGCTACCATCATTTACGCGTTCTGCTCCTGTCACTCGCCCTTTCTCTCTTTACAAACACTTTCTGTGCCCCTCCTAACAATGCGTGATGACAAAATGTTCAAGAACAAACCTTTCAGCTCAGTGAGTAAACTTAGAACCTGAGCTACTTATCTTCTCAAAAACTGCAAATACACTTCCTTTCTGAAAGATAGTCCTAATTTACTAAACTAGGCAAGATTCACCTGTGATCTGTTGTTGAATCTCAGAAGAGATTAGCGTCTGGTATTTGTACTGTAACCCACACCCATTATCCATTCACAAATTAATTACAGACCCATAAGCTCCTCCTTCAACAGGGGTAGGGTCATCTTCCAGTTTTTTGAAATCTTGTACTAAATTCATATCCAGTACTTAATAGTGAACAAGGGGAATAAGTCCCTTACTCTTAACCACAACTAAAATTTAGTGAATGAAAAGGCTAAAGTTAATCATAGCTGTCTTTGTACAGCCTACTAGGTATGTGTCCAGATGCTTAATAACGAAGACCTGTTCAAAGTATTAAAAAGGTTTTAGCCACCATCAGATCTGCATAATTGAAAAAATGAAGAGAAAGTGCTTGACTTGAAGTCTGTAGGAATATAAATGCAACATTTTAGTACACAGTGTTATATTACCAATATGGAAAAATCTATCTGATTTCTTATCTCATCTTTCCTAGAACCGTCATAACCAGGTTTGGAATTGTGGAATTAAAATTAGGTGTTTGACCACAGTTGTATTAGGAATTGGCACAAAATCTGTGTGACCAGGACTGAATCCCTCCTGTTAGTGAATAGCTGTGAAAAGTACTATATAACAAACAGAAATTTAAATCCAGACTTTGTAATGGAAAAATATAATATTACTCTATCATCCAAGCATTCTTAAGACTTAAAATTTATTCCTCTTCAGAAAATCCCATGTCCCTCTAGAACTAAATTTCGAATCAACCTTGTGCAAATAAACCATTTAGCAAAATTGATACCATAATGATTTCATTCACTGTAGAGTGCGAAGCTTGAATAGATAGAGTTTCAACACCCATTCCACGCAATAAGCTCAGCTCAGAATCTAAGCAAAACCGATGGCAGAATATTGGCATCTCAAAATCATTGATTACTGAGGCTAAAGCAGTAGCACGATGGATCATGTAAAAAATGCTTGCCTGCAGGTCTTAGAAAAGACAGACATAGAGACCTACTAAACTTCCCCCACAAAACTAAATATTAAATTGAGAGAGAAAAAAATGCTGTTTGATTATTTTGATAAACTGCGAACAACTCCGGATGGTGCAAATGTCTTGTTAACACAAACAAAAGATCGAGAAAATAGAAAAAATAACAAAACGCATTGAAGTAGAAAACCATCTGGAGAGGGAGGGAGGAAAGAACAGCAGCAGGTTTCACTTTCCGTAACACCATGCCTTCAACAGACGAGCGCTCCAGTATCCCCATATAAGTTTCCTTTTTTCCCTAGTAAATAGTATCTTTAAATTAGACATTAAACCAGCCCACATATACATACTGGGTTTTTATCATAGATTAATCTGTTCTGAAAATTCTATCAAATTCTCAACCAAGACCGTTATTTCCCCTTATATGTTCCGACCTCCCCACTAGTGAGGGGAACACACACTCACCTAATCTCCTCGTTTTCTATCGGTACTTTCCAAAGGGGACAAATCATTACGTTCTTCCATTTTCCTTTCTTCTAAGAAATATTGCAATGTCCTTAGATTCCCACATCCTTAAACACCAATTTACCAATTCATGCTTGTCTTACTTTAATGCCTGTAACTAACTTGTAAGCATATCTATATATTTACGTCCATTTATCCAGTATTCAATTTTCAAAATGTAAAATGCATACAGTTACCAATTTTGAAGACCATTGTGATTACTCAGTTTTAGTTCCCCATTTTAGATCCAAAATTAGTTTTCTTAAGTACTTCTGGTCAATCATTACTCAATTAAAATACTTTAGGTCGTAAAAATAATCAGAGCTGTCTTACAACAATTTGTCAATTCAAGTTAAAAACTTCTAACGCATGCACAATGGTCGAATCCAAGGTCACAGATAATAACCATGGAAACTTTCGTTTTTTACAATTACCCACTGTCGAACGAAACTTCGACTGTCCTTCATATATTGCTTTTATGTAAAAATAAAAGAGGTTAGTAAGAAAAGTAGTTAGGGAGTCATGACTCATAAAAGAACAGAAGTTATTAGCCTTAAAAAATCATGTTAAGCTCACATAAAAAGAAATCACTTTAAACAGCAGTCCTGGAACTCAAGCTCTAGAAACAAAAAACAAGAATTCAATCACCAAGCAAACAGATGCATCTAAATCATGTTAAGTTAACATAAAACGAAATCACTTTAAGCAGCAGTCCTGGAACTCAAGCTCTAGAAACAAAACTTACTCATTCAATCACCAACAAACCAATGTGCACTCAAACCAAATCACAAAGGGTTAAATGTTTTGCTAGCTATACATGCGCTCTCTCTCTGTTTGCACAGTCCTTTGTGAATCCCCTTACCCCTAACCCTTATTTCTCGCATTCCTTCTATCCGTCCTTCTCTTGGTTCCTCTTCCCTTTGTCTCCGTCACCTTCCCTTTTGCTTTATCTATCTCTGTTTGTTCTGAAGCTTCAGTTTGTTATTTTGGTTAAAAGAAAAATTAACTCTGTCTGCAACTTGACCATGAAGTCACTGTCAACATAATACTGGGTCCAGGGCACTACATATTTTGGCTCTATATTGTTTTAATTTTAAAAATATCTCAATGTCGCTTATACAACTGTGAATTAAACTCAATGGGAGTTCCCTAGCCAATCAGAGCTCTCCATTGCTGAATGGGAGTTCCTCGTCCAATAGAAAAAAAACACACACACACACCTGGCTGCCGCAGTCCATTGAAAAAAAAATCACAGAAATTCACACCCACTTGAGAAAAGCAATCAAACTGCCGGCTGTGCAAACAGAAACCCCTTGAAAAAAAATCATTATAAACCACAAGCAATTTCACCCCGGTGGCAATGGAAACCAGAGAGAAAAAAAAATTTGGAAGTCAATGACTGCCCAGACCATGCAGTATTTATACATTAAAACATATTCACAATTTATTTGGAAGTTGTACTTGCTATGAAGTGACACAGGGAGGACATAAAAGGGAACTTTATAGGTTCAGGAATTATACCAAAGTTCAAAGGTTTTTTTCTTGTAACGTTTTAAAAACTTTACTCACGCAAAATAGAGCGTCTGAGCTATAGCCAAATCCCACTATACAAATACTCTAATCTCTGGACTAGAAATTGCTTCGCTTATAATCCTTATCTGCAGTGACTGCAGCTTTAATATTTTATTTTGAAATTGAATCAACAATTAGTAATTTAGAACATTAATTATTAAAATCAGTTTGTATTTCATCACAGATTACTAAATTCCATATTAATTTAGTTGCATTATTGTCTTTATTCCTACAATATAGATATTTCAAGCTTTTTGGACCCTATCCAATAAGATGCACTCTAAACAAGATTTTTTTTTTGAATATTAATTTGTTTTCCGACGTGTTACCTGGTGTGATAAATTTTGAGCACGATTACCTGCTGTCTCTTCTATATTTATAAGAACATTGGAAGAGTTGGATGGAAAACTCTTTTTCTACTAGAACATATTCAAATTCACAAAAATTGCCAATACAAATAGTAATAAGTTTTACTTGGTATTTACATCATTTGTTATTCTAAATATGTACATTATGTATATCTGTATTTACAAGAAGGTTTATACAAAGTGCATAAACCGCATCTCATCAGGCTTTTTCAAAAAAATGCATAATCTTAGGGTCATGGAAATGAGAGATTCCTCGCAATCCCCACCTGTACTCCTCGGAGTACAATAAATCTAGTATTCCTTACATTTTTTTTATATTCTTTGCCGAGATCCAAAAACTCTTTTCTGCCTCTCCTGCCCTCTGGGGTCTTCTTTCATAACACCTCATTACTCTTTCACTTGCATAGTTGATTTAAAAGCCTGCCCCCCCTTGTTTCTGTTTCTATCTTTCTTTGTCACTATCTCCGTCGTTTCCCACTGTAAGCTGTTGTCAAAAATAAAGTTTCCTGCTGTCCACCTTTTAATACTTTCATTTAAACATAAAAATTTCTCCCAAAAAAAAAATGGGGATCAACCTTATCAGATACCACCTAATCTTTTCTCCCTCTCTCAATATCTATTAAAATTCTATCCTGAAAGAAAATCACGTTAAGCATTCATGAAATTATAATCAAAAATAGCACACTGAATCAAATGACAGGCAACAAATTTTAAACATAAAACTATTACCAAACAGATGAATTCAAGCCAAAGCACAAAGTGTTAAACTGCTTGTTAGCTGAGAATGCCTTCAGCCAGTCTCTCTCTCTTTCACACAGACACACTGCCGGCGCACACACCATGCACTCTCTCTCTCTCTCTCTAGGGCAACAATGCAAACTTCTCTCACAGACTTTCACACACAAACTCATCTTCTCTCACAAACTTTTACAAACACAGAAATACTTATACACACATACAGACGTTTACACACCCAGAGACTCTATCTTTCTCACAAACAAAGTCCCTCTCACACACACATACACACACACAGTCGCTCTGTCCGTAACTCTGTGCCTGTCTCTGTCCCCGGTCCTCTGTCTTTTGTCTCTCTCTCCACCACGGCACTCCTGGGTGTCGGGCGCACGAATGCACCACCTCGACTCCTGAGAAAGCCAGTCCCGATCAGCGCTTGTCCTCTGGTCAAGGGAAGTATATTTTACTCCCCAGTCCTTAGTGCAGGAGGGAAGCCTACGCTTTACCCGACTTCGTCTTGCGCGGGGGGAAGCCTACGCTTTACCCGACTTCGTTTTGCGCGGGGGGAAGCCTACGCTTTACCTGACTTCGTTTTGCGCGGAGGGAAGCTTAAGCTTTACCCGTAACAATACTTTCAGCGCCCACCTAGAGGACTTTTTCTCTTTAAAACACTAACCACCTCTAGGACTTCTAGTGCCCACCTAGAGGACTTTTTTTTTAAAACACTACCCACCTCTAGGACTTTCAGTGCCCACCTAGAGGACTTTTTTTTTAAAACACTACCCACCTCTAGGACTTTCAGTGCCCACCTAGAGGACTTTTTTTCAAAACAATAATACTCACCACCCCTAGGACTTTCAGAAACCGCGCGGCCGGGATGACCCTTCACCTAGGGGACTTTTCTTCATAAATAAACGGTCCGACTCTCCCTCGGGCTGCCAAGCCCACAATTTCGGTTGGCAAAGAGTTGTGAGACGCCGAGCAAATAAGAATTTAGCGTATTCAAATCCCTACTGGAGATCTTTTTTGAAAAAGGCGCCTCCGAGCCTGATTAGAAGTGGCCGGCCGTTCGGCGACCTCTCAATCCCTGCCAACAGGCGTGTCTCCACTCCCTCCACACGTTCGGGGTCACCAAATCTGTTAGGACGGGCTACCGTCCCCGTGTTCGTTTGAAGGAGAGAAACACTGGATCTGATTCAAAATATAACCTGGTTTAATGAGAGAGAGCCGTACAAAATACAGTGAGATTTGCTGCTCACTGGAGAAAGCGCCTTCTGATCTATTGTTCTCTTTGTCTAGCTTTTTAGCCCCCTCGCATCCCAGTGCTACATCCTTATTTGGTAGGATACGGTATACTCTTATGGGATTGGTCCCAAAGCTGATAACATTCTGTTACCTCAGTATGAGCTACGTGCAATCTAACACGGTTTCAATGTCCTGTTATCTGTTCACCCTCCCTGGGGCCTCTTCATGCCATCAGCTTTTCAGTCTGTTCTTAGTGTAACATAATGGCTTACTGTTGTCTAGTGAAGCTAACAAGTTCCAGACTTGCTAATACTACCTTACGTGAGCACTACCTAACAATAAAGTTTCTTACACTGCCTAACCTTAATAATGGATCCCAACACAGGGAAACAGCCAAGCAGAACGGACTCAGGATGATCCAGGTAATGATCACAGACGCTCACAACCGACTGCACAAATACAAACAAGAAATTGCATGCCAAAAGTCGTTAATTTCAAAGACCGCTAATCATGAATGGACCCGGACCATAGAACAGGCTGTCACTATAGGACAGAACAGGACAACACATTGCAAAAAAACGGCACTAAAAGAAAAACTGGCCAAACTAACACACAAAAAAGAGGACACTACAACACACACCTGGGTTAAAAACCCCTCCCACAGACAGCTCACAGACATGGAAAGAACTATACTGTCCAAGGGACTCAACTACAACCACAGGGACGCCAAGACAGCAGACTTCCTAGCAGCACTGGAATGCACACTCAGGAACAATGGACTGACTGAAGAGACACAACAAACAGTGAGACAAACGGTCGTACCTAAGATGATAAGAAAAAGACAAACACATAACCTCAACACCAAGGAGAGGGAAGCACTGAAAGCACTAAGAAATGATAAGAACATAATCATACTACCAGCAGATAAAGGCAGAATGACTGTCATCCTAGATAAATCAGACTACATCAAAAAAGCACAACACCTACTAGCAGATACCAACACTTACCAAATGAAGGATTCGGACCCCACACCACAACTCACCAATAGAATAAATAACACTCTAAGGAATCTACGAAAAAATGGACAGATAACCAAAGCGGACCATAGACAAAGAAGAAACCATGGTATCATTCGACGTGACGGCACCGTTCACTTCGATTGACAAAACCCTAGCCAGAGAAACAACAGCCAACCTACTGGACATACATAACAAAAACCAGGAGGCGGAACCTATCAACAAAGACGGCATACTTAAACTACTGGACTTATGCCTCACTACACACTTTACATTCAACAATCAGATATACGA
Organism: Hemiscyllium ocellatum; assembly: GCF_020745735.1. NCBI lineage: Eukaryota > Metazoa > Chordata > Chondrichthyes > Orectolobiformes > Hemiscylliidae > Hemiscyllium > Hemiscyllium ocellatum. Next base: position 901,436 of record NC_083435.1, on the reverse strand, counting down.
ACAAATCAACGGAACACCCATGGGATCACCAATCTCGGGACTCATAGCAGAGGCAGTTATGGAAAGGTTAGAACAAACAGCCGTACCACAAATTCAACCCAAACTCTGGGTCAGATATGTCGATGACACTTTCGTAATCATCAAAAACACGGAAATAGAAAAAACACACCGGATCATCAACGCCACACTCACAGGCATCCGATTCACGAGAGAAGTAAAAAAGGATAGCCAACTCCCATTCCTAGACGTGATAGTACAGAGAACACAGAACGGAGAATTCATCACAAGGGTACACAGGAAAACAACACACACAGACCAAGTCCTAAACTATGAAAGTAACCACCCCAACACACACAAACGAAGCTGCATCAGGACACTATTCAAAAGAGCTACAACACACTGCAGTACACCAGAACTGCGAAAAGAGGAAGAGGAACACCTATACAAGGTATTCGCCAAAAACGGATACCCGCGCAACTTTATCAACAGATGCCTAAGAGATAGACCACGGAACGAGGACATGCCACAACCAAAAGGACTAGCCACACTACCATACATCAGGAGCATTTCAGAACTGACAGCCAGACTACTGCGACCCCTAGGACTCATAACGGCACACAAACCAACAGCCACGCTCAGACAACAACTTACTAGAACAAAGGAGCCAATACCCAACATGAGCAAAACTAATGTAGTTTATAAAATACCATGCAAGGACTGCACAAAACACTATATAGGACAAACAGGAAGACAGCTAACAATCCGCATACATGAACACCAACTAGCCACGAAACGACACGACCAGCTATCCCTAGTAGCCACACACTCAGACAGCAAGCAACATGAATTCGACTGGGAAAACACTACTATCATAGGGCAAGCCAGACAGAGAACAGCCAGGGAATTCCTAGAGGCATGGCATTCACCCACAAACTCCATCAACAGACACATCGACCTGGACCCAATATACCAACCACTACAGCGGACAGCTGAAACTGACACCCGGAAGCGGCAAGGACAGACCAATATTAATGCCGGAAGAAACATCAAAGAAGCGCCTCGCAGGAGGCTCCAGAGCACTGATGATGTCTCCTAGCCAGGGGACGAAACGTTTGCAACCAAAACTTCCAGCTTGGCGAAGAGAACCACTACAAGGTGCTCACATGGATAGAAGCTTGGCTGTCTGGAAGAAATCAGAGAATGGGGATAAAAGGGTGCTTGTCAGGATGGCAGTGGTGTTCCACAAGGCTCAGTGTTGGGACTACAACTTTTCACTTTGTACATTAATAATCTTGATGAAGGAACTGAGGGCATTCTGGCTAAGTTTTCAGAGGATACGAAAGTAGGTAGTGAGACAGGCAGTATTTAGGAGCTGGAGAGGCTGCAGAAGGATTTGGCCAGGTTAGGAGAGTGGCAAAGAAGTGTCAGATGGAATACAGGACGGGAAAGTGTGAGGGCATGCACTTTCATAGGAAGAATAGATGTATGGACTATTTTTTAAATGGTGAAAAAATTTAGAATTCCGAAATGCAGAGACTTGGGAGTTCTAGTCCAGGATTTTCTCAAAGTAAATTTGCAGGTTGAGTCAATAGGAAGGCAAATGCAACAAAGGCATTTATTTTGAGAGACTTGAATATAAAAATAGGGATGTACTTCTAAGCCTCTACAAGGCTCTGGTCAGACCACATTTGGTTTGGGCCTCAAATTGCAGGAAGGATGTATTGGCCCTGGAGTGTGTTCAGAGGAGATTCACGAGAATAGTCCCAGGAATGAAAAGCTTAACATATGGGGAATGTTTGAGGACTCTGGGTCTATACTCCATGGAGTTTAGAAGGATGAGGAGGGGTATCTAATTGAAACATACAGAATACTGAATGGCCGAGATAGGGTCAATGTTGGGAAGATACTTCCATTGGTAGGAGAGACTGGGACTCAAGGGCACAGCCTTAGAGTAAAGAATGGAGATAAGGAGAACTTTTTGAGCCAGAGAGTAGTGAATCAATGGAATTCATTGCCACAGAAGGCTGTGGAGGCCAGGCCATTGAGTACATTTAAAACTTGATAGGTCAGTTCTTGAGTGTCGAGGGGATCAAGGGTTATGGGGAGAAAACGGGAGAACGTGGTTAAGAAACCTATCAGCCATATTGAATGGTGGAGCATACTCGGTGGGCTGAATGGCCTCATTTCTGCTCCTTTGTCTTATGCTCTTAAAACAGACAAACAGGAACTGAAATGGGCCATTCAGTCACTTGAGCCAGATCCTCTATTTCATATGATGTTGACTGAACTCACATCCACAAACCCACTTACTCCTTCTCTCTCTCACTTCACAAATAATCTATCTTGCCTTATAAATAATAAAGGTCTCTGCTTCCACAACCCTTTCAGTGAAAGTTCCAAAGCCGCACAAAAAGTCACTCTGTTTTAAATGAATGTTCACTTATTTTTGAACAGTCGGTCCTAGTTCTAGATTCTCCCACAAGATAATTCATTCTCTTTATGTCTAACTTTCAGGATCCTGGATGTTTCATTCAAGTTGTCTTTTTCACCTCAGGAGAAACACCAGCGGTTGTAAGCTTAGCCTGTCCAATCATTCCTATTAAGGCAAATCCGCTCATTACAGTTATCAGTCTAGTAGATCTACTCTGATCTACTTCCAACCCATTTAGATACTTTCTTCTGTAAGGTAACCAGTATTGCACACAATACTCCACATGTGGGCTCACCAATACCCTATAGAACTGAAAATTAACTTCACAAACATGTATATTCAATTCAGTTTGCAAACAATTATAACAGTGCTGAAAATGTGTTGCTGGTTAAAGCGCAGCAGGTCAGGCAGCATCTAAGGAACAGGAAATTCGACGTTTCGGGCATAAGCCCTTCATCACGAATGAGGAAAGTGTGTCCAGCAGGCTAAGATAAAAGGTAGGGAGGAGGGACTTGGGGGAGGGGCGATGAAGATGTGATAGGTGGAAGAAGGTCAAGGTGAGGGTGATAGGCCGAAGTGGGATGGGGGCGGAGAGGTCAGGAAGAAGATTGCAGGTTAGGTGGGCGGTGCTGAGTTCGAGGGATCGACTGAGACAAGGTGGGGGGAGGGGAAATGAGGAAACTGGAGAAATCTGAGTTCATCCCTTGTGGTTGGAAGGTTCCCAGGCGGAAGATGAGGCGCTCTTCCTCCAACCGTCGTGTTGTTATGTTCTGGCGATGGAGGAGTCCAAGGACCTGCATGTCCTTGGTGGAGTGGGAGGGGGAGTTAAAGTGTTGAGCCACGGGGTGGTTGGGTTGGTTGGTCCGGGCATCCCAGAGGTGTTCCCTGAAATGTTCTGCAAGTAGGTGGCCCGTCTCCCCAATATAGAGAAGGCCACATCGGGTGCAGCGGATGCAATAGATGATGTGTGTGGAGGTGCAGGTGAATTTGTGGCGGATATGGAAGGATCCCTTGGGGCCTTGAATTATAACATTCCATTAACATTCTTATTTACATGCAGACTAAACATTTGTGTTTTTTGCACCAAGGCAACCAGATCCTTCTCCATCTCAGAGCTCAGATAAAGAAGCATAATAAGCAGTTAGTTACAGTTGCTTTTCTTTATTCTTTCTTGGGATGTCAATGTAACTCATAAGGCCAGAATTTGTTACCCAATCATAATTACCCTTGAACTGAGTGACTTGCTAAGATCATAGTCGTCGAGTCCTACAGCAGACAGGCCATTCAGCCCAGACTGGTCCATGCCGGCCAAAGTGTTCATCAACGTCAACTCCATTTGTCTGCACTTGGCCCATATCCTTCTAAACCTTTCCTATTCATGTAGTTGTCCAAATGCCTTTTAAATGTTGTTAATGTACCAGCTTCAACCACTTCCGCTGGCAGCTCATTTCATATACATACCACCATCTGTGTAAGAAAATTGCTGTTCAGGTTCCCATTTATTAGAACATAGAAAAGTACAGCACAGAACAGGCCCTTTGGCCGACAATGTTGTGCCTAGATTTAATCCTAATGTAAAATATAGTAATAACCTACGCACCCCTCATTCACTGCTATCCATGTGCATGTCCAGCAGTCGCTTAAATGTCCCCAGTGACTCTGCTTCCACCACCACCGCTGGTAACGCATTCCATGCATTCACAACTCTCTGTGTAAAAAACCTACCTCTGACGTTTCCTTTATACCTTCCTCCTAATATCTTCAAACTATGACTTCTCTTGCCAGTCAATCCTGCTCCAGTGAAACCCATGTCTCCGTTATTGCCACAACATTGTAGTGCCAAGTATTGATCCATCCCCTCTAACTTTAAACTAATTCCATCTCATCTTCAATTTCCCAACTCTGGGAAGAAGACTGAGTGCATTAATCCTATAATTTTCTTATACACTTTTATAAAATTTCACCCTCAGTCTCCTACACGCAAAAGAAAAAGTCCTCGCTTGTCCAACCTCTTCCTATAATTCAGACACTGGAGTCCTGGCGATATCCTTGTAAATTTCTTCTGCACTCTTTCCCATTTGATAACATCCTTCATAAAGCAAGGTGACCAAAACTGAACACTATACTCCAAGTACGGCCTGACCAATGTCCTGTACAACTGCAATATAACTTCCCAAATTCTATACTCATTGCCCTGACTGATGAAGGCCAGTGTGGAATTTGGAAGCACCGTTGGAGTTCAGTGCAGAGGGAAAAAGGTATTTTATGCTTGTTGTTTTTAGTTCGTAATTTGAAAGGTTATTTTTTAACCATGATAAATTGAAGCCCAGGATTAGGGCCCCAGCGCAAAAGAGTGACATCATAGGAAGACCGTAAGTTCATTAGTCGGTAATAGCTATTAATTTGACTATTTATTACAGATTGCTTTCAAATTGAAGGTAAATGGGGAAGTATGTATAGACAAAGTAAAAGACAAGTAGGAAAAATCAAATTAAGAACTAAATAAAACAGTTGCAGGGCTAGGCAAAGTGTTGGACCTACGTGATGCAGAAGCTGGTGGACCCCACTGTGGTTCATGGTAACCACATCTGGAGCAGGTGTTGTTGTTTGAGGAGTTCTGGCTCAGAGTTGGGGGTGCCACAGTAGCTCACTGCTGCTTCAAAGCACCGGGACCTGGGTTCGATTCCAGCCTCAGGCAACTGTCTAAAGTTTGCACATTCTCCCGTGTCTGTGTTGGGTTTCCTCCCAAAGTCCAAAAATGTGCAGGTTAGGTGGATTAGCCATGGGAAATATAGGGTTATTGGCTAGGGGTGTTCCTGCGTGGGATGCTATTTGGAGAGTTGGTATGGACCTGATTGGTTGACTGGTCTGCTTCGACACTGTAGGTGATCTATGAGTTGATGAGCTAGAGTTTGAGCTTCGAACAACCCATTCAATTAACTACATCGTATTTGGTCAGGGATAGGAGGGTGTGACTATGATTGAGGCAGGTAAAAGAATCCAGGAGGTGGTGCTGAAGGAATCTTATCCCTGAGCTTATCAAACAGGTTTGAGATTCTTGCTGTATGGATGGGAGTATGGGTAATAGGGAGGATGAGCATACTGACTATAGTACCATGGCCCAGAAAGCCATTCAAGATTGGAGAGAGAAAAGAGAAATGTAGAATTAATTGGTGATAGTGGAGTCAAGCCATTGCTCTTTGGCAAAGATCGAGAGTCCTGAAGGTCTGGTGCCCACATTCAGAAAATATAATTGGACTGCAGAGGAACTTGGATGGGAAGGGGAAGTGGAAAGATCCAATTGATGTGGTCCAAATAAATACTGTTGATACAGGTGGAATGAGGAAGCAGGTTCTGCTGAGGGAATATGAGCAGCTCAGAGCTAAATTAAAAATTAGAACCAAAAAGGTAATAATCTCTAATTACTACCCGAGCCACAAGCAACTTGGCAGGAGCAACATGGTTAAAGAGCTAAATACATGGCTAAAAGATTGGTGTTGGAGAAATGGGTTCAAATTCATGGGGCATTAACATCAGTAGAGTCATAGAGTAATACAGCATGGAAGCAGGCTCTTCGCTGAAACTGGCCCATGCTGACCATGGTACCCACTCAGGTAGTCCGGATTGCCTGCATTTGGTTCATATCCCTCTAAATCCTTCATGTCCATGTACCTATCCAAATGTTTTTTAGATGTTGCTATTTATTGTACCTGCCTCAACCACTTTCTCTGGCAAACCATTCCAAATACACATCGCTCTCTGCGTGAAGTGGTTGTCCCTCAGATCCTTCCTAAATCCTTCCCCACTCACCCTAAACCTATGTCTTCTTGTTTTCAATTCCCCATCCCTGGGAAAATGCATTCATTCTATCTATGCCCCTCATGATCTTATACACTTCAATAAGGTCACCTGTAATTCCCCTGTGTTCTGAGGAATAAGGTTCTACCCTGGCCAACCTCTTCCCATATCTCGTCCTGGCAACATCTTCTTTGCACTCTTCCCAGTTTAACTGTCTTTCCTATAACAGGGTGACCAAAACTGTACACAATACTCCAAATGCAGCCCCACCAATGAATTATACAACTGTAACGTAACATACCTAGTCCTGCACTTAATGCCTAAACAGATGAAGGCCAGCATGCTAAATGCCCTCTTCACCACCATATCCATCAATGACGCTGCTTTCAACAAACTATATGCTTGTACTCCTAGGCCCCTCTGTTCCACAACACTCCTCAGGATTTTACTATTTACTGTACAAGACGTCCCTTGGCTTGACTTTTCAAAGTGCAACACCTCACACTTATCTATATTGAATTGCATTTGCCAATTCTCAGTCCACTTCCCCATCTGATCAAAATCCTTCTCACTATCAACGATACCTCTTAATTTTGTATCATCTGCAAACTTAGTAATTATGTCTTGTATATTCACATCCAGATCATTTATGTAAATAACAAATAACAAAGGTCCCAACGCTCATTCCTCTGGCACACCACTAGGCACAGGCCTCCAGGCTGAGGAGCAACCTTCAACCATTGCCCTCTGCTTCGTACCATTGAGCCAATTTTGAATCCAATTAACTGGCTTTGTGGAATTCCAAGACACTGGGGAATGTGGGAACTATTCCAATGTGGTGGGCTCCACGTGAATCATGTTAGGTCCAGAGTCCTGGCAACTCGCATAACTAGGGCTATGGATGGGGCTTTAAACTAAATGGGGAAGAGCAGGGTTTCAACTGCATGGAAGATTGTGGAAAAACTTAAACTGAGGGAGGGCTCAGCAGAGGTTATTAAAGTTAACAGAACAAGTAAAAGAACAAAGAGTGTGGAAAGGTTCAGAAATATAACTTCAAGCATAACAGATGAGGAGACAACTATGAGAAAGGAGCGGTCTTCTACTTAAATACATACAGTGTATAAAACAAGTTGTACCGTTATGAATGTTCACAATATGTTGTTCTCCTTTGAGTGCTTGGTTTCTGAGGTGAAGGAGAATGGGTTGTTGTTTCTCAGTTCTGTGAAAATCTTATGTTTTTTGAAAAGAAGTCAGAAATTAATTTTGAATGTTGAGTTCAAAACATCATTTACAAGAAGTCATACGTTTTCAGCTAAATGACCAGCAAGCCACAAAGGGGAAGTAATTGTGCATGTATTTGATAACTTGAGTTTGCAGCTCAGAGAGAGATACAAGGTGCTTTTGTGATTTCAGTTTAAGATATTATTGAGCATGTCACACTCAAACGGAAGTCTAGCTTAGTAGATCCTATTTTGACTTTTTCGTTTTGGTTTAAACTAGACAATGATTAACCAAAATTCCCACGCACCACGCTACAGATTTGATTTTAATTGTGCAAAGGAAGTGAAGATAAAGTAGAATAAACCAAACTATTTATGATGTGGAGGTGCCGGACTGGGGAGGACAAAGTTAAAAATCACACAACACCAGGTTATAGTCCAACTAAAGAATATAGCGTTGTGTGAATGCACAGAATTTTGCTGAAAAGAAACCAATTTCAATCATATGATTTGATCAAGAAGTTTTCGTGTGATAATAAACTTCACTGAACCTTGAGTGTCTGTAAGGGTGCTGCTTGGATAAGGAGTATACATTCTTCCTTCTGATGTTTGTTATCAGATCTTTCACATGTTTCTTGGCCAGCGTATTATAATCTGTGTTTTTCTTTTGTGTATTTTGGGTTATTTTGTAAAAAGGGCACGTGCTTACTGATGTTATTAAACAAGTCGGATCTCATACAAGTATGGCTTGATATATCATATCTTATTTTAATTTAACAAGGTGGTCTTTCACTGAAATGCATTTGAAAAGTGTGGAGCTGGAAATGCACTGCTGATCAGAAAGCATCCGAGGAGCAGGCGAATCAACATTTTGGGCAGAAGCCCTTCATCATGAATTTCGGGGACTGAGAAGGGGGCTGAGAGATAAATAGGAGGTCGAGGGTAGGGCTGGGGGAAGGTAACTGGGAAGGCGATAGGTAGATACAAGTGAAAAGATGATGATGATAGCTCGAAGGGGAGGGTGGTTCAATAGGGTGTTGCCGAGTTGAAAGCTTGGATCTGGGATGAGGTGGGAATAGGGGAGATGAGGAAACTGGTGAAATTGATGTTTATGCCATTTGGTTGGAGGGCCCCAAGGCAGAAGATGAGGCGTTCTTCTTCCAGGCATCGGATGGGTTGGATTTGGCAGTGGATGAGGCCCAGGGCTTGAATGTCCTTGGCGGAGTGGAAGGGGGAGTTGAAGTGGTTGGCCACAGCACGGTGGAGTTGTTTGGTGCGTGTGTCCCAGAGATATTATCTGAAATATTCCGTAAGTTGGCATCCTGTCTCCCCAATCTAGAAGAGACCACATTGACAGTAGATAAAATGTTTAGATTTGCAGGAAAGTTTCTGCCAGGTGTGGAAGGATCCTTTGGGGCCTTGGACAGAGATGAGAGGGGAGGTGTGGGGCGCAGGTTTTACACCTCTTGTTGCAACAAGGGAAGGTGCCGGGAGTGGCGGGTGGGTTGGTGGGAGGCATGGACCTATCGAGGAAGTTGTGGAGGGAATGGTCTCTGTGGAATGCTGATAAGGTGGGGAGAGAATTTTATCTGTGGTGGAAGGGTCTGCTTATAGGTGGCAGAAATGGCGGAGGATAATGCTCTTTATCTGGAGATTAGTGGGGTGAAAGGTGAGAACCAGAGGGGTTCTCCTTTCACTGAAACACAACCAAAGAATGTTGCAGTTTTGGATTTAACAATAAAATAGAAGTTTATTACACAAAATAAAATAAGATAAATTCAACACAATTTTGAAGATTTCAAAATACATGGCAAAATACAATACTCTATCTATTCCAATAGCACTCCTTTATTGTATTCAAGAAACAGACAGAATTCTCTTCTCTGTCACGTCTACAGGTACTTTAACTGTTGCTTTTAATTCCCATTCTTGAAAACTTGACAGTTTCTTCCTTGAGTGCCCAGGTAACTGATCTTAGATATTCGCAGCTTCAAGTATAACCTCAAGGTTCTAAGCATTACTTCTCATCTGGAACTTTCAAACCAAACTCTTCACCAGTCACGTTCTAGATTGGCTTCTTCAGGAGAAATTGTTTTGCACATCTCACTTCCATCAAGATATCTGAAAACTGAAACCAGAAAGATTTCCACAATATGGGTATTTCCCAGAAGCCAAGTACAAAGAAGAGCTCACAATATTCCCGGAAGACTTGCATATATTTTTTAACCACCCATGTTCAACTTGTTCAAAATAGAAACGCTAAAATGAATGATATTAAAAATATGTCATGCACCTCACATCTCAAGAGACTGAACTCCTTTGTAAAATAATTGAAAAATAATGGTCATGGTCTATCAAGTCAGGTTTCACTCTGGAAACTGTCTTGTACAGTTACCGTCAGCTTGGATCATTAGAAGATTAGATCTAAAGAAGATGATTGCAGTTTTTGGATGTCAATCATCTTGGTTGCAGCTCATCCTTGCAGGGGTTGAATGATTTTTGTCAATTGTCATGTGTATTTACAGTGAGAAAACAGTAAATAACAGTGAAAAGCTTTTCCGCTGTCGCCATGATCCAGCGCCATTTAGAATTGTTTAAAAATAAGAAGAAAAATGAAACGTACAGCCTAAGTAGTGTCCATCAGTCTACACCAATGTGAATCAAAGTTGAAGTTGCTGTTTTTCAAGTGCCATCTTTCATTGAATATAGAACATAGAACAATACAGCGCAGAACAGACCCTTTGGCCCTCGATGTTGTGCTGGCCTATGAATTATTCTCAGTTCGTCTCCCTACACTATCCCAAAATCATCCATGTGTTTATCTAAGGACTGTTTAAATCTCCCAAATGTGGCTGAGTTGACTACCTTAGCAGGTAGGACATTCCATGCCCTTACCACTCTCAGCATAAAGAACTTGCCTCTGACCTCTGTTTTTAATCTATCACCCCTCAATTTGTAGTTATGCCCTCTTGTACAAGCTGACGTCATCATCCTAGGAAAAAGTCTTTCACTGCCTACCCTGTCTAATCCCTGATCATCTTGTATGTCTCTATCAAATCCCCCCTTAGCCTTCTTCTTTCCAATGAGAACAGACCCAAGTCTCTCAGCCTTTCCTCATAAGACTTTCCCTCCAGACCAGGCAACATCCTGGAAAATCTCCTCTGCTTCCACATCCTTCCTGTAATGGGGCGACCAGAACTGTACACAATATTCCAAGTGTGGCCGCTCTAGTGTTTTGTACAGTTGCAGCATGATATTGCGGTTCCGGAACTCAATCCCTGCTGAGTCAATTCTCCATCACCACCACTTTGCCGCCACCAACATTAGGGTAACATGCCTTGCTGCTGGGCCCACTTCATTGACATCACTGTTTTCCCTTCTGCCACTGCTTCATCACAACCACCACTGGACCCAACCAATGACAACGTGCTGGTTGTGGTGAAGCAGTGGCAGAAGGGAATCACATTGATGTCAATGAAGTGGGCCCAGCAGCAAGACATGCCTGTGGTGGGCCCACTTTCTGTTTCCATGAGATCCACGCTGGCTAACTCGCTGCTGCCATGAGTCTATGTTAGGATCCCTCGCTTCTGTTAATGCCATCTGAGTTCAGGACAAGAGTTAAGAAAAGGAAAATAAAAGAAAAGAGAAGAAATAAAAGATAAAAGGAAAGAAAAAGGAAAGAAAGGAAAGAAAAGCGGATGAGGCTGAAGGTTATTAAGGTGGACAAATCCCCGGGACCTGATGGGATCAATCCCAGATTGCTGAGGGAGGTGAGAGAGGAAATAGCTGGGGCCCTGACAGATATCTTTGTGGCAATCTTAAACACAGGTGAGATGCCGAAGGACTGGAGGGTTGCTCATGTTGTCCCCCTGTACAAGAAGGGTAGTAGGGGTTTTCTGGGTAACTACAGACCAATGAGCCTGATGTCAGTCGTGGGAAAGTTGCTGGAGAAGGAACTGAGGGATAGGATCTATTTATATTGTTGGGACAGATCCTCTGTCCCCGTGTTCGTTTGGAGGAGAGAGACACCGGGTCTGATTAAAAGTATAAACAGGTTTAATGAGAGAGAATCGTACACAGTACAGTGAGGTGTCTAGCTCACTGGAGAAGGCGCTTTCTGACTATTTTTTTAATTTGTCTATCCTTTTGTTCTCTCACATTCCAGAGTTACATCCTTATTTGGTAAAATGCAGAATTTTCGTGTGTCATTGGCTCTCACCTGATAACGTTCTATTACCTCAGTTTGAGCTACGTGCGTTTAGACACGGCTCCAATGTCCTGTTATCTCTCACCCTCCCTGGGGCCTCTTCAGGCTATGCCATCAGCTTTTCAGTCTGTTCTTAGTGTAACATAATGGCTTACTGTTGTCTAGTGAAGCTAACAAGTTCCAGACTTGCTAATACTACCTTACGTGAGCACTACCTAACAATAAAGTTTCTTACACTACCTAACCTTAATAATGGATCCCAACAATATTTAGAAAAGAATGGGCTTATCAGTGATAGGCAACATGGTTTTCTGCAGGGGGATATCATGTCTAACCAACTTAAGTGACCAAGTTGATAGATGAAGGAAGGGCTGTTAATGTCATATACCTGGACTTTAGTAAGGCATTTGATCAAATTCCCCATGGTAAACTAATAGAGAAAGTGAAGTCACATGGTGTGCAGGATGTTCTGGCTAGGTGGATAAACAACTGGTTGAGCAACAGGAGACAGAGAGTAGTAGTTGAAGGGAGTTTCTCAAAATGGAGAAAGGTGACCAGTGGTGTTCCACAGGGATCAGTGCTGGGAACACTGTTGTTTGTGATATACATAAATGATCTGAAAGAGGGCACTGTTGGTATGATCAGCAAATTTGCAGATGACACGAAGATTGGTAGAGTAGCAGAAAGCATAACAGACTGTCAAAGAATACAGGAGGATAAAGATATACTGGAGAGTTGGGTGGAAAAGTGGCAGATGGAGTTCAATCCAGATAAATGTGAGGTGATGCATTTAGGCAAGTCTAATTCTAGAGTGAATTATACAATGAACGGAAGAGCCTTAGGAAAATTTGATGGGCAGGGATATCTGGGAGTGCAGGTCCATTGTACCCTGAAGGTTGCTGCACAGGTAGATAGACTGGTTAAGAAGGCATATAGTATGCTTGTCTTCATTGGACGGGGAATTAAGTATAAGAGCTGGCAAGTCATGTTAAAATTGTACAAGACATTGGTTCAGCTGCATTTAGAATATTATGTACAGTTCTGGTCATCACATTACCAAAAGGATGTGGACGCTTTGGAGAGGGTGCAGAGAAGGTTAATGAGGATGTTACCTGGTATGGAAGGTGCTAGCTATGAAGAGAGGATGTTGAGTTTATTTTCATTTGAAAAAAGGAGATTGAGGGGGGACCTGAATGAGGTTTACAAAATCATGAAGGGTATAGACAGGGTGAATAGACACAAGCTTTTTTCCAGGTTGAAGGATTCAATAACGAGAGGTCACACTTTCAAGGTGAAAGATGAAAATTTTAAGGGGGATACACGCAGCAAGTACTTCACACGGAGGGTGGTGAGTGCCTGGAATGCATTGCCAGCAGAGATGGTAGAGACAGGCACAGCAGATTTATTTAAGATGCGTCTGGACAGCTGCATGAGTAGATGCGGAGAAGAGGGATACAGATGGTTAGGAATTAGGCGACAGGTTTAGACAGTAGATTTCGATTGACTCAGGCTTGGAGGGCTGAAGGCCCTGTTCCTGGGTTGTAAATTTTCTTTGTTCTTTGTTCTATGAGCCTGAGCTCAGAAACCCAACACCACACCAGTTTAATGACATAGGTTCCTCAGGATAGTAAACATCTTGCTGTTTTGTATGACTGACCTGCTATCTTAATGGCAGAAATGGAGATGTTGGTTGCTGCTTGCACAATGTTCAACATGGTTCATGACTCCACAGACACTAAAGCAGTCCATGCCCATATGTGATAAGACCTGGACAATACTTAGGTTAGTAATTGCCAAATAATAGATCGATTTTGTGTTGTAAAATAAACCTCTTTCCTTACTTCTATCATCTCGCCTATTCATAATCAAGACTGTGATTTAATGTTTCACCAAGTTTTAACAGTGGTGCCACGTTCTGTGTCAACTCCTCCCCCCTAACCCCCCAACTTTTATTGTGTGCTCTGACTTTGCAAGGGTCACAACAATGTTGGAGTTAACTTAAACCAGAAGTCAGTTTAAGTTAACTACATCACCAGAAGGTGATGTAGAATTTAAATGGGTAAAGATTCAATTATTCATAACTTTAACACAAATGAATGAAGGGAAATCAATTTATCAATTCCCTGGCTTTTAAAGTGGAGTCCAAAAGTTCAAAACTAGATTTAGCAGTCTGAAGTTTCTTTGTGTGAACAGTTGATTGGTTAGCCAGTAGTTGAGCAGTTGTATGAAGTTCCTTCTCTTTAATAATTCCTTTGAAGATCTTCTGAGGAAGTTCTGCTGCAATATGTCTTCTGTCTCACCATTTGAAGACATATGTTTTTACTTGTCGGGTACACACATACAGATTAATGAGTCCTTTTTACAATCCAGAAGCTTTTCCTTTGCAGCCCCTCAATGGATGTTTTGATTTTGTCAGTAGAAGTGGTATAGACAAGCACTGACCCCTTTTGCTTACTATTTCAAAATAACGTAGAAAAAGGCATACTGTGGGTATCATATGACCAAGCTTCTTAGAGATGAGAAGCAATTACCATTGAGAAAAAGGTCTGTATTGAAGGTAACCAACTATCTATTACCCACCTCACTGGTTAAGGAGAAAGTTAATAGCATCTTCTTTTGTAAAAGGGGTATAGCTACTTTGTAAGGGATTGTCTTGGAGACAATCATCTCTGTAGCAAATTATAACACAATTCATTCTAATCAATGTGTCCCTCTGGAGTTCATTAAACAAGTTTTTCAAACAGACATTTCATCTTTTGTTAAGCAACCCAGTCGCTGATTACTTGCATCAGCCCATTTTATTTTTGAAATTTCCTGCCTTTCTGACAATTCATACACTTGTCTCTTTTCAACAACAGTTGCTGCTAAGTGGACACTATCCCAGAGTGAGTGATTATCAGTATAGTAGTCTATATATAAATGTTTTTTTCAATTGATCTTGATGTAGGAACTCCTTTAAAATATACAAAATACATGGCCATGAATATTGCTTCTACCAATACTCATTACTTTGGATGTAGGTTTGCTCGCTGACCTTGAAGGTTCATTTCCAGACATTTCATCACCCTACGAGGTAACATCTTCAATGGGCATCAGGCGAAGCACTGATGAAAAATTCTGCTTTCTATGTATATGTTTGGGTTTCTTTGGGTTGGTGATGTAATTTCCTGTGGTGAAGTCACTTCCTGTTCCTTTTCTCAGGAGGTGGTAGATGGGGTCTAACTCAATGTGTTTGTTGATAGAGTTCCAGTTGGAATGCTGTGCTTCTAGGAATTCTCGTGCGTGTCTTTGTTTGGCTTTCCTAGGATGGATGTGTTGTCCCAATCGAAGTGGCATCCTTCCTCATCCATATGTAAGGATACTAGTGAGAGAGGGTCATATCTTTTTATGGCTAGTTGGTGTTCATGTATCCTGGTGGCTAGTTTTCTGCCTGTTTGTCCAATGTAGTGTTTGTTACAGTCTTTGCACGGTATTTTGTAAATTACATTAGTTTTGCTTGTTTACTGTATAGGGTCTTTCAAGTTCATTTGCTGCTGTTTTAGTGTGTTGGTGGATGTGTGGGCTACCATGATGCCAAGGGGTCTGAGTAGTCTGGTATTCATTTCTGAGATGTCTTTGAGTAGGGGAGAATGGCTAGGGTTTCTGGACGTGTTTTGTCTGCTTGTTTTGGCTTGTTCTGAGAAATTGGCAGACTGTGTTCATTGGGTACCCATTCTTTTTGAATACACGATATAGGTGTTTACCTCTGCTCTGCGTAGTTCCTCTGTGCTGCAGTGTGTGTTGGTAGCCCACCAACACACTAAAACAGCATCTAATATAGAAAGCAGGAATTTTCAGCAGTGCTTCGCCTGATGCCCACTGAAGATATTTCCTCGTAGGGTGATGAAATGTCTGGAAATGAGCCTTTAAGCTCAGCGAGCAAAGCTACATCCAAAACCTCAACCTGAGCTACAAATCTTCTCAATATTCACTATTATTACTTTTGATTCCAAAGCTAAGGACAACATTGTAATTCCTTCTCACAACAAAATAGAATTAATCATACTGTTCTCGAAAAATCATTGGAAAAGTAGCACGTATGACATCACTAAAAGTTACTGATTTCACTTTTTCTAAGTCACCTATTCTGAATGAATGCTGTTCTGAATTTAATTTTATTCATGTCTTATTAGTTTTTAGAGCTTCTCCAACAGTAGTATACTTTGACTGGATAATATAAAAACTTGATCTGCCTACTCAGGTGTGTTAAGTTTTTGGAGGAGATGGGACTTGATCCAGAGTCTTACCCCCTTAGTTATAATTTGTCCCAACTCCTCTACAAGGTGGTGGCAGAGTAAGATGCTCCATCCGGAACTTCTCTGCTCTGCTCATTTTTGTTTCTTTCTCGTTCTTTTTTACCCTCCTTCCTGCTTTTTTGTGAACTTATGACTCCGACTTACCCAGAGGGGTATAGAAGAACTGAACTCTGGAGGTGAATCCCGGAGCTGTGAGGAAGCAATCCCAGAGCGGCGGCCAGTGAGAGGAAGCAGTCTTGGGTGGAGGCCAGCGAGGAGAATCAATTTCCAGAGCGGAGGCCAGTGAGGGGAAGCAGTGTCAAGCGGAGGCTTGTGAGACGGATCGTGTCTCATAGTAGAGACGAGCAAGGAGAAACTGACCTGTGTGGAGGCTATTGAAGGGAATCGAGTTCCGGAGCAGAGAATGGCACAGGGAAGCACTTCCAGAGAAAACTTATCTTGGACCAGCTGAGAGCTGGTGCAAAGCAGGCTGGAGACTTGGAATGGTGCAGTGCTGCGGTTGGATTGGGGTCTGGCACGGATTGTCAGATCCTGAGCTCAGCTGCTGCAATGTAATGATTATGTGTACTTTGTTCAGGATGTAGGTTTGCTCGCTGAGCTGGAAGGTACATTTTCAGATGTCTTGTCACCATACTAGTTAACATCTTCAGTGAGCCTCCAGATGAAGGACTGCTGGTGTTTCCTGTTTTTGATTTATATGTTTGGGTTTCTTGAGTTGGTGATGTTATTTCCTGTGGTGATGTCATTTTCTCTGGTGATGTCATTTCCTGTTCTTTTTCTCAGGGAGTAGTAAATCGGATCCAAGTCAATGTGTTTGTTGATGGAGTTCTGGTTGGAACTGCAGATGAGGAAGGACACAACTTTGACTGGGACAATACATCCATTCCTAGGACAAGCCAAACATGAGAATTCCTAGAAGCATGGCATTCCAACCAGAACTCTATCAGCAAACACATTGACTTGGACCCGATTTACGACCCCCCTGTGAAAAGAACAGGAAATCACATCATCATCAGAAATGACATCACCACAGGAAATACCATCACAGGAAAGAAACCCTAACATATAAATAGAAAGTAGGAATCATCAGCAGTGCTTCGTCTGGTGGCTCACTGAAGATGTTACCTAGTATGGTGATGAAACATCTGAAAATGAACCTTCCACCTCAGCAAGTAAACCTGAGCTACAAATTTTCTCAAAGCTTGCTCGTATGTACTTTGTTCATATGGCTGTAATGAATATCCTTTTAACTATGTATTATTTCTGCAAAGTAATGCAGCTACTTTTCTTTTTTTATTCCTTGTTTGACTCTAAGATTTGTACCTCGGTAAGTGTACATAAGAATGCACAATAAGAGCCGACATTGTAAAGCTTTTCACTGTTCTCCTGTACGTCTGTACTTGAATACACATGACAATAAAAAAATACTGTAATTTATTCTAATACTGACATTGCCACTGGTATCACAAGAGCCCTTCAATAGGTTGCATTTGTTTTTTTGTCATGTCCAGAACGCTTTTCATGTGAACTCTTTCTCACAGCTCAAAATTACTGCCCATTTTCATCTATTATCCACCGTTAGTAAATCCCCCATGTTTTCCAATTGATTAATTTGTTCCATGCAAAAACTGCTCAGGGCACTGCAGACCACGAAAGAGGGTCTAGGGGAGAGAGAGGGAGAGAAGGAGGAGGCTAAATCAAAATGGAGCTAGAGAAAGTTCAATAGTGTGCTTTTATTTTAAATCAAGCTGTTCAGTGATGTCATTACTCATCTCTGGAGCAGATGGGACTTGAACCTCGGTTTCTCAGTCAAAGAGCGCCCCCAGCGTGGTCTGTTTTTTTCTTAAAATTTGGGTAAAATAGTGGCCTTTTTTCCCCAATCACCCGTAGTAATTTTATTTTATTTGTTTTAAGACAAAGTACATTGTCTTGAGTAGACATAGCATCTAGTTTGTGTGAGTAGCTATTTTAATTGCCCACATAAACCTCTTAATTGATCTACTCCTCCTTAGTTATATGAGCCTTCCTTTTATGAGAATTTGTGTTCTGATTTATGGGATCCTATTAACATTCATTCACAGTAATTCTCAATTTTCTGTTTTGTGTCAGTTCCTATATAATTAAAAGCTTTTGAAGCATGACTTTCAATTTTAAATTCTGCTTTAAGCTGACTAATGACAATTCGTACACATTCCTATCCCATAAGGGAATGTGGTGGTGCGGTAGAAATGTCACAGGCTAATATGTGGCTTTGGCTTCAAACCCAACCATAGTTGATGGTGAAGTTCTAATCCCATAAAAATCTGGAATTTAAAAAAAAGCCCTAACCGTTGTTGTCAAAACCCATCTGGATCAAATTCCCTACAGTCTTTGCACAAAAAAAATCTGTATTGTCCCGTGTCTGCATGGGTTTCCTCCGTCTACTCCGGTTTCAAAGAAATGCAGATCAAGTGAGTTAGCCATGCTAAATTGTTCATAGTTGTTAGGTGCATTAGTCAGAGTGGAGTGGATTACTCTTCGGACAGTCGGTGTGGACTTGTTGGGCCGAAGGGCCTGTTTCCACAGGGAATCTAATCTAACCTAAAGGTACCCGAAAATGTTCCCCAGTGATGCTAATAAAATATGAGAGAGACTTCTTTGAACTGGAGACTGCCCAATTGTAATAGGATGGGCCTTGTTGAGAAGTATCAAGCATGTGAAATGTTATTTATTGTTTATTATTAATGCGTCTATTATTTAGGCCGTAAAAATACTTATATTGCTTCCAAACAGTCCACTAAGTTAGCTTCCTCTTTGATGTGGATGGGAGTGAATAAAGAATTCCCTTTCCAGCTGATTCCCCTGCTAACATGCAGCTTTAATATAAATTGATCTACATTGCCAAGTATTTGTTGATAACAAAGCCAAGAAAGTTTTCACAATCAGTTTTCCTGAGGATGCAATGTTATTTTTTCTTTAAAACCTTTTGCCATTATTTTAGTCTAGTTAAGCCTTACATGTTCATCAGAAACAAAAATGTGTTGCTGGAAAAGCACAGCAGGTCAGGCAGCATCCAAGGAGCAGGGGAATCGACGTTTCGGGCATAAGCCCTTCTTCAGATTCCTGAAGAAGGGCTCATGCCCGAAACATCGATTCTCCTGCTCCTTGGGGGTTGCCTGACCTGCTGCGCTTTTCCAGCAACACATTTTCAGCTCTGATCTCCAGCATCTGCAGTCCTCACTTTCTCCATGTTCATCAGAAAGTATCTTTCACCTACATATCTATCGATGTGAAAGGATTGGCTGTCTCCTATCTAGCACCTCTGTGTATATTCCAAATTTTCTCCAGGTTTGTAATTCCTGTTGTTTGGGATTTTTTATGAACTTGTCTTGTAGTTTGTTTGTGGACACTTACTGCCCACATAGACTCATACTCATAATGTTATTCCCAGTTCATATTATATTTCTTGACTTTGTTAAACTAGGCCCTATATCCTGTCTTCTATCTGTTTCTGAACTGCTACTATTTGATCACCCTCTCCCGTTAATGAGTCATTTCAATAAAATGTGACCTGTGTCTGCTCCCAGGCTCACTGTTTGAACTTACATTGTTTTGTTGTGTTCCATTTTTGTGCTTTATATTTCCAGTCTCATTTTCTGTCCCTCATTTTGGATATTCACTCAGCTCTGCTCTACTTATGTAGTTGCATTTCTCCATCGAATAACCCTTTGTGGTCAATATTTAATATTAATCACTACTTTTGATAATTGTCCTCTGAGATATCATTGGCCAAGCTGACAGTTTGACACTTGTAACTAGGCAATTCTTGGCAATGAGATGAATCTGGCTCTTTGTTATTTCTTGTAATATCTTAAGAATTTGCAAATTTGTAGTCCATTCTAAGCAGTCTTGAAGAGTGTACATGAATAATTTTGTTCCCATTCTATGCAAATGAAATAACTCTACAGAGGCAGATACCCTGTAACCAAGTCACCCTTTATTTACAAATGAACAGTCCTTGACTATCGTAATACCTCATTTTTTTAGAACAAAGAACAAAGAAAATTTACAGCCCAGGAACAAGCACTTCAGCCCTCCAAGCCTGAGCCAATCCAAATGTACTGTCTAAGCCTGTTGGTCAATTCCTAAGCATCTGTATCCCTCTACTCCCCACCTACTCATGCATTTATCCAGATGCATCTTAAATGAATCTACAGTGCCTGCTTCTGCTGGCAAAGCGTTCCAAAAGCCCACCACCCTCTGTGTGAAGTACTTGCCACATGTATCCCCCTTAAACTTTCCACCTCTCACCTTGAAAGCATGACCTCTTGTTATTGAATTCTTCACCCTGGGAAAAAGCTTGTCTCTATCCAACCTGTCTATACCCTTCATGATTTTATAAATCTCAATCAGGTCCCCCCTCAATCTTCTTTTTTCTAATGAAAATAACCTAACCTTCTCAACCTCTCTTCATAGCTAGCACTTTCCATACCAGGCAACATCCTCGTAAACCTTCTCTGCACCATCTCCAAAGCGTCCACGTCCTTTTGGTAATGTGGTGACCAGAACTGTACACAGTATTCTATATGTGGCCGAACCAATGTCTTATACAATTTTAACATGACTTGCCAGTTCTTATACTCAATACCCCATCCAATGAAGGCAAGCATATTATATGCCTTCTTGACCACTCTATCCATCTGTGCAGCAATCTTCAGGATACAATGAACCTGCTCTCCCAGATCTCTCTGCCCACCAACTTTTCCCAAGGCTCTTCCGTTCATTGTATAATTCGCTCTAGAATTAGACTTGCCTAAATGCATCACCTCAAATTTGTCTGGATTGAAAACTATCTGCCACTTTTTCACCCAACTCTCCAGTCTATCTATATCCTCCTGTATTCTCTGACAGTCCCTTATGCTTTCTGCTACTCCACCAATCTTCGTGTAATCTGCAAACTTGCTGATCATACCAACAGTGCCCTCTTCCAGATCATTTATGTATGTTACAAACAACAGTGGCCCCAGCACTGACCCCTGTGGAACACCATTAGTCACCTTCTCCATTTCGAGAAACTCCCTTCAACTACTACACTCTGTCTCCTGTTGCTCAACCAGTTCTTTATCCACCTAGCTAGAACACCCTGCACGCCATGTGACTTCACTTTCTCCATTAGTCTACCATGGGGAATTTAATCAAACGCCTTACTAAAGTCCATGTATATGACATCACCAGCCCTTCCTTCATCTATCAGCTTGGTCACTTCTTCGAAGAATTCTATTAAGTTGGTAAGGCATGATCTCCCCCTGCACAAAACCATGTTGCCTATCACTGATAAGCCCATTCTTTTGTAAATATAAATAGATCCTATCCCTCAGTACCTTCTCCAGCAACATTCTCACCACCGACGTCAGGCTCACTGGTCTGTAGTTACCTGGAATATCCCTACTACCCTTCTTGTACAGGGAACGACATGAGTAACCCTCCAGTCCTCTGGCACCTCACCTGTATTTAAGGATGTCACAAAGATAGTTAATGTCAGACAGATCTCCCTGATTGGACCAGATTTATAGCCCCATATTGTATCACATCCAGCTGATTGATCTCATTACAATCACATTTCCAATAACCCTTTCGGGCCTCTTCAATCTTTCAGTCCCTCTCTGTTATTATAAACCATATCTCCCTGATTGAAACTACTTTTCAATGGCTTTATAACTTGGGGCTCACTGAATTATTTGGAAGACTTCTGTTTTTAAGAGCCTTTGTGCAGTGTGCAGTGCATTCAAATGCTCTGAAAAAATGAACTAATTGTAGCTCCTTTCCAAACTGGGACTTGATCACTCATTACTGATGAAACTGGAGACATGGTAACAAGGTGATTGAAGCTGGGGACTAAATATTCAGGGTATGTAACCTTTCTATTGATATACAGGAAAAGAAGGATGGTATGGTGGCTTTGTTACTAAGAATTGGAATTAATATGCAAAGAGGAAAGATTCTTAGTTTGGAAGATGTAGAATTTATGTGGATGGAGGGGAAGAAATTACATGGGAACATAGGAACTAGAATAAGCCATTCAGCCCCTCAAGCCTGTTCACCATTCAATAAGATCATGGCTGATTTGTGGCCAACTCCATATATTTGCCTCTGGCCCATATCCTTTAATACCTTTTCACAAAATAAATTAAAAGTTGTAATTAATTAGCAAGTGGAAAAAGACACTGGTAGGTGTAGTCTGTAGTGCCCTAAGAGTAGTTGTTCTGTAGGACAGAGATGAGACAAGAAGATAATGACAGCATTAAGGGCTACGGGGAGAATGCGGGTAAGTGGAGTTGAAATGCCCATCAGCTGTGATTGAATGGCGGAGTGGACTCGATGGGCCGAATGGCCTTACGTCCACTCCTATGTCTTATGTCAAAAAGGCAGTACACTACAAAGGCAATGGGTTTAATCTTCATCTTGCCAAAGGTAGTCACATGGAAAAATATATTGAGTGCCAAGAAAATATAATTTGAATCAATTCAACCAGAGGTCTGACTATTTTAGATCTTGTAATGCATAATGAGGCAGTTTTAATAAATGATCTCAAGAGTAAATGATTCCCAAGGAACAGTGATCTTAACATGGTAGAATTTAGCTTTCAATTTGAGAGTGAGAATTTTGGTTGGAAACAACTCTCCTAAAGCTTAAATAAATGGAATGAGGATCAAGTTGGTTGGAGTGAACTAGGAAAGGGGTTTAGCAGAAAAAACAGTTAATGAACAATGATAGATATTTGAAAAGACAGTTCATGACTCAAGGTTATAATCTTTAACTTATTAATTATATTGTTTATCTTATTAATCTTTAACAGACATTAAGCTAACTGGCCTATAGTTACCTGCTTTTTGCGTCCTTCCTTTTTAAATAAAGTTGTTACACTGGAAAATTACCAACCTTCTGGGACTTCTCCAAAATCTAAGGATTCTTGGAAGGTTTCTACTAGTGCTATCCTTAAGCTGCTTCCTTTGATAGCCTAGGATGCAACCCGTCAGTGATGTAGAGTCATAGAGTCATAGAGATGCACAGCATAGAAACAGACCCTTCGGTCCAACCTGTCCATGCCGACCAGATATCCCAACCCAATCTAGTCCCACCTGCCAGCACCCGGCCCATATCCCTCCAAACCCTTCCTATTCATATACCCATCCAAATGCCTCTTAAATGTTGTAATCATACCAGCCTCCACCACATCCTCTGGCAGCTCATTCCATACACGTACCACCCTTTGCGTGAAAACGTTGCCCCTTAGGTCTCTTTTATATCTTTCCCCTCTCACCCTAAACCTATGCTCTCTAGTTCTGGACTCCCTGATCCCAGGGAAAAGACTTTGTCTATTTATCCTATACATGCCCCTCATAATTTTGTAAACCCCTCAGCCTCCAACGCTCCAGGGAAAACAGCCCAGCCTGTTCAGCCTCTCCTTATAGCTCAAATTCTCCAACCCTGGCAACATCCTTGTAAATCTTTTCTGAACCCTTTTAAGTTTCACAACATCTTTCCGATAGGAAGGAGACCAGAATTGCACGCAATATTCCAATAGTGGCCTAACCAATGTCCTGTACAGCCACAACATGACCTCCCAATTCCTCTAGTAAAAAATGAGGTCTGCAGATGCTGGAGATCACAGCTGCAAATGTGTTGCTGGTCAAAGCACAGATGCTGCCTGGCCTGCTGTGCTTTGACCAGCAACACATTTGCAGCTCCCAATTCCTCTACTCAATACACTGACCAATAAAGGAAAGCATACCAAACGCCTTCTTCACTATCCTATCTACTTGCAACTCCACTTTCAAGGAGCTATGAATCTGCACTCCAAGGTCTCTTTGTACAGCAACATTCCCTAGGACCTTACCATTAAGTGTATAAGTCCTGCTAAGATTTGCTTTCCCAAAATGCAGCTTATCAGTCTTTTAGCCTATTAGTTTCCCTCACACTTTTTTCTCATGATATTTATTTCCTCTCCTCCATTTACCTCTTGAATATTTATAAATTTTGGATTGCTATTTGTGTCTTCTACTGTGAAGACTGATGCAATGTATTTATTCAAATCTTTTGGTTCCTCATTATTATTTCCCGAGCCTTGTTCTCTTAGGAACCTATATTCAGTTTGGTCTCTCACTTCTTTTTTATGTATTTAAAGAATCTCTTAATGTCTTATGTTTTATTTTCTCTCAATGTGATGCTCTCTTTAACTTCCTTCCTTAACCATAGTTGACTTATCCCATTCCTAGAATCCTCCTTCCTCACTAGGGTATATTTTGAGATACTTTGCATGAATGTTTACAGTAGAGAACATTCGAGAACAAACCAGTGGACCAAATGGCTTATTTCTGCTCCTTCGATTTATTGCTTTGTTGTGTGATTTTTAACTTTGTCCAGCCTAGTCCAACACTGGCACCTTCACATCAATATTGCTTTATAGTGCTCCTGAATGGTGGGTTGGCTCAATAAAAGTGAATTGCCTGCTCCTGTTCCTATTTTTAGCAATGATTCTTCTCCCATTAATCTAATCTGCTGTTGCTTCTGTAATGAATGTGACAAACTCAGAGCATGGATCAGTACTTGGAACTATGACCATTATGGGGCAGGAATGGCTGTTGGGTGTTCCAGGGTTTAGATATTTCAAAAGGAACAAGGGGGAGGTAAAAGAGGTGGGCGATTGGCATTGCTAATCAGGGATTGCATCAGCTGCAGAAAGGGGGGTCATCAAGGAGGGTTTGTCTCCAGAATCAGTGTGGGCAGAAGTCAGAAAAAGGAAAGGAGTAGACATCTTATTGGGAGTTTTCTACATGCCCCCAATAGCAAGAGAAACATGGAGGAGCAGATTGGGAAGTAGATTTTGGAAAGCTGCAGATGTAACAGGGTTGTTGTCATGGGTGACTTTAATTTCCCTAATATTGATTGGAACCAACTTAGTTCAAATATTTTGGATGGAGCAGTTTTTGTCAGGTGTATCTAGGAAGGGTTCCTAATGCAATATATAGATGAGCCGACTCGAGGGAGACCATATTGGATATGGTGCTTGGCAATAAACCATACCAGGTGTCAGACATCTGGGTGGGAGATCATTTCAGTGATAGTGATCACACGTCCCTGAGCTTATGCTGGAAACATCGATTCTTCTGTTCCACAGATGCTGCTTGACCAGCTGTGCTTTTCCAGCACTACACTCTTGACACTAAACTCATGAAGAGGGATAGGAGTAGATGGTATACGAAAGTAATTGGGGAGAGGGTATTATAGTGCTATTGGGCAGGAACTGGGGGACCTAAATTGGGAACTGATGTTCTCAGGGAAAGACATGACAGAAATGTGGAAATTGTTTTGGAAGCACTTGCTGAATTACCCACTGAGGCAAGGAAGGGATGGTAGGTTGAAAGAACCGTGGGTAACAAGGGATGTGGAACATAAAGGCAAGAGGAAGAAGGAAGCTTACTTAAGGTTGAGGAGGCAAGGATCAGTCAGGGCTCTAGATGGTTAAAAAGTAGCCAAGAAGGAACCAAAGAATGGATTTAGCAGAGCTAGAAGGGGGCATGAAAAATCCTACCTTTAGGAGGTAGGATTACGGAAAACCCTAAGGTGTTCTGCACTTGTGAGAGGAACAAGAGGACAGCTGGAATGAGCATATGTCCGATCAGGAATAGTGGAAGGTTCTTGCACCTGGAGTCGGAGGATGTAGGGGAGGTCCTTAATGAATACTTTGCTTCAGTATTCACTGTTGAGAGGGAACTTGATGTTTCTGAGGATAGTGTGAAACAGACTGATATGCTAGAACAGGTTGATGTTAAGAGGAGGATATGCTGAAAACTTTGAAAAACATAAGGATAGATAAATCCCTGGGCCAGATGGGATCTACCCGAGGTTATTACAGGAAGTGAGGGAAGAGATTGCTGCACCTTTGGTGATGATCTTTGTGTCCTCATTCTCCACCTGAATAGTGCCAGATGGTTGGAGGGCAGTAAATGTTATTCTCTTGTTCAAGAAAAGGAATAGGATTAATTCTGGAAATTACAGACCAGTCAGTCTTATGACAGTGGTGGGCAAAGTATTGGAGAGGATTCTGAGTGACAGAATTTATGATTACTTGGAAAGCCATAATTTCATTAGAGATAGTCAGCATGGCTTTGCGAGGGGCAGGTATGGCTCACAAACTCTATTGAATTCTTTGAGAATGTGGTAAAATATGTTGATGAAGGGAGAGCAGTGGATGTAGTGGACATGGATTTCAGCAAGACAATAAACAATAGGTGCAGAAATAGGCCATTCTGCCCTTCGAGCCAGCGCCACCATTCATTATGATCATGGCTGATCATCCTCAATCAGTATCCTGTTCCTGCCTTATCCCCATAACCTTTGATCCCACTATCCTTAAGAGCCCTATCCAACTTTTTCTTGAAAGGATCCAGAGACTTGGCCTCCACAGCCTTCTGGGGCAGAGCATTCCATACACCCACCACTCTCTGGGCGAAGAAGTTTCTCCTCAACTCCGTTCTAAATGGCCTACCGCTTATTTTTAAATTGTGTCCTCTGGTTTTAGACTCACCCATCAGCGGAAAGAGTGTCCAATCCTTAATAATCTTATACATCTCAATCAGATCCCCTCTCAGCTTTCCAAACTCAAGCATATACCAGCCCAGTCGCTCCAATCTTTCAGCGTAAGATAGTCTGCCATTCCGGGAATTGATCTCGTGAACCTACGCTGCATTCCCTCAATAGCCATAATGTCTTTCATTGTTGTGGTTCTGTTCGCCGAGCTGGAAGTTTTTGCTGCAAACGTTTCATTCCCTGGCTAGGGAACATCATCAGTGCTATTGGAGCCTCCTGTGAAGCGCTGCTTTGATGTTTCTTCCGGTATTTATAGTGGTTTGTTCTTGCCGCTTCCGGGTGTCAGTTTCAGCTGTAGTAGTTTGTATGTGGGGTCCAGGTCGATGTGTCTGTTGATGGATGTTCTTGCCGCTACCGGGTGTCAGTTTCAGCTGTAGTGGTTTGTATATGGTGTCCAGGTCCATGTGTCTGTTAATGGAGTTTGTGGATGAATGCCATGCCTCTAGAAATTCCCTGGCTGTTCTCTGTCTGGCTTGTCCTATGATGGTAGTGTTTTCCCAGTCAAATTCATGTTCCTGGTTGTCTGAGTGTATGGCTACTAGGGATAGCTGGTCGTGTCGTTTTGTGGCTAGCTGATGTTCATGGATGCGGATTGTTAGCTATCTTCCTGTTTGTCCTATATAGTGTTTTGTGCAGTCCTTGCATGGTATTTTGTAAACTACGTTAGTTTGGCTCATGCTGGCTATTGGGTCCTTTGTTCTAGTGAGTTGTTGTCTGAGTGTGGAAGTTGGCTTGTGTGCTGTTATGAGTCCTAAGGGTCGCAGTAGTCTGGTTGTCAGTTCTGAGACGCTCCTGACGTATGGTAGTGTGGCTAGTCCTTTTGGTTGTGGCATGTCCTCGTTCCATGGTCTATCTCTTAGGCATCTGGTGATAAAGTTGCGTGGGTATCCGTTTTTGGCGAATACCTTGTATAGGTGTTCCTCTTCCTCTTTTCGCAGTTCTGGTGTACTGCAGTGTGTTGTGGCTCTTTTGAATAGTGTCCCGATGCAGCTTCGTTTGTGTGTGTTGGGGTGGTTACTTTCATAGTTTAGGACTTGGTCTGTGTGTGTTGGTTTCCTGTGTACCCTTGTGGTGAATTCTCCGTTGGGTGTTCTCTCTACTAACACGTCTAGGAATGGGAGTTGGCTATCCTTTTCCTCTTCTCTCGTGAATCGTATTCCTGTGAGTGTGGCGATGATGATTCGGTGTGTTTTTTCTATTTCTCTGTTTTTGATGATTACAAAGGTGTCATCGACGTATCTGATCCAGAGTTTGGGTTGGATTTGTGGTAGGGCTGTATGTTCTATCCTTTGCATAACTGCCTCTGCTATGAGTCCCGAGATTGGTGATCCCATGGGTGTTCCGTTGATTTGTTCGTATATCTGATTGTTGAATGTAAAGTGTGTGGTGAGGCACAGGTCTAGTAGTTTAAGTATGCCGTACTTGTTGATAGGTTCGGCCTCCTGTGTTCTGTTATGTATGTCCACATACATAACAAAACACAGGAGGCCGAACCTATCAACAAGGACGGCATACTTAAACTACTAGACCTGTGCCTCACCACACACTTTACATTCAACAATCAGATATACGAACAAATCAACGGAACACCCATGGGATCACCAATCTCGGGACTCATAGCAGAGGCAGTTATGCAAAGGATAGAACATACAGCCCTACCACAAATCCAACCCAAACTCTGGATCAGATACGTCGATGACACCTTTGTAATCATCAAAAACAGAGAAATAGAAAAAACACACCGAATCATCAACGCCACACTCACAGGAATACGATTCACGAGAGAAGAGGAAAAGGATAGCCAACTCCCATTCCTAGACGTGTTAGTAGAGAGAACACCCAACGGAGAATTCACCACAAGGGTACACAGGAAACCAACACACACAGACCAAGTCCTAAACTATGAAAGTAACCACCCCAACACACACAAACGAAGCTGCATCAGGACACTATTCAAAAGAGCCACAACACACTGCAGTACACCAGAACTGCGAAAAGAGGAAGAGGAACACCTATACAAGGTATTCGCCAAAAACGGATACCCACGCAACTTTATCACCAGATGCCTAAGAGATAGACCATGGAACGAGGACATGCCACAACCAAAAGGACTAGCCACACTACCATACGTCAGGAGCGTCTCAGAACTGACAGCCAGACTACTGCGACCCTTAGGACTCATAACAGCACACAAGCCAACTTCCACACTCAGACAACAACTCACTAGAACAAAGGACCCAATAGCCAGCACGAGCCAAACCAACGTAGTTTACAAAATACCATGCAAGGACTGCACAAAACACTATATAGGACAAACAGGAAGACAGCTAACAATCCGCATCCATGAACATCAGCTAGCCACAAAACGACACGACCAGCTATCCCTAGTAGCCATACACTCAGACAACCAGGAACATGAATTTGACTGGGAAAACACTACCATCATAGGACAAGCCAGACAGAGAACAGCCAGGGAATTCCTAGAGGCATGGCATTCATCCACAAACTCCATTAACAGACACATGGACCTGGACCCCATATACAAACCACTACAGCTGAAACTGACACCCGGAAGCGGCAAGAACATCCATCAACAGACACATCAACCTGGACCCCACATACAAACTACTACAGCTGAAACTGACACCCGGAAGCGGCAAGAACAAACCACTATAAGTACCGGAAGAAACATCAAAGCAGCGCTTCACAGGAGGCTCCAATAGCACTGATGATGTTCCCTAGCCAGGGAACGAAACGTTTGCAGCAAAAACTTCCAGCTCGGCGAACAGAACCACAACAACGGACACCCCAGCTACAAATCTTCAACCAGACTTTAAATAATGTCTTTCCTCAAATTTGGAGACCAAACCTGCGCACAATATTCCAGATGCGGTTTCACCAGGGCCCTGTACAGCTGCAGAAGGATCTTTTACTTCTATACTCAATTCCTCTTGTTATGAAGGACAGCATGCCATTAGCTTTCTTCACTGCCTACTGTACCTGCATGCTTGCTTTCATTGATTGATGTACAAGAACACCTAGATCTTGTTGTACTGCCCCTTTACCTAACCTGACTCCATTTAGGTAGTAATCTGCCTTCCTGTTCTTGCCACCAAAGTGGATAACCACATATTTATCCACATTAAACTGCATCTGCCATGTTTCCGTCCACTCATCTAGCCTGTCCAGGACACCCTGTATTCTCCTAACATCCTCCTCACATTTCGTCCTGCCACCCAGCTTTGTGTCATCAGCAAATTTGCTAATGTTACTTTTAATACCTTCATCTATATCATTAGTGTACATTGTAAAAAGCTGTGGTCCCAGCACTGATCCTGCGGCACACCACTGGTCACCACCTGCCATTCCGAAAGGGAGCCGTTTATCACTACTCTTTGTTTCTTGTCAGCCAACCAATTTTCAATCCATGTCAGTATTTTGCCCCTAATTTTGCTCACTAACCTCCTATCGTGGGACTTTATCAAAGGCTTTCTGAAAGTCCAGGTATACTACATCCACTGGATCTCCCTTGTCCATCTTCAGAGTTACATCCTCAAAACATTCCAGAACATTTCCCCTTCATAAATCCATGCTGACTCTGACCTATCTTACTGATATGGTTCCCCATGGTAGGCTCATTCAGAAAATAAGGTAACTTGGGATACTGGGAAACCTGTCTCTCTGGATACAGAATTGGCTGGCCCACAGAACAAAAAAGGGTGATGGTAGATGGATAGTATTCAGCCAGGAGCTCAGTGACCAGTGGTTTTCCGCAAGAATCTGTTCTGGGACCTCTGCTGTTTGTGCTTTTTATAATTGACTTGGATGAGAAAGTGGAAGGGTAGGTTAGTAAGTTTGCTGATGAGACAAGGTTAGTGGAGTGGTGGGTAGTGTACAAGGTTGTTGTATGTTGCAACGGGACATTGACAGGATGCAGAACAGGGCTGATAAATCACAGATGGAGTTCAGCCTGGAAAAGCATGAAGTGATTCACTTTGGAAAGTTGAATTTGAATGCTGAATGCAGGGTTAATGGCAGAATTAGAAAGCGTATGGTGTGTTGACTTTCATTAGTAGGGGATTGAGTTTAGAAACTGTGAGGTTATGCTGTAACTCTGTATTGTGTTCAGTTGAAGCTGTTGAGAGGGAGCAGAGGAGATGCACCAGGATGCTGCCTGGATTGGAGGGCGTATCTTATGAAGAAAGATTGAGGGAGCTAGGGCTTTTGTCATTGGAGTGAAGAAGGATGAGCGGTGACTTGATAGAGGTGTACAAGATGATGAGAGGCATAGATAGAGTGGATAGAACATAGAACATAAAACAATACAGCGCAGAAGAGGGCCTTTGGCCCTCGATGTTGCGCTGACCTGTGAATTATTCTCAGCTCGGCCTCCTACACGATCCCAAAATCATCCATGTGCTCATCTAAGGATTGTTTAAATCTCCCTAATGTGGTTGAGTTGACTACATTAACAGGTAGGGCATTCCATACCCTTGCCACTCTCTGCGTATTGAACCTGCCTGTGACATCTGTCTTAAATCTATCACTCCTCAATTTGTAGCTATGCCTTTTCGTATAAGCTGGCATCATCATCCTTGGAAAAAGTCTTTCACTGTCTGCCCTATCTAATCCTCTGATCATCTTGTATCTTTCTATCAAATTCCCCCTCAGCCTTCTTCTTTCCAATGAGAACAGACCCAAGTCTCTCAGCCTTTCCTCATAAAACCTTCCCTCCAGACCAGTCAACATCCTGGTAAATCTCTGCACCATTTCCAATGCTTCCACATCCTTCCTGTAATGGAGCGACCAGAACTGTACACAATATTCCAAGTGTGGCCGCACCAGCATTTTGTATAGTTGCAGCATGATATTGCAGTTCCAGAACTCAATCCCTCTACCAATGAAACCAAACACACCAAATGCCTTCTTAACAGCACTATCCACCTAGGTAGCAACTTTCAGAGATCTATGCACATGGACTCCAAGATCCCTCTGCACATCCACACTACCAAGAATCTTTCCACTGACCCAGTACTCAGCCTTCCTGTTATACTTCTCAAAGTGCATCACCTCACATTTAGCTGCATTGAACTCCTTTGCCACCTCTCAGCCCAATTCTGCAGTTTATCCAAGGCCCCCTGCAACCTGTAACATTCTTCTAAACTGTCTACTATTCCACCGACTTTAGTGTCATCTGCAACTTTACTAATCCATCCACCTGTGCCTGCATCTAAATCATTTATAAAAACGACAAACAGCAATGGTCCCAAAACAGATCCTTGCGGTACACCACTAGTAACTGGACTCCAGACTAAATATTTTCCATCAACCACCACTCGCTGCCTTCTTTCAGAAAGCCAGTTTCTAATCAAATCTACTAAATCACCCCCAATTCCATGCCTTTGTATTTTCTCCAACAGCCTACTATGTGGAACCTTATCAAAGACTTCACTGAAGTCCATGTATACCACGCCAACTGCCCTATCCTCATCTACATGCTTGGTCATCTTCTCAAAAAACTCAATGAGGTTTGTGAGACATGACCTGCCCTTGATAAAACCATGTTGACTATCTGAAATCAATTTGTTGCTTGCTAGATGATCATAAATCTTATCTCTTAGAACATAGAACATAGAAAATAGAAAAATACAACACAGTACAGGCCCTTTGGCCCTCGATGTTGCACCGACCCAAGCCCACCTAACCGACACTAGCCCACTGTCCTTCATATGCCTATCCAATGCCCCTTTAAATGCCCATAAAGAGGGAGAGTCCACCATTGCTACTGGCAGGGCATTCCATGAACTCACGACTCGCTGTTTAAAGAATTTACCCCTGACATCTGTCCTATACATACCTCCCTTAATTTAAAGCTATGCCCCCTCGTAATAGCTGACTCCATACGTGGAAAAAGGTTCTCATGGTCAACCCTATCTAAACCCATAATCATCTTGTACACTTCTATCAAGTCATCCCTAAACCTTCTTTTCTCCAATGAAAACAGCCCCAAGTGCCTCAGCCTTTCCTCATACGATCTTCCTACTATATCAGTCAACATCCTGGTAAACCTCCTCTGCACCCATTCCAGTGCCTCCACATCCTTCCTATAGTATGGCGACCACAAAACCATGCTGACTATCCATTATCACATTATTCCTATCCAGATGTTCATAAATCCTATCCCTTACAATTCTCTCTAAGACTTTGCCCACAACAGAAGTGAGACTCACCGGCCTATAGTTACTACTCCCTAGTCCCCTTCTTGAACAAGGGAACCATATTTGCTATCCTCCAGTCTTCTGGCACTATTCCTGCAGACAACGAGGACTAAAAATCAAGGCCAGTGGCTCTGCAATCTCCTCCCTTGCTTCCCAGAGAATCCTAGGATAAATGCCACCAGACCCAGGGGACTTATCTATTTTCAGCCTTTCCAGAATTTCCAACACCTCTTCTCTACATACCTCAAAGCCATCCATTCTAATTGATTGTGACTCAATATTCACATCGGCAACAATGTCCTGTTCCTGAGTGAATACTGATGAAAAGTATTCATTCAGTGTCTCTCCAATCTCTTCAGACTCCATGCACAACTTCCCACTACTATCCTTGACTGGACGTATTCCTACCCTAGTCATTCTTTTATTCCTGGCATACCTATAGAAAGCTTTTGGGTTTTCCCTCATCCCACCAACCAAGGACTTTTCATGTCCCCTCCTTACTGCTCTTAGCTCTCTCTTTAGGTCCTTCCTGGCTACCTTATAACTCTCAATCACCCCAATTGAACCTTCACGCCTCATCTTTACATAGGCCGCCCTCTTCCCTTTAATAAGGGATTCCAATTCCTTATTAAACCACGGCTCCCTCACACGACCCTTTCCTCCCTGCCTGACAGATACATACTTATCAAGGACACTCAATAGCTGCTCCTTGAACAAGCTCCACATATCGATTGTGCCCTTCCCATGGGCACCCGCATGGGCCTGAACAACTTCTCTTTCCAATCCTCCCACTTCCTCCAAACTAAAGGAGTTGCCATGGGCACCCACATGGGCCCCAGCTATGCCTGTCTCTTCGTAGGATATGTGGAACAGTCCATCTTCCGCAACTACACTGGCACCACCCCCCACCTTTTCCTCCGCTACATCGATGACTGTATCGGCACTGCCTCGTGCTCCCACGAGGAGGTTGAACAGTTCATCAACTTTACCAACACCTTCCAACCCGACCTCAAATTCACCTGGACCGTCTCAGACTCCTCCCTCCCCTTCCTAGACGTTTCCATTTCTATCTCGGGCGACCGAATCAACACAGACATCTACTATAAACCGACTGACTCCCACAGCTACCTAGACTACACCTCCTCCCACCCTGCCCCCTGTAAAAATGCCATCCCATATTTCCAATTCCTTTGTCTCCGCTGCATCTGCTCCCAGGAGGACCAGTTCCAATACCGTACAGCCCAGATGGCCTCCTTCTTCAAAGACTGCAGATTCTCCCCAGACGTGATCGACGATGCCCTCCACCGCATCTCTTCCACTTCCTGCTCCTCCGCCCTTGAGCTTCGCCCCTCCAACCGCCACCAAGACAGAACCCCACTGCTTCTCACCTACCACCCCACCAACCTCCGTATACAGCGTATCATCCACCGTCATTTCCGTCACCTCCAAACGGACCCCACCACCAGGGATATATTTCCCTCCCCTCCCCTATCAGCATTCCGAAAAGACCACTCTCTCTGTGACTCCCTCGTCAGGTCCACACCCCTCACCAACCCAACCTCCACTCCCGGCACCTTCCCCTGCAACCACAGGAAATGCAAAACTTGCGCCCACACCTCCTCCCTTATCTCTCTCCAAGGCGCCAAGGGATCCTTCCATATCTGCCACAAATTCACCTGCACCTCCACACACATCATCTATTGCATCCGCTGCACCGATGTGGCCTCCTCTATATTGGGGAGAAGGGCCACCTACTTGCGGAACGCTTCAGGGAACACCTCTGGGACGCCCAGACCAACCAACCCAACTACCCTGTGGCTCAACACTTTAACTCCCTCTCCCACTCCACCAAGGACATGCAGGTCCTTGGACTCCTCCATCGCCAGAACATAACCACACGACGGTTGGAGGAAGAGCGCCTCATCTTCCGCCTGGGAACCCTCCAACCACAAGGGATGAACTCAGATTTCTCCAGTTTCCTCATTTCCCCTCCCCCCACCTTGTCTCAGTCGATTCCCTCGAACTCAGCACCACCCTCCTAACCTGCAATCTTCTTCCTGATCTCTCCGCCCCCACCCCACTCCAGCCTATCACCCTCACCTTGACCTCCTTCCACCTATCACATCTCCATCACCCCTCTCCCAAGTCCCTCCTCCCTACCTTTTATCTTAGCCTGCTGGACACACTTTCCTCATTCCTGATGAAGGGCTTATGCCCGAAACGTCAAATTTCCTGTTCCTTGGATGCTGCCTGACCTGCTGCGCTTTAACCAGCAACACATTTTCAGCTCTGATCTCCAGCATCTGCAAACTTCACTTTTTACCCTTCCCTTGAAGTCTACTTTTCCAAGCCACCCATCCTAAGTCATGCCTCACCGCATCATAATTTCCCTGCCCCAGCTATAACTCTTGCCCTGCAGTGCACACTTATCCCTCTCCATCACTAGAGTAAAAGTCACCAAAATTGTGGTCACTGTCCCCAAAGTGCTCACCTACCTCCAATTCTAACACCTGGCCTGGTTCGTAACCCAGAACCAAATCCAGTATAGCCTCACCTCTTGTTGGCCTGTCTACATATTGTGTCAGGAAACCCTCCTGCACACATTGGACAAACACCGACCCATCTAACGTACTTGAGCTATAACTTTCCCAGTCAATATCTGGAAAGTTAAAGTCCCCCATAACAACCACCCTATTACTTTCACTCTTCTCCTGAATCATCCTCGCAATCGTTTCTTCTACGTCTCTAGGACTATTAGGAGGCCTGTAGAAAACTCCTAACAGGGTGACCTCACCTTTCCTATTTCTAACCTCAGCCCAAACTACCTCAGGTGGCGAGTCTTCATCCATCGTCCTTTCCACCGCTGTAATACAATCCTTGACAAGCAATGCCACACCTCCCCCTCTTTTACCCCACCTCTGACCCTACTAAAACATTTAAACCCTGGAACCTGCAACAGCCATTCCTGTCCCTGTACTACCCATGTCTCCGTAATAGCCACAACATCGAAATCCCAGGTACCAACCCATGCTGCAAGTTCACCTACCTTATTTTGTATACTTCTTGCAATGAAGTATACACACTTCAAGCCACCTTCCTGTTTACAGGCACCCTCCTTTGAGATTAATGCCATGTTCCTAACCTCCCTACACTCAAGGTCCTGCACCCTAAAGCTACAGTCCAGGTTCCCATGCCCCTGCAGAGTTAGTTTAACCCCCCCCAAAGAGCACTAGCAAACCTCCCCCCAAGGATACTGGTGCCCCTCAGGTTCAGGTGTAGACCATCCTGTTTATAGAAGTCCCACCTTCCCCAGAAAGAACCCCAGTTATCCAGAAACCGGAATCCCTCCCTCCTGCACCATCCCTGTAGCCACGCATTTAACTGTTCTCTCTCCCTATTCCTCGACTCTCTACCACGTGGCACAGGTAACAAACCAGAGACAACAACTCTGTTAGTTCTAGCTCTGAGCTTCCAACCTAGCTCCCTGAAAGCCTGCCTAACATCCTCACTCCTCTTCCTACCTATGTCGTTGGTGCCAATGTGAACCACGACTTTGGGCTGCTCCCCTTCCCCCTTAAGGACCTGGAAAACATGATCAGAGATGTCACGTACACTTGCACCTGGGAGGCAACATACCAATCGTGAGTCTCTCTCATCCCCGCAAAACTGCCTATCTGTGCCCCGAACTATCGTGTCCCCAATAACTGTTGCTGTGCTCTTCTCCACCCTTCCCTTCTGAGCAACAGGGACAGGCTCCATGTCAGAGGCCTAAACCCCATTGCTTACCCCGGTAAGTCGTTCCCCCCAACAAGTATCCAAAAAGGTATACTTGTTCTTGAACGGAATCCTTTCCAAAACCTTTCCTACAACAGAAGTAATGCTCACTGGTCTATAATTACCTGGCTCATCTCTGCTGCCCTTCTTGAACAAGGGCACAACATTTGCAATCCTCCAGTCCTCAGGTACTAAGCATGTAGACAATGACCACTCAAATATCAAAGCTAAAAGCTCTGCTACCTCCTACCTAGCTTCTCAGAGAATCCTCAGATAAATCCCATCTGGCCCAGGGGACTTGTCTACTTTCACTACTTCTAGAATTGATAAAACCTGTGCGTAACTAACCTCGATCCTTTCTAGTCTAATATCTCGTACCTCATTCTTCTCCTCTACAATATTCTCCTTTTCCTGAGTGAACACATGAGAAATATTCATTTAGCACCTCTCCGATCTCTACAGGTTCCACACTCAACTTCCCACTTCTGTCTTTGACTGGCCTTATTCCTACCTTAGTCATCCTTTTATTCCTCACATACCTATAGAAAGCTTTAGGGTTCTCCTTTATTCTATTTGCTAAAGACTGCTCGTGTCCTCTGTTTGCTCTTCTTAACTCTCTCTATAAATCTTTCCTAGCTGATCTGTAGCTCTCCATCGCCTCATCTGTACCATCCCGCCTCATCAACACATAAGCCTCCTTCTTCTGTTTAACAAGAGATGCAATTTCTGTAGTAAACCATGGCTCCTTTACCTTATCACTTCCTCCCTGCCTGACAGGGACATACCTATCAAGGACACGCAATATTGTTCCTTAAACCAGCTCCACATTTCAATTGTATGCATCCCCTGCATTTTGCTACCCCATTTTATGCATTCTAATTCTTCCCTAATTGCAATATAATTGCCCTTGCCCCATCGATAACTTTTGACCTGTGGCATGTACCTATCGCTTTCCATCGCTAAACTAAACGTAACTGAGTTATGGTCACTCTCTCCAAAGTGCTCACCTACAACTAAATCAAACACCTGGCCTGGTTCATTACCAAGCACCAGATCCAGTGTGCCCTCCCCTCTTGTTGGCCCTTCGACATACTGTGTCAGGAAACCCTCCTGTACACATTGGACAAAAACTGATCCATCCTACGTACTAGAGCTATGACATTTCCAGTCAATGTTGGGGAAGTTAAAGTCCCTCATAATGACCACCTGTTCCTTTCACACCTACCCAGAATAATTTTGCTAATTCTCTCTTCCACCTCCCTGGAACTCTGCGGAGGCCTAAAAACGCCAAGCAGTGTGACCTCTCCTCTCCTGTTTCTACCTCAGTAGATGGGTCCTCATCAAAAATTCTCTCAGCCACCATTATACTATCTTTGACTAACAAGGCCATACCTCCCCCTCTTTTACTGCCTTGTCTGTTTTTCATGAAAAGTCTAAACCCTGGAACCTGCAACGTCCATTCCTCAACCTGCTCTATCCATGTCTCCGAAACGGCCACAACATCGTAGTCCCAGGTACCTATCCATGCTGCAAGCTCACATTCCTTATTTCAGATACTTCTGGCATTGAGGTAGACACACTTCAAACCAGTTTGCTGTCTGCCAGCACATCCCTGAAATCCTGTCTCTGTCCTTCCTACTCTCATCCTCCTGTGCACTGCAACTACACCTCCAGTTCCCATCCCCCTACTGGGTGAGTTTAAACCCACCCGAATAGCACCAGCAAATTTCCCACCCAGGATATTAGTACCCCTCTGGTTCAAGTGAAGACCATCCTGTTTGTACAAGTCCCACCTTCCCCAGAATGAGCCCCAATTATCCAAAAACCTGAGACCCTCCCTCCTGCACCATTCCTGCAGCCACTTGTTCAGCTGATACCTCTCCCTATTCCTTGCCTCGCTATCATGTGGCACGAGTAACAAACCAGAGATAACAACTGTGTTTGTTCTAGCTCTCAGCTTCCACTCGAGCTCCCTGAAATCCTGCCTTACATCCCAATCCCTCTTTCTACCGATGTTGTTGGTACCGAATGGACAACGGCTTGAGGCTGGCCACCCTCTCCATTCAGGACCCCAAAGATAGCCAGAGACGTTTTCCCATGGCAAAAATGTCTATCATGAGCAGGCATAATTTTAAAGTAATTGGGGGAAGGTTTAGGGGAGATGTCAAAGAATGAAGAACAAAGAAAATTTACAGCCCAGGAACAGGCGCTTTGGCCTTCCAAGCCTGAGCCAATCCAAATGTACTGTCTAAACCTGTCGGTCAATTCCTAAGCATCTGTATCCCTCTGCTTCCGACCTACTCATGCATCTGTCCAGACTCATCTTAAATGAATGCTTGCCTCTACCCCTTCTGCTGGCAACGCATTCCAAATGCCCACCACCCTCTTCTTGCCATGCGTATCCATCTTAAACTTTCCACCTCTCACCTTGAAAGTGTGACCTTTCATTATTGAAATCTTCATCCTGGGAAAAAGCTTATCTCTATTCATTCTGTCTGTACCCTTTATGATTCTGTAAACCTCAATCATGTCCCCCCTCAATCTCCTTTTTTCAAATGAAAATAAACCTAGCCTACTCAACCTCTCTTCATAGCCAGCACCTTCCATACCAGACAACACCCTTGTAAACCTTCTCTGCACCCTCTCCAAAGCATCCACATCCTTTTGGTAATGTGGCGACCAGAACTGTATACAGTATTCTAAATGGGGCTGAACCAATGTCTTGTACAATTTTAACATGACCTGCCAATTCTTATACTCAATACCCCGCCCAATGAAGACAAGCATACTATATGCCTCCTTGACCACTCTATCTACGTGTGCAGCAACCTTCAGGGTACAACGGGCCTGCATTTCCAGATCTCTCTGCCCATCAACTTTTCCCAAAGCTCTTTCATTCATTGTATAATTCACTCTAGAATTAGACTTGCATAAATGCATCACCTCACATTTGTCTGGATTGAAAACCATCTGCCAGTTTTCCAACCAACTCTCCAGTCTATCTATATCCTCATGTATCCTCTGACAGTCCCTTATGCTTTCTGCTACTCCACCAATCTTCATGTCATCTGCAAACTTGCTGATCATACCAACAGTGCCCTCTTCCAGATCATTTATGTATATTACAAACAACAGTGGCCCCAACACTGACCCCTGTGGAACACCACCGGTCATCTTTCTCCATTTTGAGAAACTCCCTTCAACTCATACTTTCTCTCTCCTGTTGCTCAACCAGTTCTTTATCCACCTAGCTAGAACACCCTGCACACCATGGGGAACCTTATCAAATGCCTTACTAAAGTCCATGTATATGACATCAACAGCCCTTCCTTCATCTCTCAACTTGGTCACTTCCTCGAAGAGCTCTATTAAGTTGGTAAGGCATGATCGCTCCCGGACAAAACCATGTTGCCTATCACTGATAAGCCCATTTTTTTCTAAATATAAATAAATCCTATCCCTCAGTACCCTCTCCAGCAACTTTCCCACCACTGACGTCAGGCTCACTGGTCTGTAGTTACCCAGAATATCCCTACTTCCCTTCTTGGTCGGGGGACAACATGAGCAACCCTCCAGTCCTCCGGCACCTCACCTGTTTTTAAGGATGCCACAAAGTTATCTGTGAGGGCCTCAGCTATTTCCTCTCTTGCCTCCCTCAGCAACCTGGGATAGATTCCATCTGGTCCTGGGGATTTGTCCACCTTAATAACCTCTAGCCTACCCAACACGTCTTCCCTACTTATGTCAATGTGATCCAGACTAATCAAACTTCCATCTCTAATCTCAAGATTCACCATAGTCCTCTCATTCAGAATTTCATCCATTCGCTCAGGTTTGACACATGGCCTTCCTTCAGAGACAGTTCTTTCCACAGAGCGTGGTGGTGCGTGAAATGCAATGCTGGCAATGGTAGTAGAGTCAGATACATTAGGGACATTTTAGCGACTCTTGGGTGGTCACATGACTGTTAGTGAATGAACGGTATGTAGGTTAATCTTATCTTAGAGTAGGATAAATGGCCTGCACAACATCGTGGGTCAAAGGGCTGTACTGTTCTATATTCTAAAGTAGATTTCCTTTCTTTCCAGAGAAAATCATCATGAATGCTAAATTAGGGAGTGATGTTACATTTCCTGGACCGAAAGTCCAGACAGGACATACTTCCTTGAAATGGATTTACGCTAATGGCAAGAGTACTTTAATTTTGACGTTTGTTACTGAGAATAATCAACGCATCGGTCAGCCATCAAACTGGTACAAAAACCGCATTACGTATAATGCAAACACTCTGTCCTTCATGTTGAAGAATATAAGGGCAAGTGATGAAGGAACTTACATATTAAGGGAAACTGCACATGGTGCAATCATCAGTGTGAAGCTCATCGTTAACAGTAAGCACTGTAAACTACCAATTTGATTGTGTTTTTTGAATGTACCTCTCCCAACCTGAGTAATGTGCTGCACATAACAATAGAATTCTAACTCTCAGCGTCCTTCACCCAGCTGCATAAGCACCAGTTCAACCCCTCACTATCTCTGTTCTCAGGTTTCTTATCCCATATCCAGTATTGGATGAGCAGAAATTTCCTTGAACTAAACCTTAGGAAGACTGAGGCCATTGTCTTTGGATTCCATCATAAACTGAAAAGTGTACAGGGAATGACAAACCTATGTATAAAGCTTTGAAGGTGAGTGAAATAACTGCACAGAGGCCAGTATGCCATCACCAAGTCAGCCTTTCTGAATTTCTGCACATTA
The DNA here is from genome assembly GCF_020745735.1 of Hemiscyllium ocellatum. Taxonomy (NCBI): domain Eukaryota; kingdom Metazoa; phylum Chordata; class Chondrichthyes; order Orectolobiformes; family Hemiscylliidae; genus Hemiscyllium; species Hemiscyllium ocellatum. The sequence continues at coordinate 860,106 of NC_083435.1, read as the reverse complement.
AACTGGCTGTAGCCAGGCAACTTTGAATTAGTCCCCAGAACTGAGGAGATGCTAAATCTGCTGTATATATTAGTCAGCTAGGGATTTCCTGATTGGCCCAGGTTAATAACCCCAATCAAGTTCCTTGTATTCAACGAGGTCCATCTGGTTCCAATCCCAAAGTCCAGGGATGTAGGCTGGTCTTATCTGTTGTAGATTTTCCTGCATTGTTTCCACCCCAGGTCCAGTTTCTCTGTTTTGGACTCTGACACTGTTGACAAGTACCAGACCATAGCATGCCTCTTGCATTTAGAGAGCCCTGGGAGAGATTCCTCTTCTTCTTCCAGCAGTAACAACACTGCATCCATCTCGAATTCAGAGGTTTCCTTGGGTTGGGATATCCGGTCAGCATGAACAGATTGGACCGAAGGGTCTGTTTCCATGCTGTACATCTCTATGACTCTAGACGGAGGGGGAGAACCTACTGTTTCTGACTGCTCTTCTGGCTGTTCTGAGGGGCCAGATATGTTCTGCTCCTGCCCCATTTGCAAGGTAACAGCTTTTCAGGTGATCCATGTGTTTGTTCAGGACTCTATCACCTACTCAAACTTTGTAAGTCATGGGACCTGACCTTGTGTCAACCTCGCTTTGTACCCCTACAGGGCCAGTCCCATGGTTCCTGCACCAAACTTCGTCCCCTGAATTAAGTTCTCTCTCTTGCTTAGAGGAGGCATCTGCCCAGCATTGACATTCCTACTACTGTTTCACCTCCCCCAGGTCTGGGAACATGTAATTTAACCTGGTGCGGATTCTTCTTTCCATCAGCAACTTTGCTGGAGCTATCCTTATTGTTGCGTGTGAAGTGGTCTTATAATCAAATAGTAACTGGGATAGTTTGGCATCAATTGATGCTGTCAGATGCTTCTTTAAGTCTACCTTCAATGTTTGAACCACTCTTTCCATTAGACCATTGGATGAGCGGAATGTGCCGAATGTCACTTGATTTTGGAAAATATTCAAATTCCCTGCTGATAAATGAGACCCCATTGTCTGTGACCAATACTTCCAGGAGTCTGTGTACCATGAATGATGCTCACAGCTTCTCAATCACCATCCCTGCAGTTGCTAAATGAACTTTATGCATGTCCAACCACTTTGAATGGGTGTCCACAATGACCAAGAACAGTGAGCCAATGAAAGGACCAGGACAGTCAACATGCAGCTGAGTCCAGAATTTAGCTGGCCATTCCCATGAATGTGAGGGCACTGGTGGTGGCAATCTTTGTGCAAATTGGCATTGTGGGCAATGCCCCAACAACGCAGTCGTGTCAGTATCCAGACATAGCTTCTTGGTAGTGTCTTCATCTTGGAAACCCCTAGATCACTCTAGTGGAGTTCAGCCAGTATCTGGCAGTGACCTTTACATGGGACAATCATCCTTGTTCCCCATAGTAATATGCTATCCTCTACGGTGATCTGGTCTCAACAGTTCCAGAGAGGTTTCAATCCTGGTTGCGATAGTCATTCTGTTTCCCCCGTTGGCTTTGCCATTAGAAAATGTGGCAAGTGCAGAACACCCCAATGGAACTATCTGACTGAGCTTGGGGAACACTATTGAGTATCGGCAATCACAGAGATTGTGCAGCGCAAATCCTGAGGAGAGGAACCCCACACTGGAGCAAATAATGCTAATGCAAAAAGGTGAAGGAGAGGGTAGGGACTACATCAGAATAGAATGGAGGGGGAAATAAAGCACTCCATTTCCCACGGTGCCCACGTCTTCCTAAAGGGGCCAAGAGTATTGGTAGACACTGCGTGGTCCTCCAAGGGCACTTGGGTCTGAATGTACCTGCGAAAGAGCAGCAGGCAGTCAGCCATAAGAACCCCTGCCATAGCTTGCTGCTTGGACCTGTTAATGGCCAGCATGTCCAGGCCCAGGAGCAGACCCACGAGGAGAAGCTCTGATGTACACTCTGTCTCTGCACCAGGTGCTCAGGAGCATGGGGCTGAAATGCACCCAAAAATGTTAAAGAAGATCCTTAAGAAAACTAAAAAAGGAGTGCAGATGCCCACACCCCATATATATATATATATATATATAATACACACACACACACACACACACACACACACACACACACAGTCCATGGACTCCACAGTGCCACAGAACAATTGGGCTGGAAGATGTTTTTTCCTTTTTTTTATTTTTTTTTCTCTAAACTCCCTGTTTATATATCGAGTCATAGAGATGTACAGCACGGAAACAGACCCTTCGGTCCCACCTGTTCACGCCGACCAGATATCCCAACCCAATCTAGTCCCACCTGTCAGCACCCAGCCCATATGCCTCCAAACCCTTCCTATTCATATACCCATCCAAATGCCTCTTAAATGTTGCAATTGTATCAGCCTCCACCACTTCCTCAGGCAGCTCATTCTATACACATACCACCCTGAGGTCTGTTTTATATCTTTCCCCTCTCACCTTAAACCTATGCCCTCTAGTTCTGGACATCCTGATCCCAGGGAAAAGACTTTGTCTATTTATCCCATCCATGCCCCTCATAATTTTGTAAACCTCTATAAGCCTCCAACGCTCCAGGGAAACCAGTCCCAGCCTGTTCAGCCTCTCCCAATAGCTCAAATCCTCCAACCCTGGCAACATCCTTGTAAATCTTTTCTGAACCTTTTCAAGTTTCACAACATCTGTCCGATAGGAAGGAGACCAAAACTGCATGCAATATTCCAACAGTGGCCTAACCAATGTCCTGTAGAGCCACAACATGACCTCCCAACTCCTGTACTCAATTCTCTGACCAATAAAGGAAAGCATACCAACTGCCTTCTTCACTATACCTTGCCCCTCTCACCCTAAAGCTATGCCCTCTAGTTCTGGACTTCCCCACCCCAGGGAAAAAGCTGTCCATTTATCCTATCCATGCCCCTCATGATTTTATAAGCCTCTGTAAGGTCACCCCTCAGCCTCCGACGCTCCAGGGAAAACAGTCCCAGCCTGTTCAGCCTCTCTCTGTAGCCCAAATTCTCCAACCATGGCAACATCCTTGGAAATTTTTTCTGAAACCTTTCACGTTTCACAACATCTTTCCAATAGGAAGGAGACCAGAATTGCACACAATATTCCAACAGTGGCCTAACCAATGTCCTGTACAGCTGCAACATGACCTCCCAACTCCTGTACTCAATACTCTGACCAATAAAAGAAAGCATACCGAACGCCTTCTTCATTATCCTGTCTACCTGCGACTCCACTTTCAAGGAGCTATGAACCTGCACTCCAAGGTCTCTTTGTTCAGCAACACTCCCTAGGACCTTACCATTAAGTGTATAAGTCCTGCTAAGATTTGCTTTCCCAAAATGCAGCACCTCACATGTATCTGAATTAAACTCCATCTGCCACTTCTCAGCCCATTGGCCCATCTGGTCAAGATCCTGTTGTAATCTGAGGTAACCCTCTTCGCTGTCCACTACATCTCCAATTTTGATGTCATCTGCAAACTTACTAACTGTACTTCTTATGCTCGCATCCAAATCATTTATATAAATGATCCAGCACCGGTCCTTGTGGCACTCCACTGGTCACAGGCCTCCAGTCTGAAAAACAACCCTCCACCAGCACCCTCTGTCTTCTGCCTTTGAGCCAGTTCTGTATCCAAATGGCTAGTTCTCTCTGTATTCCAAGAGATCTAACCTTGCTAATGAGTCTCCCATGGGGAACCTTGTCGAACGCCTTACTGAAGTCCATATAGATCACATCTACTGCTCTGCCCTCATCAATCTTCTTTGATACTTCTTCAAAAAACTCAATCAAATTTGTGAGACATGATTTCCCACGCACAAAGCCATGTTGACTATCCCTAATCAGTCCTTGCCTTTCCAAATACAAATACATCCTGTCCCTCAGGATTCCCTTCAATAACTTGCCCACCACTGAGGTCAGGCTCACCGGTCTATAGTTCCCTGGCTTGTCCTTACCACCCTTCTAGAACCCTTCTTTATGCAAATTAAACTTCATTTGCCCTCTTCAGCCTTGACCCAATTGATCACGGTCACTTTGTAATTTTAACTTTTTCATGATCCACTATACCACCAATCTTGGTGTCATATGCAAACTTACTAATTATGCTTTCTATATTCTCACCTAAATCATTCATATAAATGACAAATAAAAGTGATCCATGTAGTACACTGCTGGTCACAGGCCTCCACTCTGAAAAACAACCCTCCATTACCACCCTTTGTCTTCAGCCGTTAAGCCATTTATGCAGTTGGTAAGCTCACACTAAATCCTATGTGATCTAACTTCACAAATTAGTCTACCATTTGTTTATATCTCTCTTGATTTTGTAGACCTCAATCAGGTTCCCCCCTCAATCTCTGTCTTTCTAATGAAAATAATCCTAATCTACTCAACCTCTCTTCATAGCTAGCACCCTCTATATACAAGGCAACATCCTGGTGAACCTCTGCACCCTCTCCAAAGAATCCACATCTTTTTGGTAATGTGATGACCAGAACTGTGTGCAGTCTTCCAAATGTGACTGTACCAATGTCTTATTCAACTATAACATGACCTGCAAACTCTTGAACTCCAAAGCCTGTCCGATTAAGGAAAGCATACCATATGCAACCTGTTAACCTGCGTCGCCACCTTTAGGGTACAATGGACCTGAACACCCAGATCTCTCTGTACAGCAAATATCCCCAGGGCTTTTCAATTTACCGTTTAGTTTGCTCTAGAATTGGATCTTCCAAAATGCATCACCTTGCATTTGCCTGGATTGAACTGCACCTGCCATTTCTTTGCCCAACTCTCCAATCTGTCTAGATTCTGCCGCATTTTCTGACAGTCCCATTCACTATCTGATACTCCACCAATCTTAGTATTATCTGCAAACTTGCTAATCAGACCACCGACCTCTTCGTCCAGATCATTTATATATATCACAGCCAACAGTGGTCCTACCATGGATCCTGATCAATCACCGCTGGTCACAGTTCTCCACTTTGAGAAGCTCCCTTCTACTCCTACTCTCTGTCTCCTGTTGTCCAGCCAGTTTTCTGTCCACATCGCTAGTACACCCTGAGACCCCATGTGACTTCACTTTCCCCATCAGTCTACCATGGGGAACCTTATCAAACGCCTTACTGAAGTCCATGTAAATGAGATTTACAGCCCTTCTCTCATCAATTAACTTGGTCACTTCCTCAAATAATTCTATTAATTTGGTAAGACATGACTTTCCCTGCCCAGAACCATGCTGTCTATCACTGATAAGTCCATTTTCTTCCAAATGAGAATAGATCCTATCCCTCAGTATCTTCTTCGGCAGCTTCCCTACCACATCAGGCTCACCGATTTATAATTCCTTGATTATTACTGCTACCCTTCTTAAACAAGGGGACAACATTAGCAATTTTCCAGTCCTCCGTGACTTCACCCATGTTCAGTGATGCTGCAGAGATGTAGAACATAGAAAGGTACAGCACAGAACAGGCTCATGGGCCCACGATGTTGTGGCAAGGATTATTCCTAATCTAAGACAAAATAACCTAACCTATGCACCCCTCAATTCACTGCTGTCTATGTGCATGTCCCACAGTTGTTTAAGTGTCCCTAATGACTCTGCTTCCACCACCACGACTGGCAATGCATCCCATGCATTCACAACTCTCTGTGTAAAGAACCTACCTCTGATATCTCCTCTATACCTTCCTCTTCACACCTTAAAATTATGGCCCCTCGTGTCAGTCAATCCTGCCCTGGGGAAAAGTCTCTGGATATTGTTTTTATCCATGCCTCTCATTACCTTGATACTTCGATCAGGTCACCTCTCTTCCTCCTTCTCTCCACAGAGAAACGTCCGAGCTTACTCAACCTCTTTTTTAAAAATCACACAACACCAGGTTATGGTCCAACAGGTTTAATTGGAAGCACACTAGCTTTCAGAGTGTCGCTCCTTGACTATCACCTGATGAAGGAGCGACACTCTGAAAGCTAGTGTGCTTCCAATTAAACCTGTTGGACTATAACCTGGTGTTGTGTGATTTTTAACTTTGTACACCCCATTCCAACACCGGCATCTCCAAATCACAACCTCTTTTTACAAGACAAGCGTTCCAGTTCAGGCACATCCTGGTAAACCTTCTTTGCACCCTCTCCAAAGCCTCTGTATATTTCTTCTAATAGGGAGACCAGAACTGGACACAATATTCCAAGTCTGGTCTCACCAGGGTTTTGTACAGCTGCAGCAAAACCTTGCGGCTCTTAAACTCAATCCCCCGTTAATGAAAGCCATAACACTATATGCTTTCTTAGCAACCCTATCCACTTGGGTGGCAATTTTGAGGGAACTATGCACTTGAACACCAAGATCTCGCTGGTCCTCCACATTGCCAAGAATCCTGTCTTTAATCCTTTTTCAGCATTCAGGTTTGACCTTCCAAAATGCATCACTTTGTATTTATCCAGATTAACTCAATCTGCCATTTCTCAGCCCAGCTCTGCATCCTTGTCTATGTCACGCTGTAGCCTCAATAGCCCTCGATACTATTGAGGGTACCTCCAACCTTTGTGTCATCAGCAAATTTACTAACCCACCCCTCAACCTCCTCATCCAATTCATTTATAAAAACTATAAGGAGCAGAGGCCCAAGAACAGAACCCTGCAGGACCCCACTCACCACTGACCTCCAGGCAAAATACTTTCCATCTACAACCACTGTCTGCCTTTTGTCAGCCAGCCAATTCTGAATCCAGATAACCAAATTTCCCTGTCTCCCATACCTCCTGACTTTATGAATGAGCTTACCATGGGGAACCTTATCAAATGTCTTGCTGAAGTCCATATACACCACATCCACTGCTTGGCCTTCGTCGACCTGTCTTGTCACCTCTTCAAAGAACTCAATATGATTTGGGAGGCATGACCTGCCCCTTACAAAACCAAGCTGACTGCCTTTAATCACTCAATGCTTTTCCAAATAGTCATAAGTCCTCTCCTTCAGAATTCTTTCCAAAACTTTGCTGACCACAGAAGTAAGACTGACTGGTCTGTAATTGCCAGGGATTTCCCTATTACCCTTCTTGAAAAGAGGAACAACATTCGCCTCCTTCCAATCCTCCGGTATGACTCTCATGGAGAATGATGAAGTGAAGATCTTTGCCAGCGGCTAAGCAACCTCCTTTCTCACTTCCTGGAGCAACCTAGGATAAATCTGGTCTGCACCTGGGTCTTATCAATCTTAATGTTTGCCAAAATTTCCAACACATCAACTTCATCAATCTTGATCTGATCAAGCCTATTTCCCAGCTCTTCAAAGTTCTCATTCACAACAAGGCTCCTTTACCAAGTGAAAACCAAAGCAAAAAAATCATTTAGGGCTTCCCCAATCTGCTCAGACTCCACACACAAATTCCCTCCGCTATATCTGACTGGCCCTACCTTCTCCTTGATGATTTTCTTATTCCTCACGTATACAGTCATAGAGATGTACAGCACGGAAATAGACTCTTTGGTCCAACTCATCCATGCCAACCAGATATCCCAACCCCATCTAGTCCCACCTTTTAGCATCCGGCTCATATCCCTCCAAACCCTTCCTATTAATATACCCATCCAGATACCTTTTAGAACATGGAACAATACAGCACAGAAAAGGCCCTTCAGCCGTCAATGTTGTGCTGACCTGTGAACTAATCTAAGCCCATCTCCCTACACTATCCCATTATCATTAATATGCTTATCCAAGGATTGTTGAAATCTCCCTGATGTGGCCGAGTTAACTAAATTGGCAGGCAGGGCATTTCATGCCCTTACCACTCTCTGAGTGAAGAGTTGCCTGTGACATATGTCTTAAATCAATCACCACTCAATTTGTAGTTATGCCCCCTTGTTCAAGCTGACGTCATCATCCTAGGAACAAGACTTTCACTGTCTACCCTATCTAATCTTCTAATCAACCCAACTGGATTTGGGTTCTCCCTAATCTTCCTTCCAAGCCTTTTTCATGCCCCCTCATGCTTTCCTCAGTCCATTTCTGAGCTTCTTTCTAGCAAGCCTGTAATCCTCTAAAGCTGTGCTATAACCTTCCTTCCTCCACCTTACATAACCTGACTTCTTCTTTTTGATGAGAAGCTCCTCTGTTCTCATCATCCAAGGCTCCTTAATCTTGTCCCTTCTTGCCTGTCTCAGAGGAACAAATTTATATCTCACTTGCAACAACTGCTCCTTAAATAGTCTCCACATGTCTTTTGTGCCCTTTCTGTAGAACAATTGCTTCCAATCTGTACTTCCCAACTCCAGTCTGATAGTATTTCCTTTTCCTCTATTAAATATCTTCCTTGGTAATTGTTCCTTTCCCTGTCCATTGCTGTGATAAATGTGAGGCAGTTATGGTCACTGTCACCAAAGTGCTCTCCCACCATGAGATCTGACTCCTGTCCTGGCTCATTGCTGAGCACCAAACCTAAAATGGCCTCTCCCTTCGTCGGCCTGTCTACTTATTGAGTAAGGAAATCCTCCTGAACACACCTGACAAAAAACAGCTCCATCCAAACCATCTCCACTAAGGAGGTTCCAGGGAACATTGGGAAAGTTGAAGCCACCCATAACAACAACCCTGCTACATCTGCACTTTTCCAACATCTGCCGGCCAACGAGTTCTTCGATCTCCTTACTGCTATTAGGGGGTCTGTAGAAACCCCAATGAGGTGGCTACTCCTTTGCTGTTCCTAACTTCCACCCATACTGACTGAGTAAACAAACCTTCCGTGACAATCTTTGATTCTGTAGCTGTGATGCACTCTCTGATTAGCAATGCTACACCCCCTCAATTTTTTCCACCCTCCCTGTTCTTTTTAAACATTCTAAATCCTAGAACATCTGGCAACCATTCCTGCCCCTGTGAAACCCAGCTCTCCATTATGGCCACAACATCATAATCCCAAGTACTGATCCAAGCTCTAAGTTCATCACTCTTATGAAAAAACTTTCCTGATAGATTCACTAAATCCTGTCACTACCCCATCTACAACTACCCCCTCTCAGATTTGTAGCCCTGGTTCCCACCCCCCTCGCAAACTAGTTTAAACCCTCCTAGACTACATGACCAAATCTGAGATTACTACCTCTGAGGTCTTACTTTTAACTTGGCTCCTAACTCCCTAAATTCTGCTTGTCGGACCTCATCCTGTTTTTTACCAATATCATTTGTTCCTTTATGCACCAACGACGACTGGCTGTTCACCCTCCTGCCAACCCTCAGAATGTTCTGCAGCCGATCTGCAACTTTCCTGAACTGTGCACATGGGAGGCAACTTACCATTGGGGAGTCTTATTTTCGATGACAGAACTGCCTATCTACTGCTCTTATAATTGAATTCCCTTTGTCTGTAGCCCTTCCACTTTTTTTCCTGCCCTTCTGAACAGCGGAGCCACCAATGGTGCCATGAACCTGGCTACTGTTGCCTTCACATAGTGAACCATCTATTTCCACCAGTATCCAAAATGTTATACTTGTTTTGGAGGGAGATGACTGCAAGATACACCCGCACTGCCTTCCTGCTTTCTCTGCCTTTTGGTCACTCATTCCCTTTCTCCCTCAGCAATCCTAATCTGTGGTATGACCAATTCGCTACACATATTATCCACAACCCGCTCAGCATCATGGAAAAAGAACAAAAAAGAAGAAAAGAAATTTTAGAGCCCAGGAACAGGCCATTTGGCCCTCCAAGCCTGTGCTGATCCAAATCCACAGTCTAAACCTAACGCCCAATTCCTAAGGAACTGTATCCCTCTGTTTCCCACGTACTCATGCATCTGTCCAGATGCACCTTAAAAGAATCTACCATGCCTGTCTCCACTACCTCTACTGGCAACATGTTCCATGCACCTACCACCCTCTGTGTAAAGTACTTTCCATATGTATCCCACTTAAATTTTTCTCCTCTCATCTTGAACGCGTGACCTCTTGTTATTGAATTCCTCACCCTGGGTAAAAGCTTATCTCTATCCACCCTGTCTAAACCCTTCATGATTTTGTAGACCTCAATCAGGTCCTCCTTCAATCTCCTTTTTTCGAATGAAAACAATCCTAACCTACTCAACCTTTCTTTGTAGCTAGCACCTTCCATCCCACGCAACATCCGCATAAACCTTCGCTGCACCCTCTCCAAAGCTTCCACATCCTTTTGATAATGTGGCGACCAGAACTGTACATAGTATTCTAAGTGTGGCCAAACCAATGTCTTGTACAGTTTTAACGTGACCTGCCAGCTCTTATACTCAATACCCCGTCCGAAGAAGGTAAGCATACTATATGCCTCTTGAGTAAAAAATGAGGTCTGCAGATGCTGGAGATCACAGCTGCAAATGTGTTGCTGGTCAAAGCACAGCAGGCCAGGCAGCATCTCAGGAATAGAGAATCCGATGTTTCGAGCATAAGCCCTTCATCAGGAATGGGTTGTCCTGGTTGGGTCCAAATTTTGTTGGTTGGAATGTAGTTCGGAGTCCGTGTGGGATCAGTCGGTTCCTTAGGCAGGTGCTGAGGAAGGAGATGTGGCTGTGGTAACGAGTCTGTTTGAGAACGTGGCTGAAGAGTTTCTGTGCAGAGGAGATGACCTGGGGGGTGCAGTGAGAGAGGGACTCACTGAAATCCTTGTAGAGGGAGGAAGAGAGCTTCTTCAAGGAAGGCATCCTTGTAAGAGGATTCGCAGTAGGTTAAAATCTTCGAGTAAAAAATGAGGTCTGCAGATGCTGGAGATCACAGCTGCAAATGTGTTGCTGGTCAAAGCACAGCAGGCCAGGCAGCATCTCAGGAATAGAGAATTCGATGTTTCGAGCATAAGCCCTTCTGATGAAGGGCTTATGCTCGAAACGTCGAATTCTCTATTCCTGAGATGCTGCCTGGCCTGCTGTGCTTTGACCAGCAACACATTTGCAGCTATATGCCTCTTGACCACTCTATCCACCTGTGCAGCCAGCTTCAGGGTAAAATGGACCTGAACTCCCAGATCTCTCTGGCTTATCAACTTTTCCCAAAGCTCTTCCGTTTATAGTGTACTTTGCTGTAGAATTAGACCTTCCAAAATGCATCACCTCACATTTGCCCGGATTGAACTCCATCTGCCCCTTCTCCACCCAACTCTCCAGTCTATCTATATTCTCTTGTATTCTTTGACAGTTCCCTATGCTTTCTGTGACTCCACCAATCTTCGTGTCATCTGCAAACTTACTGATCCTGAAGAAGGGTTCATGCCCGATACGTCAATCTCCTGCTCCTTGGATGCTGCTTGACCTGCTGCACTTTTCCAGCAACACATTTTCAGCTCAAACTTACTGATCAGACTACCAGTGCCCTCTTCCAGATCATTTATGTATATCACAAACAACAATGGCCCGAGCACTGATCCCTGTGGAACCCAAAGGACTAGCCACACCACCATACATCAAAACATTTCTGAACTGACAGCCAGACTACTGCGGCCACTAGGAGTCATAACAGCACACAAACCAACAGCCACTCTCAGACAACAACTCACCAGGATGAAGGACCCAATACCCAGCATGAGCAAAACCAATGATGTGTACAAAATCCCATGCAAGGACTGCAAAAAACACTACATAGGACAAACAGGAAGACAGCTAACAAACCGCATCCATGAACACCAACTAGCCATGAAACAACATGACCAGCTATCCTTAGTAGCCACACACTCAGATGACAAGCAACATAAGTTTGACTGGGACAACACTACTATTATAGGACAAACCAAACAGAGAACAGCCAGAGAATTCCTAAAGGCATGGCACTCATCCACAGATTCAATCAATAATCACATCGACCTGGACCCAATATACCGACCACTGCAGCAGATAGCTGGAACTGACAACCGGAAGCAGCAGAGACAAATCACTATAAATGCCGGAGGAAACATCACAGAAGCGCTTCACAGGAGGCTCCTAAGCACTGAGGATGTCACCTAGATAGGGGACGAAATGTCTGCAACACAAACTCCCAGCTCAGTGAACAGAACCACAACAACCGGCATGATCTCCCTGCACAAAACCATGTTGACTATCACTGATGAGCCCATTTCTTTCCAAACATAAATAGATTTCATCCCTTAGTACCTTCTTCAGCAACTTTCCCACCACTGACATCAGGCTCACTGGTGTGTAGTTACCTGGAATATCCCTACTACCCCTCTAGTACATGGGGACAACCTTAGCAACCCTCCAGTCCTCCGGCACTTCACCTGTGTTTAAGCATGCTACAGAGATATCTGTCAGGGACCCAGCTATTTCTTCTGTCACCTCTCTCAGCAACCTGGGGTAGATTCCATTCGGTCCTGGGGATTTGTCCATCATAATATCCTTTAGTCCACCAAACGCATCCTGCCTCCTTATGTCAACGTGATCCAGAATAAACAAACTTCCATCTCTAATCTCAACATTCATCATGTACCTCTCCTTAGTGAACACTGATGCAAAGTGATTATGGACGCTCCAAAGTGAGTCGATCCGTAGCTCCAGAAGTGTCATGCAGTCTAACAAGAGTTGCACTGGACACATTTCCTGCACATGAATGGGTCAGGGACATCAGCCACTTCCCTGAGCTCCCACATTGAGCAAGAGGAGCATAACAGAGTTCTGAGAACTCCATAAGAACCTAAGACATAGAAATGGAAGAAAGGCCATTCGGCCCACGAAGTCCACTCCACCATGGCTGATGGGCATTTCAACTCCACTAACCTGAACTCTCCCAGTAGCCCTTAATTCCTTGCAAGATCAAGAATTTATCTATCTCTGCCTTGAAAACATCCAACGTCCTGGCCTCCGCTGCTGTTTTTAATCTTAAACTTAATTTAATCCAATTATAATATCAAATAATAAATAAATAAATAGGAATCAATTGTTTTTTTACCAATCACATGATAAAAAGGAAACAGAAAAACCTTACCTTCTCAACACACCATAGATAAACAGCATGAGCAAAACCAATGTAGTGTACAAAATCCCATGCAAGGACTGCACAAAACACTACATAGGACAAACAGGAAGACAGCTAACAAACCGCATCCATGAACACCAACTAGCCACGAAACGACATGACCAGCTATCCTTAGTAGCCACACACGCAGGTGACAAGCAACGTGAGTTCGACTGGGACAACACTGCTATTATAGGACAAACCAAACAGAGAACAGGGAATTCCTAAAGGCATGGCACTCATCCACAGATTCAATCAATAAGCACATCGACCTGGACCCAATATACCGACCACTGCAGCGGACAGCTGGAACTGACGACCGGAAGCGGCAGATTCAAACCACTACAAATGCCGGAGGAAAGATCACAGAAGCGCTTCACAGGAGGCTCCGAAGCACTGAGGATGTCACCTAGACAGGGGACAAAACGTCTGCAACACAAATTCCCAGCTCGGCGAACAGAACCACAACACCATAGAATTTGTTTGATGAGAGGAGGAGTGCGAGTGGGACACACTACACGTGTAGTGTCTCGAGTTCAGCCGCTGTGCAAACATATCAGTTCACTCCCCTTCCCAGAGTGCAATTCGACTGCTCCCATTTAGCTCTGCACCTTCACTACTGCTGAAAGTGGAGGCGGCTGACTCTCGACGTAAGGCCCTTTAGAGGCAATTTTATCCTCCCGGCAGTGACTGGGTCCTCACTCTCACCAATCCCACTACTGCTGAAAGTGGAGGCGGCTGACTCTCGACGTAAGGCCCTTTAGAGGCAATTTTATCCTCCCGGCAGTGACTGGGTCCTCACTCTCACCAATCCCACTACTGCTGAAAGTGGGGGCGGCTGACTCTTGACGTAAGGCCCTTTAGAGGCAATTTTATCCTCCCGGCAGTGACTGGGTCCTCACTCTCACCAATCCCACTACTGCTGAAAGTGGAGGCCAAGTAAACGATGTTTCCACTCGGCCCTTGTCAATTTTCTTGATTACTTCCTCAAAAGACTCAATCAAATTTGGGAGGCAAAATTTCCCTTGCATAAAGCCATAACACCATAAGACATATGAGCAGAAATTCGGCGATTCAGCCCATCAGGTCAGCTCCACCATTCAATCATGGCTGATTAGTTTCTCAATCCCATTCTCTTCCTTTCTCCCCATAACCCTTAATCGTCTTTACAATCAACATAGAACATAGAAAAATACAGCGCAGTACAGGCCCTTTGGCCCTCGATGTTGCGCCGATCCAAGCCCACCTAACATACACTAGCCCACTATTCTCCATATGCCTATCCAATGCCCCTTTAAATGCTCATAAAGAGGGAGAGTCCACCACTGTTACTGGTAGGGCATTCCATGAACTCACGACTCGCTGTGTAAAGAATCTACCCCTAACATCTGTCCTATACCTACCACCCCTTAATTTAAAGCTTTGCCCCCTCGTAATAGCTGACTCCATACGTGGAAAAAAGTTCTCATGGTCAACCCTATCTAAACCCTTAATCATCTTGTACCCCTCTATCAAGTCACCCCTAAACCTTCTTTTCTCCAATGAAAACAGCCCCAAGTGCCTCAGCCTTTCCTCATACGATCTTCCTACCATACCAGGCAACATCCTGGTAAACCTCCTCTGCACCCATTCCAGTGCCTCCACATCCTTCCTATAGTATGGCAACCAAAACTGCACACAATACTCCAGATGTGGCCGCACCAGAGTCTTATACAACTGCAACATGACCTCAGGACTCCGGAATGCAATTCCTCTATCAATAAAAGCCAGTACGCCATATGCCTTCTTCACAGCACTATTTACCTGGGTGGCAACTTTCAGTGATCTGTGTACATGGACACCAAGATCCCTCTGCTCATCCACACTACCAAGTATCCGACCATTAGCCCAGTACTCCATCTTCTTGTTACTCTTACCAAAGTGAATCACTTCACACTTACCTACATTGAACTCCATTTGCCACCTTTCTTCCCAGCTCTGTAGCTTATCTATATCCCGCTGTAACCTGCCACACCCTTCCTCACTGTCAACCACTCCACCGACTTTCGTATCATCCGCAAACTTGCTCACCCAACCTTCTAGCCCCTCCTCCAGGTCATTTATAAAAATGACAAACAGCAATGGTCCCAAAACAGATCCTTGCGGAACACCGCTCATAACTGCACTCCAAGATTAACCTTTACCATCAACTACTACCCTCTGTCTTCTTCCAGCCAGCCAATTCCTAATCCAAACCTCTAATGCACCCTCAATGCCATACCTTCGTATTTTTTGCAGTAGCCTACCATGGGGAACCTTATCAAACGCCTTACTATAATCCATATACACCACATCTACCATTTTACCCTCGTCCACTTCCTTAGTCACCTTCTCAAAGAATTCGATAAGGTTCATGAGGCACGACCTGCCCTTCACAAAACCATGCTGACTATCCTTGATCACATTATTCCTATCCAGATGTTCATAAATCCTGTCCCTTACAATTCTCTCTAAGAGGTTGCCCACAACAGTAGTGAGACTCACCAGCCTATACTTACTAGGGTACCTATCTATCTCTGTCTTAAATATACTCAATGACCTGGCATCCACAGCTTTCTGTGGCAATGAATTCCATAGATTCGCCACTCTCTGGCGGAAGATGTTTCTCATTATCTTTGTTCTGAAAGGTCTTCCCTTCACTCTAAGGTTGTGCCCTTGGATCCTAGTCCTTCCTGTCAATGGAAACATCTTCCCAACCTGCACACGGTTCAGGCCATTCAGTATTCTGTAAGTTTAAATTAGATCCCCCCTCATCCTTCTAAACCCAATCAAGCCTAGACCCAGAGTCTTCAAATGTTCTTCATATGTTAAGCTTTTCATTCCTGGGACCATTCTCGTGAAACTTCTCTGAACACGCTCAAGGGCCAATACTTGTGGGCCCAAAACTGCACACAATACTCCAAATTTGGCCTCACCAGAGCCCTGAGAGCCTCAGAAGTACATCCTTGCTTTTATATTCAAGTCCTCGCAAAATAAATGCCATCATTACATTTTCCTTCCTAACTACTGACTCAACCTGTCGATTTACTTTGGTAGACTCCTGGTCTAGAACTCCCAAGTCTCTTGGTGCTTCAGTCTTCTGAACTTTCTCCCCATTTAGAAAATAGTCCATGCCTCTATTCTTTCTACGAAAGTGCATCACCTCACACTTTCCTAAGTTGTACTCCATCTGCCACTTCTTTGCCCACTCTCCTGACCTGTCCAAATCCTTCTGCAGCCTCCCCACCTCTTCAATGCTGTCCCTCTACCCATCTTTGTATCGTCTGCAAACTTAGACAGAATGCCCTCAGTTCCTTCATCTAGATTGTTAATGAATAAAGTGAAAACTTATTCATCAACACTGAGCGTTGCGGAACACCAGTTGTCACTGGCTGCCACCCTGAAAAGGACACTTTTATCCCTACTTTCTGCTGACGGCCAAGCTTCTATCCATACTAACGCCTCTAACACCATGGGCCCTTAGCTTATTCAGTGGCATCCTATGCATCAACTTGCCAAAGGCCTTCTAGAAGTCCAGGTAGATAACATCCACTGGTTCTCCTTGGTCTAATCTGTTTATTACTTCTTCAAAGAATTCTAGCAGATTTGTCAGGCATGACCTAGTCTTGATGAAACCATGCTGACTCTGCCCTATTTTGCCAAGCACTTCCAAATGTTCAGAAATCTCACCCTTCACGATGGATTCCAAGATCTAATTGTTCTGTAATTTTCCCTCTTCTGACTTAGTCCCTTTGAACTAGAGGAGGTGAAAAACTTGACCTATTCTTGGGAAATAAGGCAGGGCAGGTGACTGAGGTGTCAGTGGGGGAGCACTTTGGGGCCAGCGACCTTAATTGTATTCGTTTTAAAATAGTGATGGAAAAGGTAGACCAGATAAAAAAGTTGAAATTCTACATTGGAGAAAGGTCAATTTTGACAGTATTACGTGAGAACTTTCGAAAGCTGATTGGAGGCAGATATTCGCAGGTAAAGGGATGGCTGGAAAATGGGAAGCCTTCAGAAATGAGAATCCAGAGAAAGTATATTCCTGTCAGGGTGAAAGGAAAAGCTGGTAGGTATAGGGAATGCTGGACGACTAAAGAAATTGAGGGTTTGGCTAAGATAAACAAGGAAGCATGTCAGGTATAGACAGGATAGATTGAGTGAATTCTTAGAAGAGTATAAAGGCAGTAGGAGTATACTTAAGAGAGAAATCAGAAGGACAAAAAGGGGACATGAGATAGCTTTGGAAAATGGAATTAAGAAGAATCCGAAGGGTTTTTACAAATATGTTAAGGACAAAAGGGTAACTAGGGAGAGAATAGGACCCCTCAAAGATCAGCAAGGCGGCCTTTGTGTGGCACCACAGAAAATGGGGGAGATACTAAATGAATATTTTGCATCAATATTTACTGTGAAAAAGGATATGGAAGATATAGACTGTAAGGAAATAGATGGTGACATCTTGCAAAATGTCCTTATTACAGAGGAGGAAGTGCTGGATGTCTTGAAACGGGTAAAGGTGGATAAATCCCCAGGACCTGATCAGGTGTACCCAAGAACTCTGTGGGAAGCCAGGGAACCGATTACTGGGCCTCTTGCTGAGATATTTGTATCATTGATAGTCACAGGTGAGCTGCCAGAAGACTAGAGGTTGGCAAATTGGTTTAATAAAGGTGGTAAAGACAAGCCAGAGAACTATAGACCGGTGAGCCTGACCTCAGAGATGGGCAAGTTGCTGGAGGGAATCCTGAGGGACAGGATGTACATATATTTGGAAAGGCAAGGACTGATTAGGGATAGTCAACATGGCTTTGCGCGTGGGAAATCATGTCTCACAAACGTGATTGAGTTTTTTGAAGAAGTAATAAAGAAGATGTGATCTATATGACTTCAGTAAGGCGTTTGACAAGGTTCCCCATGGCAGACTGGTTAGCAAGATTAGATCTCATGGAATAAAGGGAGAACTAGCTGTCTGGATACAGAACTGGCTCAAAGGTAGAAGGCAGAGGGTGGTGGTAGAGGGTTGTCTTTCAGACTGGAGGCCTGTGACCAGTGGAGTGCCACAAGGATCGGTGCTAGGTCCTCTACGTTTTGTCATTTACATAAATGATTTGGATGCGAGCATAAGAGATGCAGTTAGTAAGTTTGCAGATGACACCAACATTGGAGGTGTAGTGGACAGCAAAGAGGGTTACCTCAGATTACAGCTGGATCTGGACCATATGGGCCAATGGGCTGAGAAGTGGCAGATGGAGTTTAATTCAGATAAATGCGAGGTGCTGCATTTTGGGAAAACAAATCTTAGCAGGACTTATACACTGAATGGTAAGGTCCTAGGAAATGTTGCTATACAAAGAGACCTTGGAGTGCAGGTTCATAGCTCCTTGAAAATGGAGTCGCAGGTAGATAGGATAGTGAAGAAGGTGGTTGGTATGCTTTCCTTTATTGGTCAGAGTATTGAGTACACAGGGTGGGAGGTCATGTTGCAGCTGTACAGGACATTGGTTAGGCCACTGTTGGAATATTGCTTGCAATTTTGGTCTCCTTCCTATCAGAAAGATGTTGTGAAACTTGAAAGGGTTCAGAAAAAATTTACAAGGATGTTGCCAAGGTTGGAGGATTTGAGCAACAGGGAGAGGCTGAACAGGCTGGGGCTGTTTTCCCTGGAGCGTCGGAGTCTGAGGGGTGACCTTATAGAAATTTACAAAATTATGAAGGGCATGGATAGGATAAATAGACAAAGTCTTTTCCCTGGGGCCGGGGAGTCCAGAACTAGAGGGCATAGGTTTAGGGTGAGAGGGGAAAGATATAAAAGAGACCTAAGGGGCAACTTTTTCATGCAGAGGGTGGTGCGTGTATGGAATGAGCTGCCAGAGGATGTGGTGGAGGCTGGTACAATTGCAACATTTAAGAGGCATTTGGATGGGTATATGAATAGGAAGGGTTTGGAGGGATATGGGCTGGGTGCTGGCAGGTGGGACTAGATTGGGTTGGGATATCTGGTCAGCATGGACGGGTTGGATTAAAGGGTCTGTTTCCATGCTGTACTGTTCTTTGACTCTAAAACTCTAAACGATTTTTCGTCATCTGCGACCCTCCCTGATTCGTGTGATTCCTAAAAGATTACCACTAACGCTTCCACTATCTCTTCAGCTATCTTCCTTCAAACTCTGGGGTGTAGTCCATCTCGTCCAGATGATTTATCCACCCTCTGCCCATTCAGTTTTTTCTAGCACCTTTTCCTTAGTGATGGCCACCATACTCAGCTCTGCCCCCTCACTCTCTTGAATTGTTGGGATATTACTCATGTCTTCCACTGTGAAGACTGACGCAAACTAATTAATCAGTGCCTCAGTCGTTTCTTTGTCCCCACCACTATCTCTCCTGCATCTTGTTCCAGCAGCCCAATGTCCACTTTTGTCTCTGTTTTGCCCCAATATATATCTAAAGGAACTCTTATAGTTTTCTTTATATTACTGGCTAGCTTACTCTCATAGTTAATCATCTCCCTCTTTTTTTTGTTGCCCTCTGTTGGTTTTTGTAAGCTTCGCAATCATCTGGTTTTTGACAGTTCTTTGCTACCTTATATGCTGTCTCTATTGCTTTTATGCTATCCCTGACTTCCCTTGTCAGCCATGGTTGCCTCATCCTCCCTTTACCATGCTTCTTTTTCCTCAGGATGAATCTCTGCTGTGTCTACTGAATTACTCCCAGAAACTCCTGCCATTGCTGTTTCACTGCCTTTCCTGCTGGGCTCCTCTCCCAGTCAATTCTGGTCAGCTCCTCCCTCATGCGTCTGCAGTTGCTTTTATTCAGCTGAAACACCATTACTTCTGAATCTATCTTCCCTCTCTCAAATTGCAGAGTAAGTTCAATAATGTTATAATTAGATTAGATTAGATTACTTACAGTGTGGAAACAGGCCCTTCGGCCCAACAAGTCCACACCGACCCGCCGAAGCGCAACCCACCCATACCCCTACATTTACCCCTTACCTAACACTACGGGCAATTTAGCATGGCCAATTCACCTGTATGATCACTGTTTCCAAAGGACTTCTTCATCTACGGACCTTATCAAGTCTGCCTCATTGCACAAAACTAAATCCAGTATTGCCTGTTTACAGTGGACTTCATTGCAAGCTGCTCCAAAAAGCATCTTGTAAACCATTACACAAATTCCTATTCTAGTAAACCACTATCATCCTGATTTTCCTAGTCCATCTGCATGAAATACCCCCACGATCACTGTAACTTTGCCTTTCCTACACACCTTGTCAAGCTGTACCCCAGCTCCTGACTATTATTTGGAGGCCTGTGCATGACTCCAACCAAGGTTTCTTTACCTTTGCGGTTCCTTAATTCTACCCAGAAAGATCCTACACCATCTGACCCTACTTTGTTTCTTTGATTTAATTTCACTTCTTACTAACAGGGAAACCCCATTCCCTCTATCCACTGCCTATCTTTTCGACAGGATGTATGTTCTTGAATATTCAGTTCCCAATGCTGATTCCCTTGCAGCCACATCGATATGATGCTCACTACCTGCCAATTTTGATGTGCTCCACAAGCTCATTTGCCTTATTCCTTATACTGTGTGCATTCAGATATAACACTTTCAGTTCTTTAGTAACGTCCCTCTTCTTATTGTGATTCATTTATCTAGTGTGCGTGAAGTTCGATTGCCAACCCTTCCAGATACTCTGTCCTGTTTTTCTCTGTGCTGGAGATTTTAATAACCTCTTCTGTATTCTGCGCTCTTACCTCCTGCTTTAAATCTGGTTTTCTAACTTGCACTCTGACTGAAACCAACCTCCCTCCCCCTCTATCCCCCATTCAGTTTAAAGCCCTGTCTACAACCCTAATTATGCAATTTGCTAGGACTCTATACTTGCATCTAAACTAGAAGAGATTGAGGTTTACAAGGAAGAGATATTAGAAATATTGCAGAGTGTGAAAATAGGCAAGTCCCCTGGGCCAGATGGGATCTATCCTAGGATCCTCTGGGAAGAGATTGCTGAGCTTTTGGCATTGATCTTCAAATCATCATTGTCTACAGGAATAGTGCCTGAGGACTGGAGGATACCAAATGTGGTTCCCTTGTTCAAAAAGGGTAGTAGAGACCAGTGAGCCTCACTTCAGTTGTTGGTAAAGTGTTGGAAAAGGTTATGAGGTTTAGGATTTATAACCATTTAGAAAAGAATAATCTGATCAGGGACAGTCAGCACGGTTTTGTGAAGGGTAGGTCGTGCCTAACGAATCTTATTGACTTTTTTGACAAAGTGACCAAACACGTAGAGAGTAAACTGGTTGATGTGGTGTATATGGATTTCAGCAGGGTGTTCGGTAAGGTTCCCCACAGTAGGCTATTGTACAAAATGTGGAGGAATGGGATTGTGGGAGACATAGCAGTTTGGATCAGTAATTGGCTTGCTGAAAGAAAACAGAGGGTTGTAGTTGATGGAACATGTTCATCTTGGTGTCCAGTTACTAGCGGTGTACCGCAGGGTTGGTGTTGGGTCCACTGCTGTTCGTCATTTTTATAAATGACCTGGATGAGGGTTTAGAAGGATGGATTAGTAAATTTGCAGACGACACTAAGGTCGGTGGAGTTGTGGATAGTGACGAAGGATGTAGTAGGTTGCAGAGTTACATAGATAGGATGCAGAGCTGGGCTGAGAGGTGGCAAATGGAGTTTAATGCGGACAAGTGTGAGGTGATACACTTTGGCCGGAGTAAATTGGAATGCAAAGTACTGGGCTAATGGTAAGATTCTTGGGAGTGCAGATGAACAGAGAGATCTCGGTGTCCATGTACGCAGATCCCTGAAAGTTGCCACCCAGATTGACAGGGTTGTTAAGAAGGCATACAGTGTCTTGACCTTTATTAATAGAGGGATTGAGTTCCGGAACCAGGAGGTTAAGCTGCAGCTGTACAAAGCTGCTCGGCCACATTTGGAGTATTGTGTACAGTTCTGGTCACCGCATTATAAGAAGGATGTGGAAGCTTTGGAAAGGGTCCAGTGGAGGTTTACTAGGATATTGCCTGGTATGGAGGGAAGGTCTTACGAGGAAAGGCTGAGGGCCTTGAGGCTGTTCTCGTTAGAGAGAATAAGGTTGAGAGCTGACTTAATAGAGACATACAAGATAATCAGAGGGTTAGATAGGGTGGACAGGGAGAGCCTTTTTCCAAGTATGGGGACAGCAAACACGAGGGGACACAACTTTAAAGTGAGGGGAGATAGATATAAGACAGATGTCAGAGGTAGTTTCTTTATTCAGAGAGTAGTAAGGTATGGAATGCTTTGCCTGCAACGGTAGTAGATTCGCCAAGTTTAAGTGCATTCAAGTCGGCATTGGACAGGCATATGGATGTACATGGAATAGTGTAGGTAGGATCGGCTTCAGATTAGTATGACAGGGCGGCGCAACATCGAGGGCCGAAGGGCCTGTACTGCGCTGTAATGTTCTATGTTCTATGTTCTATGACTCAGGTCCCAGCATGGTTCAGGTGATGACCATCCCATCGGAACCAGTTCCTTCTTCCCCAGTACTGGTGCCAATGTCCCATGAATTCGAACCTATTTCTCCCACACCAATCTCTGAGCCACGCATTTACCTGCTTAATCTTATTGACCTTGTGCCAATTAGCTGGTGGCTCAGGTAGTATTCCAGAGAACCTTTTCAGTTCTTTATAATTTATTGATTTTTAATTTACCTCCTAGCTGTTCATACTCCAGGTAGGGATTAATGAATAACACTCAGCATGGTTGTGTCAAACAAAAGTCATGTCTAACCAATTTAAATTGATTTTTTCTAAGAGGTGACCAGTTGTGTAAATGAGGGCAATGCCTATGAGCTTCAGCAAGACTTTTGATGAGATCCCGTATGGAGACTAGTAGTGAAAGTAAGAGGCCATGGGATCCAAGGAAATTTAGCAAATTGAAACCACAGTTGGCTGAGTGCCAGGAAAGCAGAGGGTGATAGTTGAGGAGAGTTCTTCTGTCCAGAAGTTGGTGAGCAGTGGTGTCCCGCAGGGTCAGTGTTAGGGCCATTGCTGTTTGTGGTTTATATAAATGATTTCCATCTGAACGTATGAGGACTGATCAGAGATTGATAGATTCTTGTTGCCTCGAGGAATTAAGGCCTACGGGGAGAACGCTGGTAAGTGGAGTTGAAATGCCCATCAGCCAAGATTGAATGGCGGAGTGGACTCGATGGGCTGAATGGCCTTACTTCCACTCCTATGTCTTATAGTCATGTGGTCTTGTGGTAAGTTCACAAACGATACAAATGGATTTTGATGGATTGGTAAATACTAAGGAGGATAACCTTAGAATATAAAAGGATATAAGCAAGCTGGTCAGATGGGCTAGTCAGTGGCAAATATAATTAAATTTGAATAAACGTGAGGTTATATATTTGGGCAGGATAAGTAAGGAATAAAGGGGAGCACTAATGATCAGAGCGACCTTTGTGTGTCTACCCCTTTCCCTTCAGGTAGCAATTCAGATGGATAAAGTGATTAAGAAGGTAAATGGAACTGTTGCTTTCACTAGTTTAGCATAGAGTTTAAGAGCAGGGAGATTAAGCTAGAACTATATAAGATATTCATTATGCACTAAGTCGAGTATTGTGTGCAGCTCTGTCTTCTGCATTATAGGAGGGATATGATTGCACTGCAAAGTGTGCAGAGGAGATTCACCAAGGGCAGGAGAGATTCAGTTATGAAGAGAGATCATATAGACTGGTGTTGTTTTCCTTAGAGCAGAGGCGATTGAGAAGGAACATAATTGAGATGTATAAAATTATGAGAGGCTTGGATAGGGTAGATATGAATAAACAGTCAGTCTTGATGGAGGGATCAGTTATTAAGTAATAGTACATGCAATTGGAGAGATATTGAACAGATGCTGAAGCAGCACGCAAGTGATAGGCCAAAGAGTCTTTTTCTGTGCTGTGACCTCGATGACTCGAAGTGCTTGAAGGAAAGCCAGTGACAAATCAATGAGGGACATTCAGGAGGAAGACTATCCAGGCATGAAGTGAAATAGGAAATTGCGAAAGCAAAGACATACGATAACATAGAGGCCAGTAAGATTGAGGCAAACCAAAGTGCTGGATCTTACACTTTTTGGCCAAGTGCAAGTTGCATTGAGTTTTTCTGTGGAATTTTATCCATGAGACCTACTGAGTTTGCTCATTATCTCTTACCAAACTGACCTCATTAACTATCTACCCAAACCCAATGGCATAAATCATGTCTGATTCCATCTCCCATCTGACTACGCATCATACTGAAAAAAAATCAGTACTTAGGGGATAGCACCAAAATTCCTTGCATCTGAGGAGATGAGGGCCTATCAAAGATATCCATGATAACTTATGTGTGATGACAGAAGATGTAAGCAAGCTTTGAAATGAATACTTCTTCTCCTTATGCAAATGAGAAGGTTGATGCAGAGATTTTCGTTCAAGAGGAGCAATGTGAAATAATAAATTAGAAGAAAAATACTGGAGGGACTAGAAAAATGACTAGAACTGGATCAATTTAATCTGGCTTCCTTTGAGAATCATTTTCCAATCCTAACTTGATACAGGTAATGTACCAGAGGATTGGAGATTTGCAAATGTTGTCCCATTGGTCAAACAGGGTGAGGGATAGTCCAGTGAATCTGACCTAGGTGTTCAGCAAACTATTGATCTAATATCGAGCGATATTATTTTGTTACTATCTTCTTCCATGAAATGTGAGTGTTGCTGACAAGGGCAGCTATCCTTGATTATCCTAGAATTGAGTAGTTTGTTGGGCCATTTCAGAGGACAACAGAGCCCATCCACATTGCTGGGTCTGGAGTCACATGTAGGCAGAAAGGAAGGATGGCAGATTTCCTCCCCTAAAGAACGATAGTGAAGCAGATGGTTTTTATGACAATCGACAATGATGTGTAAGATGATAGCCATGTTAGTGGTATTGTAAGTAAACTAGTAATCAAGAGATAGATGGTGGAATTTCGATTGAATATAATATCTAGATTGAAATTCTAATGATGACCATGAAATGATTCTTGGAAAATGGCATAGGAGTAGGGCAGATAAATGTATGGCTGAAGAAGGAAGATTTTAGATTCCTGAAACACCAGGACCATTTTTGGGGAATGTAGGACCTTTATAAGTGTGATTGGTCTGCAGCAATTTGTAGGAAAATCTACAGCAGGACAGTGAGGGGTTTTAAAAAGGAAATGGGGAAAAGTACAGGGCCAGCATGTTCCCTCTCGGGTGATATGTAGAAGCAACAAGCCCAAATAACCCTGAATGTCTACAAATATTCAGGACTCAAAAAGAGGCTTTTAGCAGGTAGAAAGTGAGTAAAACAATAAAGGCCATAGTGGAGTATAGAAAGTGCAGTGAGAGGTGGGGGTGGGGATGGGAAAGGGCGCAGTGTGGATGGGTGAGAGGAGAGTTGAGACAGCAATTAGGTAAACAAAGAGGGAACATGAAGAAAAAACACTGATAGTTAAAATTAGGAAGAATCCCAAAATACTTTATAACTATTTTAAGGGGAAGAGGATGGCCGGACAAAGAGTAGACCCCATTAAGGATGAAGGGGACAACCTGCACATGGAGCCAGAGGACATTGGTAGCGTATTAACTGAAAACTTCACAACTGTCTTCATTTTGGAGAAGGAAGATTAGTTACAGAATTCAGGAAGAGGGACTATGATGTTCTTGAGCAGATTGATATAGGGATAGGGAGTGAGGAGGTATTGAGAGTTTTGACAGGCTTAAAAGTAGACAAATTCCCAAGGTCCAGGTAAGTTGTATTTCGAGCTACTCTGAGATGTAAAGGAAGAAATTACAGGACTCTGCCCAAATTGGTTTTTTTCCTGACTATAGCAAAGGTGCCAAAGGATTGGATAACAGGTAATGTGACTCCACTTTTCAAGAAGGGTGGTAGAGATAAACCAAGAAATGACAGACCAGTGAGTCTTGCATCAGTAGTTGGGAAACTATTGGAAAAATTATGAAGGGGAATATTAATCTCCATATAGAGAGGCAAGAGATCAGAGATAGTCAGCATGGCTTTGTCAGAGGGAGGTCATGCCTAACAAATTTGATAAAATTTTTCGAGAAAATCCTCAGATGTGTGGATGAGGATAGTGCAGTTGAAGTAATTTGTATGGATTTCAGCAAAGACTTTGATGAAGTCCCATATGGGAGACTAATAAAGAATATAAAACCACATGGGATCCAGGCTAATCTGGCAGCTGGATCCAAAAGTGGCTGAGTAGTTTGTAGTGATTGTAATGAGGTTAGCCAGCTGAACCTCATAGAATATGAGTTCGCTGATTGGGGTTGTTAATTTGGCTCAGTCAGGGAGCTGAGGCTGACATATTAAAAAGGATGAATGTCAAAGAGACTGACCCTCTGGTACCTGACACTGAATGAAGCAAATACTATAGTCAAGGACTGGTTCAATCCTGCTGTCAAGACCTGGACCCAGTATGCGGAACGAATGTGTTATTTTCTGGGCAAACGACGTTGTGGCAAGTGAGAAACAATAAGTAATTCTCCTGACAGCCTGTAGACCTGCAACCTTTTCTGTCATTAGAAGCCTAACCTTTCCTGAGACACCAGATAGGAAAACCTTTCAAGAATTGACTGACAGAATTAAGGAATATTATGAATCCAAGCATCCTCTGTTTCTGAGATGCAAGTGCTTTTACTAGTCAATTCAAAAGCCAGGGAAGTCTGTATCAGGAGTTTTGACTAGGTTAAGATGACTGGTAGAAGCCTGTGACTTTGGTTTAACCCTGAATGAAATGCTTAGACACTGTCTGGTATGTGTGGGTTAATCATGTAACTATACAAAAACACCTGCTAGCTGTATTTCAAACAGATGCTGCAACTGGCTTTATCATTGAAAATGTGGCATGTGGGGCATATCAGTTGCAGGGTATTCCAATGGAAGTTGACACCGTCACCAGTCTAGCAGTTTGGGGAACACCACTTGAGTGCAAGCAATTACATCGCCTCAATCAGGGTCAGAGGGACTTTTGGTCATCCCATAGTAAAACCCCAAAACAAAGCCAGGATCCTGGCTGGCAAGCCATTGTAGTTGTTACCGTTATGGGAATTCAAGACAGCAAAAAAGTCGTACTAGAATTAAATTGAATAAGATAACTCATAGGCTGGTATCCAGGATAGTTTAAACCTTGGAATGTCCACCTACATCTGGTTTGGAATATCTAAATTGCTTAGCAACAGCAAATTCAGAACCAATCAAGATAAACATTTGTTTCTAACAGAAGTCAATACTAATGTGATCATATTAATGATCACAGAACCAGTTTTTAATAAAATGCATTATGGACTCTATCCCTAATTTTATGCAAGACCTCAGCTAGGCTGAGAATCTATACTAGGGAATCTTTACAGTTTAAGGGTACAACTCAATTCCGTTTTTTTATGAAAAGCGGCTGGTTCAAAAACCAGTGACTCTGCTAAAAAGCTTGGCCCCAAGCTTGATGGGGCGAAATTAGTTGTGAGAGATTAACCTAGATTGGATCAACATTTTTCAATCAGAAAATGACTTTCCGAGTCAAGTCCTAATTAAATACCCAGCAGTCTTTCAGGACTATCAGAGTCATAGATTAATACAGCATGGAAACAGGCCCTTTGGTTCAAACGGGTCCATGTTGACCTTGGTGCCCGCTCAGCTAATTCCAGTTGCCTGCTTTTGATCCATGTGGCACAGTGGTTAGCACTGCTGCCTCACAGCGCCAGAGACCCGGATTCAATTCCCACCTCAGGCAACTGTCTGTGTGGAGTTTGCACATTCTCCCCGTGTCTGCGTGGGTTTCTTCCCATAGTCCAAAAATGTGCAGGTTAGGTGAATTGGCCATGCTAAATTGTCCATAGTGTTAGGTGAAAGAGTAAATGTAGGGGAATGGGTCTGGATGGGTTGCTCTTCAGAGGGTCGGTATGGACTTGTTGGGCTGAAGGGCCTGTTTCCACACTGTAAGTAATCTAATCTAATCTAATCCTTCCCATCCATGTACCTATCCAAATTAGATTAGATTACTTACAGTGTGGAAACAGACCCTTTGACCTAACAAGTCCACACCAACCCTCCGAAGAACAACCCACCCAGATCCATTCCCCTACATTTACCCCTTCACTGAACACTACGGGCAGTTTAGCATGGTCAATTCACCTAACCTGAACATTTTTGGACTGTGGGAGGAAACCCACGCAGACACGGGGAGAATGTGCAAACTCCACACAGACAGTTGCCTGAGCCGGGAATTGAACCCGGGTCTCTGGCAGCAATACTAACCTCTGTGCCACCGTGCCAAATGTTTTTTTTAAATGTTGCTATTGTACCTGCCTCAATTACTTTCTCTGGCAGCCATGTATGCACTGCCGTCAGTGTGAAGAAGTTACCCCTCTCATCTTGCTGGTGCCAAGGCCAACTTGCATGTTGACCATTTCACAATTCTGCAAGGGCCAAATGCCATTTGCCTTATGGGGAACAAGTAGAGGCAGAAATCAGAAGGCTGGAAAATGAAGGAATCATTATATCAGTCCAATTTGTTGAATGGGCAGCACATGTACTAATTTTAATGCCTGACGAGTCTTTATGGGGATTTTAAGTACAATATTTTTCGCACTTAGATAAATGCCCAATGCCTCAAAGAATTGATATGCAAAGCTAGTAGAGGGGAGGTTATCCTTTGCAAAG
Source organism: Hemiscyllium ocellatum (assembly GCF_020745735.1). Lineage (NCBI taxonomy): Eukaryota > Metazoa > Chordata > Chondrichthyes > Orectolobiformes > Hemiscylliidae > Hemiscyllium > Hemiscyllium ocellatum. Next base: position 831,349 of record NC_083435.1, on the reverse strand, counting down.
CTGGGCATGAGCAATGTTTACTTGTGCCACACTATCAGAAGGAAATGATGACATTGGGGAGGGTGCAGAAGAGATTTACCAGGATTTTAACTGAGATAAAAAGTCTCAGTTATGAAGAGAGACTAGATAGACTGAGTTTGTTTTTCTTGGACCAGGGGAGGCCTGAGGGGGTAGCTGACTGAGGTATACAAAATTATGATAGACATAGACAAAGTAGATTGTGAGAATCTTTTCCCCATGGCAGACATTTAGGGTGAGGTGCAAGTGGTTTGGAGGGAATCTGAGGAAAAGCCTCCTTTATCCAGATGGTAGTAGAAATATGGAACATCCTGCCTGAGAGGGTGAGAGAGGAAGATGCTTCCACAGCATTTAAAGTATCTGGACAAGCACATAAAATGGCTAAGGACCTAATGCAAGCAATTGGGATTAGTGTAGGTTGGTGTTTGTTGACCTACAGGACCTTTGTTTCTGTACTGTATGACTCTATGAAATGTCAGTATCTAGACTGGATGAATGTCGGAAGCAACTTTGCTAATGTTTCCTCTCTGGCCTAGGTACATTTATCCTCAGAAATGGGGAGTGCTGAATTAGGTGACAGTGGTGGTATTTAATAATGCTGGTGCATGTGGCGGAAAGGCGATGAGATGTCCTGAGGATGTAAGGAGGCAGTACAGAGGGCATGCATGCTTAATGGTAGAGCAATTAGGGTGGGTGAGAGCATGAGGGAAGGTTTTCAATGCAGTTGTGGGAGTGGTTAAGCATGAGTGGGAAGTGAGTGCATTGCCAGACTTAGAGTGTGAGATAACAGTCAGAGGAGTGTGACACCTAACCAGATGGAGTGGAGAAGGCTATTGACTTTTTTATGGCACTGCTGACTATTCCACTGTGGAGGTGGCACTGGCCTGGGCAGTGACATTGGACCAGGTTGGAAGTGTCCAGGAACCCCGCACTGCCCGGTTCTACTTTCTTCCCAAGATCCACAAGCCTGACCACCCTGGCCGACCCATTGTCTCAGCATGCTCCTGCCCCACTGAACTCATCTCTACCTACCTCGACACGGTCCTATCCCCCCTAGTCCAGGAACTCCCCACATATATTCGAGACACCATCCACGCCCTCCACCTCCTCCAAGACTTCCGTTTCCCCGGCCCCCAACGCCTCATCTTCACCATGGATATCCAATCCCTCTACACCTCCATCCGCCATGACCCGGGCCTCCAAGCCCTCCGTTTCTTCCTCTCCAGACATCCCCAACAGTACCCTTCCACCGACACTCTCATTTGTCTGGCCGAACTGGTCCTCACCCTTAACAATTTCTCCTTTGAATCCTCCCACTTCCTCCAGACCAAAGGGGTAGCCATGGGCACACGTGTGGGCCCCAGCTATGCCTGTCTCTTTGTTGGCTACGTAGAACAGTTGATCTTCCATAATTACACCGGCACCACTTCCCACCTCTTCCTCCGCTACATTGATGACTGCATTGGCGCCACCTCGTGCTCCCGCGAGGAGGTTGAGCAATTCATCAACTTCACCAACACATTCCACCCTGACCTTAAATTTACCTGGACCATCTCTGACACCTCCCTCCCCTTCCCGGACCTCTCCATCTCCATTAATAATGACTGACTTGACACTGACATTTTTTACAAACCCACCAACTCCCACAGCTACCTGGATTACACCTCTTCCCACCCTATCTCCTGCAAAAATGCCATCCCATATTCCCAATTCCTCCGCCTCCGCCGTATCTGCTCCCAGGAGGACCAGTTCCACCATAGAACGCACCAGATGGCCTCCTTCTTTAGAGACCACAATTTCCCTTCCCACATGGTTAAAGATGCCCTCCAATGCATCTCGTCCACATCCTGCACCTCCGCCCTCAGACCACACCCCTCCAACCGTAACAAGGACAGAATGCCCCTGGTGCTCACCTTCCACCCTACCAACCTTCGCATAAACCAAATCATCCGCCGACATTTCCACCACCTACAAAAAGACCCTACCACCAGGGATATATTTCCCTCCCCACCCCTTTCCGCTTTCCGCAAAGACAGTTCCCTCCGTGACTACCTGGTCAGGTCCACACCCCCCTACGACCCACCCTCCCATCCTGGCACTTTCCCCTGCCATCACAGGAACTGTAAAACCTGTGCCCACAACTCCTCCCTCACCTCTATCCAAGGCCCTAAAGGAGCCTTCCACATCCATCAAAGTTTTACCTGCACATCCACTAATATCATTTATTGTATCCGTTGTAACCGATGCAGTCTCCTCTACATTGGGGAGATTGGGCGCCTCCTAGCAGAGCGCTTTCGGGAATATCTCCGAGATACCCGCACCAATCAACCACACCGCCCTGTGGCCCAACATTTCAACACCCCCTCCCACTCTGCCGAGGACATGGAGGTCCTGGGCCTCCTTCACCGCCGCTCCCTCACCACCAGACACCACCATCTTCCTCCTCGGAACATTTCAACCCCAGGGCATCAATGTGGACTTCAACAGTTTCCTCATTTCCCCTTCCCCCACCTCATCCTAGTTTCAAACTTCCAGCTCAGCACTGTCCCCATGACTTGTCCGGACTTGTCCAACCTGCCTATCTTCTTTTCCACCTATCCACTCCACCCTCTCTTCCCTGACCTATCACCTTCATCTCCTCCCCCACTCACTCATTGTACGCTATGCTACTCTCTCCCCACCCCACCCTCCTCTAGCTAATCTCTCCATGCTTCCAGCTCACTGCCTTTATTCCTGATGAAGGGCTTTTGCCCGAAACGTCGATTTCGCTGCTTGTTGGATGCTGCCTGAACTGCTGTGCTCTTCCAGCACCACTGATCCAGAATCTGGTTTCCAGCATCGGCAGTCATTGTTTTTACCTGGAAATGTCTGTTGACACAGCCTCTTCTGCTGGTCCTAGATTAGATTCCCTACAGTGTGAAAACAGGCCCTTAGGCCCAACAAGTCCACACCAACCCTTCAAAGAGTAACCCAGCCAGACCCATTTCCCCTCTGACTAATGCACCTGACACTCTGGGCAATTTATCGTGGCCAATCCAGCTGACCTGCACATCTTTGGACTGTGGGAGGAAACTGAAGCATCCAGAAGAAACCCACACAGACATGGGGAGAACGTGCAAAATCCACACAAATAGTCACCCGAAGCTGGAATCGAGCCCATGTCTCTGGCACTGTGAGGCTGCAGTGCTAACCACTGACCCATCATGCCACCCCATGCCATCCTCTGAGAAAGGTTGTTTTTATCTCTGGGTTGTGTCAGTTTGGAACTCTTTGACTCAGAGAAAGGAGTGGAGCCTGTCTCATTGAAACTTTTTAAGGTGGAGGTAAACAGCTTACATTCTGTTAGACAGGCAATCAATCACGGTTGAGAGGAATGCAGAATTCAGAACACAAACAGATTAACCACGATCGTAATGAATAGTGAAGCAGGCTTGAAGGGTCAAATGTATATTCCCCTCCTAATTTGTATGTTTGAAGGTCACACAAAGATTTCATTTTTTTTATATTGAACAAATGTCATCTGAAAAGGATTAAGTATTTCAACAGAATGGACTTTGCTCCCTCACTGCCTAATTTGCTCCATGATCAATTGCTCCAGTATTATTCAAACAGACTTCTTTGATCCATCTTATGTCTGATTCTGGGATCTACTGTCAGCAACGGGAATGTGTTGTCAATCCATACCTCATTCTGTCAGTGCAAGTACGTATCTGGTTTCATAATGATGTCCCAACAGCGCCTCCTCAGACCAGTCCAGTCTGGCTGGTGTTTTGCACTGGCTCTGAGCACGTTCATTTTATCTGCTGTTGTGTTTTGCTGATTGTATATAATATAATTTCTCTCTATTTCAGTTACAGTTGAAATAGTTGCGGAAGAAGGAAGTGATGTTAAAATCCCTGGACCGGGAAATCCTGAGAAATATACTTTGACGATTTGGACCTTCTCTCGACTCTTGCAGACATTAAACGTTGTTGAATTTTCTGGACTGCCCGATGTATCCAAAGATCATGTCACACCTGAATATAAAGACCGAACTGTCACAGATGCAAGTACTCTTTCCTTTGTACTACAGAATGTAAAGAAGACAGACTCTGGGACCTACAAATTACACAACGTGGCTTCAAACGATATCTTAAAACAAGTGGAGCTCAAAGTGATCCATCAACAAAGTGAAGTACCTATTTGATTATGTTTGTTGAATTAAGTAAGATTTGTTTCTTTTACCTCTCCTGTTGGAACATAGAAAAGTACAGCACAGAACAGGCCCTTTGGCCCACGATGTTGTGCCGAGGTTTAATCCTAGTGTAAAATATAATAACTTACCTACACACCCCTCAACTCACTGCTCTCCATGTGCATGTCCAGCAATCGCTTAAATGTCCCCTATGACTCTGCTTCCACCACCACCACTGGCAACGCATTCCATGCATTCACAACTCTCTGCATAAAGAACCTACCTCTGATGTCTCCTCTATACCTTTCTCCTAATATCTTATATCTATAACTCCTCGTACCAGTCAATCCTGCCCGGAGGAAAAGTCTCATCACTGGCTATTGACTCTATCTATTCCAGTCATTATCTTGTACACCTCAATCAGGTCTCCTCTCTTCCTCCTTCTCTCCAGAGAAAAAAGTTTGAGCTTATTCAACCTTTCTTCATAAGGCAAGCCCTCCAGTCCAGGCAGCATCCTGGTAAACCTTCTTTGCACCCTCTCCAAAGCCTCTGTATCTTTCCTATAGTGGGGCGACCAGAACTGGACACGATATTCCAAGTGTGGTCTCACCAGGGACTTGTAGAGCTGTAGCAAAACATCACGGCTCTTAAACTCGATCCCCCGTTAATGAAAGCCAAAACACCATAGGCTTTCTTAACAACCCTATCCATTTGGGTGGCAACTTTGAGGGATCTATGTACTTGCACACCCAGATCCCTCTGTTCCTCCACACTGACAAGAATCCTGTCTTTAATCATATATTCAGCATTCGAGTTCGACCTTCCAAAATGCATCACTTCGCATTTATCCAGGTTGAACTCCATCTGCCGTTTCTCAGCCCAGCTCTACATCCTATCTATGTCGTGTTGTAGCTTGCAGTAACCCTCAATACTAACGATGGTATCTCCAACCTTTGTATCAGCTGCAAGTTTACTAACCAACCCCTCAGCCTCCTCATCCAAGTAATTTATTAAAACTATAAAAAGAGCAGAGGCCCAAGAACAGAGCCCTGCGGGACCTCACTTAACACTGACCTCCAGGCAAAATACTTTCCATCTGCAACCACTCTCTGCCTTCTGTCAGGCAACGATTTCTGAATCCAGATAGCCAAATCTCTCGGTATCCCATACTTCCTGATTTTATGAATGAGCCTAACATGGGGAACCTTATCAAATGCCTTGCTGAAGTCCATGTACACACATCCATTGCTCGATCTTCATCGACCTGTCTTGTCACTTCCTCAAAGAACTCAGTAAGATTTGTGAGGCATGACCTGTCCCTCACAAAGCCATGCTGACTGCCTTTAATCACACTATGCTTTGCCCCCTCATACAAGCACATGTCATCATCCTAGGAAAAAGACTTTCACTGATCATCTTGTATATCTCTATCAAATCCTCTCTTAGCCTCCTTTCCAATGAGAACAGACCCAAGTCTCTCAGCCTTTCCTCATAAGACCTTCCCTCCACACCAGGCAACATCCTGGCAAATCTCTTCTGCACCTTTTCCAATACTTCCACATCCTTCCTGTAATGGGGCGACCAGAACTGCACACAATATTCCAAATGTGGCCGCACTAGCATTTTGTACAGTTGCAGCTCAGGTTTCTGATCCCAAATCCAGTATTGGATGAGCAGAAATTTCCTTGAATTACATATTAGGAAGACTGAGGCCAAATTCTTCAGCCTCGTTATAAACTCTACATCCGCACCTCTCATTCTATCCCTCTCGTTGGTAAACATTACATCAATAATCTCAGCAGCCCTTTCTCAAAAGACTAAGATATAAGGTATCAGACGTCAGTCTTTCTCTACAGTGAATACCTGCTGTCAGAATGAGTTTTAACTACACATCCACACCCTCAATAAAACCATCTACTACCACCTGAGTAACATCAACTGACTGTCCTCCTGCTTCAGCTCATCTGCTGCTGAAACCCTCATCTGTGTTTTGTGAGCTCTATGTTTGGCTATTCCCATACACTCCTGACCAACTTTGCCAATTCACCATCTGGAAATGAAGTTGTCTAAAACTCTGCTGCCCATGCCCCTACAACCATCCAACATCGTTGGTTCCTTGATTTTTAAAATTCTTTTTCTTGTTTTGAAATTCCTGAATGGCTTTGACCTTTCCTATCTCCACAAGCTCCTTCATCCCTGCATCCCTCTGCAATGTTTTGAGAATCCCTCATTTTTATTATTGCATCATTGGTGGCTGTACTTTCAGCTGCTTGGGCCTTAAACTCTGAAATTCTCTCCCTACTCTTCTCCACCTCTCCCAAACTTTCCTCTTTCAAGAAACACCTTATAACTTTCCATTTTGAACAAGCTTTGGCTCATCCATTCAAACATCTCCTGATGTGGTATTTTCTGATGTTGTGTTTTATGCCTCTGTGAAATGCCTTGGAATATTTTGTTATGTTAAAGATGTTAAATGCGTACAAATTGTTGTGCACCATGAGTATTGGTTGGCTGTTCACCACAGAGAGCATCACTTCCCACCACAATCACATGATGGTCATTACTTGTAGCAATCCTGGGGGGTTTCCATTCTTTCATTGAGGAAATTTGGAGTTGTTCGTGTCCCCTCTACAAATCCCTCTTGCCTCTCCTTCTCTCTCTTACTTTCTCCTGTCTTTCTCTCTGACCTCTTTCATTGTCCACTTACTATTTTCTTGCATCCTTCCAGACTTTCATTCTCATTTCTCCATCTTTATTTTGCCTCTTCATCATATTTCCTTTTCCCTGTCTCCATTGCTACCTTTACCTTCTGCTTTACTCTTCCATTCTCTCACTTCTCACTGAAGGAAATACTGGGTCAAAGTTCTTCACTCAGGGATGAAGCGAGGTATTGGTTGTGTTCCATTTCTTTACATGGTCAACTTCAGCTTTTAAAATCCTCGAGGAGAAAGTGAGGACTGCAGATGCTGGAGATCAGAGCTGAAAATGTGTTGCTGGAAAAGCACAGTAGATCAGGCAGTATCCAAGGAGCAGGAGAATCAACATTTCAGGCATAAGCCCTTCTTCAGGAATAACTTCAGCTTTTCTCCACTTTACTGCTGCTCAGTTGTGGGTGCTAGTATAGAGATTGGGCTGAGGGTATTCAGATAAGCCAGCAGCCGAGGAGCAGGAGAATCGATGTTTCAGGCATGAGCTCTTCATCAGGAATGAGGCTTGTGAGCCAAGGGAGTTGAAAGATAAATGGGAGAAGTGGTGGGGTTGGGGGAAAGGTAGCTGAAAGTGCAATTGGTAGATGAGGGTGGGGATCATGGTGATAGGTTGGAGAGGAGGGTGGAGCAGATAGGTGGGAAGGTAGATGGACAGATAGGACAAGTAATGAGGGCACTGCCAAGTTAGAATGTTGGATCTGGGATAAGGTGGATGGGGGGGAAATGAGGAAACTGGTAAAATCCACATTAATCCTATGTGGTTGGAGGGGCCCATTGCAGAGGAGGAAGCGTTCTTCCTACAGGCATTGGGTAGTTCGTGTTTGGTGCTGGTGGAGGCCCAGCACCTGCATGTCCTTGACGGAGAGGGAGGATGAGTTAAAGCGTTCACAGGGCATTGCGGTTGCTTTGTGTGTGTGAGCTAGAGATGTTCTCTGAAACGTTCTGCAAGTAGGTGTCCTGTCTCTCCACATGAGGAGACCACATCGGGAGCAATGGATACAGTAAATGATGTGTAGAAGTGCAGGTAAATATATAGTGGATGTGGAAGGCTCCTTTGGGGCCTTGGATGGAGGTGAGCGGGGAGGTGTGAGCACAGGTTTTACAATTCTTGCGGTGACAGGGGAAGATGCCAGGATGGGATGGTGGGTTGGTGGGGACAGTGGACCTGACAAGAGAGTCACAGAGGGAATGGTCTTTACAGAATGCAGATAGGAGTGGGGAGGGAAATATATCTCTGATGGTTAGGGTATGTTTTTAGGTGGCGGAAATGACGGAGAATGATATGATGCATCCAGAGGTTGATGGGATGGAAGGTGAGGACCAGGGGGGTTCTGTCCTTGTTGCAGTTGGAGAGACAGGGTTTGAGGGCAGGGGTGCGGGAAGTGGATGGGAGGTACTGGAGGGCATCATCAATCATGTGAGAGGGAAAATTGCGGTCTTTGAAAAAGGAGGCCATCTGGCATGATCTTTGGTGGAACTGGTCCTCCTGGGAGCAGATGTGGTGGAGGGGGAGGAATTGGGAATAAGGGATAGCGTTTTTACAGAAGGTAAGGTGGGAGGAGGTGTAGTCCAGGAGAATATCTCCGGTACACTTGCACGAAACAGCCTCGCTGCCCTGTGGCTGAACACTTTAACTCGCCCTCCCACTCTGCCAAGAACATGCAGATGTTGGGCCACCTCCATCGCCAAACCCAAACCACCTGACACCTGGAAGAAGAATGCCTTATCTTCCACCTTGGGACCCTCCAACTATACAGGATTCATGTGGACTTCACCAGTTTCTTCATTTCCCCTCCCTCATCTTATCCCAGATCCATAGTCCTCATGACCTGTCCTCCCTGTCCATCTTCCTTCCCACCTATCCGCTGCACCCTCCTCCCCGACCTATCACCATTACCCCACCTTCATCTACCTATCAAACTCTGAACTACCTTCCCCCAACCCCACCCATGTATCTCTCAGCCCCTTGCCCACAAGCCTCATTCCTGATGAAGGGCACACGCCCGAAACGTCAGTTAGAGGCATAGAGTCTTAGGGATGTACAGCATGGAAACAGACCCTTCGGTCCAACCCGTCCATGCCGACCAGATATCCCAACCCAATCTCGTCCCACCTGTCAGCACCCAGCCCATATCCCTCCAAACCCCTCCTATTCATATACCCATCCAAATGCCTCATAAATGTTGCAATTGTACCAGCCTCCACCACTTCCTCTGGCAGCTCATTCCATACCCATATCGCCCTCTGTGTGGAAAGGTTGCCCCTTAGGTCTCTTTTATATCTTGGCCCTCTTACCCTAAACCTATGCCCTCTAGTTCTGGACTCCCCCACCCCAAGGAAAAGACTTTGCCTATTTACCCTATCCACGACCCTCATAATTTTGTAAACCTCTATAAGGTCACCCTTAGCCTCTGATGCTCCAGGGGAAACAGCCCCAACCTCTCCCTATAGTTCAAATCCTCCAACCCTGGCAACATCCTTGCAAATCTTTTCTGAACCCTTCCAAGTTTCACAACATCTTTCTGATAGGAAGGAGACCAGAATTACACGCAATATTCCAAAAGTGGCCTAACCCATGTCCTGTACAGCCGCAACATGATCTCCCAACTCTTGTATTCAATATTCTGATCAATAAAGGAAAGCATACCAAATGCCTTCTTCACTATCCTATCAACATGCAACTCCACATCCAAGGAGCAATGAACCTGCACCCCAAGGTCTCTTTGTTCAGCAACACTCCCTAGGACCCTACCATTAAGTGTATAAGTCCTGCTAAGATTTGTTTTCCCAAAATGTAGCACCTCGCATTTATCTGAATTAAACTCCATCTGCCACTTCTCAGCCCATTGGCCCATCTGGTCCAGACCCTGTTGTAATCTGAGGTAACCCTCTTCGCTGTCCACTTCACCTTCAATTTTGGTGTCATCTGCAAACTTACTAACTGTACCTCTTATGCTCGCATCCAAATCATTTATGTAAATGACAAAAAGTAGATTCTTGTGGCACTCCACTGGTCACAGGCCTCCAGTCTGAAAAACCGCTCTCCACCACCACCCTCTGTCTTCTACCTTTGAGCCAGTTCTGTATCCAAATTGCTAGCTCTCCCTGTATTCCATGAGATCTAACCTTGCTAATGAATCTCCCATGGGGAACCTTGTCAATCGTCTTCCTGAAGTCCATCTAGATCACATCTACCGCTCCTGCTCCTCACATGCTGCCTGATCTGCGGTGCTTTTCCAGCAGTGCACTCTTGACTCTGATCTCCAGCATGTGCTGCCCTCACTTTCTCCTGAGACTATTCAGTTGAAATTGATTTCTACAGGCCTTAATGGCCTTTTATTGAACCAAGATCAACTCCAGGACAGAATGCGAGACCACATCTGATGCAAATACTCTCTCCTAGAGGCCAACTTTGAATTTGTTCTCTCTCATCCTGAACCAGAACAGTAGCTCCCTTAGTGTAGGAATGGGATGCTACTGTATTATTGTGTCATTGATATTCAGAATTGAGAACCAATTAGCTCTGTTTTAAACCACTGGCGAATCTTCCACATTTGCAGCTCCTGCTCATATTTTCTGATGCACCTCCTGCCTTCTCCTCAAAACCATTTGATAGAACTCACAAAGCATAATAGACAACAGAAAGCTGAAATAAAAACCCAAAATATTCACCAGGTTGGTAGCATCTGTGTGGAGAGAAACACCCTTCAAGTCCATTGCTTTTTCTCTGAGTCCTCACTTGAATGTTTCCTTATAGAATTACTGTTCACGTATGGACGACGAATGTAACATTCCCAGCCATGTACACAATTTCAGCATGAATCACACATCTAGGTTCAAACCCAGGCTCCAAACAGCTCTCAGTCATTTCAGGGCACACAGTATTCCCGGCTGTGTCAATTGAGGCCAGTATACTGAATGGGGACATGCACATATCCACAAGGTTGGGTATTTTTTCAGGATGTCCAAGAATGTAGGGAGGCTGTGGAGAAGGTAGCACTGACAGGGAATACTTGCGGACACAGAGATGGGCTGAAGTGTGTATACTTCAACGCAAGGAGCATCAGAAATAAGGTGGGTGAACTTAAGGCGTGGATCGGTACTTGGGACTAAGATGTTGTGGCCATCATGGAAACGTGGATAGAAGAGGGACAGGAATGGTTGTTGGAGGTTCCTGGTTACAGATATTTCAGTAAGATTAGGGAGGGTGGTAAAAAAGGAGGGGGGTGGCGTTGCTAATTAGAAATGGTATAACGGCTGCAGAAAGGCAGTTCGAGGGGGATCTGCCTTTGGAGGTAGTATGGGCTGAAGTCAGAAATAGGAAAGGAGCAGTCACCTTGTTGGGTGTTTACTATAGGTCCCCCAATAGCAGCAGAGATGTGGAGAAACAGATTGGGAAACAGATTTTGGAAAGGTGCAGAAGCCATAGGGTAGTAGAAATGGGCGATTTCAACTTCCCAAATATTGATTAGAAGCTCTTTAGATCAAGTAGATTGGACGGGGTGGTGTTTGTGCAGTGTGTCCAGGAAGCTTTTCTAACTCAGTATGTAGATTGTCCGACCAGAGGGGAGGCCATATTGGATTTGGTACTTGGTAACGAACCGGGACAAGTGATGGGCTTGTTAGTGGGTGAGCATTTTGGTGATGGTGATGGTGACCACAATTCTGTGACTTTCACCTTGGTTATGGAGAGAGATAGGTGCCTGCAACAGGGTAGGTTTTACAATTGGGGAAGGGTAAATACGATGCTGCAAGACAGGATCTGAGGAGCATACATTGGGAGCATAGGCTGAGAGGAAAGGATGTTGTTGAAATGTGGAACTTTTTCAAGGAACAGATACGGTGTGTCCTTGATATGTAAGTACCTGTCAGGCAGGAAAGAGATGGTCGTGTGAGGGAATCTTGGTTGACGAGGGAGGTTGAATGTCTTGTAAGGAGGAAGAAGGAGGTTTACATAAGGTTGAGGAAACAAGGTTCAGATGGAGCGTTGGAGGGATACAGGATAGCCAGGAGGGAGCTGAAGAAAGGGATTAGGAGAGCTAAGAGAGGGCATGAAAAATCTTTGGTGGGTAGGATCAAGGATAACCCCAAGGCTTTTTATGCCTATGTGACAAACATGAGAATGATGAGAACGAGGGTAGGTCCGATCAAGGACAGCAGTGGGAGACTGTGCATTGAGTTGGAAGAGATAGGAGAGGTCTTGAATGAGTACTTTTCTTTAGTATTTAAAAGGAGAGGGACCGTATTGTTGAAGAGGAGAGCATGAAACAGACTGGTAAGCTAGAGGAGATACTTGTTAGGAAGGAAGATGTGTTGGGCATTTTGAAAAACTTGAGGATAGTCAATCCCCCAGGCCTGATGGGATATATCCTAGGATTATGTGGGAAGCAAGAGAGGAAATTGCAGAACCATTGGCAATGATCTTTTCATCTTCATTGTCAATGGGGGTGGTGCCAGGGGACTGGAGAGTGGCGAATGTTGTGCCCCTGTTCAAAAAAGGGAATAGGGATAACCCCGGGAATTATAGGCCAGTTAGTCTTACTTCAATGGTAAGCAAAGTAATGGAAAGGGTGCTGAGGGATAGGATTTATGAGTATCTGGAAAGACACTGCTTGATTAGTGTCAGCCAGCACGGATTTGTGAGTGGTAGGTCTTGCCTTACAAGTCTTATTGAATTCTTTGAGGAGGTGACCAAGCATGTGGATGAGGGTAGAGCAGTGGATGCAGTGTATGTGGATTTTAGAAAGGCATTTGATTAGGTTCCCCATGGTAGGCTTATGCGGAAGGTCAGAAGGCATGGGATAGTGGGAAGTTTGGCCAGTTGGTTAGAGAACTGGCTAACCAGTCAAAGTCAGAGTGGTGGTAGATGGTAAATATTCAGCCTGGAGCCCAGTTACAAGTGGAGTTCCGCAGGGATCAGTTCTGGGTCCTCTGCTGTTTGTAATTTTTATTAATGACTTGGAAGAGGGAATCGAAGGGTAGATCAGTAAATTTGCAGACGATATGAAGATAGGTGGCGTTGTGGATAGTGAAGAGGGTTGTTGCCGGCTGCAAAGGGACTTAGGTACGATGCAGAGCGGGGCTGAGGACTGGCAGATGGAGTTCAACCCTGTCAAGTGTGAGGTTGTCCATTTTGGAAGGACAAATAAGAATGCGAAATACAGGGTTAACGGTAGGGTTCTTAGTAAGGTGGAGGAGCAGAGGGATCTTGGGGTCTATGTTCATAGCTCTTTGAAAGTTGCCACTCAGGTGGATAGAGCTTGTAAGAAGGCCTATGGTGTATTAGCGTTCATTAGCAGAGGGATTGAATTCAAGAGTCGTGAGGTGATGTTGCAGCTGTACAGGACCTTGGTAAGGCCACATTTGGAGTACTGTGTGCAGTTCTGGTTGCCTCATTTTAGGAAAGATGTGGAAGCTTTGGAGAGGGTGCAGAGGAGACTTACCAGGATGTTGCCTGGAATTGAGAATAAGTCGTATGAGGATAGGTTGAGAGTGCTAGGCCTTTTCTCATTGGAACGGCGAAGGATGAGGGGTGACTTGATAGAGGTTTATAAGATGATCAGGGGAATAAATAGAGTGGACTGTCAGAGACTTTTTCCCCGGGTACAACAGAATGTTACAAGGGGACATAAATTTAAGGTGAAGGGTGGAAGGTATAGGGAGGATGTCAGGGGTAGGTTCTTTACCCAGAGAGTGGTGGGGGCATGGAATGCGCTGCCTGTGGGAGTGGCAGAGTCAGAATCATTGATTAGATTAGATTAGATTACTTACAGTGTGGAAACAGGCCCTTCGACCCAACAAGTCCACACCGACCCGCTGAAGCGCAACCCACCCATACCCCTACATTTACCCCTTACCTAACACTACGGGCAAGTTAGCATGGCCAATTCACCTGACCCGCACATCTTTGTGACTGGGGGAGGAAACCGGAGCACCCGGAGGAAACCCACGCAGACACGGGGAGAACGTGCAAACTCCACACAGTCTGTCGCCTGAGTTGGGAATTGAACCCGGGTCTCAGGCGCTGTGAGGCAGCAGTGCTAACCACTGTGCCACCGTGCCGCCCATTGGTGACCTTTAAGTGGCAATTGGTGCATGGATAGGTGCTTAAGCTAGGACAAATGTTTGGCACAACATCGTGGGCCGAAGGGCCTGTTCTGTGCTGTATTGTTCTATGTTCTATGTATCTCACCAAAATCTTCCTGTGTCCAATATCCAGACGTTAATTTCCAATTTGCAAACATTAGCTGAAGAAATTTCAAGGTCCCAATCTCAGCTCCATCAATGAGCATTTGCCACATCTTTTATTGTGTCCATTTTCAAAGTGACCATCTGCAAGATTCCTGAGAGTGAGACTGCTGGTTTGTGTCCTGTGAGCAGATTTGGTTGGGGACATTCTTATTGCAATTGTGTCCATACACCACATTATTCTCCAAGATTTAACTTCTGACCCAGGCTGTGACTGTGGAAGGACCACATACTCTTTCCTGAATATTAAATCCTGTTTCATCTTTTTCCAGGTTCTGATCCAAACAAGCCTCAGATATCGAGCAATTCCAGCCTGGGGAACACTATTATTGCTTTGACCTGTTCAGTGCCAGTGAAAGTCCTGACTATCGAGTGGCTTGCATTTGGAAAAGCCATTCATGATGTGCGATACAGATTAGTCAATAATAACAGGACTTTGATCATTGACATGGCAGAAGAATCAGATTCTGGCACTTACACCTGTATTGTATACAGTGAACATGGCAAAACCAGCAGCTCTTACCAGCTGAGAATCGAGCGTGAGTGTGTCAAGTTTTCTCTTTAACGTGTAAGAGTGTAGGTATCTTGTACTTTGCAGTGATTTTAAGTCTATGTGATATGAGTAGCTTCTCCAAAATAGCCTCGATTACAGCATAACATGTCCTACAGTGCTTTCAGGAAGCAACAAACAGCTAGATAATGGGAAACATGTAGATGTGATGTATCTGGATTTCCATAAGGCATTTATTAACATAATACTTCAAAACTGACTGCTGAAACAACCTCAGGCATCCAGCAGAACCTACTGGAATAGATAGGGAATAACTTAACTGCTAAGAAACTGATAATAAGGATCAATCAACAATTTTTCTGTTGTCAAGCTGTCACAAGTGAATTGCTGCAGGGATCAGTGCTGGAGCCTTATCTATAGACAAGCTCAATCAATGTTATGGTGAAGGGATGGAAGTATGACTCCTAACATTTGCACCTGACACCAAGTTAGGTAGCAGAGGAAATGGTGAGAAGGACATCAGCAGTTTGTAAAGGGCTTTGGGCATAAGTCAAAGAACTGCAGATTCTGTTAGAAACCTGAGTTCTTCTATTTATGCTGACGATAGGGGCAGAGTAAAGGTGAAGGAATGAACCGAGCATACAGAGTTGGAACCAAGGGAGAGTAAAAAAGGATAGGCAAGCACAGAGTTGCTGATAAATGAACTGGGAGACAAATGCTGGGAAGGCTGCTAATAAGAAGTGTAAATGGAACTGCTCCTTGGAGCATCTGGTCCCAGAATAGCTAACCCATTTTTATCTATGCACCCTTCTCTGTCTTCTTTCCCCAGCTGCTATCAGTTCTGATGAAGGGTCACTGAACTTAGTGTTGACTGTTTTTCCTCTCTGTATGTGCTGTCAGACTTGCTAAGGGGCATAGATAGGTTAATTGAATGGACAAATGTTTCACATATGGGATATAATATGGAAAAATGTGATCTAGTCCACTCTTGAAGGAAGATTAGAAATATACTAAAATTAATTGGAGGGGGAGAGAGAGTGTGTATAATTACAGAACTCTGTAATCATGAGCATTATGGATGTTAGGAAGTAAGATTGTTCAGCCCATTGAGACCACTGAGCTAATCTAACTGATTATGTTTTTGACACTGCCTTATGCCATTTTCACCACGATCCACATGATGCCATTAGTGCCAGAAAACTATTGATTTCCAGCTTGAATCTGATTTATGGCTGAGCTTCCACAATTCTCTGGGATAGCGAATTCCAAAATGCACCACCCGCTGTGTGAAAAAATTCTTCCTCGTTTCCCAGTTAAATTTCCTGCCCCTTATTATGTGACTTTGTCCTCTGGTTCTAGAGTCATCAGTCAGGAGACACCTCCTGTCCAAATATACCCTGTCACACTCTAAGAATTATTTAGGTTTTAGTGAAATTGCTACTCTTTGTTTGTGTTTTTGAGCCTTCTTCCACAGCCTTCTTCAGTGGAGCTGGGTTTATTAAATATCTTTAACACAGAAGTAGATAGCCACTTCCTGGAGCCATCATACAGTTGAGTTTAAACTTTCTCAGCTTCAAACAAGCCCTTCAGGGTTATACTCAAACATGGGCCGCACTGGAATTACTATTACATTCCTTACTCAAAATATTTTCTTTACAAATTAACCTTGTAGAAGTTTATAAAATCATGAGAAGCATGGATAGGGTGAATGCCCAAGATCTTTTTCCTAGGGTAGGGGAGGCCAAAACTGGAGGGCAGAGATTTAAGGTGAGAGGGGAAAAAAATTAAGAGGGACCTGAGGGGCAATCTTCATACGCAGAGAGTGGTGCATGTATGGAACAAGTTGCTAGAGGAAGGAGTTGGGCAGGTACGTTCACAACATTTAAAAGAATCTGGATGGATACAGAAATAGAAAGGGTTTAGATGTGGCTAAATGCTGATGAGATTAGATCAGTTTAGGATATCTGGTTGGCATGGACCAAGTGTCTGTTTTTGTGCTGTCTGACTCTGTGATTTTAAATTGTAACTATCTCCTCCCTTTCATTGGAGCAGCTTCAGCTTCAGCTAAGAACTCAACAGACTTTCCCCAAACTGAAGAAGTTGTGCCACGATGTGCACTTGGTTCATTTGTAAACTTTGTCAATTTAAACAAAAGAGGCTATATCTTTCAAACTGAATTCAAAGAATGCACCAAGCTTACAGAAACAATCACTGTTATTCCGTAAACCCTTTCAGATACTTTGAAAATTCCATATGCCATTAGTTCAAAATTTAAAACTCCAAGCTTAGAAATAAATGATATTAAAGCATATATACCTCAAACATCCAATGTATACCTCCTCACAAAGCATGAAAATATATCTTTTGGAGGCACTCATCAAAATTATCTTAAGATTACCTCTATGTCATAGTAACAGTAATAGCATGTTGACATTAAATATGCAATGATTTATTTACTAACGTCATTAAACTAGAGTCCATCAGTCCATATCACCCAATGTTCTGCATAAGTACCAGCGATAAAGTGTATACAGTAAGATTTTATTTTCAACTTACACTCTTGGAAAACTCAGTTCAATAGATATCCCAAAATTTTCCTCAAAATTAAACGGTGTTGGTCTGTATAAATAACTATTTCTTTCATATTTTAGCTGATGTATATTTCAGAACCAAGTCACGCTGGTACAAGACTCAATATCTCTTTTCTCAATAGTGTGGAGGTGCCAGTTTTGGATTGGAATGGACAAAATTGTAAAGAAAACACAGACACTAGGATATAGTCCTTTATTTGAAAGTATAAGCTCTTGGAGAGTGGCTCCTTCATCAGGTAGCAGGATACATAGTACACAGAATTTATAAGGAAAAAAAACAGGAACATACAAATGACTTGATGTATTAGACCAAGCTAGATTGCTGTTAAGTCAGACTGATTTTATTTCCAAAGTAGAAATTTATAAATTGTTACATTGACTGACTGACTGCCTGTAGATTGTGTGCTCTTTAAATAAAATAGAATGAACCTGAAAATGCAAATTCACCCCGTGGATTTACATATGTGTGTGAGGGAGGGGGAAAGATTTTTTTGGGGGGGTGTGCCTCCCCCTCTCCCACACATACTTTCCCTCTTCCCCTCAGACACATACATACATGTACATACTCTAATATATGTCTATGGGGTTAATTTGCATTTGCAGATTCATTCTATTTTATTCAAAAAGCATACCGTCTATAGGCAGTCAGTCAGTGACATTTTTTAAAATTCCTACTTTGAAATAAAACCAGTCTGACTCCAGATTGGGATGCAGACAGACTCTGACCTCACACTTTTTAATGCATTGTCTAAGCTGATGTGTCACCTTTTTTTATGAACAGATAGTTTAAGGTTTTATCTCAGGGCAGTGACTCAAAAGAAGTTGTGGGATTTACATATTAACCAATCAAAATTTGCATCCCCATTCTGAGTGATTAAAGACTTAACAATCATCTACGTTTGTTTAAGACTTGCTTCATTGTATGACACTGATCTTTTACTTATAAATTGTGTCCTATGTATCCTGCCTCATTAGCTACATGATGAAGGTGCAGTGCTCTGAAAGCTTGTACTTTCAAATAAACCTGTTGAACTATAACCTGGTATTATGTGATTTTTAACTCTTTTCTCAATGGTTGATTTTTTTTATTACAATGTGCTCAATCTCTTTAAGATATAACTGACATGCCTTCTATATCCATATTGTCATCTTGCAGTAAAATAGCTCCCACATTATCATTGACAGCCACTTTGGCTTCATGAAAACATTTTTAGCACAGCTTTCAAGTTTTCATATTCTTATGTCCGTTCAAATTTCCAGCATGTTTGGTAAATATGCAACAACAGGTCCAAAGTTTGGATCAAACTTGTGATAAAATTCCCTCATGTCAATACAGTGCAAAATTTCATATTTTGTCTAAGGCATAGGAAAACCCAAAGTAGCTCATAGTTTCATTATTTATGTACTACTTGGCCTTGTCCCGTAGTGTGACTGAAGTAAATCACTTTTTTGCTTTCACAAATTCACTCTTGATAAAATTTAAAACTAAGTTGGCTTTTACAGTTGACTAAACTGTTCAGTTAAATGGTATAAATGTTCTCAACAAGTTTTACGTAACACAAACTGTCAGTGTAAACATCACAATTACAAAGTCCTTCATTGACATTTTTGGTTAATTGTTGAAACATTTCTACAGCATCTTTCATTCCAAATGGGTTGAATTTGAATTGATAAAGTTCACGCAGTATTACAAAAGCTAATAATTGTGTAGATCTCTCAGTCAAAGAACATGGAACAGTATAGCCCTTTGGCCCATGATATTGTGCTGAACTAATCCCCTCTGCCTGCCCTCAGTCCACATTCCTCCATTCCTTGCATATTCATTTGCTTATCTAAAAGCCCCTTAAGTGTCCCTATCGTGTCTGCCTCAACCACTACCCCTGACAGTGCTTTCCAGACTCCTACCATGCTGTGTAAGAAAACTTGCCGCTCACATCTCCTTTGAAATTTCCCGCTCTTGCCTGAAATGCAGGACCCGCACTATTAGACATTTCAATAGCTGGGGCCTTACCAGATATCTTAGCAGCATCCTAGAACACGGCTGAGGTCCAGGCCAATATTGTCCCCTTGTTTAAGAAGTGTAGTTGGGATAATCCTATAGATTGATGAGCCTCATTTTAGTGGTAGGGAAGCTACTGGAGAAGATACTGAGGGATAGGATCTATTTACATTTGGAAGAAAATGGGCTTATCAGTGATAGGCAGCATTGCTTTGTACAGGGAAGGTCAGGTCTTATCAACTTAATAGAATTCTTTGAGGAAGTAACAAAGTTGATTGAGGGAAGGGCAAAAGAAGTCATATACATGCACTTCAGTAAGGTGTTTGATAAGGTTCCCCATGGTAGATAGATGGAGAAATGAGGCTGCATGGAATCCAAGGTGTGCTAGCTAGATGGATAGAGAACTGACTGGGCAACAGAAGACAGAGAGTAGTAGTAGAGTTTCTCAAAGTGAAGAACTGTAATCACTGGTGTTTCACAGGGATCTGTGCTGAGACCACTGTTGTTTGTGATTACACAAAAATGATCTGGAGAAAGGTATAAGTGGTCCGATTAGCAAGTTTGCAGATGCAGTAAGATTGGTGGAGAATCAGACAGTGAAGGGAACTGTAAGAGAATGTGGCAGAACATAGATAGATTGGAGAGTTGGGCAGAGAAATGGCAGATGGAATTCAATCTGGGCAAATGCGAGGTGATGTATTTTGGAAGATCCGATTCAAAAGTAAACTATACCATAAATGGAAAAGCCCTGTGGAAAATTGATGTACAGAGAGGTCTGGGTGTTCAGGTACATTGTACACTGTCGATAGTGGTCAAGAACGCATACGGCATGCTTTCATTCTTCAGACAGGGTATTGAGTACAAGAGTTGGCAAGTCATGTTACATTTGCACAGGGCTTGATTCATCAGCATTTGGAATACTGCATACAGTTCTGGTCACCTCACATTAGCAAAAGGATGTGAATGCTTTGGAGAGGGTGCAGAGGAGGTTCACCAGGATGTTGCCTGGTATGGAGGATGCTCACTATGAAGAGAGGTTGAGTAGATAAGGATTATTTTCATTAGAAAGATGGAGATTGAAGGGGACCCAAATCATGAGAGGTATCGACAGGGTGGATAGCAAGAAGCTTTCTCCCCATCGTGGGGGACTCAATTACTAGGGGTCATGAGTTCAAGGTGAGAGGGGAAAAGTTCAAGAGAAATATGTGTGGAAAGTTCTTTATGCAGAGGGTGGTAGGTACCTGGAACGTGCTGCCAGCAGAGGTGGTAAAGGCAGGAATGACAGCGTCATTTAAGACTTATCTAGACCTGAATCTGACTGGGCAGGGAGCAGAGGGACACCGATCCTAGGAAAATAGGTGACCTATTTTATACAGAAGATCTGGATTAATGCAGGCTTGGAGGGCCAAAGGGCCTATTCTTGTATTGTAATTTTCTTTGTTCGTTTGTTCTTTGTTCAACTCTCAGAAAAAGATTCTGACCGTCAATTTTATGTTTGCATTTCACAATTTTATAGACTTCTATCAAGTCTCCCCTCAGCCTCCACTGCTGAGGAGAAAACAACTTGAGCTCATGCCCTCTAATTCTGACAGCATTCTTCTGCATCTTCTCCAAAACCTCCACACCCTTCCTGTAATGTGGCCACCAGAATTAAATGCAATACTCTAAGTGTGGCCTAACCATGGTCTTATAAAGCTGCAACATGATATCCTGACTCTTGTACTCAGTTCCCCAACCAGTAAATCAAACACACCATACACCTTCTTTGTCACCCTATCTTCTTAGGTGACAAATTTCAGGGAGCTATGCTCTTGAACCCCAAGATTCCTCTGTACATTAATGTTGTTTAGAGTCCTGCCATTAATTATATACTTCTCCATTATATTTGATCTCCCAACATGCAGCACTTCACACTTACCTGGATTAAACTCCATCTGCCATTCTTCCACTCATATCCTCATTGGATCTATTTCCCACTGTATCCTTTGGCAACCTTCTACATTATTTACAACTTCACCGATCTTTGTATTGTCTGCAAACTTACCAACTCATCCATCTATGTTCTCGTCCAAGTCATTTATATATATATATATATATATATATATATCACATGCAGCATGGATCCATGCAGAACACAACTTGTCACATACCTCAGCCTGAAAAACACCCACCACTACCCCCTATTTGCTGGGCAAGCCAATTCTGAATCCACGATGCAAAGTCACATTGGATCCATGGATCTAAATCTTCTGAATGAGCACAGCCTCAGGGATCTTGTCTGAAACCTTACCAAACATCATGTAAATAAAATCCACTGCACTACTCTCATCAATCACCTTTATCACCTACTCAAAACATTAGTAAGATGTGACCTGCACAAAGCCGTGCAGACTGTCCCTAATTAGGTCATGCTTTTCCAAATTTGTGTCAATCATGTCCCTAAGAATTCTCTCCAATAGCTTCCCAACCACTGACGTGAGACTCATTGATCTGTACTTTCCTGGATTATCCCTATTTCCCATCTTGAACAAGGAACAACATTAGCTACTCGCCAGTCTTCTGGGACCTCTCCAATGACTAGTGGACGTACAAAAATCTTGGTCAAAGCCTCAGCAATCTCCTCTCTTGCCTCTCTCAGTAACCTAATAGAGTTACTAATATCATTTCAGCAGGTTGATTTTTGTGACAAATCATGTGTATCCAATTTACTCAATACAGCCTTCTAGGAATAGGATGTAAGTTAGCTTTCACTACCGTGATGATTTCGTGATAAAAAAATACAAAATCTTTGTGACTGAACCGGTTTTGGGACCATTATGATAGATGACTCAGTTTGAAGTCATCTCGATAGCATCATGTTTTAGCCTCCAGCAAGCTATCTAAAACTTTTAGCATTCTAAGTTTGATTGTAGGATGGTCAACTTTTGAATTTCCCACTTCATAGAAATGGAAACATAAAAAATAGGAGCAAGATTAGACTGGCCCTTTGAATCTGTACTGCCGTTCAATATGATCATGGCTGATCATCCAACTCTATTGCCCTATACCTTTTGATCCATTGATCCCTAAAAAAATTTGCATTAGTGGGATATGGGGATTGCTGTCTAGGTCAGCATTTATTATCCGTCAGGTAGTTGAAAATTAGCTGCTCTGTATCTAGAATCACATGTAGGCCGATAAGCCTAACTGTCTTTTTCCCTAAAGGACATTAATGAACCAGATGGATTTTTCTCAACAATCAACAACACTTTCACGGTCACCATCAAATTCTTAATTGCAGACTTTTTTCCAATTCCACCATCTGCCAAAGCAGGATTCAAAGTAGGATCCCCACAACATTACCTTGGTCTCTGGATTAATGATAATACCACTCAGCCATTGCTTTCCCTATATCTTTTTCCTTCGTGAAAACATGCAATGTTTGCACTTCAGACACTTCCTGTGGCAGAGAATTCAATAAGCCCACCACTCTCTGAATGAAGAAACTTCATTCTCAGTCCAAAATGTTCTACCCATATCCTTAAAGTGGGACTCCTGGTTCTGGACACCCCATCTCTGGGATTTGTTTAAGATTCATTTTCCAGGACAACCTGGGGTTGATGTCTAAAAGGCAAGACAAAACCGCTGTGAGTGACTAAGTAGTCACAAAATTAATAGAGTTGTTAAGAAAATGCGTATGGTATTTTGGCTTTCATTAACAGGAGGATTGAATTTAAGAGCCGCAAGGTTTTGTGGCAGCTCTATAAAACCCTGGTTAAATCACACTTGGAATATTGTGTCCAGTTCTGGTCACCTCATTCTTGGAAAGATGTAGATGCTTTTGAGAGGGTGCAGAGGATATTTACCAGGATGTTGCAGGGCTTGTCTTATGAAGAGAGGCTGGGTGAGCTAGGGCTTTTCACACTGGAGAGAAAAAGGAAGAGAAGTGACTTGCTAGAGGTGTACAAGGTAATAAGAGGCAGAGCCTTTTCCCCAGGACAGAAATGGCTGGTTACAGTAATTGGTGGAAGGTATAGGGGAGATGTCAAAGGTGGGTACTTTACGCAGAGAGTGGTGTGTGCGTGGAATGCATTACCAACCATGATAGTGGTGTTAGAGACATTAGGGACATTTGACTTACTGCTGGACAAGCACATGGACGGCAGTAAATTGAGGTGTATGTAGGTTAGGTTTGATCTTAGATTAAGATAAATTCTCGGCACAACATCGTGGGCTGAAGGGCCTGTACTGTGCTGTACTGTTCTATGAGCACCAGGAAAACAAGTTAAGACCCTTGAGATGTCCCCTCTTCCACTGGATGAGCTGGAAGCCTGTCCTTGCATGCAAAGCCATCTGGCAACAGCATTGCAATGTAAGATGTCAGTGAGCTCTAAAGTGCAACAGTGAAATGCTGACTGTATTAAAATTGAGTTCTGAATGTACTCTGTTGGTAAAGTGGGATTGATGCATTTGCCAATTCCAACATCAGTAGAGAGAGTTTGCAGGCAATCACTACACATCAGGTATGCCCTGAGCTATTGAGGAATGCTGGATATTTAATTGCAACCAGTAGTTAACTGCTCAGACTTCCATATCAGGAATTGTTGCTGCTTACTTTCTCTCCATTGCCTTGGAAAGTCACAAGCTGTACCTAGGCGAGGTCAGATTAGATGAGATGTCAATGCATGCAAATAGGACTCTTGCTGCTCACTAACAACATTTGTGTCTCTCTGTAAAAGACCTTGAGTGAAAATCAAACTTTGTTTCCTTGACATCAAGAAGCTAATCTTTCCTTTCTTACCAACTCAATTCATCGCTGTCCTTATAGTTGGGGTATATATTCCTTCCAGTGATAATGCTAAAGAGGCACTTTATGAACTGTATGGTGTGACTAGTGGCCTGCAGATTGAACACCCTGATGGATTGTTTATTGTTGCTTGAGATTTCAACCATGCAACTCTCAAGACTGTGCGCCCTAAATTCCATCAGCATGTGGAGTTTGCGTTGAAAGGGGACAACACACTGGATCTAGTTGACACAAACATCCCCAACACATATAGGGCAGAGCCCAACCCCACCTTGGCTCCTAATCCCAGTATACAGACCACTCATCAGCCATGTCAAACCAGTTCTGAAGCAGGTGAAAACCTGGCCAGGAGGAGCCACTTGTGCTCTCCAAGACTGTTTTGAGTGCACTGACTGGCACGTGTTCAGGGAGGCAGCAACCGATGGTGATACAATCAACTTAGAGGAGTAAACGGTGTCAGTGATTTGCTACATTAGCAACTGTGTTGACGACGTCAATGTGTCCAAGACCATCACTTCTCACCCCAACCAGAAGCTGTGGATGACCATAAAGTTGTGTGTGCTGCTGAGGACCCGTGATTCAGCCTTCAGTGCAGCCCTAACAACAGCAAGGACGAACCTGATCGGGTCCATCAAATGCACAGAAAATACACAGCCAACTTTCAGGACAGCAGTGATATGCGGAGCATGTGGAAGAGATCCAAGCCATCACCAACCACAGAACTGCATCACCTGCTTGTACTGGTGATGCCTCTCTCCCAGATGAGATGAACAACTTTTAAGCATGGTTTGAGTAACAAAAGGCAGTGAGGAAGTCCAGCTCTCCCCCACAATGACCAGGTGCTGTCTTACCACGGCCGATGTGAGGAAAACCTTATGCAGAGTCAACCCATGCAAGGATACTGGCCCAGATAATATCCCTGGCAGAGTGCTCACGGGCATCTTCAACATTTCCCTGAGCTATGCTATAGTTCCAACATGTTTCAAGCCTGCTACCATCATCCCCATGCTGAAGAAGTCTTCAGCGTTCTACCTCAATGACTACCACCCCATTTCACTTATACCCATCATAATGAAGTGTTTCAAGAGGCTCGTGATGAGGCATATTAAGACTCGGTTCCCCCCCCCCGCCCTTATTGGACACCGTGCAGTTCACATGGCGTCCCAACTGCTCAACAGATGAAGCAATTTCCATCATCCTCTATCTGGCCCTCACCCACCTGGAGAAGAAGGACATCTATGTCAGATTACTGTTCATTGACTTAAGTTCTGCGTTTAACACCATCATTCCTCAGCACCTGATTGGAAAGCAGAGTCTCATGGGCCCAACTACCTCCCTTCATAACTGGATCCTGGATTTTCTGACTGGGAGACCTCAGATTGGGTACAGAATCTCCAACACCAACACACTGAGCACAGGGGCTCCCCAGGACTGTGTGATCAGTCCATTGCTGTTAACCCTGCTGACACACGACTGTGAAGTAATGCACAGGTTGAATCACATCAAGTTCACTGATGACACGTCTGTAGTGGGTCTTGTCAGCAGGAACAACAAGTCAGCATAGACGGAGAAGGTACAGCGGCTAAGAAACTGGTGCAGAGCCAACAACCTATCTCTCAACACGGATAAAATGAAAGAGATGGTTGTTGACTGAAGGAGGGCACAGAGCGACCATGCTCTGATGGACATTGAAAGCTCCCCCCGTGGAGATCGTGAAAAGCACCAAATTTCACAGCATCCATCTGGCAGAGAATCTCACCTGGTTCCTCAACATTAGCTCCATAGCCAAGAAAGCCAAGCAGCATCTTTACTTTCTGCATAGACTGAGGAAATCCCACCTTCCACACCCCATCTTCACCACATTCTACAGAGGGTTCATTGAGAGTACCCTGAGTTGCTGCATCACTGCTTGATTCGGGAATTGCACCATCTTGGATCGTAAGACTCTACAACAGGTAAGGAAGACAGCTGAGAAGATCATCGGGGTCTCTCTTCCCTCCATTACAGACATTTACACAACACGCTGCATCCAAAGGCACTTTGTCCAATTATGTAGCTTGTGCTGTCTGTGTAGCACTGCCTTGTTTTTTTACTGTATCAGTTGCATATGGTGGAAACAACAAATAAAGGCTTTTATTTATTTCAAAATTGTGCTTTATTCATAAAATATTGTGATGATCTGTACAATTGGTCATGCCATACATATGTAAATATTCCATTTCTTGGCATACAGAGACAGAGTAATCATTCATTTTTCAGGTCTATACGATTACTATCCACATATTTAGCAGGAGGGTCTACGGAGCCCCCTTACTGCATCGGACCCCTGTGCCTGGGCAGGCAGATGTTACACGGTGGTCTTTCCCCACCGCGCCTTGGCGGCAGCTGCCCCAAGCTTCAGCACGTCCCTCAACACATAGTCCTGGATCTTGGAATGTGCCAATCTGCAACACTCAGTCGGGGTCAACTCCTTCAGCTGGAAGATCAACAGGTTTCGGACCACCCAGAGAGCATCCTTCACCGAGTTGATGATCCTCCAGACACAATCGATGTTTGTCTCAGTGTGCGTCCCGGACAACAGACCCTAGAGCACGGTGTCCTGCGTCACGGCGCTGCTCAGGACGATCCTCAACAAATACCACTGCATTCCTCTCCAGACTTCCTCTGCATAGGCACATTCCAGAAGGAGGTGTGTGACAGTCTCGTTCCCCCCGCAGCCGCTTCGAGGGCAGCATGCAGTGTGGCTGAGAGTCCGGATGTGCATAAAGGATCTCACAGATAGACCCCTTCTCACCACCAGCTAAGCCATGTCTTAGTGCTTGTTGGAAAGTTCTGGCGATGAGGCATTCTGCCAAATGACTTTGATAGTCTGCTCAGGGAACCACTCGATAGGATCCGCCCTCTCCTTTTCCCGAAGGGTCTCAAGGACACTCCACGCTGACCACTTCCTGAAGGACTTGTGGTCAAAGGTGTTTTTCTTCATAAACTTCTCCACGAAGGACAGGTGATACAGAACGGTCCAACTACTTGGAGTGTTCCGTGGCAGCGAGGCCAGGCCCATCCTCCGCAACACCGGGGACAGGTAGAACCTCAGTATGTAGTGACACCTGGTGGTTGCGTACCGGGGATCCACGCACAGCTTGATGCAGCCACACACAAAGGTGGCCATCAGGGTGAGGGTGGCATTGGGTGTATTGTTTCCCCCGTCGTCCAGATCTTTATACATCGAGTCCCTTCGGACCAGGTCCATCTTTGATCTCCATATAAATTGGAAGATGGCCCGAGTGACTGCAGCAGCACAGGATAAAGGCTTCTTTACCTTTTGGTTAGAGGAGGTGGAAGTGGGGGAAGCACTGAGGGTTTAATCACTCCTTCACACCAGTTCCACTGCAATATTTAGACCAGTCGTGGTGACTGCAGTGCAATTTCCCAGAATTCCTTTCAGTGACATCTCTCCCACCATTGGATCTCTACCATTGGATGCTCTTCCTTGTGTCAATCACTGAAGATGTCCTGTTGCAATCTAATACTCTGCCGCCATCTGATTCTTGTCAGCTTCCAAAAATGTGCTTAGTATCACTTCTCTGATTATTATAATTTTTTTGAGTTCCTCCCTTCTATTTAAGAGACATGAAAATGCAGTGATAGATTAGTTTAGAATAGCATCATGTCAGGACAGACATGGTGGGCTGAAGGGCCTGTTGTTTGTGCTGTATTGTTCTATGTTCCATTTCATATCCTGATTTACAGCAGTTTCTGGGTTATTTCTTATTTTCTCTACTATTAAAGCTGATGCGATAAACCCGTTCAATTCATTGGCAACTTTTTAATTTTGTGTAGTTTGGGATAAACTTCATGAGGATGACATGGAGTCAAAATTTAAACATAGAACAGTACAGCACAGTACAGACCTTTCATACTTCGATGTTGTGCTGACTTTATAGCCTATTCCAAAATCAAACTAATGTATATACCCTTTATTGTACTATCTTATCTGTGCTGATCCAAGATTCACTTAAATGTCGCTGATATATCTGAATCTACTATCACAGCTGGCAGTGCATTCCACACATTCACCACTCTCTGTGTCAAGAACCTACCTCTGACATTTCCCCTAAACCTTCCTCCAATTACTTTAAAATTATGTCTCCTCATGACAGCCATTTCTGCTCTGGGAAAAAGTCTCTGGCTATCCACTCTATCTATGCCTCTCATCATCTTGTACACCTCTATCAAGTCATCACTCATCCTTCCTCGCTCCAATAAGAAAAGCCCTAGCTCCTTCAACCTTACTTCAGAGACTTGCCCTCCAGTCCAGACAGCATCGGGGTCGGCACGGTGGCACAGTGGTTAGCACTGCTGCCTCACAGCGCCTGAGACCTGGGTTCAATTCCCGACTTAGGCGACTGACTGTGTGGAGTTTGCACGTTCTCCCCGTGTCTGCGTGGGTTTCCTCCGGGTGCTCCGGTTTCCTCCCACAGTCACAAAGATGTGCGGGTCAGGTGAATTGGCCATGCTAAATTGCCCATAGTGTTAGGTAAGGGGTAAATGTAGGGGTATGGGTGGGTTGCGCTTCGGTGGGTCGGTGTGGACTTGTTGGGCCGAAGGGCCTGTTTCCACACTGTAAGTAATCTAATCTAATCTAATCATCCTGGTAAATCTCCACTGTACCCTCTCTAACGCTTCCACATCCTTCCTATAACGAGGCAACCAGAATTGAGCACAATATTCCAAGTGTGGCCTAACCAGGGTTCTGTAAAACTGCAGTATAACCTCTCAACTCTTAAACTCAATCCCCTCTGCTAATGAAAGCTGATACACTATATGCCTTCTTAACAACTCTATCAACTTAAAGAAATAAGATCAAGGATATTAAGGCTGTAACGATTGGAATGACAAGGACAGTTTTGTTTCTTGGTTATGGAAAAGAGAGAAAAGTCAGCTCTTGTAGCGGGTGGAGGGAAGATCCCCAGAAAGTGCGAGATCACTACTGGCTTTGATGCAATAACTTATGCTTATTTGTGGGATCATTGTTCAGACATTGAGATTCTACATGTGGGAGTGGGTGAACAACATCGTTAATGTGGGCTGCCATGCATTTTACCTATAGAATTGGATCTAGGATTTGAGGGACAGAATTCCCAACACACGGTCTTTTCCCCGTGTGTCTTTCAATAGGTGAGTCTGGAAAGTGGAATGCCAAGTCACTCCCCTGGCTTTGAACTCCACTTACACCTACCAGACATTAAAATTCAGTCACACTCTGACCTTTACTAAAGATCACCCTCTGGAAGTTTCATTGGTGCCCTGCTCTGCTCCAGCAGCATATGAGAGAATGAGTGAATGAGTAATCAAGGATTGTCAGCAGGTAATTGACCACCAAAGACTCCATCTCATAGAAGTGAAAACTGCTGTTGCTCCATGTATCCAGCACACCTGATCAACACTGATGTGTTCCCCTGACCAGCACTGATGTGCTCATCTGATTGGCAATGACGTTCACCTGACTAGCACGAATGTGTTCACCTGACTAATGCTGATGTGTTCACCTGACTGACACTGATGTGTTCACCTGACTGGCACCGATGTGTTCACCTGACTGGCACCAATGTGCTCACCTGACTGACACTGATGTGTTGTCCACACTAGCACCGATATGTTCACTTGACTGGCACTGATGTGCTCACTTGACCGACATTGATGTGTTAGTGTGACTAGCACTGATGTGTTCACTTGGCTGGCACTGATGTGTTCACTTGACTGGCTCTGATATGCTCACCTGACTGGCAGTAATGTGTTCACCCTGCTGGCATCAATGTGCTCACCTGACTGGCAATGATATATTGACCTGACGAGCACCAATCTGTTAACCTGACTGACACTGATGTGCTCACCTGACTGGCAGTAATATGTTCACCTAACTGGCAATGATGTGTTCATCTGACTGGTTCTGATATGTTCACCATGATGACCACTAATGTGTTTACTTGACAGGCACTAATATGTTTACTTGGCTTAGACTAATATGTTCACTTGATGGGCATTGGTGTGTTAACTTGCCTGGTATTGAAATTATTATATGACGTACATTAAGTGTTATGCTAATGTTTATCTAATGATCACTAATTCAATGTGATAACCTGGCATGCCAATAAAATGTTCTCATGTTGGACAAAAACACATTTTCCTCATGGATTCTGATAGGCTGACAGGCACCAATGTATTCACCTGACTGGCACTAATGTGTTCACCTGATCAGCACAAATGTTACGGACCAGACCAAACCACCTGCAAATATGTCAAGGAGATAACTTCGACCCAAAATTTTATCATACTTAAAAGCAAGTGTAATGTGCTGTGTTCCAGATGTAATTCGATTGGTTAGACTGCTCAGCTTTAAGCAAAATATATTTTATTCTTAACCTACAGTTAAAATACAAACAAAAGAAAGAGGAATTGGTGTACCTTTAACTCTAGTGGAAAACTTAAAAGAATAATACATTATTTAAATATTAAAACTGCAACTGTGACAATGTAGTAACGTCCCATAAACACACTCTTGGCAAAGATAAAGTCAGTAAAATAGATTCTCTCAAATGCAATGTTTCTCCAGTCCAGGAGGAAAGAACATCAAGAGAAAATTGTGGGAGAATGAGAGAGAGAGATAACTTGTGTTTAAATCCCTGATTGCTGAAAACTAAAGTCCTGGTTCTGTGGGAACCTGACCCCACCCATTCATAATGCTCCTGTTGTTTCAACTTTAAAAAAGCCTAAGGCCTTTCAAGCTAGTTACTTTATTGGCTTGGAACAGACCACTTGATACGTCTGTCTCAATCTGTCTACATAAGAAAAACTAGGACAAAATGCATCTCTCAAAGCCATAGTATTGTCAGACTCATGTGTTCATATGATTGGTATTAATGTGCTTATGTGACTAGCATTGACGTTATCATATGATAGGCACTGATGTGCTTATCTGACTGGCACTAATGTGTTAACCCTGACAGGTTTGTGTGATGAACTCTATAGTTTATACTCGTCTGGCACTAATCTGTCTAATTGTCTTGCATAAATGTGTTCACCTATCATGCCCTAATACATTCACGTGATGGATATTAATGTGTTCAACTGGCTGACATAAATATGGCTCTTCTCTATTTGCCATTGGGTAATGATGTTTTCCACTAACTGGTATAAGTTCGTTGAGCTCATGGGTACTAAAATCGGTCCCTGATGACCAACAAAATATTCACGTGATCAACACAAATATATTGAACTTATTGGCACAGATATATTCAACTGACACTCCAAAGGTACTCAGTTGACAAAGAATAATGTGTCTGATTGGCGCCAGTGTGTTCACCAGTGTGTGCTAAGATGTTTACCTGATAGGCACCAAAGAATGCATGATGAATGGTAGGATTCTGCGAAGTACCAAGGATTCGTGTAGAACAGCATAGCACAGGAACACCTCGATGTGTTGCCGAACATGAAGCCTAATTACACTAATCCCTTCTGCCTGTCCTTGATCCACATCCCTCCATTCCTTGCACAATCAAAAAGTCCCTTAAACAGCGTTATCATATCTGCCTCCACCCAAAACCCTTAGCAGTGCATTCTAGACATCTATTATGCTCTATGTAAAAAAACTTGCCACTCACATCTCCTTTGAAATTTTCCTTCCTTACTTTAAATTCACATCCCCTAGTATTAGATATTTCAAATCTGGAAAAGGATTCTGACCATCAACCCTATCTATGCATCTCATAATTTTATAGATTTCTTTCAAGTCTCCCCTCAGCCTCTACTGCTCCAAAGAAAACAAC
Source organism: Hemiscyllium ocellatum (assembly GCF_020745735.1). Classification (NCBI taxonomy): domain Eukaryota; kingdom Metazoa; phylum Chordata; class Chondrichthyes; order Orectolobiformes; family Hemiscylliidae; genus Hemiscyllium; species Hemiscyllium ocellatum. Next base: position 799,488 of record NC_083435.1, on the reverse strand, counting down.
CCTAGTTTTTCTAGCCTTTCCTTATAGCTCATACCCTCTCACTCAGGCAGCATCCTGATAAATCTTTTTTGCACCCTCTCCAAAGTCTCCACATCCTTCCTGTAATGTGGCAACCAGAATTGAAAGTAATACTCTAAGTGTGCCGTAACCAAGGTCTTATAAAGCTGCAACATGACATCCAGACTCTCGGACTCCATGTCCGTCCAATCAAGGCAAGCATGCCATACACCTTCTTTACCACCCTATCTCCTTGTGTGGCCACAATCTCAACATCCCTCTGTATACCAATGCTGTTCAGGCTTCTGCTATTAACTGTTCCTTAATATTTGATCTCCCAAAGTGCAGTACCTCACACTTGCCTGGATTAAACTCTATCTGCCATTTCTTTGCCCATATCTGCAAATGACCTGTATTCCACTGTATCCTTTGTTGACACATCCATCCTCATTTTCATCAAAGTTCTTTTCATATGTATCACAAGCAGTAGAAATCCCAGTATGGATCCCTGCGGAGCACCATTAGTCATGATCTCCAGTCAGAAAAACACCCTTTCACCACAAACTTCTGCCTTCTACGGACAAACCAATTTTGAATCCAGGTGGCCACACCACTGTGGATCCCATGCATCTTAATCTTCTGGATCAGCATACCCTCAGGTATCTTGTCTAAAGCCTTACCAAATTCCGTGTAGACAGCGTCCGGGTTCTACCCTCATCGATCACCTTCATCACCTCCTCAAAAAATTCAATCAAGTTAATGAGACTTGACCTGCCCTACACAAAGCATGCTGATTATTCCTAATTACGCAATGCTTTTCCAAATGTGCGTAAATTCTATTTCTAAGAATTCTCTGCAACTGCTTCCCAACCACTGATGAGAGACTCAGCGATCTATAGTTTCCTGAATTATCTCTATTTCCCTTCTTGAACAGAGGGACGACATTATCTATTTGCCATTTCTCCAGGACTTGTCCAGTAGCTAGGAGAAAGTGAGGACTGCAGATGCTGGAGATCAGAGCTGAAAATGTGTTGCTGGAAAAGCACAGCAGGTCAGACAGCATCTAAAGAGCAGGAGAATCGACGTTTCGGGCATGAGCCCTTCCTGCTCTTTGGATGCTGCCTGACCTTTTTTCCAGTAGCTAGCCAAGATACAAGGAACTTGGTCAAGACCCCAACTCTCTTGCCCCTCTCAATAAGCTGTAGCAGATCGCATCAGGCCCTAGTGACGTATCCACCTTAATGCTCTTAAGGAGACCAACACCACTTCTTTTTTGATCTCAAAATGCCCCAGCATATTATCATGCGCCATACTAATCTCACTATCCTCCATATCCTTTTTCTGGATGAATACTGTTATGAAGGTATAAGGGGTAGTGTACCTTTAAGAGAGTTGAAGGACTTAGCAAATGCATAGAGTTCTGGAGAATTTACAATGTAACATTTGGTCCAACAGCTAACAGTACCTGGTTAGCTATGAGACAAAAAACAAATTCAAAGTTAGCCAATCAATTTAAATTATGCCCCAGGGTACTAAACTCCAATCAATTTTGAATTCAGTATTTTGACAATATTAAAAGTAATGAAATGATTGGATGCTTTAGGGGTATAAGACCAGGAAAAATTGAACGGTTGGAGGAAAACTGCCAAAAGACCAACAGATGTAGGCTGCAATTAAGAACTCACTCAGAAGTACCTGTCTGGAGGATGAGCTGACACAGGAATAAAAGATCGACACTGACCTGGAGAGCAAATAAGATACCAAGAGAAGGTTTGACAGCTGATTTTGAAATTTGAATTTTTCTGTAAATCTTAATCGGGGGGTTAATTGGAGCAGGATTGTAGAAGGCAAGGTAAAAGCTAGGTTTAGATAAATGAGTTGTAAACAGCCCTCCAAGCCTGCGCTGATCCAGATCCTGTATCTAAATCTGTCACCTAATTTCTAAAGATCTGTATCCCTCTTCTCCCTGTTCATTCATGTATCTGTCTAGATATATCTTAAATTACTCGTTCCCAGCTCTACCACCTCTGCTGCAACACGTTCCAGGCCCCCACAATCCTCTGCGTAAAGGGTTTTCCATGCATATCTCCCTAAACCTTTTCCCTCTCACTTTGAACTCATAATCCCTAGTAATTGAGTCCCCCACTCTGGAAAAAAGCTTCTTGCTATCCACCCTGTCTACACTTCTCATGATTTTGTGGACCTCAATCAGGACCCCCTCAACATCCGTCTTTCTAATAAAAACAATCCTAATCTGTTCAACATCTATTCGTAGCTAGCACCTTCCATACCAGGCAACATTCTGGTGAACTTACTCTGCACTCTTTCCAAAGCATCCATGTCCATTTAGTAATGTGGGGCGACCAGATCTGTATGCAGTATTCGAAATGCGGCCAAGTCAAAGTCCTGTGCAACTGTAACATGACCTGCCAATTCTTGTACTCAATACACCCATCCAATAAAGAAAAACATGCCGCATGCCTTCATGACCACTTTACTGACCTGTGTTGCCACCTTCAGGGAACAATGGACATGAATACCCAGATCTTGTCAATTTTCCATTTACTATATTCTTCATTTTTGAATTGGACCTTCCAAGATGCGTTACCTCGCCCGGTAACTCCAGCAGCCATTTCTCTGCCCAACTCTCCAATCTATCTACATTCTGCTGTATTTTCTGACCTTCCTCTTCACTAACTGCTACTTCACCAATCTTGGTGTCATCTGCAAATTTGCTAATTAGGCAACCGATACCTTCGTCCAAATCATTTCGATATATCACAAACAATGGTGGATCCAGAATGGATCCCTGTGGAACAGCACTTGTCACAGGTCTCCATTTTGACAAACTCCCTTCCACTACTACACTCTGTCTCCTGCTGCCCAGCCAGTTCTCTATCCATCTGGCTAGTACACCCTGGACCCTATGCGACTTCACCTGAGCCATCAGCCTAACATGGGGAACCTTATCAAACACCTTACTGAAATCCATGTTTATGACATCTACAGCCCTTCCCCATCAATCAATTTTGTCACCTCCTCAAAGAATTCTATTAGATTTGTAAGACATGACCTTCCCCACACAACCATGCTGCCTGTCACTTATAAGCCCATTTTCTTTCAAATCGGAATAGGTCATATCCCTCATTATCTTCTTCAGCAGCTTCCCTACCATTGATGTCAGGCTCTCCGGTCTACAATTATCTGGATTATTGCTGCTACCCTTCTTACCTTCTTAAACAAGGTGACAACTAGCAATTCTCCAGTCCTCCAGGACCTCATCTGTGTTCAAGCATGTTGCCAAGATATCTGTTAAAGCCCCAGCTATTTCCTCACTTGCTTCCCTCAGATCCCACCCTGAGGACTTGTCTACCTTAATGCCTTTTAGAATACCAAAATTTTCTCCCTCCTTATGCTGATTTGACCAAGATTACACAAAGATTTACCCAAACCTCAACATCCGTCATGTACCTCTCATCGGTGAATATCGATGCAAAGTACTCATTAAGAATCTCACCCATTTTCTCTGACTCTATGCATAACTTTGCTCCTTTATCCTTGAGTGGACTAACTCTTTCCCTCTTTGCGCTCTTGCTTGTTATATATGAAAAAAAGGCTTTGGGATTTTCTTTAACCCTGTTTGTTCAAGATATCCCATGATCCCTTTTAGCCCACTTAATTCCTCATTTCAGTTTGATTCTACATTCCCAATACTCTTCCAAAGCTTTGTCTGTCTTCAGTAGCTTAGACCTCATGTATGCATCCTATTTTCTCTTAGCTCATCTCACAAGTTGACATGTCATCCATGGTTCCCTAACCTTGCCACTTTGATTCCTCGTTTTCACAGGAGCAGAACTCTCCTGAACTCTAATCAACCTCTCTTTAAAAACCTCCCACATATTGAATATGGATTTACCTTCAAACAGCTGCTCCCAATCTACATTCATCAGCTCCTGCCGATATTTGCTATAGTTGGCCTTCCACCAATTTAGCGCTCTTCCTTTAGGACCACTCTTGCCTTTGTCCATGAGTAGTCTAAAACTTATGGAGTTGTGATCACTATTCCCAAAGTAATGCCCTACTGGACCATCAACCACCTTGCCAGGCTTGATTCCCCAATACCAGATCCAGTGCGGCCTCTTCCTGAGTTGGACTATTTATATACTGCTCTAGAAAACCTTCCTGGATGCTCCTTACAACTTCTGCTCCATCTAAACCTCTAACACTAAGTGAATCCCAGCCGATGTTGGGAAAATTAAAATCCCCTAAAACCACCACCTGTTGCTCCTACATCCTTCCATAATCTGTCTACATATTTGCACCTTTATCTCACATTCGCTGTTGGGAAGCCTGTAATACAGGCCCAACATTGTTACCGCACCCTTTCTAATTCTCAGCTCTGCACATATTGCCTCACTGCTCAAGGCTTCCATAGTGCCCTCTTTCAGCACAGCTGTGATATTTTCTTTGACCAGTAACGCAACTCCTCCACCCCTTTTATCTCCCACTCTATCCAACCTGAAGCATTGATATCCTGGGATGTTTAGCTACCAATCATGCCCTTCCTTCAATCAAGTCTCAGTAATAGCAGTAACACCATGCTCCATGGTACTAATCCAAGCCTTACCTACTCTACCTCTCGCATTAAAACAAATGCACCTCAGACCACCAGTCCCTTTGCATTCATCATCTGTTCCCTGCCTCCAATTCCCCTTAGTCACATTGACTTCATTATCTAGTTCTTTACAAGCTTTAGTTACTGCTTCCTTCCTGTCATCTAACCTCATTTGGTTCCCAACTCCCTGCCACATTAATTTAAACCCTCTCCAACAGTGTTAGAAGAAGTGTCCCCAAGGACATTGGTTCCAGTTCAAACCAGGTGGAGACCATCCAATTTTAATCATCTCACCTCTCCCAGAACCTTGGATAATAAAGGCATATGAAATATTTGCCTTTATTATCCAAGGCATAGGCTTGAAGGGTAAAGGGATTATGCAGAAAATGTATGAAATGTTGCTTAGGCCGCAGCTAGACTATTGTGTGCAGTTCTGGAATCCAAGATATAGGAGGGATGTGATTGTACTGGATAAGATGCAGAGGAGATTCACCAGGACGTGTGGACTGGAGAGTTTTAATTAAGACGAGAGACTTGGATAGACTGGTATTGTTTTTCTCAGAAGGGGAGAAAGTGAGGTCTGCAGATGCTGGAGATTAGATCAAAGCCAAAAATTGTGGTGCTGGAAAAGCACAGCTGGTCAGGCAGCATCTGAGGAGCAGGAGAGTCGGTGTTTGGGTATAAGCCCTTCATCAGGAGTTGAAAGGTGGGGCAAGGGTGCTGAGAGCTAAATAGGAGGGGCATGGGGCTGGTAGGGAAAAGTAGCTTGGTAGGTGATAGGTGAATGCAGGTGGGGGGAGATGGTGATAGGTCGGAGCGGATAGTGGAATGGAAAGTTGGGAAAGAAGATGGACTTGTTCAAGAGAGCAGTGCTAATTGGAGGGCTAGATCTGGGATAAGGTGGGGGGGAGGGGAGATGAGGAAACTGGTGAAATCAATATTGATGCCATGTGGATGGAGGGTCCTTAGGCAGAAGATGTTCTTCCTCCAGGCATTGGGTGGCTAAGATTTAGCAATGGAGGACGTCCAGAACTTGCATGTCCTTGGTGGAGTGGGAGCAGGAGTTGAAATGGTTGGCCACAGGGCGGTAGGGGTTTTTGGTGTCTGTATCTTGGAGATATTCTCTGAAACATTCCACGAGTCTCCCCAGTGTAGAGGAGACCATATCGAGAGCAACAGACACAGGAGATGAGGTGTTTGGATATGCAGGGAAATCTCAGCCGGATGTGGAAGGACCCTTTGGGGCCTGCAATGGAGTTGAGGGGGAGATGTGTGCACAGGTTTTACAACTCTTGCAGTGGCAAGGGAAGGTGAACAGTTCATCAACTTCACAAACACCTTCCACCCTGACCTCAAGTTCACCTGGATCATCTTGGACACCTCCCTCCCCTTCCTGGACCTCTCCCTCTCCATTTTCAGCAAGCAACTTGATACGGACATCAACTTCAAATCAACAACTCTCTGCCCACCTACTTTCCTGTAAACATGCTATCCCTGACTCCCAATTTCACTACCTATGCTGCATCTGTTCCCAGGAGGAACAGTTCCACTCCAGAACATCCCAGATGGCCTCCTACTTCAAGGACCGCAATTTCTCCTCCCACATGGTCAACAATGGCCTCCAATGCATCTCCTCCACTTCCCGTTCCTCCAACCTTGAACACCACCCCTCCAACCGCACAAGGGTAGAAGCCCCCAGTCCTCACCTTCTACCCCACCAATGTCCAGATACAAAGCATCATCCTCTGCCATTTCCACCACCAACAGTCAGACGCCATCACCAGAGATATATTACCCTCCCCAACCCTATCAGCATTCCAGAGACCATTCCCTCCATGACGCCATTGTTAGGTCCGTAACCCCCACCAACCCACTGTATATAACCAGCAGCTTTCCTTTCCACCGCAAGAGGTGTAAAACCTGCACCCATACTTCTCCCATTACCTCTATCCAAGGCACCAAAGGGTCATTACACATCCGGTGGAGATTTTCCTGCACATCGAAACACCTCATCTACTGTGTCCATTGCTCTCGATGTGGTCTCCTCTATATTGGGGAGACAGGGCACCTGCTTGCGGAGCATTTCAGAGAACATCTCTAGAACACATGCACCGAACAAGCTCATCGTTATGTAGTCGATCACTTGAACTCCCCCTCCCACTCCGCCAAGGACTTGCAAATCCTGGACCTCCTCCACCACCAATTCCTCATCACCTGGCACCTAAAGGAAGAACGCCTCACCTTCCACCTACAACAACACGGAATCAATATTGATTTCACCAGTTTTCTCATCTCACCAGCCCCCCACCTCAACCTAGATCCAACGTTCCAACATGGCACTGCCCTCTTGAACTTCTCCACCTGTCCATCTTCCTTCCCAATTATCCACTCTGAACTATCACCATCACTCCCCACCTGCATCCCCCTCCTAGTTACCTTAGTCCCCTTGTGCCACCCACATTCCTGATTAAGAGCCATGCCCGAAACATTGACTCTCCTGCTTCTTGGATGCTGCCTGACCCGCTGCGTTTTTCCAGCACCACACTCTTGTTTTTCTTAGAGCAGAGGAGATTCATGATTAAAATATATGGTAATGTGGAGGAAGAAATGTGTCACTTGATGGAGGGATCAATGATCAAGACCATCAGATTTAAGGTAAGGAGCAGAAGGTTTAGAGGAGATTTGAGGAAAATTTCTTTCATTCAGAGAATGGTGGGAATTTGGGACTCACTGCCTGTAGGGATGTTAGAAGCAAAAACCTTCATAACATCTACAGGGTTTTTAGGTGTGCATTTGCAATGCCAAGACATACAAGACTATGGGCCATGGAAAATGACATTAGAATAGGTGGTTGTTCTGATTGGTGCAGACTCGATGAGCTGAAAAGCGTTATTTCTTTGTTCTATGTTTATGATTTATAAGATAAGACCATAAGATATAAGAGTGGAAGTAAGGTCATTCAGCCCATCGAGTCCATTCCACTATTCAATCATTGGTGATGGGCATTTCAATGCCACTTCCCCGCACTCTCCCCATATCCCTTCATTCCTTGCAAGGTTAAGAATTTATCAATCTCTGCCTGAAGACATTTAACGTTCCAGCCTCTACTGCACTCCGTGGCACTGAATTCCACAGGCCCACCACTCTCTGGCTGAAGAAATGTCTCCTCATTTCCATTCTAAATTGACCCCCTCTAATTCTAAAGCTGTGCCCATGGGTCCTAGTATCCCTGTGTGACAGAAACAAACTCTGAGCATGCACCCTTTCTAAGCTATTCTTGTAAGTTTCCGTTAGATCTCCCCATAACCTTCTAAACTCTAATGAATACAATCCCAGGATCCTCAGCCGTTCATTATATGTAAGGTCTACCATTCCAGGGATCATCTGTGTGAATCTCCGCTGGACACAGTCCAGTGTCAGTATGTCCTTCCTGAGGTATGGGACCCAAAATTGAACACAGTATTCCAAATGGGGCCTATCTAGAGCTTTATAAACTCTCAATAGCACATCACTGCTTTTACGTTCCAACCCTCTTGAGATAAATGACAACATTATATTTGCTTTCTTAACCAGGGACACAATCTGCAAGTCAAGCTTTAGAGAATACTGGACTAACACTCCGAGATCCCTTTGTACTTTGGCTTTATGAATTTTTTCACCATTTAGAATATATTCTATGCCTGTATTCTTTTTTCCAAAGTGCAAGACCTTGCATTTGCTCACACTGAATTTCATCAGCCATTTCCTGGACCACTCTCCTAAACTGTCTAAATCTTTCTGCAGCCTCCCCACCTTCTCAATATTACCTGCCTGTCTGCCCAACTTTGTATCATTGGCAAGCTTCACCAGAATGCCCTAGGTCCCTTCATCTAGATCAGTAATATACAAAGTGAACAGCTGCGGTCCCAACACAGAACTCTGCAGTATACCACCTGTCACTAGCTGTCATTCCGAAAAAGAACCTTTCATTCCAACTCTCTGCCTTCTGTCAGACAGCCAATCCCTAATCCATGCCAGTAGCTCACCTCGAACACCATGGGCCCTCACCTTACTCAGCAGCTTCCCGTGAGGCACCTTATCAAAGGCCTTTTGGAAGTATAGATAGATAACATCCACTGGGTTTCCCTGGTCTAACCTACTTGTTACCTCTTCAAAGAATTCAAAGAGTTCTGGTCACTGTATTATAAGAAGGATGTGGAAGCTTTGGAAAGGGTGCAGAAGAGATTTACTAGGATATTGCCTAGTATGGAGGGAAGATCTTACAAGGAAAGGCTGAGGGATTGAGACTGCTTTCGTTAGAGAGAAGAAGGTTGAGAGGTGACTTAATAGAGACATATAAGATAATCAGAAGGTTAGATAGGGTGGACAGGGAGAGCCTTTTTCCAAGAATGGTGACAGCGAGCACAAGGGGGCATAGCTTTAAATTGAGGGGTGATAGATATAGGACAGATGTCAGAGATAGTTTCTTTACTCAGAGAGTAGTAAGGGTATGGAATGCTTTGCCTGCAAGGGTAGTAGGTTCGCCAACTTTAAGTACATTTAAGTCGTCATTGGACATGCATATGGAAATTCATGGAATAGTGTAGGTTAGATGGGCTTCAGATTTGTATTACAGGTCGGCGCAACATCGAGGGCCGAAGGGCCTGTACTGCGCTGTCATCTTCTATGTTCTATGTTCTATAACAGGTTTGTCAGGCACGACCTCCCCTTACTAAATCCATGTTGACTTGTTCAATCCGACCCTGCACTTCCAAGAATTTAGAAATCTCATCCTTCAAGATGGACTGTAGAATTTTACCTCCAACCGAGGTTAGGCTAATCGGCCTATAGTTTTCTGTCTTTTGTCTTGATCCTTTCTTGAACAAGGGGGTTACATCAGCAATTTTCCAATCATCTGGGACTTTCCCTGACTCCAGTGACTTTTGACAGATCACAGTCAGCACCTCTGCTATTTCTTTAGCCACCTCCCTCAGAACTGTAGGATGTAGCCCTTCGGGGCCAGGATATTTATCAATTTTTAGACCTTTTAACTTTTCTCGCACTTTCTCTTTCATAATGGCTACCATACTCCACTCTGCCCCCGATTCTCCTTAATTGTTGGGATATTACTCATGTCTTCCACTGGGAAGACTGACGCAAAGTACTTATTAAGTTCTTTGGCAATTTCCTTATCTCCCATCACCAGCCTTCCTGCATCAATTTGGAGTGGGCCAATGTCTACTGTTGCCTCTCATTTGTTTATTGCGTCTTGAAAGAAACTTTAACTATCATTTCTAATATTATTGGCTAGCCTACCTTCCTACTTGATCCTCTCCTTCCTTATCTCTCTCTCTGTTTTCCTGTTTGTTTTTGAAGCCTTCACAATCTTCTGATTTTCCAGTGCTCTTGGCCACTTTCTTTTTCTTTGATACATTTCCTGACTTCCTTTGTCAGCCAGGAAAGAAAGGGGGGGAAGAATAAAAAATCGCTAATGGTAGGGGACTCAATAGTTAGACAGATTGATAGGAGATTTTGTGGTCAGGAACGGGACTCCAGGAAGGTATGTTACCTCCCCGGTGCCAGGGTCCAGGATGTCACCGATCGTGTTTGCAGGATTTTGAAGGGGGAGCATGAGCAGCTAGAAATCGTGGTACATATTGGCACCAATGATACAGTCAAGAAAGGGATTGAGGATCTGAAAAGTGACGACAGAGAATTAGGTTGGAAGCTGAAGAGCAGGACGAGTAGGGTAGTATTCTCAAGTTTGCTACCGATACCACGGGGTGAGGTGAGGAACAGGCAGTGAGTGCAGCTTAGCACGTGACTGCACAGCTGGTGCAGGAGGGAGGGCTTCAGAAATTTAGACCATTGAGATGCCTTCTGGGGAAGGTGGGATCTGTACATGAAGGATGGGTTGCACCTGAATGGAGGGGCACAAATGTCCTGGGTGGAAGATTTGTCCGTGTGGTTCGGGAGGGTTTAAACTAGTTTGGCAGGGGTTAGGAATCAGAGCTACATATCTGTGAGGGACGCAGTTGTAGAAAGGGCAGTGACAGGATATGGTGAATCTATCAGGAAGGTTATTCGTGTGAATGGAATAAAGAGATCAGTTAAAGTGTGTCTGCTTTAATGCAAGGAGTGTCAGAAATAAGAGTGAAGACCCTAGAGCATGGATCAGTACTTGGGACTATGATGTTGTGGCCATAATGGAGAGGTGGGATTCACAGGGGCATGAAGGTTTGTGGGAATGTTCCAGGGCTTAGAACGTTTAAAAGGAACAGGGAGGGTGGGGAAAAAGGAGATAGTGTAACATTGCTAATCAGAGAGTGCATCACAACTACAGAAACTTGCACTCTTTCTAGTTTAATGATATCCTTTCTCTATTAGGGCAACACAGTACTCCAAATGTTAATCTCTTTGGGCACATTCACTTATCCGATATTGATGGGTTGATCTTGTTCACTCAGGAGTTTTTAATGTGCCGGGTTGGCAGTCATTAATGAGTGTATGTGCCAGCTGCTGTGAGCCACTGAGTTGATCTGATTGATATTACCTGTTATGGACTAGGCTAGATCATTCAAAACCTTCTTCAGCTGGCTGCTCAAACCAGAACTTTGCTTCATTTGCCATCCTATAGAATCCTTGCCATCTCTATAGATTATGATGGTTTCTCCAGCAAGTTTTAATGCTGAGTTACTGCTGTAATGATCTTTCCTTTCCTCACAGAAGCAGACAGGTCCAATCCCAGTTGCTCTGCTAATTCCTGCAGCTTGGTCTTATTCACCTTTTGCAAAACTTCCAAAGTGACCCCATCCACTCCAGAAAACTTTTGGCCACTGAGAGAGCCATTACTTTCCTAAGCTTTGTCCACCCAACCAAACTAACACCTGAAATAAAGACACCAGCACCTACCACTCACTGTTTAAAATCCTACAAAGAACCCCCCCAATCTGTTATGTCCAGGCCAGACCACTCAAAACATCCTGAAGCAGGCAGCCCAGACCATAGCTTTGCAATTTGTTTCAGTAAGTGTACAGTGAACATTACCTGGATTAAGACAGCAAGGTTGACTACCAGGTTTTAAAACAATAAAATGTATTCACAAAATTTCACAATGAAACACAAAGAACAGAATAAAGAATCCCAACAGACATCAGTTTATCCAAACTAGACTTAATTATACTGTTCTGAATATACACAACAGTCCCAATAAGCAAACTCCCTTAAAAACCAGTACAAATAGAACACATGCTTACAGGTTAAAGTTAGAACAGCAGAAAGAGAACGTTTGTTTCCACACAGCTCACTGTTGAACTCCCAACTAGTTCTAGACTGAACTAAACTGCTCAGCTACAGAGCTGAATACTCCCCTTTCTTTTGACAGAAGTAAGGACAGCAGATGCTGGAAACCAGAGTTTAGATTAGAGTGGTGCTAGAAAAGCATAGCAGTTCAGGCAGCATCCGAGGAGCAGGAAAATCAACGTTTCGGGCAAAAGCCCTTCATCAGGAATGGAGGCAGGGAGCAGGTAGGACAGGTCATGAGGACAGTGCTGAGCTGGAAGGTTGGAACTGGGGTAAGGTGGGAGGAGGGGAAATGAGGAAACTGGTGAAGTCCACATTGATGTCCTGGGGTTTAAGTGTTCCGAGGCAGAAGATAAGGCGGTCTTCCTCCAGGCATCGGGTGGTGAGGGAGTGGCAGTGAAGGAGGCCCAGGACCTGCATGTCCTTGGCAGAGTTGAACTATTGGGCCACGGGGTGGTGGGGTTGATTGATGTGGGTGTCCCGGGGATGTACCCTAAAGCACTTTGAGAGGAGACGTCCAGTCTTCCCAATATAGTGGAGACCCCATCGATAGCAACGGTTGGGGCCTTGGATGGAGGTGAGGGAGGAGGTGTGGGCACAGGTTTTACAGTTCCTGCGGTGACAGGGGAAGGTGCCAGGATGGGAGGGTGGGTCGTAGGGAGACGTGGACTTCAACAGGTAGTCACGGAGGTAACGGTCTTTGCGGAAGGCGGAAAAGGGTGGGGAGAGGAATATATCCCTGGTGGTGGGGTCCGTTGGCGGAAATGTCATCAGTTGATGTGGGTTATGCGAAGGTTGGTAGGGTGGAAAGTGAGGACCAGGGCGTTCTTGTTACAGTTGGAGGAGTGGGGTTTGAGGGTGGAGGTGCGGGATGTGAATGAGATTCATTGGAGAGCATCTTCAACCACGTGGGAAGGGAAATTGCGGTCTGTAAAGAAGGAGGCCATCTGGTGTGTTCTGTGGTGGAACTGGTCCTCCTGGGAGCAGATACGGCGGAGGCAGAGGAATTCGGAATACAGGATGGCATTCTTGAAGGAGATAGGGTGGGAAGAGGTGTAATCCAGGTAGCTGTGGGAGTTGGTGGGTTTGTAAAAAATGTCAGTGGCAAGTCGGTTGTTATTAGTGGAGATGGAGAAGTTCAGGAAGGGGAAGGAGGTGTCAGAGATGGTCCAGGTGAATTTAAGGCTGGGGTGGAATGTGTTAGTGAAGTTGATGAACTGCTCAGCCTCCTCATGGGATGCAGTCATCAATGTAACGGAGGATGGAATGTTCCACGTAGCCGAGAAAGAGACAGGCATTGCTCAGACCCATACGGGTGCCCACGGCTACCCCTTTGGTCTGGAGGAAGTGGGAGGATTTGAAGGATAAATTGTTAAGGGTGAGGATCAGTTCAGCCAAATGAATGAGTGTCATTCATTTGAGGATGTCAGGAGAGGAAGAAACGGAGGGCTTGGATGCCGTGGTCATGACGGATGAAGTTGTAGAGGGATTGGATATCCATGGTGAAGATGAGGCATTGGGGTCCAGAGAAACGGAAGTCTTGGAGGAGGTGGATGGCGTGGGTGGTGTCTCGAACATATGTGGGGAGTTCCTGGATAGGGGGGAATAGGACAGTATCGAGGTAGGTGGAGATGAGCTTGGTGGGGCAGGAGCATGCTGAGACAATTGGTCAGCTGGGGTGGCCCGGCTTGTCGATCTTGGGAAGGAGTAAGAATCAGGCATTGTGGGGTTCCTGAACTATGATGTCGAACTATGAGGTTGGAAGCTGTGGGTGGGAGATCTTCTGAGGTGATGAGGTTTTGTATGGTCTGGGAGATGATGGTTTGGTGATGGGGGGTGGGGTCAGAGTCGAGAGAGCAGTAGGAGGAGGTGCCTTCGAATTGGCAAACTGGCTTCAGCAGTGAAGAGGTCAGTGTGCCAAACTACCACTGCACCCCCTTTATCCCGCTAGTTTGATGGTGAAGCAAAAGAAGTGGAGAGCTGCATGTTGTGAAGGTGAAAGGTTGGAGTGGGGGAGGGGGGTAGACAGTTTGGGGTGGTTAATGTCTTGGCAGCAGTTAGAAATGAAGAGATCGAGGGCAGGTAATAGGCCAGCGCGGGGTGTCCAGGTGGATGCAGTGTGTTGGTGGCAAGTGAAGGGGTCCTCGGAAGGTGGGTGAGAGTCCTGATTGAAAAAGTAAGCTCGGAGGTGGAGGCAGTGGAAGAAGTGTTCGATGTCATGACGTGTATTGAATTCATTGATGTGTGGACAGAGGGTGATAAAGATAAGGCCTTTGCTGAGGACTGGCCGTTCGTCAATTTCCACCCTATCAACCTTCGCATAAACTGTATCATCCACTGACATTTCTGCCATCTCCAAACAGACCCCACCAACAGAGAAATATTTCCCTCCCCACTCCTTTCCGCTTTCTGCAAAGACTGTTCCCTCTGTGACTACCTATTGAGGTCCATGCCCCCCTACAACCCACCATCCCTTCCTGACACCTTCCCCTGCCACTGCAGGAATTGCAAAACCTGCGCCTACACCTCCCCCCTCACCTCCACCCAAGGCCCCAAAGAAACCTTCAACATCCATTAAAGTTTCACCTGCACATCCACCAATGTCATTTATTGTATCCGTTGCTCCCGATGTGATCTCTTCTACACTGGGGAGACTGGACACCTCCTCGCCGAGCACTTTGGGGAACATCTCTGGAGCGAAGGAGGAAGAGAGGAGACCTGATAGAGGTGTACAAAATAATGAGAGGAATCGATAAGGTCAATAGCCAGACAGTTTTCCCTAAGGCAGGATCGACTGGTAAGAGACGTCATAGTTTGAAGATGATAGGAGGAAAGTATAAAGGAAACGCCAGAGATAGGTTCTTTACACAGAGAGTTGTGAATGCATGGAATGCATTACCAGCGGTGGTGATGGAAGCAGAGTCATTGGGGACATTTAAGTGACTGCTGGACATGCACATGGATAGCAGTGAGTTGAGGGGTGCATAGATTGTTAGTATATTTTACATTAGGATTAAATCTCGGCACAACATCGTGGGTCAAAGGGCCTGTTCTGTGCTGGACTTTTCTATGTTCTATGTTCTATCTCTGGGACACCCGCACCAATCAACCCCACCGCCCCGTGGCTCAACATTTCAACTCCCCCTCCCACTCTGCCGAGAACATACAGGTCCTGGGCCTCTTTCATTGCTGCTCCCTCACCACCCAACGCCTGAAGGAAGAACGCCTCATCTTCTGCCTTGGAACATTTCAACCTCAGGGTATCAATGTGGACTTCACCAGTTTCATCATTTCCCCTCCTCCCACCTTACCCCAGTTCCAACCTTCCAGCTCAGCACTATCCTCATGACCTGTCCTACCTGCCAATCTCCCTTCCCACCTATCCACTCCAACCTTGCTCTGACCTATCATCTCCATTCCCACTCCCATTCACCTATTATACTCTTTGCTTCCTTCCCCCACCCTCCTCTCTGACCTATCACCTCCATTCCCACCTCCAATCATCTATTGTACATTTTGCTTCCTTCTCCCCAACCCCAAATCCCTCTCCCCACTTATCTCTCCACCCTGGAGGTTCCCTGCCTTCATTCCTGATGAAGGGCTTTTGCCCGATATGTTAACTTTCCTGCTCCTTGGATGCTGCCTGACCTCCTGTGCTTTTCCAGCACCACTCTAACCTAAACTCTCCTTTCGTTATACAGGTCATTTCTAAAACATGATCACATTGACCTGAAGTCTCATCTCTTTACATATAAACAAAAAGGCCCTTTAACCTCTGTATCAAACCAGTCTAATGAGCACCGAGAATGGTTTATTATGCCTCTGAGAAAATCCAAGGACGTAGTATCCTTGAGAAAAGGAACAGCTTTTAGAATTAAAAAAACAGCTTTGTGGCATAACATGTATACTGGAAAAGCTCAAATGTGATCATGTTTACTGTATTCACCTGACAAGTACTCATATTCATAATGTGTTCATCTGATAGATCACAGTGTATTCAACTATTAAGCACAGATATATTCACTTGGAGGGCGCTAATTTTTAGCTGAACATTAATGTGTTCATTTAACAGGCATTAATTGACACTGATATGTTAATCAGTACTTTCTGATATGTTGGATATGGTGAGGACTGCAGATGCTGGAGAAGTCAGAGTCAATAAAATGTGGCACTGGAAAAAGCACAGCAGGTCAGGCAGCATCTGAGGAGGAAGAGTTGACGTTTCAGCTTAATCCTTCATCAGGATTATTACAGACCAGTGTATGCAACTGACTGACTCAAAGTGATTACTTGTAGGCACTAATGTACTCAACTGAACTGCAGTTTCACCTGAAACTAGCCCCAATATGTTTCTGAATCTGTTCATAGATGATATTAATATACTTTAAATGTGCTCAGGTCATGGGGTATATATATTCGCCTGACAGGCACTTCTATGTTGGCTGGATAAATATAAATACTTTCACATGATGGCTATCGATGACACAAACATCTTCAGCAATAACTTACTTATGGAATGGCAACAAACAAGTTTCTTCAATGGACACATTTAATCTCAGCAGGAAATATCTAATATGCTCATCTGAAGCCATCTAAGTTGTTTAGCAGACATAGAGGAAAGTTTTTATCTGATAGATGCTAATGTATTATGATGATAGGAACTAACATTTTCAACTGACTGGCACAGATATGTTCATCTGTTGTGTTCCAAATGTCTTTGCCTTCTGAGTACTGACTTGTTCAGCTGACAAGCTGTAATGTGGTAACATGACAAAATTAATATCTCTTTTAATGGTCACTGGTGTGTCCACTTGACTGACACAAAGGGATTCTCCTAACAGATGGTAATATGTTCAGCTCATGGGCATAAATATGTTTATCTACCTGAAAGACATTGATGTGTTATGATGAAAGCAAAATGGTGTCAATACCAGAGATCCAAACTAAAACCAGGAAGTACTGGGGAAACTCAGCAGGCCTAGCCAATCTGTGAAGAGAGAACCAAAGTTAATTTTTCGAGCCCAAGAAGCTTCATATCACTTTGAAACATTAACTTTGTTTCTCTTTTCAGATAGAAAAGGAATATTTTTGCTGGCTATCTAATGTGTTCACCTGATGGTCAATAATATTTTGATTTGTCTCACTAATATGGCACAAATGTATCTACCTGATGGGCACCTATAGTTTCAACAGATTGGTACAAATGTGTTCAGTTGACCAGCAACAATGTTTACGCTTACAGGCACTGACTTGAGTCATAGAGATGCATAGGACAGAAACAGAGTCTTCAGTCCAACTCATTCATGCCAACCAGATACCCTAACCTGATCTTGTCCCATTTGCCAGCACTTGGCCCATATCCCACTAAACCCTTCCTATTCACATACCTATTGTCTATTATTGACACTAATAGGTTGACGTGACAAGCATATGTGTTTATCTAATCAACATTAATATATTCACTGACACTGATGTGATTGATGAATCTTTGTTCGCACCTGATAGGCTGCAATGAACGAACAATGTTCACCTCATTGTTGAAAATGTGTTGCTGGTAACGTGCAGCAGGTCAGGCAGCATCCAAGGAGCAGAAGAATCGACATTTCGAGCATGAGCCCTTCTTCAGGAATGAGGAAAGTGTGCCAAGCAGGCTAAGATAAAAGGTAGGGAGGAGGGACTTGGGGGAGGGGCATTGGAAATGCGATAGGTGGAAGGAGGTTAAGGTGAGGGTGATAGGCCAGAGTAGGGGTGGGGGCAGAGAGGTCAGGAAGGTGGTGCTGAGTTCGAGGGTTGAGACTGAGACAAGGTGGGAGGACGGGAAATAAGGAAACTGGAGAAATCTGAGTACATCCCTTGTGGTTGGAGGGTTCCCAGGCGGAAGATGAGGCGCTCTTCCTCCAGCCGTCGTGTTGCTATGGTCTGGTGATGGAGGAGACCAAGGACCTGCATGTCCTTGGTGGAGTGGGAGGGGGAGTTGAAGTGTTGAGCCACGGGGTGGTTGGGTTGGTTGGGTTGGTTGGTCCGGGTGTCCCAGAGGTGTTCTCTGAAACGTTCAGCAAATAGGCGGCCTGTCTCCCCAATATAGAGGAGGCCACATCGGGTGCAGCAGATGCAGTAAATGATGTGTGTGGAGGTACAGGTGAATTTGTGGCGGATATGGAAGGATCCCTTGGGACCTTGGAGGGAAGTAAGGGGGGAGGTGTGGGCGCAAGTTTTGCATTTCTTGCGGTTGCAGGAGAAGGTGCCGGGAGTGGAGGTTGGGTTGGTGGGGGGTGTGGATCTGACGAGGGAGTCACGGAGGGAGTGGTCTTTTCGGAACGCTGATGGGGAGGGGAGGGAAATACATCCCTGGTGGTGGGGTCCGTTTGGACGTGGCGGAAATGACGGTGGATGATACGATGTATATGGAGATTGGTGGGGTGGAAGGTGAGGACCAGTGGGGTTCTGTCCTGGTGGCGATTGGAGGGGCGGGGCTCAAGGGCAGAGGAGCGGGAAGTGGAGGAGTTGCGGTGGAGAGCATCGTCGATCACTTTTGGGGGAAATTGTGGTCTTTGAAGAAGGAGTCCATCTGGGTTGTACAGTATTGGAATTGGTCCTCCTGGGAGCAGATGTGATGGAGACAAAGGAATTGGGAATATGGGATGGCATTTTTACAGGGCCAGAGGGGGAGGGAGGTGTAGTCTAGGTAGCTGTGGGAGTCAGTCGGTTTATAGTAGATGTCCGTGTTGATTCAGTCACCTGAGATAGAAATGGAGAGGTCTAGGAAGGGGAGGAAGGAGTCTGAGACAGTCCAGGTAAATTTGAGGTCAGGGTGGAAGGTGTTGGTAAAGTGGATGAACTGTTCAACCTCCTCGTGGGACTACACCTAGACTATACCTCCTCCCAGCCCATCTCCACCGCATTACCAATGCTCTCCACCGCATCTCTCCACTTCCCGCTCCTCCAACTTTGAGCCCCGCCCCTCCAATCACCACCTGGACAGAACCCCACTGGTCCTCAACTACCACCCCATCAACCTCCATATACATCGTATCATCCGTCGTCATTTCCGCCACGTCCAAACGATCCCCACCACCAGAGATGTATTTCCCTCCCCTTCCCTATCAGTGTTCCTAAAAGACCACTCCCTCTGTGACTCCCTCGTCAGGTTCACACCCCCAACCAACCCAACCTCCACTCCCGGCACCTTCCCCTGCAACCGCAAGAAATGCAAAACTTGCGCCCACACCTCCTCCCTTGCTTCCCTCCAAAGCGTAAAAAATGAGGTCTGCAGATGCTGGGGATCACAGCTGAAAATGTGTTGCTGGTTAAAGCACAGCAGGTTAGGCAGCATCTCAGGAATAGGGAATTCAACGTTTCGAGCATAAGCCCTTCATCAGGGCTTATGCTCGAAACGTCGAATTCCCTATTCCTGAGATGCTGCCTAACCTGCTGCGCTTTAACCAGCAACACATTTTCAGCTGTTCCCTCCAAAGCCCCAAGGGATCCTTCCATATCCGCCACAAATTCACCTGCACCTCCACACACATCATCTATTGCATCCGCTGCACCCGATGTGGCCTCCTCTATATTGGGGAGACAGGCCGCCTACTTGCTGAACGTTTCAGAGAATACCTCTGGGACACCCACACCAACCAAGCCAACCGCCCCGTGGCTCAACCTCCCACTCCACCAAGGACATGCAGGTCCTTGGACCTCTCCATCGCCAGACCATAGCAACATGACGGCTGGAGGAAGAACGCCTCATCTTCCACCTGGGAACCCTCCAACCATAAGGGATGAACTCAGATTTCTCCAGTTTCCTCATTTCTCCTCCCCCCACCTTGTCTTTGTCCCAACCCTCGAACTCAGCACCACCTTCCTGACCTCTCCGCCCCCACCCCTACTCCAGCCTATCACCCTCACCTTAACCTCCTTCCACCTATCGCATTTCCAATGCCCCTCCCCAAGTCCCTCCTCCCTACCTTTTATCTTAGCCTGCTTGGCACACTTTCCTCATTCCTGAAGAAGGGCTCATGCTCGAAACGTCGATTCTCCTGTTCCTTGGATGCTGCCTGACCTGCTGCACTTTTCCAGCTACACATTTTCAGCTCTGATCTCCAGCATCTGCAATCCTCACTTCCCCCTTGACTGTTGCCAATATGTCCATATGATGGGTTTGAATGCTTCAACTGTTGTACACTAATATGTTCTTTTTTTATCAGTGATTTGTTCACCTTATAAGCTCAAAGGAATTGGAACTTAGCATTGCCTAGCACTTGCATGGTGCAAATGCTACTTATCATTTACCAGCCCAAACCTGGATATTGTCCAGGTCATAATGCTTCAGTATCTGAGGAGTCGCGAATGAACATTGTGCAATCATTGGCAAATATCCTCACTTCTGACCTTTTGCTGGAGGGCAGGTCTTTGATGAAGAAGCTGAAGATTGTTGCGCCTAGTACACTACCCTGAAGAACAGAGTGTCCTAGAATTGAGATGACTGACCTTCAACAACCACAACTATCTTCCTTTGTTCCAGGTATGTCTCCAACCAGTGGAGAGTTTTCAATTACTCATGTTGCCTCAATTCTGCAAGGTCTTCTTGAGGTCAAAGTTGGTAGAGTGTTGCTTTGATGTCAAGGGTATTCGCTGTCATGTCACTTCTGAAATTGCACTCTTTTGAACCAAGGCTACATAAGACATAAGAAGTTGGAGCTTCCAGAGGCCATCCTGCCTGGCAAACGTGCTCTGCCAATTCATAAGATTATGACTGATATGATATATGATTGTGGCCTTATTCGTATTTTCTTTCTCAACTGTTTCAAATAAGCCTTTAATCCCTTATGAATCATAAATCTGTCTATCTCAGCCTTGAATAAATTCAATTATCCAGCCTCTACTGCTACGTTTGGAATAAGATCTCAGAAATGAAATTCCTTGTCATCTCCATTTTAACTGAGAGAGACCTTTAAGTTCCACCATGAGGGGAAGCATTTCAACAGCATGTACTCTTTCAAACTTCCTTAGAATACAATAGAAACATAAAACTAGGAGTAGGCAAAGATGAGAGTAGTGCTGGAGGAGCAGGCATAGGCCATTCGGCCCTTTGAGCCTGCTCCACCATCCAATGTGATCATGGCTGATACTCAATCTCAATGCCACATTCCTGCCTGCCCCCTATATTTCTTGATGCCTTTAAAATAGAAAAAAGCGTTATCGCTTTCCTGAATATATCCAGTAGCTTGGACTCCACAGCCATGAGTGGTAGAGAATTCCATAGGTTCATGACCCTCTGAGTCTTTCCTCATATCAGCACCTAAATGGAAAACTCTTGAACTGGAGAGACACACACTACTCTAATCTATGCCTGCTCCTAGTTTTATGTTTCTAGTGTATTCTAAGCAAGTTTGAAAGGGTACATGCTGATGGAATGCTTCCCTCATGGTGGAACTTAAAACTAGGAGACAGTTTAAAGAGAACTCTGTGGGAAACTAGAGAAGTGATTGCTGGGCCTCTTGCTGAGATATTTGTATATCGATAGTCGCAGATGAGGTACCGGAAGACTGGAGGTTGGTAAGCATGGTGCCACTGTTTAAGAAGGGCGGTAAAGACAAGCCAGGGAATTATAGACCGGTGAGCCTGACCTCGGTGGTGGGCAAGTTGTTGAAGGAACTCCTGAGGGACAGGATGTACATGTATTTGAAAAGGCAAGGACTGATTTGGGATAGTCAACATGACTTTGTGCGTGGGAAATCATGTCTCACAAACTTGATTGAGTTTTTTGAAGTAACAAAGAAGATTGACCAGGGCAGAGTAGTAGATGTGATCTATATGGACTTCAGTAAGGCATTTGACAAGGTTGCCCATGGGACACTGATTAGCAAGGTTAGATCTCATGGAATACAGGGAGAACTAGCCATTTGGATACAGAACTAGCTCAAAGGAAGAAGACAGAGTGTGGTGGTGGAGGGTTGTTTTTCAGACTGGAGGCCTGTGACCAGTGGAGTGCCACAAGGATTGGTGCTGGGCCCTCTACTTTTTGTCATTTACATAAATGATTTGGATGCGAGCATAAGTGGTACAGTTAGTAAGTTTGTAGATGACACCAAAATTGAAGGTGTAGTGGACAGCGAAGAGGGTTACCTCAGATTACAACAGGATCTGGACCAGATGGGCCAATGGGCTGAGAAGTGGCAGATGGAGTTTAATTCAGATAAATGCGAGGTGCTGCATTTTGGGAAAGCAAATCTTAACAGGTCTTATACACTTAATGGTAATGTCCTAGGGAGTGTTGCTGAACAAAGAGACCTTGGAGTGCAGGTTCATAGCTCCTTGAAAATGGAGTCGCAGGTAGATAGGATAGTGAGGAAGGCGTTTGGTATGCGTTCCTTTATTGGTCAGAGTATTGAGTACAGGAGTTGGGAGGCCATGTTGCGGATGTACAGGACATTGGTTCGACCACTGTTGGAATATTGCATGCAATTCTGGTCTCCTTCCGATCGGAAAGATGTTGTGAAACTTGAAAGGGTTCAGAAAAGATTTACAAGGATGTTGCCAGGGTTGGAGGATTTGAGCTATAAGGAGAGGCTGAACAGGCTGGACTGTTTTCCCTGGGGCGTTGGAGGCTGAGGGGTTTACAAAATTATGAGGGGCATGGTTAGGATAAAAAGACAAAGTCTTTTTCCTGGGATCGGAGTGTCCAGAACGAGAGGGCATTGGTTTAGGGTGAGAGGGGAAAGATATAAAATAGACATCGGGCAACTTTTTCATGCAGAGGTTGGTACGTGTATAGAATGAGCTGCCAGAGAATGGAGGGCTTGGAGGCCCTGGTCATGGCGGATGGAGGTGTAGAGGGATTGGATATCCATGGTGAAGATGAGGTGTTGGGGGCCGGGGAAACTGAAGTCTTGGAGGAGGTGGAGGGCGTGGGTGGTGTCTCGAACGTATGTGGGAAGTTGCTGGACTAGGGGGGGATAGGACAGTGTCGAGGTAGGTAGAGATGAGTTCAGTGGGGCAGGAGCATGCTGAGACAATGGGTCGGCCAGGGTGGTCATGCTTGTGGATCTTGGGAAGGAGGTAGAACCGGGCAGTGCGGGGTTCCCAGACTATGAGGTTGGAAGCTGTGGGTGGGAGATCTCCTGAGGTGATGAGGTTCAGTATGGTCTGGGAGATGATGGTTTGGTGATGGGGGGGTGGGGTCATGGTCGAGGGAGCAGTAGGAAGAGGTGTCCTCGAGCTGGCGTTTAGCTTCAGAGGTGTAGAGGTCAGTGCGCCAGACTACCAATGCGCCCCCTTTATCCGTTGGCTTAATGGTGAGGTTGGGATTGGAGCAGAGGGATTGGAGGGCTGCGCGTTGTGAGGGTGAGAGGTTGGAGTGGGGGAGGGGGGTAGACAGGTTGAGGCGGTTAATGTCCCGGTGGCAGTTGGAAATGAAGATGTTGAGGGCAGGTAATAGGCCAGCGCGGGGTGTCCAGGTGGATGCAGTGTGTTGGAGGTGGGCAAAGGGGTCCTCGGAAGGTGGGCGGGAATCCTGATTGTGAAAGTAAGCTCGGAGGCGGAGGCAACGGAAGAATTGTTCGACATCATGGCGTGTATTAAAATCATTGATGCGAGGACGGAGGGGGATGAAGGTGAGTCCTTTGCTGAGGACTGATCGTTTGTCCTCAGTGAGGGGGAGGTCTGGGGGGATGGTGAAAACTCGGCAAGGCTGGGAGCTGGGATCTGGTGTGGGTGTGGAGCTGGGAGTGGGGTCGGAGCCAGTACCTGGAGTGGGTGTGGTGGTGGGGGAATGGGGGTGGAGTCATGAACAGGGGTAGTGTTCCCCTCAGGGTTCTGGGGGGTGGGGATAGTGACAGTGGGGTCTGTGGGGGGCGTGTCAGCAGAATGCAGGTGAGTTGCGCTGGTGGGGCGGAAGTGGTGGCAGGAATGGCAGTAGGGGTGGCGGAAGTCACTGAGCATGTGGCATCAGCGAACTTGTCTTACTTCAAAAGCTTTCGTAAAATTTTGGGATCTAGGCGCCGCCTCTCTGATTCCTAAAATAACCATCTCTCGAAAGTCCCTCATTTCTCCTCTATCATGTTCATCCATACCCTTCCATCGTGGGTCTATATTGGGGAATTTGTTTTCAGCTGGTATTACTCCCTCGTCCACAGGGTGTCTCTTTTCCCATTCCCTGAGTGCAGCTCTTCTCATCATACCCCTTTCTTCCCCGAAAATAGTGTCCCCATAATACTCATCAGTTCACCCCAGGTATACAAAGTCGGCCCCAGGAATTGATCCAACTGTTCTGCCAACCCTACTGGATCTTCATTCAATCTTTTCATTTCTCTTTTAAAAGACCTCACTTCACTACTGGTCAGCGGTGCATTAACATATCCGATTTTGCCATTACCGATGGGTACTTCACTAAGGGGATATATTTGTGCCAATGCCCCACCTATGTCCCCCTCTTCCCTTCTTTTTACTGCTAATCTCGTTCTAATCAGACTCAAAGGAAGGTCTTCCCCCGGACCTTTTTTAGGTTCTTGTACCAGAGGGGGTGCTGTGGGAGAGGGAAACGACAGGCCATTATTATCATTGTTATATGGGGGAGGGGGTAAACTTGACAAAGGATCCCACCGGGAATCCTTTGTTTCCTCATTGCCTTCTTCCGTTTTTGACTTTAAGAATTCAAATTTTCGGGCTCCCTATCCAACAGGTAGCGTAGTCAGATTCTTTATAGGAGCACTTATGTTTCCTATTTACATATATATTTAAATCTTGACATTACCAATCCACGTCTGACCCATATTTAGGCCAAAGTACATTTGGGGCTTTAATGCTTTCCTTAGTCCACTCATAACAACAACATTTTATCATTTTCTTTGTCTTTTCCTCGCGTCCGAGGATTGTATTTCCAATCTGTTAGCATTTTTCCTAAAGGACTGTCCAGTGGGATATAGTCTTCAGATGTCTCTCTCATGTCTCTTTCTACATCTAAATTGCTATTCTTATTTCCCATTTTAATACTTGGCTGTTTTCTTTACATAATTTCAATTAACCTCTCTGAAGTTCGATGTTACCTTCTTCCACACCCACTTCAGGTTCCTAATCTCCGCTTGGGGGTTTCCCTTCTTAATAACCGATCTAAGGCTGGGTGATCGAATCAGTTGGACACCTTACTTGTTAGATTAATCTAGCCAATTAAAGAGCTTTATTCTCTATTTTTTAAGTTGCCAATTCCCCCGTACTTCTCGTACGGAACCGACCACCAAGGTAATACAAGGTCAATTTTCATACCTTGGTCTGTGCACAAAAGTTACCTGGTCGAATGCACGCCCCGTCCCACGGCAATACCAGTCAGCAAAATAGTTATCAATCTAGGTCGCCTGAAATTTACCTTCACCCGGGTCTTATGTACACAAGAGTAACCCGACTGAACCACCACGTCTTAGTGCCCTTCACACCGCGGCGAAACAGCAAGTACTGCTGCAAATCCAGGCCGCCCGCGAATGCGGGTCTTAAGTCTATAAGAGTTATCTGACCAACCCGCCGTGTCTTAGTGCGCCTCGCTCGTGGCAAAGACTGCCAACAAAACAAAACCCACTGCCTACCCCGGTCGCCCGGATAATACTTATTTAAGACCTTTCTCTTACCTGGGTCTTGTGCACAAGATTTACCCGACCGAACCCGCCGTGTCGCGTCTCTCCGTTTTGTTTCCAGGGTCTCTCAGTCTGGATCTCGCTCGCCCAAGCCGCCACGGCAATGGGGGAAAGTAGAGACCACTGAAATCGGCGGGGTGCACCTTCTCCAATTTTTCCGAAATTGCCGAACGACCAGAGCTTGGGATCCCGGACGAGCACCGAAATCTGTAAGGAACAAACTCAATAAAATTTTAGACAAGCCCAAAAAATCTGGAAACTAGACAATTTATTACGGACTTGCAAGTACGGGCTGCAACTGCACAAAGCAATTGAGCGAATTAGACTTGGGTTAGTTTACAATGATACCTTTGAGCTGAGTGAGGTCACCTCTCCAGACTCCTAATTACCCAATCTCTCTTTCTAGGCGATACAACTGTCCATCTTCGCTCCACCCTTGTTACTTCCCCTTCCCCACGTTGGCAACCTTCGTCCCTGTTAGTGCTGACATTCTCATTATTTTGTCAATAGTACATCAAGATATAGTTTAACATTTTGTATCAATACTGCTGCTACATTCCATCCTCCGTACACTTCATCCATTTTGTATCATTTTTGTACAGCTCAGTCATTTTAGTTATCTCAGTTTTTTTGCTGAAAACTTATTTTAAAAGAGTTAACTTGATCCAGAATTAGCATTTAATTAACCATAATTAAAAGTAAAGATATACTTCCCTAAGTACCTGCAGAATTAATAGTTTTTCTGCTGGACCCCTTTTCTTCATGTTTTTATATATCTGCGAAAACAACACTTCCTTTCATTTCTAACAGGAGCAACGGATACTATAAATGATATTGTGGATCCTTTGTCTGTCCAACTGTTTACTCTATCTTTGGGCTCTATCTCCACCTACCATTTACTCTCCTCCTTCCCTCCACCCCAAGTCTGTATCTCTTTTTCCCAGCAACCATCAGTTTTGAGATGGGTCACTGGACCTAAAACGTTCACTCTGATTTCTTTCTACAAATGTTGTCAGACTGGCTGAGATCCTCCAGCAATTTCTGTTTTTGTTTCAGATTTCCAGCATCCACAGCTCTTTTGTTTTGTTTTTAATCTGGTGATATTATTCTTTACGTTCTGGCAAGACAAACAGAAAATAATTACTTAGCTTCTCTGCAATTTATCTATATCACATTATAAATTCTGTATCATTACCTGTAATGGACTTGCAATTTTCTTTGTTACTATTTTTCTTTCTCACACCTATGAAAACTTTTGCAATGTTAAAAAAAGATCTTATTGATCTATATTAATATTCTATTCTCTCTCCCTTTATCAATTTACTGGGCTTCCTTTGCTGAATTCTAAACTTCTGCCAGTCCTCAGGCTTACAACGCCTTTGACACCTCTACAGGTATCCTCCTTTGGATCTAATATCTTTCACTTCCCTTGTTAGCAGTCGCTCTCTTGCTTTTCCTATTAGTTATTTTTGCCTTATAGGAATGGATTTTTTTTTTCAATAACCACATGTTAATTCTTTGAAAGCTCACCATTGTCTACCTACCATCGAGTTTGAAAATGTATTTTTACACTCAGCCAATCCCTTTTCACACTACAGATTCCTCAGTAGTTCCCTGTCACTGTCCACTTTGTCTCCTTTCCTAAAGACAGTGGTGATGGCAGCATCCCTGAAATCAGCAGGGAACTTTTCTTTGTCCCATATTTTCAAGAAAAGTTGATAGAGATGATAGGTAAGAGCTGCCCCTCCATATTTGAAAATCTCTGCTGGAATCTTGTCTTCTTCTGTAGCTTTTCCATTCGTCATGTGTCTAATGGCGGCTTCAACATCTGCCGCACTCGATGGAGTCGAAGATCAGCTTTGATAGGGAGTTGAAGGATTTCCTCAAACATATCCTTGTTGACGACTGTCTCCTGTTTAGGAGTTCCTTGAAGTGTTCTCTCCATTGGAGGCTGATATTTTCTCTGCCTCTCAAAAGGGTTCCATCCTTACTCTGCATCAGTTTGAAGCCAAGGGCATTGAGTCTGTGTGTTGCCTTGGTGGCATGAAGACACTGTGTGTGTTGTGCTTGTCAGCAAGGAGTTTGCAGCTGCTCAGCTTTCTCAGTCCACCATAGGTTCTTGTTTCTCTCAGTTCTTCATTGTAATTTAGCCTTTGTGATTTTAAGAGTTCTTCTCTTTACCTCACTGGTGATGCTGCCTCACTGGTGATGTTGCCTCACTGGTGATGTTGCCTCACTGGTGATGTTGTCTCACTGGTGATGTTAACTCACTGGTGATGTTAACTCACTGGTGATGTTGTCTCACTGGTGATGTTACCTCACTGGTGATGTTACCTCACTGGTGATGTTACCTCACTGGTGGTGCTGCCTCACTGGTGATGTTGTCTCACTGGTGATGTTGTCTCACTGGTGATGTTACCTCACTGGTGATGTTACCTCACTGGTGATGCTGCCTCACTGGTGATGTTACCTCACTGGTGATGTTGTCTCACTGGTGATGTTGTCTCACTGGTGATGTTACCTCACTGGTGATGTTACCTCACTGGTGATGCTGCCTCACTGGTGATGTTACCTCACTGGTGATGTTACCTCACTGGTGATGTTGTCTCACTGGTGATGTTACCTCACTGGTGATGTTACCTCACTGGTGATATTACCTCACTGGTGATGTTGCCTCACTGGTGATGTTACCTCACTGGTGATGTTGCCTCACTGGTGATGTTGCCTCACTGGTAATGTTGTCTCACTGGTGATGTTACCTCACTGGTGATGTTGCCTCACTGGTGATGTTACCTCACTGGTGATGTTGTCTCACTGGTGATGTTGCCTCACTGGTGATGTTACCTCACTGGTGATGTTGTCTCACTGGTGATGTTGTCTCACTGGTGATGTTGTCTCACTGGTGATGTTGCCTCACTGGTGATGTTGCCTCACTGGTGATGTTACCTCACTGGTGATGTTGTCTCACTGGTGATGTTGCCTCACTGGTGATGTTACCTCACTGGTAATGTTGCCTCACTGGTGATGTTGCCTCACTGGTAATGTTGTCTCACTGGTGATGTTACCTCACTGGTGATGTTGCCTCACTGGTGATGTTACCTCACTGGTGATGTTGTCTCACTGGTGATGTTGCCTCACTGGTGATGTTACCTCACTGGTGATGTTGTCTCACTGGTGATGTTGTCTCACTGGTGATGTTGTCTCACTGGTGATGTTGCCTCACTGGTGATGTTGTCTCACTGGTGATGTTACCTCACTGGTGATGTTGCCTCACTGGTGATGTTACCTCACTGGTGATGTTGTCTCACTGGTGATGTTGCCTCACTGGTGATGTTGCCTCACTGGTGATGTTACCTCACTGGTGATGTTGTCTCACTGGTGATGTTGCCTCACTGGTGATGTTACCTCACTGGTAATGTTGCCTCACTGGTGATGTTGCCTCACTGGTAATGTTGTCTCACTGGTGATGTTACCTCACTGGTGATGTTGCCTCACTGGTGATGTTACCTCACTGGTGATGTTGTCTCACTGGTGATGTTGCCTCACTGGTGATGTTACCTCACTGGTGATGTTGTCTCACTGGTGATGTTGTCTCACTGGTGATGTTGTCTCACTGGTGATGTTGCCTCACTGGTGATGTTGTCTCACTGGTGATGTTACCTAACTGGTGATGTTACCTCACTGGTGATGTTGCCTCACTGGTGATGTTACCTCATTGGTGATGTTGCCTCACTGGTGATGTTGCCTCACTGGTGATGTTGTCTCACTGGTGATGTTACCTCACTGGTGATGTTACCTCACTGGTGATGCTGCCTCACCGGTGATGTTGTCTCACTGGTGATGTTACCTCACTGGTGATGTTACCTCACTGGTGATGTTGCCTCACTGGTGATGTTGCCTCACTGGTGATGTTGTCTCACTGGTGATGTTACCTCACTGGTGATGTTACCTCACTGGTGATGTTACCTCACTGGTGATGTTACCTCACTGGTGATGTTGTCTCACTGGTGATGTTGCCTCACTGGTGATGTTGCCTCACTGGTGATGTTACCTCACTGGTGATGTTGTCTCACTGGTGATGTTACCTCACTGGTGATGTTACCTCACTGGTGATGTTGTCTCACTGGTGATGTTACCTCACTGGTGATGTTACCTCACTGGTGATGTTGCCTCACTGGTGATGTTGTCTCACTGGTGATGTTGTCTCACTGGTGATGTTACCTCACTGGTGATGTT
Source organism: Hemiscyllium ocellatum (assembly GCF_020745735.1). Lineage (NCBI taxonomy): Eukaryota > Metazoa > Chordata > Chondrichthyes > Orectolobiformes > Hemiscylliidae > Hemiscyllium > Hemiscyllium ocellatum. The sequence goes on along the minus strand of NC_083435.1, from coordinate 769,737 downwards.
GTCTCACTGGTGATGTTGTCTCACTGGTGATGTTACCTCACTGGTGATGTTGCCTCACTGGTGATGTTGTCTCACTGGTGATGTTACCTCACTGGTGATGTTACCTCACTGGTGATGCTGCCTCACTGGTGATGTTGTCTCACTGGTGATGTTACCTCACTGGTGACGTGGTCTCACTGGTGATGTTACCTCACTGGTGATGTTACCTCACTGGTGATGCTGCCTCACTGGTGATGTTGTCTCACTGGTGATGTTACCTCACTGGTGATGTTGTCTCACTGGTGATGTTACCTCACTGGTGATGTTGCCTCACTGGTGATGTTGCCTCACTGGTGATGTTACCTCACTGGTGATGCTGCCTCACTGGTGATGTTGCCTCACTGGTGATGTTGCCTCGCTGGTGATGTTGTCTCACTGGTGGTGTTACCTCACTGGTGATGCTGCCTCACTGGTGATGTTGTCTCACTGGTGATGTTACCTCGCTGGTGATGTTGTCTCACTGGTGATGTTGCCTCACTGGTGATGTCACCTCACTGGTGATGTCGCCTCACTGGTGATGTTACCTCACTGGTGATGTTGCCTCACTGGTGATGTTACCTCACTGGTGATGTTACCTCACTGGTGATGTTGCCTCACTGGTGATGTTGTCTCACTGGTGATGTTGCCTCACTGGTGATGTTGTCTCACTGGTGATGTTGTCTCACTGGTGATGTTACCTCACTGGTGATGTTGCCTCACTGGTGATGTTACCTCACTGGTGATGTTGTCTCACTGGTGATGTTGCCTCACTGGTGATGTTACCTCACTGGTGATGTTACCTCACTGGTGATGTTGTCTCACTGGTGATGTTGCCTCACTGGTGATGTTGTCTCACTGGTGATGTTACCTCACTGGTGATGTTACCTCACTGGTGATGTTGTCTCACTGGTGATGTTACCTCACTGGTGATGTTACCTCACTGGTGGTGTTGTCTCATTGGTGATGTTGTCTCACTGGTGATGTTGCCTCACTGGTGATGTTGTCTCACTGGTGATGTTACCTCACTGGTGATGTTACCTCACTGGTGATGTTGTCTCACTGGTGATGTTACCTCACTGGTGATGTTGTCTCACTGGTGATGTTACCTCACTGGTGAGGTTACCTCACTGGTGATGTTGTCTCACTGGTGATGTTACCTCACTGGTGATGTTACCTCACTGGTGATGCTGCCTCACTGGTGATGTTGTCTCACTGGTGATGTTACCTCACTGGTGATGTTGTCTCACTGGTGATGTTGCCTCACTGGTGATGTTACCTCACTGGTGATGTTGCCTCACTGGTGATGTTGCCTCACTGGTGATGTTACCTCACTGGTGATGCTGCCTCACTGGTGATGTTGCCTCACTGGTGATGTTGCCTCGCTGGTGATGCTGTCTCACTGGTGATGTTACCTCACTGGTGATGCTGCCTCACTGGTGATGTTGTCTCACTGGTGATGTTACCTCGCTGGTGATGTTGTCTCACTGGTGATGTTGCCTCACTGGTGATGTCACCTCACTGGTGATGTTGCCTCACTGGTGATGTTACCTCACTGGTGATGTTACCTCACTGGTGATGTTACCTCACTGGTGATGTTGCCTCACTGGTGATGTTGTCTCACTGGTGATGTTGCCTCACTGGTGATGTTGCCTCACTGGTGATGTTACCTCACTGGTGATGTTACCTCACTGGTGATGTTGTCTCACTGGTGATGTTGCCTCACTGGTGATGTTGTCTCACTGGTGATGTTACCTCACTGGTGATGTTACCTCACTGGTGATGTTGTCTCACTGGTGATGTTACCTCACTGGTGATGTTACCTCACTGGTGATGTTGTCTCACTGGTGATGTTGTCTCACTGGTGATGTTACCTCACTGGTGATGTTGCCTCACTGGTGATGTTGCCTCACTGGTGATGTTACCTCACTGGTGATGTTGCCTCACTGGTGATGTTACCTCACTGGTGATGTTACCTCACTGGTGATGTTGCCTCACTGGTGATGTTGTCTCACTGGTGATGTTACCTCACTGGTGATGTTGCCTCACTGGTGATGTTGTCTCACTGGTGATGTTGTCTCACTGGTGATGTTGCCTCACTGGTGATGTTGCCTCACTGGTGATGTTGTCTCACTGGTGATGTTACCTCACTGGTGATGTTGTCTCACTGGTGATGTTACCTCACTGGGGATGTTGTCTCACTGGTGATGTTACCTCACTGGTGATGTTACCTCACTGGTGATGCTGCCTCACTGGTGATGTTGCCTCACTGGTGATGTTACCTCACTGGTGATGTTACCTCACTGGTGATGTTGCCTCACTGGTGATGTTACCTCACTGGTAATGTTGCCTCACTGGTGATGTTGCCTCACTGGTGATGTTGCCTCACTGGTGATGTTACCTCACTGGTGATGCTGCCTCACTGGTGATGTTGTCTCACTGGTGATGTTACCTCACTGGTGATGTTACCTCACTGGTGATGTTGCCTCACTGGTGATGTTGCCTCACTGGTGATGTTACCTCAGTGGTGATGTTACCTCACTGGTGATGTTGCCTCACTGGTGATGTTGTCTCACTGGTGATGTTACCTCACTGGTGATGTTAACTCACTGGTGATGTTGCCTCACTGGTGATGTTGCCTCACTGGTGATGTTGTCTCACTGGTGATGTTACCTCACTGGTGATGTTGTCTCACTGGTGATGTTACCTCACTGGGGATGTTGTCTCACTGGTGATGTTACCTCACTGGTGATGTTACCTCACTGGTGATGTTGTCTCACTGGTGATGTTGCCTCACTGGTGATGTTACCTCACTGGTGATGTTACCTCACTGGTGATGTTGCCTCACTGGTGATGTTACCTCACTGGTGATGCTGCCTCACTGGTGATGTTGCCTCACTGGTGATGTTGCCTCACTGGTGATGTTGCCTCACTGGTGATGTTACCTCACTGGTGATGCTGCCTCACTGGTGATGTTGTCTCACTGGTGATGTTACCTCACTGGTGATGTTACCTCACTGGTGATGTTGCCTCACTGGTGATGTTACCTCACTGGTGATGTTACCTCACTGGTGATGTTGCCTCACTGGTGATGTTGTCTCACTGGTGATGTTACCTCACTGGTGATGTTACCTCACTGGTGATGTTGCCTCACTGGTGATGTTGCCTCACTGGTGATGTTGTCTCACTGGTGATGCTGCCTCACTGGTGATGTTACCTCACTGGTGATGTTGTCTCACTGGTGATGTTACCTCACTGGTGATGTTGTCTCACTGGTGATGCTGCCTCACTGGTGATGTTACCTCACTGGTGATGTTACCTCACTGGTGATGTTACCTCACTGGTGATGTCTCACTGGTGATGTTACCTCACTGGTGATGTTGCCTCACTGGTGATGTTGCCTCACTGGTGATGTTGTCTCACTGGTGATGTTACCTCACTGGTGATGTTGTCTCACTGGTGATGTTACCTCACTGGTGATGTTACCTCACTGGTGATGTTGCCTCACTGGTGATGTTACCTCACTGGTGATGTTGCCTCACTGGTGATGTTGTCTCACTGGTGATGTTGCCTCACTGGTGATGTTGTCTCACTGGTGATGTTACCTCACTGGTGATGTTACCTCACTGGTGATGTTACCTCACTGGTGATGTTGCCTCACTGGTGATGTTACCTCACTGGTGATGTTGCTTCACTGGTTAAGCCATTTAATGTTGAACTTTTTTTCTGACCTGTTTCTTTATCTTCAGCTGCTTCTGGTGACATTTGATGGACATTGAGGAGTGAATGAGCTGGTGGTCTGTCCAGTAGTCAACTGCATTGATCACCACTTTGGTGATGAGGACATCTTTTAGTTCACGGGATCAAATGGTAATGTAGTCATTCATGTGCCAATGCTTTACTTGTAGATGCCTCCAAGAAGTTTTAACTTGTTTTTTTTTGGCAGAACGGTGTATTGGTGATGACCAGCTAGTGTTTCGCATGATTGATGAGCTGGAGAATCCCATTGAAGTTGCAGTTTCCAGCTCCTTCTTTTCCAATGGTTCCTTCTCAGACTTAGTTATCATTTCAAACCTTAGCGTTGAAGTCTCCATGGAGGGTAATTTGATCATCCTTCAAGATGTTAATGAGTATGGTGTGCAGGGTGGAGTAGACATGAAGGGTGTGGCCTAAGCACTCACAAGCAACGCCTGCTGGTTAATGTCAAGTTGTAGATAGAGAGTCATGAGGTGATTGTCAATGCCGACTGGGCTTTCTGAGAATCAGGAATAAAGGCAGTGAGCCTGAAGCGTGGAGTGATAAGCTAGAGGAGGGTGGGGGTGGGGAGAGAGTAGCTGTGGGAGAGGGACTCCCTGAGATTCTTGTAGAGAGAGGAGGAAAGCTTCTTCAAGGCAGGCATCCTTGCAAGAGGATTCACAGTAGGGTTAAAATCACCGAGGTAAAAACAATGACTGCAGATGCTGGAAACCAGATTCTGGATCAGTGGTGCTGGAAGAGCACAGCAGTTCAGGCTTTTGCCTGAAACGTTGATTTCGCTGCTTGTTGGATGCTGCCTGAACTGCTGTGCTCTTCCAGCACCACTGATCCAGAATCTGGTTTCCAGCATCTGCAGTCATTGTTTTTATCTTTCTGCGAATCAGTTAGAGTTTGTTCTTGATAGCACATCCAATTCTGTATATCCTGTGTTGGTCCTCAGGTTTTCCTCTCCAGAAGAAGGTGTAACCACAACTTTCTTCCCTCAGCTGTTGTTCGCCTGCTCTTCGGGTCTCCTGCAGGGTAACAGTATCATTGTTGAAGTGCCTGGGTACACTGAGCAATAAGGACAGATAGAAACATGGAAAATAGGTACAAGAGTAGGCCAATTGGCCCTTTGAGCCAGCACCACCATTCAATATCATCATGGCTGAGCATGCAGTTTCAGTATCCCATTCCTACTTTCTCTACGTACTCCTCGATTCTTTTAGTCACAAAGGCCATGTCTTGCCCCTTTGTTTTGGATGATTGTTTTGCTCATTATCCATGAGGGTTCATACATTCCAGATTCTAAAATTGAGTTTAACTTTGATTTTCAGACTGCATGGGATGTGATTTCCCAGCCTTGCTGGTGATGAAACACACTAATATTAATGCATTTCCCCCCCCCCCCCCCAGGATGAGCACAGTGTATCCTGAAGAAGATGTGAAGATCGATGTGGAAATGCTCTCCTGTTTCAATTCTAGAAGTGAAACAACAAGTGAAATTCTCCTGACTACATGCAAGTATGAAGCTAGGGACCTCCCAGTCTCTCAATCCTGTTCCCATATGGAAGGTGTGTGTGTGTGTGTGTGTGTGTGTGTGTGTGTGTGTGTGTGTGTGTGTGTTTAGGGTTGGGTGCATGTCAATGGGTGTGTCTGGTGATGTGTCTCTGTGTTTTTGAGGGGTGTGAGTATGTCTGTGGGTGTGGGTGTTTTTGGAGAGTGTATAAGACCATAAGACATAGGAGTGGAAGTAAGGCCATTCGGCCCATCGAGTCCACTCCACCAATCAATCATGACTGATGGGCATTCAACTCCAGTTACCAGCATTCTCCCCGTAGCCCTTAATTCCTTGTGATATCAAGAATTCATCAATCTTGATGATAAATTTTGAGGGGTGTGGCTGTGCGTGTGTGGGAATGTGTATGTGGTGGCATGTGGGGGGGCAGTTTGGGTTTGTTGAATTCTTCTAGGTAGAAGCCTTGTGTGGGCACACCCTTACCGTGGGAATACTGTTGCACATCAGCATACAGGCTCTCCTTGACAGAAGGCAGATCCAGCTCCAATGACAAGGCACTTTTTTGCAAGATTTGTGAAGGTTTGTAGCTCAGGTTGAGGTTTAGGGTGTAGGTTTGCTCGCTGAGCTTTAGGTTTGATATCCAGACGCGTCATTACCTGGCTAGGTAACATCATCAGTGGTCACCTCCAAGTGAAGCGAAGCTATTGTCTCCTGCTTTCTATTTACATGTTTGTCCTGGAAGGGATTTGTGGTGATGTCATTTCCTGTTCGTTTTCTGAAGGATTGATAGATAGTATCTGGATCTATGTGTTTGTTTATGGCGTTGTGGTTGGAGTGCCAGGCCTCTAGGAATTCTCTGGCACGTAGACGATGTTGGTTTTGTCCATGGGTTGTACTGGGTCTTTTAGGTTAGTTCGTTTTTGTTTGAGAGCGTTGGTGGGTTTGTGTGCTACTAGGATTCTGAGGGGTCTTAGTAGTCTGGTTGTCATTTCTGAAACTTCTTTGATGTATGGTAAGGTGGTTAGGATTTCTGGCTGTGTTTGGTCTGCTTGTCATGGTTTGTTCTTGAGGAATCTTCGGACTGTGTTTTTTGAGTATCCGTTCTTCTTGAATACGTTGTATAGGTGGTTCTCCTCTGTTTTCCGAAGTTCGTCTGTGCTGCAGTGTGTGGTGGCTCATTGGAATAGTGTTCTGATACAGCTTCGTTTGTGTGTGTTGGGATGGTTGCTGGTGTAGTTAAGTATTTGGTCAGTGTTTGTCGGTTTTCTGTATGCGCAGGTTTGTAATTCTCCCTTGTCCTTTCTTTCTACTGTGACATCCAGGAATGCAAGTTTGTTGTCGGTTTCTTCCTCCTTGGTGAACTTTATGTCTGTGAGGATGTTGTTGATGATGTTAAATGTCTTTTCTATCTTGTTTCATTTTTGTGATGACAAAGGTGTCATCTATGTAGCAGACCCAGATTTGTGGTTTGATGGTTGGTAGGGCTGTTTGTTCTAGTCTTTGCATTACCGCTTCTGCTATGAATCCTGAAACCAACGTCATCTACAAAATTCCAAGCAAGGACTGCCACAAACACTACATAGGACAAACGGGAAGAAAGTTAGCCACCAGGATACACGAACACCAGCTAGCCACAAAAAGACACGACTCTCTCTCCCTCGTAAAATTACCTCCCTACACACAGAGGAAAAAAAACACCATTTCGACTGGGACAACACATCTCTCCTGGGACAGGCTAAGCAAAGACATGCCAGAGAATTCCTAGAGGCCTGGCACTCCAACCACAAGGCCATAAACAAACACATAGATCTAGATACCACCTATCAACCCCTCAGAAAATGAACAGGAAATGACATCACCACAAACCCCAGGAACCCCACCCAGGACAAACATACAAATAGAAAGCAGGAGACATCAGCTTCGCTTCACTTGGAGGTGACCACTGGTGATGTTAACTAGCCAGGTAATGACACGTCTGGCTATCAAACCTACAGCTCAGCGAGTAAACCTACACCCTAGATAAGGCACTCCCAGTGACTGGGGACCTCCCTATTCTGTAAAGCCTTACCCACCATTACAGCTGATCTCACAAAAGTATCTTCCACTTGGATCACTGCTGTTTTAGATTGCAGTTTGTTTTGTTCCTCCTTTCTGATTTTACTATCATGGGTAGCTTTTCCAGTGCCACACTTTTTGACACTGCACTATGTCTGTTCACCCTTTCTCTTACATTATCCCTTTACTCCTCTACAAACATGTTGTAATTGTGCCTTGTTTATTTTCTTCTGAGTAGAAAGTACCAATTCAATCCCTTTCACACTTTAATTTACACTTTTGTTTTTGCATTTCTTTCCTTTCTCCACCAGTTATAAGGAAAATTAATCACCAATCAGCCCAAGTGAATCTGGCTCTTTGTAAACTGTCATAGTAGAAACTCAACGACTAATCAGCTTATGAGTTTTCTTTGACACCACCACATTTTGCCCACAACATGAGTAGAATATAGTTGGTAGACTGTAATAATTGTTATGACATGGGTAAACCCTCCTGCTGAATGTAAAACCAGCAACATAGAAATGATTTATCCCATGTGGTAATCTGTAAATATTCAAGTGGCCAAGGACTATTTAAAGTAAAATTAATAACTTTATTTCTTAAAGTATAACAGAGAATGATTAACTAACCACTAATTACAATTTCTTTCTCTAACCTATCCTTTACCTTCCCTTCTATAATACTGGTCCAATAAAACTCCCAATTAATATTTACAAAACAACATGGGCCGCACGGTGGCTCAGTGGTTAGCACTGCTGCCTCACAGCGCCAGGGACCTGGGTTCAATTCCCGCCTCAGGCGACTGACTGTGTGGAGTTTGCACGTTCTCCCCATGTCTGCGTGGGTTTCCTCCGGGTGCTCCGGTTTCCTCCCACAGTCCAAAGATGTGCGGGTCAGGTGAATTGGCCATGCTAAATTGCCCATAGTGTTAGGTAAGGGGTATATGTAGGGGTATGGGTGGGTTGCGCTTTGGCGGGTCGGTGTGGACTTGTCTTCAGATCTTCCTGTCTTCTTTTCTCCTTGTTATGAATTTCTACGTCACAGATTACTGATCGAGAAGGTACTTTTAAGAGAGATGCTTTTTCAAGCAGTCTGGTCCATGTAAGGCTTGGCAGTTCTCCTGTCAACTGTTCGATTTTCCTCCAGACTTATACCCAGAGCATCAGGTTGTGTCATTGGCTTTTAAGATTGTCAATATACTCAATTCAAACTTGATTGGAAATTGGTATTTTATCGGGGTATAATTTAAACTGATTGGCCGGATTCAAATTTGTTTTTGTCTCTAGTCAATGAACTACTTGAGTTGTTCAATCCTGTATTACATACATTGTTGCCTTAATTAGAACATTTGGTGTTGTCCAATAGTTCTGCTGCTTTTAATTCTCTTAAATGTACACCCACATCTTCATAACATAATAAACTCCATTGATACAGTCGAGTTCACGAGACTTTGATATCTTTTCCCAAAGGCGAAAGGGTTCTGATCAGTATGTTCCAGTGTTTCTCTGCGCCTGTGGTGAGCATATACTTCAAAATCTCTAAGCGGCGGTAGCAATCCAATGGTCTTTTTTTATAACCAGATAGATCTTGTAGTGTTGATTTAGTTTTTCAGAAAAGTAACACACTAGCTTCTAGTAACAGTATGTTTCCTGTACTGCTCAATATCATCGAGAAATATTCAGGGTAGCACACATCACTCCTATGGCAGGACATGTCAAAATCAAAAACAGACAGATTCGTAAAAGTGAACATTTTTACTGGCCAGGTCTTCATAAGGATGTCGGCCTAGTGCTGGAAGATGGGATTGGTACATGTAACTGTGGTGGTACAGACTCTATGGGCCGAAGGGCCTCTTCTCTACTGCATGATTCTACGATGCCATCTGGTAGAAATTTGCAAAATCCTATATGTATCATAAGGTGATACAAACTACCACTATACTCCTAGACTAACTCTGGAGGAATCATTTATCAAAGTATTGGAAAATTGTGCAAAAGCCCGAAACATGGATTGTCCTGCTCCTCCGATGCTGCCTAACCTGCTGTGCTTTTCCAGCACCGTTCTCATCTAGACTCTGGTGTCCAGCATCTGCAGTCCTCACTTTTGCCTGCTTGATTTTCGCAGGCCATACCTTTCAAACAATCACTGCTTGGGCAGTGGTCGAGAAGCTAACCCAATTCTTCACTCAATATGAATTCTTGACGGAGATACAGTCATATAAAGGTTCCAATTTCATGTCTGAAATTGTTCAGAAAGTAATGTGTACATTACAGTTATATTCATCTGCATATCACCAGCAGACCCAAGGAGCTTTAGAAAGGTTCCATCAAACTCCCAAAACAATAATGCCTTTCATATCATCACAGTTGTCAGAAAGAACTAAGCTTCTGCTGTTTGTCACTGAGCGAGTCGACTCTGTTTAGTCCTTTTGCGTTAGTTTATATTCATGAGGTCAGGAATCCTCTGAAATCATTCAAAGAAACGTTTTTGGAATTAACAAATTATTCAAATTATGTATCAAATGGTCCAAGTAGATCAAATGACAATAGGAGATCAATTAAACAGCAGTGATCATATTGTAAGACTAATACTGCCATAGAAAACAATATGAGTCAATTCAGAGTAAGAAGAATCAAGTGGCAGTGAAATGACTTGAATTGGGCAAGAACAGATCTGGGCAAGAAGGACTGGAATCAATAGTTCATGTGAGAAACAGAAACTGAGGTATTGTGACAGTACTGAAGCAGTCCATGTCCAAATACAGCAAAAATATCCAGGTAGCAAGTAAGTTTCATGTCAATTGGAAAGATGACTTGGAAATATATCACCATTCCTTCAGTGTTGCTGAGCTAAAATCCTGGAATTGCCTCCTTAATGGAACTGTGGGTCCATCTGCAACACATGGGCTGCCACAGTTCAAGAAGGACGTTCGCAAGGGGCAACTAGGAGTAGGCAATAATTATTAGCCTAGTCAGTGATGCTTATGTTCTGAAAGTGAATTTAAAAAAAACAAATGACAGAATATGACAATCCCCAACAAGACAGAATTTAACCATTGCCTCTTCTCATTCTGTAGCAGTCCATTGCTAAAGTCAACATCTTAGGGGTTACCATTGACCAGAAACAGAACTGGATTAGCCATATAAATACAGTGTCTACACAAATAAGTCCAAGGCAAGGAAATCTGCAGTGAATAATCACCTCCTGACTCCCCAGAACCTGTCAATCCCCTTGTGGAAGGATCAAAAACCAGGGAATATAGATATAAGGCACAAAACGTCAATGGGGAATTTAAGGATTAATATTTTCACCTGGAGGGTGTTACGTATGTGGAACTATCGGAGCAGCATGGTGGCTCAGTGGTTAGCATTGCTGCCTCACAGCACCAGGGACCTGGGTTAAATTCCAGCCTCAATCGACTGTCTATGTGGAGTTTGCACATTCTCCCAATGTCTGTGTGGGTTTTCTCCAGGTGCTCCAGTTTCCTCCCACAATCCAAAGATGTGCAGGTTAGGTGAATTGGGCAAAAGTGAGGACGACAGATGCTGGAAACCAGAGTTTAGATTAGAGTGGTGCTGGAAAAGCACAGCAGGTCAGGCAGCATTCGAGGAGCAGGAAACAAATCGATGTTTCGTGCAAAAGCCCTTCATCAGGAAAGGTCAGGTGAATTGGCCATGCTAAATTGCCCATAGTATTAGGGGAATGGATCTGGGTAGATTACTCTTTGGAGGGTCGATGTGGACTTGTTGGGCCCAAGGGCCTGTTTCCATACTGTAGGGAACCTAATCCAAATGTCTGAAAGGGTAGTTGAAATAACTCTGCAGAGACACCGTCCTGACGTGCCATTGGCTGCCACCAGCCTCACACTGTCCCCAGGCTCAGCCTCAATCAGGAGGACTTGGGCTGCTCTGATTCCAGGAGTATGGTGTGGTGGTGCTACAATAGTAATATTTAAAAGTGACCTTCTCCATGACAGATGAAGTTGTACCTTTGATGGTAGCTGTGAGGTCAAAATTGAAGATTGCCGTAATTGTAGATTAGGGAAACAAGATACCTGAGATAGACATATAATTCTTCTCAAAAGAAAATGTAACTCAATATCCTTCAAATAAGTCTGGTAAAACCATTCTTATTATAAGGGATTCAAAAAAGACCCAAACCTTTTTTGCTGGAGAAAGGCATAACTTTTCAGCAAAGAACATAATGATGGCGATGGTTTCACTGAAAAGGCATGAGTGGGGATTCTATTGCCTTAGTGTTGTTTAGCTCAGGGCACTTTTCTCTCCATTGACTTTGTACATCCTGGTATCATAAAAATCCCTACAATGTGGATACAGGCCCTTCGGCCCAACAAGTCTCATTGACCTTCCAAAGAGTAATCCACCTCGACCCATTCCGCTACCCTATAGTTGGTAAGGCAATCTATTTAGCCTGCATCATTCTGCATCAAAGGTGTATGGGATTCTTATTTATGAAGGAGGTTATTATGAAATTCTATGGATCTCAAATATAATCTCAACCGTAAGTGCTTATCTTCATGTCAACAAAGTTATTTTCTTCACTCTCCCAAATACTAATGAAATGAATCCAGGCTGTTTCAAACGTTCTTGATTTACTCCTAGTTTCATCCACGAGCTGTGGACATTTTTTTGTCCCTAATAACCCCTTGAGAGGGCAGTGGTGAGCTGCCTTCTTGAACCTCTGCAATCCAGTTTGGACAGCACAGTGAACTCAGTGATTAGCACTGCTGTCTCACAGGGCCAGGGACCCAGGTTCAATTCTAGCCTTGGGTTTATGTCTGTGTGGAGTCTGCACATTCTCCCTGTGGGTTTCCTCTAGATGCTTTGGTTTCCTTCCACAGCCCAAAGGTGCTCAGGTTTGGCCATGGGAAAGTGGGGTTACAGAATTGAGGTGGATCTGGGTGGAATGCTGTTTAGAAAGGTGGTGTGAACTTGACGGGCCAGATGGTCTGTGCTATAGGCAGAGCCACTATGCTGTTAGGGAGGGAATCCCAGGATTTTATCCCAGCGACAGTGAAGAAACGGTGATTTATTTCCAATTCAGGATGAGTGGCTTTGAGGGCAACTTGCAGGTAGTGATGTTCCCATATATGTTCTGTCCTTGTCCTTCTAGATTGAAGTGTTCATGGCTTTGGAAGGTACTGTACAAGGATCATTGGTGAATTTCTGCAGTACATCTTGTCGATAGAACACACTGCTGCTATGGAATGTCGGTGGTGGAGGGAGTGGATGTGCTGACAGCAAGGCAGACTGCTTTGTCCTGGATGGTGTCAAGTTTCTTGAGTTTTGTTGGAGCTGTACTCATCAAGGCAAGTGGGCAGTAATCCATCACACTCCTGACTTGGGTGACAAGTCTATGGCTTTATTTTTGTCCAGGGTGTTTTTTAATGAAGAAAGGTTGATAGTGAGGTGGCATGCAGTCTACTCAGAGTCGCTAGGATAAACAGTTTGTGAGGCATTGGGATATTTTTGTTTCAAATTTTAAAGAGTAGAAGCAGCCTTAATGGGTGGAATCAAGCTCCCATAGAACCAGAACTTTTAGTTTTAGTTTCTCAGTAGCAGCATGTTGCTGGGTCTTAAAGCTGGGTTTGGAAACTGTAATACATCTCCCCCTGCTACTCTCTCTCTTTCTCGGTTTTCTCTTGATGTTTTTCCTGCAGAACTGGAGAATTGCCTGTAAGACAATCTATTTTACTGAATTTTGCCTTTTGCTAAGGGGTGTGTTTATGCATTGTTACTGTATTAGAACAGTTAATTAGCTGTAATTAATATATATTATTTTATTAAATATTTTGATAGTTACAGTTAAGCCAATTCTTTTATTTTCATTTTATCTGTATTTTAATGTTAGTCTAAAAATGAAGTGTTTTGTTTAATGTCAAGTAGTTTGACCAATTGAATTGCATCTGGAATGCAACACCCTACACTTATCCTGAAAATAAGGAAAAGTTAGGGTCTAGACTATCTTCTGAATATATTTTGAGTGGCTTTGGACTGATCTATAACAAATTAAGGGTTCAGCTGGGATCGGAATCTCTAATTCCAGCCTGGGTTTAAGATTGTTGGAGTCAAAGGCAGTAATTGGTGAGTGTCAGTGTGGTGCATTCATTTGGTTAAATAGGGTATGCCTTGTGTAATAATGGCTCTCTCAGTCACTCAGAGTTTCCTGGAGGTGGAAGAAAGTGAACAAGGCAAACCTTCCAGAACTGGCAAATCAACTGGAATTGGAGTTACCTGCACCTGAGAGGAAAGTGGAGAGGTGTGTGTCAATCACACAGCATTTACACTTGCCAGGAGTGTGATCAGAATCTTTGAGAATGATTAAAATTCAGTTGCAAATGAAGGAACTTGACAGAGAGGCATAAAAAAGGAAAGAACAGCCCAGGGAAAAGAAAAAGAAAAAATAAAACAAGGAAGTGAAATAGTTTGAATTACAATTAAACTCAGAGGAAAAAGAACAAAGGAAAGGAAGGCTCGAAGAGAAGAAAGGAAGAAAGTGAGAGAAGGAGTTTAAAAAGTTTTGAACTTCAGAAGTTGAAACTGAAAACTGACAATTGACTTAAAATAGTGGAGGTAGAGGCAAAAAGTAGGAGTAGTGATGAAGATAGTGGTGGAGAACCGTTCCTTTACAGCCAAAGACCTGGTGGGGATCTGTTCAAGCATTGTCTAAGTTTGATGAGAGGATGTAGAAGTCTTTTTGTAGAAAAAAGATCTGCCGCCCTGCCCACCCACATGGTCACAAAAATAACACAGAAGCTGACCTGCAAATCACAGAAATCAAGCCTGCCAACACATACAGAACATATCCACAATGCTCCAGTCTTGGCCAAACAGGCTAACAAAGAAACCAGACATGGCCAAGCTATTCCCAGACCAGAGAATACACTTCCCAAACAACCTTCACAGTAAAGCTCCCAGCCCAGATTAGCACTGCAGTACCAATACCCTAAGGGCAGGCTCATTTCCCATTGAAACCGATACCGCATTAACAAAGAGGCAGAATGAGAGACCCCGGAAGACTTCGCTCACAGGAGGAACACAATGGACACACCCGAATGCCAGGAGATGGAATATTTACACATATTTGCACATTTACACATACTGCAAGGAAGTGTACCAAACAACCAGGAACACAATAGACAACTACCAGCTGATCCGACCAAAGAACACACCCGTGAATTAAACACATTGATCAGAACTTTGGATCCAGGCCTTCAGAGTTCCCCACACACCCTCATCCCACGTACTTCTCGTGTAGGCACTTCTACCGCCTTCCAAAGGTACACAAAGCCAACACACCGGGACGTCCCATCGTGTCGGGCAATGGGACCCTGTGTGAGAATCTCTCCAGCTATGTTGAAGGCATCTTGAAACCGATTGTACAGGGGATCCCCAGCGTCTGTCGCAACACTCCAGATTTCTTACAGAAACTCAGCACCCAGGGACCAGTCGAACCGGGAACATTCCTCATTTCAACATACTACACTAGCATCCCCCACAATGATGGCATCGCGGCAACAGCCTCAGTACTCGACACCAACAACTGCCAATCTCCAAATACCATCCTACAACTCATCCACTTTATCCTCAATCACAATGTCTTCACCTTTGATGACCAATTCTTCATCCAGATACATGGAACAGCCATGGGGACCAAATTTGCACCCTAATATGCCAACATCTTCATGCACAGGTTTGAACAAGACTTCTTCTCTATGCAGGATCTCCAACCAACATTATACACCAGGTACATTGATGACATTTTCTTCCTCTGGGCCCATGGCGAGGAGTCACTGATAAAACTACACAGTGATATCAGTAAGTTTCATCCCACCATCAAACTCACCATGGACTACTCTCGACTGTCTGTCTCATTTTTGGACATGTGCATCTCCATCAAGGATGGACACCTCAGCATCACACTCTATCACAAACCCACAGACAACCTCACAATGCTACACTTCTCCAGCTTCCACCCAAAACATATTAAAACAGCCATCCCCTATGGACAAGCTGTAAAGGTACACTGGATCTACTCAAATGA
The DNA here is from genome assembly GCF_020745735.1 of Hemiscyllium ocellatum. NCBI lineage: Eukaryota > Metazoa > Chordata > Chondrichthyes > Orectolobiformes > Hemiscylliidae > Hemiscyllium > Hemiscyllium ocellatum. The sequence continues at coordinate 754,349 of NC_083435.1, read as the reverse complement.
GGAGGAATGGGCACCTGGAAGTACTCAGGGATGTCCTCATAAGAACGGGATATGATGCTCAACTCGCCAGTTCCAGCAAGGAACCTTAATGACCTCCTCAGGAGACAGACATGTGCTGCAATCGACAGGGTACCCTTTGTTGTTCAGTATTCCCAGGAGCTGAAAAACTACGCCATATTCTTCTTGACCTGCAACACATTATCAATGAGGATGAGCACCTCACCAAGACCTTCCCCACACCTCCACTGTTTGACTTTAAACAACCACCAAACCTCAAACAGATCATTGTTCATAGCAAGCTGCCCAGCTTTCAGGACAACTCCATACAACCCTGTCACGGTAGGTGCTACAAGATGTGTCAGAGTGTGGACATGGATACCACCATTACAGATGGGGACACCTCCCCCCATGTACATGGCAGGTACTCATATGACTTAGCCAACGTTACCTATCTTATACGTTGCAGGCAAGGATGCCCGGAGGCATGGTACATTGGGGAAACCGAGCAAAGTCTACAACAACGGATGAATGGGCACCACACAACAATCAACAGACAGGAGGGTTCCCTCCCAGTTGGGGAACACTTCAGTGGTGCAGGACATTCGACCTTGGACCTTCAGGTGACCATTCTCCAAGGCAGACTTTGGGACAGGCAGCAGCGAAAAGTAGCCGAGCAGAGGCTGATAGTTAAGTTCCATACCCATAGGGAGGGCCTCAACCGGGACCTTGGGTTCATGTCACATTACAGGTGACCACCATTGCACTATATACACACACAGACACTCCTACACACAAACATATACATTTACACACATACTCATGCATTCTCTCAGAGACTTAGACCACTCTACACTCACGCACACACATAAATACTCTCTCTCACAGACACTCACAACCCCCCACCTGAAACGTATACACACATACACACCCTCACAGACTTAAGACACTCTACACTCACATACACACACATATGCACTCTCTCTCACACTCACATTTCCCCAACCCAGACATGGTTTGGAAATGCTGGTGTTGGGCTGGGGTGTACAAAGTTAAAAATCACACAACACCAGGTTATAGTCCAACAGGTTTAATTGGAAGCACACTAGCTTTCGGAGCGACGCTCCTTCATCAGGTGATTGTGGAGGGCTCGATCGTAACACAGAATTTATAGCAAAAATTTGCAGTGTGATGTAACTGAAATTATACATTGAAAAATTGATTGTCTGTTAAGCCTTTCATCTGTTAGAATACACTGATAGTCTCACTTCTTTCATGTGCAAATCACAAAACTTTTTTTAAAGTTGCATTCTCGGGTTAGCTGTTAACAATGGTGATAGCTAGACAATATGTTGAAGGTGTTAGCCCCCTGTGCTCTCTGTCTATGACCTGATGTTTAGATTGATTCTAATCTAAAAAGTGAGAAAACATAAATTCCTGCAGTTTTTGAGCTCAGAGTTCGACATGAATGTATGCAGTTTTTGAACAAAGTGCAATGTAACTGTGCAAGTTCAAATTCACCCCACAAAATATATGTGTGTATGTGGGTCTTTGTCTGTCTGTGTGCGTCTGGCTGTCTGGGGTGGTGTGTGTGTGTGCAGTGCAATGGTGATCACCTGTAATGTGACATGAACCCAAGGTCCCGGTTGAGGCCCTCCCTATGGGTACCGAACTTAGCTATCAGTCTCTGCTCGGCCACTTTCCTCTGCTGCCTGTCCTGAAGTCCACCTTGGAGGATGGTCACCCAAAGGTCCGAGGCTGAATATTCTGGACCACTGAAGTGTTCCCCAACTGGGAGGGTGCCCTCCTGTCTGTTGATTGTTGTGCGGTGCCCATTCATCCGTTGTTGTAGCCTTTGCTCGGTTTCCCCAACGTACCATGCCTCCGGGCATCCTTGCCTGCAACGTATGAGATAGACAATGTTGGCTGAATCACATGAGAACCTGCCATGTACAAGGTGGGAGGTGTTCCCAAGCGTAATAGTGGTATCTATGTCCACAATCTGACACGTATTGCAGCGCCTACCGTGATAGGGCTGTATGGAGTTGTCCTGAGAGCCGGGCAGTTTGCTACGAACAATGATCTGTTTGAGGTTTGGCGGTTGTTTAAAGGCAAGTAGTGGAGGTGTGGGGGAAGGTCTTGGTGAGGTGCTCATCCTCATTGATAATGTGTTGCAGGTCACGAAGAACATGGCGTAAGTTTTCAGCCCCTGGGAAGTACTGAACAACGAAGAGTACCCTGTCAGTTGCAGTACGTGTCTGTCTCCTGAGGAGGTCATTAAGGTTCCTTGCTGTGGCACGTCGGAACTGGCGGTCGATGAGTTGAGCATCGTACCCCGTTCTTGTGAGGGCACCCTTGAGTGCTTTCAGGTGTCCGTCACATTCCTCCTAATCTGAGCAAATCCGGTGTATGCGTAGGGCTTGTCCATAGAGGATGGCTGTTTTAATATGTTTTGGGCGGAAGTTGGAGAAGTGTAACATTGTGAGGTTGTCTGTGAGTTTGCAGTAGAGTGTGGTGCTGAGGTGTCCGTCCTTGATGGAGACGCACGTGTCCAAGAATGAGACAGACAGTCGAGAGTAATCCATGGTGAGTTTGATGGTGGGATGAAACTTGTTGATGTCACTGTGTAGTTTTATCAGTGACTCCTCGCCATGGGTCCAGAGGAAGAAAATGTCATCAATGTACCTGGTGTACAATGCTGGTTGGAGATCCTGCATAGAGAAGAAATCTTGTTCAAACCTGTGCATATTGGGGTGCAAATTTGGTCCCCATGGCTGTTCCGTGTATCTGGATGAAGAATTGGTTGTCAAAGGTGAAGACGTTGTGATTGAGGATAAAGTGGATGAGTTGTAGGATGGTGTTTGGAGACTGGCAGTTGTTGGTGTTGAGTACTGAGGCTGTTACGGTGATGCATCCTTGTGGGGGATGCTAGTGTAGAGTACGGAAATGTCCATTGTGATGAGGAATGTTCCTGGTTCGACTGGTCCGTAGGTGCTGAGTTTCTGTAAGAAATCCATAGTGTCGCGACAGAAGCTAGACATCCCCTGTACAATAGGTTTCAAGATGCCTTCCACACAGCCGGAGAGATTCTCACATAGGGTCCCATTGCCCAACACGATGGGACATCCCGGTGTGTTGGCTTTGTGTACCTTTGGAAGGCAGGAGAAGTCGCCTACATGAGAAGTACGTGGGATGAGGGTGCATAGGGAACTCTGAAGGACTGGATCCAAAGTTCTGATCAGTGTGTTTAATTCTCGGGTGTGTCCTTTGGTCGGATCAGCTGGTAGTTGCCTGTCGTGTTCCTGGTTGTTCAGTTGTCAGTACACAACCCAGATAGAAACACACACACAGACCCACATGCACACATATACATATACGTTTGTGGGGTGAATTTGTACTTGCAGAGTTACATTGTACTTTGCTCAAAAATTGCATGAATTTATGTAAAACTCTGTTATCTCACTTTTTAGATTAGAATCAATCTAAACATCATGGCACAGACAGAGAACACAGGGGCTAACACCTTCAACATATTGTCTAGCTAACACCAATTGTTACAATTAATCTGAGAATGAACCTTTTTAAAAAATGTTTTGTGATTTACACATGAAAGAAGTGAAACTATCATGGTATTTGAACAGATGGCAGACTCAACAGACAGTCAAGATTTTTTTTAATGTATAATTTCAGTTACATCACACTGTAAACTTTTGCTATAAATTCTGTGCCTCACAATTGTGTCCTCCACAACCACCCGATGAAGGAGCGGTGCTCAGAAAGCTAGTGTGTTTCCAATTAAACCTGTTGGACTACAACCTGGTGTTGTGTGATTTTTAACATATTTGCACAGTTGGGAAATACAATGAAGAATCTGGAAGACATTTTCACCCACTGGGGCAGAGCTAGCCACTAGGTCAGGATTGGACACAATTTAAAATGGCAGGTTCGCTTACCTTGCTGATAGAAAGGGCCAGCTGACTGACGCCAAACTGCCAGAACATTCCACCCAATGGATCAGAGACCTCAAACAAGGATCGCGGCGAAATTGACAAATGGTTTATTAAACAAAGCAATATCACGGAAGAGAATAAACCAGGCCGAGACAGAACTGGTTCTCTGCACAGATGGTCAGAATGCTCTTTCCAGAACAGAAGGTGCAGGCTTTGTAGAGGTGCAACATAAAGGTGGTTTTTGTAAATGGCGAAAATTGTAAAGCGATTAAAACCAGATTAAACTGAATGGAAGTTAGTCAAGCATCCAGCAGGAGCAATTCATTGGTAATTGACACAGGAAATTCCATCTATGAGTGGGTGACAATGTCTTCCAGAGGATTCTAATCCACTACAGCAGCATTTCAGCACTGAGCTGGTTAACCCTGCTCCAACAAAGCAGGCCAATGAGCTCTCCAGTTATACCCAAATTGTGCCCATTTCGGCAGTTGTGTGCTTTGACTTGAGCCGGAGAGCCAGGGAAAAGATGGACCAGCAGAGATTCCTGGCGGGACAGAAGGAAAGACCACCCATTAAATTATCGCTTAAAAGATCTTAAGAGCGGGGAAATTGACGAAGGTAGCAGCTGCTGGTCTGTTTTTTTTTGTCTCGTGGTTTGTTTTGCAGATTGTAAGTGTTTGTCTGTGGTCTGCCATTGCATTGCCTGCGTGATTTTACCAGTATTCCTCTGCCTTGTGCTTGTAGACTGTGTTAACCCGGCAACCAGGAGGTTGTTTTTTTTTACCAAGGGTCCATGCTACGATCTCCTAGGTATAATTTTTTTATCAAACAGTGCAGGGGAGGGCAGGGATTAAATCAAGGTCCCCCTGTCTATTTATTTATTTATTTTTGTGCTTATTTTTTCCCCAGCACCCATGGTGTGTGTGTGTGTGTGTGTGTGTGTGTGTGTGTGTGTGTGTGTGTGTGTGTGTGCGCGAGACGCAGTGAGAGACACAAAGTGCACAAATATTTATTCAATTCCCACCACCAGGAAGAAAGGAAACACCCGAGTGGCCAGTGACGAGCAGTGCCCTTCACATCAAAGGGCAATGCTGTGTGATCAAACAGTGAAGGGGAGGGCAGGGACTAAATCAAAATAGAGTTGGAACCAGGAGGTTGTTCACAATGCGGTCAGTCATTAACTTGTTCTGTGCTCGAGTGCTGATTTAACGAGAGGTGACTGACTGACTGCTGGGCTGTCTGGAGGCAGGTGCATTCGCTGAATTCCTGAAAAACCGTTTGACAGCATGGGAGCACGAAACCCCACCCTCTGGCAGGGAGTGCCACTGAGCTGCAGGAGGGCAACAGCTTGCAGCCGTCAAACATGGACAAAAAGACCATCAACAGGTACGGTAACTGGGTTACCTTCAAGACAAAAGTAACAGCTGGCTCCCCGGCAGACACAGTGCTCAATCAAACAGGGGACAGCCGATATCTCATCCCCATCACTGGGGACCTGCTCCCATGGAAATTGGCCATATGGGGGGTCCTTCAAGTTAGCGGGAGGGAATGGGGGCCCCTCCTGGGACACTGCCTGCATGCTGCAGTGTCTGGGAAAATTCAGGGAAATTGTAAAGAGGCATCAGCCCCCTAAAGTGAAAGATCGCCGCCAAAGCCCCCCTAAAACAGACCCCAGCCCACACCCCCCCCCCAATGCCCTGCAGTACCCCAGGCTGCCCCTCCCACCTCCAGAATCAGACCTGCTGCTAGAGGAGGTGGCTGAATTCGTCACCACCCAACCCCAGGAGGGCTGCAACAGGACATGGGACCAAAGATTTAACACAGCTGCCAAACATCACCAGAAACATCACCAGAAACAACCAGCTGCCACTGCTACCAAAAACCAACAGGGCACAGACCATCAACTCCCTCGCATCATGATCGGTTCCACTCTGATGGACAGGCCCTGGACTCATGCAGAGGTCTGGACCATGCTGCAGGACGCCCCAGGTCAATGCCATTCCCAGGTCAAGGCTAATGCAAATTTCAGCCTTGTTTAATTGCCTGCCCCAGATATACAGACCCTGCTGCAACTAGTATACAGATCTGACTGGTGAATTGTTCATTCCGACATAGAATTCCCTACCCGACCCTGAGACTCGTCTCTGGAGCAGGAGTGCTGGCTGAATAACACTGTGAAACCAGTGATACAAACCAGTGCCAGGCAGCACGCTGGGTTTGCTGCGGTAACCCCATGCCTGCAAAAAGCAGAGGAGTCGCTACCAAATTTCAGAGCCCATTTTAGGGAAGTCTGGATTGTTCAGTAGACATCCGGTTGTTAGGAAATCAATAACTTACAGTACAGACTTTTGTAAACTGCTTGTTGCTGGCCTATGCCTGAATATATAAATCACACAACACCTGACCTGATAAACAACTAAATGGGGAGGCACATTGACAACCTGTACAGAAATCAGATGTTCCCCATTCCCAGCCAGAAAGGGGTGTGCCTTCAGACTTCTAGACACATAACACCAGACTACTGGACACACAACACCTGACTACTGGACACATAACATCTGACTACTGGACACACAACACCTGACTACTGGACACACAACACCTGACTACTGGACACATAACATCTGACTACTGGACACACAACACCTGACTACTGGACACACAACATCTGACTACTGGACACACAACACCTGACTACTGGGCACACAACACCTGACTACGGGACACATAACATCCGACTACTGGACACACAACACCTGACTACTGGACACATAACATCTGACTACTGGACACATAACATCTGACTACTGGACACACAACACCTGACTACGGGACACACAACACCTGACTACTGGACACACAACATCTGACTACTGGACACATAACATCTGACTACTGGACACACAACACCTGACTACTGGACACACAACACCTGACTACTGGACACACAACATCTGACTACTGGACACACAACACCTGACTACTGGGCACACAACACCTGACTACGGGACACATAGCATCCGACTACTGGACACACAACACCTGACTACTGGACACATAACATCTGACTACTGGACACATAACATCTGACTACTGGGCACACAACACCTGACTACGGGACACATAACATCCGACTACTGGACACACAACACCTGACTACTGGACACATAACATCTGACTACTGGACACATAACATCTGACTACTGGACACACAACACCTGACTACGGGACACAGAACACCTGACTACTGGACACACAACATCTGACTACTGGACACATAACATCTGACTACTGGACACACAACACCTGACTACTGGACACACAACATCTGACTACTGGACACACAACACCTGACTACTGGGCACACAACACCTGACTACGGGACACATAACATCCGACTACTGGACACACAACACCTGACTACTGGACACATAACATCTGACTACTGGACACATAACATCTGACTACTGGACACACAACATCTGACTACTGGACACACAACACCTGACTACTGGACACACAACACCTGACTGCTGGACACACAACACCTGACTACTGGACACATAACATCTGACTACTGGACACACAACACCTGACTACTGGACACACAACACCTGACTACTGGACACACAACATCTGACTACGGGACACACAACATCTGACTACTGGACACATAACATCTGACTACTGGACACACAACACCTGACTACTGGACACACAACACCTGACTACTGGACACATAACACCTGACTACTGGACATATAACTCCTGACTACTGAACACATAACATCTGACTACTGGACACACAACACCTGACTACTGGACACACAACATCTGACTACTGGACATTTAACTCCTGACTACTGGACACACAACACCTGACTACGGGACACACAACACCTGACTACTGGACACACAACACCTGACTACTGGACACATAACACCTGACTACTGGACACACAACCCCTGACTACTGGACACATAACATCTGACTACAGGACACATAACATCTGACTACGGGACACACAACACCTGACTACTGGACACACAACATCTGACTACTGGACACACAACACCTGACGACTGGACACATAACATCTGACTACTGGACACACAACACCTGACTACTGGACACACAACACCTGACTACTGGACACATAACATCTGACTACAGGACACACAACACCTGACTACTGGACACACATCATCTGACTACTGGACACGCAACACCTGACTATGGGACACACAACATCTGACTACTGGACACATAACACCTGACTACTGGATAGACAACATCTGACTACTGGACACACAACACCTGACTACTGGACACATAACACCTGACTACGGGACACACAACATCTGACTACTGGACACACAACACCTGACTACTGGACACACAACACCTGACTACAGGACACACAACATCTGACTACTGGACACATGACACCTGACTACTGGGCACACAACACCTGACTACTGGACACATAACATCTGACTACTGGACACACAACACCTGACTACTGGACACACATCATCTGACTACTGGACACGCAACACCTGACTACGGGACACACAACATCTGACTACTGGACACATAACACCTGACTACTGGATAGACAACATCTGACTACTGGACACACAACACCTGACTACTGGACACACAACATCTGACTACTGGACACACAACACCTGACTACTGGACACACAACACCTGACTACAGGACACACAACATCTGACTACTGGACACGCAACATCTGACTACTGGACACACAACACCTGACTACTGGACACACAACATCTGACCACTGGACACAACACCTGACTACTGGACACATAACACCTGACTACTGGACACACAACATCTGTCTACTGGACACACAACACCTGACTAGTGGACACACAACACCTGGCTACTGGACACATAACATCTGACTACTGGACACAACACCTGACTACTGGACACACAGCATCTGACTACTGGACACACAACACCTGACTACTGGACACACAACATCTGACTACTGGACACATAACACCTGACTACTGGACACAACACCTGACTACTGGACACATAACATCTGACTACTGGACACATAACCCCTGACTACTGGACACTCAACATCTGACTACTGGACACACAACACCTGACTACTGGACACACAACATCTGACTACTGGACACTCAACATCTGACTACTGGACACACAACACCTGACTACAGGACACATAACATCTGACTACTGGACACATAACCCCTGACTACTGGACACTCAACATCTGACTACTGGACACACAACACCTGACTACTGGACACACAACATCTGACTACTGGACACACAACACCTGACTACTGGACACATAACACCTGACTACTGGACACACAACATTCGACTACTGGACACAACACTTGACTACTGGACACACAACACCTGACTACTGGACACACAACACCTGACTACTGGGCACACAACACCTGACTACTGGACACATAACATCTGACTACTGGACACATGACACCTGACTACTGGGCACACAACACCTGACTACTGGACACATAACATCTGACTACTGGACACACAACACCTGACTACTGGACACATAACACCTGACTACTGGACACACAACATTTGACTACTGGACACAACACTTGACTACTGGACACATAACATCTGACTATGGGACACACAACACCTGACTACTGGACACACAACACCTGACTACGGGACACATAACATCTGACTACTGGACACACAACACCTGACTGCTGGACACACAACACCTGACTGCTGGACACACAACATCTGACTACTGGACACATAACACCTGACTACTGGACACACAACGTCTGACTACGGGACACACAACACCTGACTACTGGACACATAACCCCTGACTACTGGACACTCAACATCTGACTACTGGACACACAACACCTGACTACTGGACACACAACACCTGACTGCTGGACACACAACATCTGACTACTGGACACACAACACCTGACTACTGGACACACAACACCTGACTACTGGACACATAACATTTGACTACTGGACACACAACATCTGACTACTGGACACACATCTGCCTACTGGACACACAACACCTGACTACTGGACACACAACATCTGACTACTGGACACACAACACCTGACTACTGGACACACAACATCTGACTACTGGACACACAACATCTGACTACTGGACACATAACACCTGACTACTGGACACAACACCTGACTACTGGACACATAACATCTGACTACTGGACACATAACCCCTGACTACTGGACACTCAACATCTGACTACTGGACACACAACACCTGACTACTGGACACACAACATCTGACTACTGGACACACAACACCTGACTACTGGACACATAACATCTGACTACTGGACACATAACCCCTGACTACTGGACACTCAACATCTGACTACTGGACACACAACACCTGACTACTGGACACACAACATCTGACTACTGGACACTCAACACCTGACTACTGGACACACAACACCTGACTACTGGACACATAACACCTGACTACTGGACACACAACATTTGACTACTGGACACAACACTTGACTACTGGACACACAACACCTGACTACTGGACACATAACACCTGACTACTGGACACACAACATTTGATTACTGGACACACAACACCTGACTACGGGACACACAACATCTGACTACTGGACACACAACACCTGACTACTGGACACACAACACCTGACTGGTGGACACACAACATCTGACTACTGGACACACAACACCTGACTACTGGACACATAACACCTGACTACGGCACACACAACATCTGACTACTGGACACACAACACCTGACTACTGGACACACAACATCTGACTACTGGACACACATCTGCCTACTGGACACACAATATCTGACTACTGGACACACAATATCTGACTAGGGAGTGTAAGTCAGGAGCTAGGCAGGGTTGCCCAGATGCCCCCACATTTCCCCAGCAATGACAAAACTGAGCAGATAGGGAAAGCCCTAAATGAGTTTTTTGCTTTGGTTTCACCAAGGAACGTTTTGTAAATGAAAACTTCGAGGAGCTGGGATATAGTCTTGACCAGATCAAGATTGATGAAGATGATGTGCTAGAAATTTTGGAGAACATTAAGATTGATAAGTCCTCAGGGCCAGACCAGATTTATCCGAGTCTGCTCTGAGAAGAGAGAAAGGAGTTAGCTAAGCGGCTGGCGAGGATATTTGCCTCCTCAGGAGTCGTACCGGAGGATTGGAAGGAGGTGAATGTTGTTCCTCTTTTCAAGAAGGGTAATAGGAAATCCCTGGCGATAACAGACCAGCCAGTCTTACGCCTGTGGTCAACAAGGTTTTGGAAAGAATTCTGAGAGATAGGATTTATGACTATTTGGAAAAGCATAGTGTGATTAAAGGCAGTCAGCATGGCTTTGTGAGGGGCAGATCATACCTCACAAATCTTACTGAGTTCTTTGAGGAGTTGTCAAGACAGTTTGACGACGGTTGAGCAGTGGATGTGGTGTATATGGACTTCAGCAAGACATTTGATAGGGTTCTGGATTAGTGGTGCTGGAAGAGCTCAGCAGTTCAGGCAGCATCCAAGGAGCAGCGAAATTGGCGTTTCGGGCAAAAGCCCTTCATCAGGAATAAAGGCAGAGAGCCTGAAGCGTGGAGAGATAAGCTAGAGGAGGGTGGGGTTGGGGAGAAAGTAGCGTAGAGTACAATAGGTGAGTAGGGGAGGGGATGAAGGTGATAGATCAGGGAGGAAAGGGTGGAGTGGATAGGTGGAAAAGGAGATAGGCAGGTAGAACAAATCCGGACAAGTCATGGGGACAGTGCTGAGCTGGAAGTTTGGAACTAGGGTGAAGTGGGGTGTAGGCTCATTCATAAAGTCAGGAAGTATGGGATACAGGGAGATTTGGCTATCTGGATTCAGAATTGGCTGGCTGACAGAAGGCAGAGAGTGGTTGTAGATGAGAAGTATTCTGCCTGGAGGTCAGTGTTAAGCGGGGTACTGCAGGGGTTCTGTTCTTGGGCTTCTGCTCTTTATAGTTTGTATTAAATGACTTGGATTAGGAGGTTGAAGTTAGTAAATTTGCAGATGACACTAAGGTTGGAGGTGTCATTAGTATTGAGGGTTACTGCAGGCTGCAGCACGACATAGACAGGATGCAGAGCTGGGCTGAGAAACGGCAGATGGAGTTCAACCTGGATAAATGTGAAATGATGCATTTTGGAAGGTCGAACTCGAATGCTGAATATAGGATTAAAGACAGGATTCTTGGCAGTGTGGAGGAACAGAGGGATCTGGGTGTGCAAGTACATAGATCCCTCAAAGTTGCCACCCAAGTGGATAGGGTTGTTAAAGCATATGGTGTTTTGGCTTTCATTAACGGGGGATCGAGTTTAAGAGCCGTGAGATTTTGCTGCAGCTCTACAAGTCCCTGGTGAGACCACATTTGGAATATTGTTCTGGTCGCCCTACTATAGGAAAGATACAGAGGCTTTGGAGAGGGTGCAAAGCAGGTTTACCAGGATGCTGCCTGGACTGGAGGGCTTGCCTTATGAAGAAAGGTTGAATAAACTCAGAGTTTTCTCTCTGGAGAGAAGGAGGAAGAGAGGAGACCTGATCGAGGTTTACAAGGGAATGAGGAATAGATCGAGTCAATAGCCAGAGACTTTTCCCCAGGGCAGGATTGACTGGTACGAGGAGTCATAGTTTGAAGATATTAGGAGGAAGGTATAAAGGAGATGTCAGAGGTAGGTTCTTCACGCAGAGAGTTGTGAATACATGGAATGCGTTGCCAGCTGTGGTGGTGGTGGAGGCAGAGTCACTGGGGACGTTTAAGTGACTGCTGGACATGCACATGAATAGCAGTAAGTTGAGGGGTGCGTAGGTTAAGTTACTATACTTTACATTAGGATTAAATCTCAGCACAACATCGTGGGCCAAAGGGCCTGTTCTGTGCTGTACTTTACTATGTTCTATGTTGAGGTTGGGGGAATGGCTCTTTCTTTCCTGATGGACTCCTGGTCCACTCATTCGTCTGCACCTCCCTCAGTGGAATTTAGTCCAAGCTTGAAAACTGTCCGAACTGTGGGGCCTTCAGGAACACTCATGGTAGAACTACTATCCCATCCCATGCAGTTCAGCATAGGACCCGCCACAGTCCCAGACGCCGCCATCATCTCTGCCTTCTGCCCAGGAGCTCTCCTGGGTCACCAGATGCTGTGCAAGGTAATTATCAACATTCACTGCTCTCCCTAAGGACTCTTGTTCGAGATCCCAGGTGCACAGTATTCTATGCTGCACGCAGCCAGCCAGACGAGGCACACTCCTGCTACACCAGGTTGTGCCCGCTAGAAGCTACCCACACCATTCTTGACCCTCTCCTCTCCCGGCTATCAACCACCCCTGCATCGTCCACGTTATTCTCCCTCTGGTGGGTGACACTGACAGGCCGCTTTGTCTGTCAGTTTCACTGTGTGGTTTCCAGCCTTCAGGAACCAGCATCAACATCTCACAGACTCACATCTCGAGCTCACCTCCACACTAACGATCACTGGCAGATACTTTGTCGGATCGCAGGAGAAGTGTAACTCAGCGCAGAGCATGCTGCGCTGGTCTATAAAGACCCAACAGCGGGTCCACACATTTCCCTTATTATTAAGAAGGTCTGGCGATGGAGGAGTCCAAGGACCTGCATGTCCTTGGTGGAGTGGGAGGGGGAGTTGAAGTGTTGAGCCAAGGGGTGGTTGGGTTGGTTGGTCCAGGTGTCCCAGAGGTGTTCTCTGAAACGTTCCGCAAGTAGGCAGCCTGTCTCCCCAATCTAGGGGAGGCCACATCGGGTGCAGCGGATGCAGTAAATGATGTGTGTGGAGGTACAGGTGAATTTGTGGCGGATATGGAAGGATCCCTTGGGGCCTTGGAGGGAAGTGAGGGAGGAGGTGTGGGCGCAAGTTTTGCATTTCTTGCGGTTGCAGGGGAAGGTGCCGGGAGTGGAGGTTGGGTTGATTGGGGGGTGTGGACCTGACAAGGGAGTCACGGAGAGAGTGGTCTTTTCAGAACACTGATAGGGGAGGGAAATATATCCCTGGTGGTGGGGTCCGTTTGGAGGTGGCGGAAATGATGACAGATGAAACGATGTACATGGAGGTTGGTGGGGTGGTAGGTGAGGACCAGTGGGGTTCTGTCCTGGTGGCGATTGGAGGGGCGGGGCTCAAGTGTGAAGGAGCGGGAAGTGGAGGAGATGCGGTGGAGAGCATCATCGATCACGTCTGGGGGGAAAATATAGCCTTTGAAGAAGGAGGCTATCTGGGTTGTACAGTATTGGAATTGGTCTTCCTAGGAGCAGATGCAGCGGAGACGAAGGAATTGGGAATATGGGATGGCATTTTTACAGGGGGCAGGGTGGGAGGGAGGTGTAGTCTAAGTGTAGTCCCACGAGGAGGTTGAACAGTTCATCAACTTTACCAACACCTTCCACCCCGACATCAAATTCACCTGGACCGTCTCAGACTCCTTCCTCCCCTTCCTAGACCTCTCCATTTCTATCTCGGGCGACCGAATCAACACAGACATCTACTATAAACCGACTGACTCCCACAGCTATCTAGACTCCACCTCCTCCCACCCTGCCCCCTGCAAAAACTCCATCCCACATTCCCAACTCCTTCATCTCCGGGGTTAGGTGTGCGGACGGAGATCAGTGTGGGAACGTGGTGATGGTGATCGGTGTGGGGGCAGAGATGCATGCGGCGTGTTCGTTGTGCAGGTGAGTGATGTCACTGGGGGGCGGAAGTGGCTGTGGCGACAGCAGAAACAGTGTTGTTTCTGATAGCCGTGCATCCCACGGAGGCTGTGAATCTGTCGGCGATGGTCTTCCTGGCGATCGTGGAGGCGGTTGTCTGGGCGGCGATCGAGGAAGGCTGCAAGGTCAGTGGGGGCGGAAGTGACGTCATGGTTCATGGCAGTGGTTGGTGCCGCGGGCGCTGCATCGGCCGTGTGGTTAATGGCACACGAGTTATTTTGGAGGCCAATGGAAGATTCTGGAACAGTTGAGGAACCCAGAGTGTGGGGGTAAGTACATGAAAATTTTTGGTACTTACAGTCTTTAATTTCCGATATGGCTAGGAAGAACTGTTTGTTTAGTGTATGGATTCTTCTGTGGATGAAGAACAGTAGAGGTCCTTTACAAGTTTGTGAGAGTGTTGTCCTGAGCTGGGGTCGGGCTGATTGCAGGGAATGTAGGTAGCGACGCATGGCTGCAAGGGTGGAGCGGAGGATCTGGAGGGACGTCTGTTGCTGGAGGCTTCGGATTTGTTGCAGGTACTGGTTGTCCGGGTTGGGTCCAAATTTTGTTGGTCTGAACGTAATCCGGAGTCCATGTGGGATCAGTCGGTTCCTTAGGCAGGTGCTGAGGAAGGAGATGTGGCTGTGGTAACGAGTTCTGTTTGAGAACGTGGCTGAAGAGCTTCTGTGCAGAGGAGATGACCTGGGGGGTGCAGTGAGAGAGGGACTCACTGAGATCCTTGTAGAGGGAGGAAGAGAGTTCCTTCAAGGAAGGCATCCTTGCAAGAGGATTCGTAGTAGGTTAAATCTTCGAGGAGAAAGTGAGGACTGCAGATGCTGGGGATCAGAGCTGAAAATGTGTTGCTGGAAAAGCGCAACAGGTCAGGCAGCATCCAAGCAACAGGAGAATTGATATTTCAGGCATGAGCCCTTCTTCAGGAATGAGGAAGGTGTGTCCAGTAAGCTAAGATAAAAGGTAGGGAGGAGGGACTTGGGGGAGGGGCGTTGGAAATGTGATAGGTAGAAAGAGGTTAAGGTGAGGGTGATAGGCTGGAGAGGGGGTGAAGGCGGAGAGGTCAGGAAGACGATTGCAGGTTAGGAAGGCGGTGCTGAGTGCGAGGTTTGGGACTGAGACAAGGTGGGGGGAGGGGAAATGAGGAAACTGGAGAAATCTGAGTTCATCCCTTGTGGTTGGAGGATTCCTGGCAGAAGATGAGGCGCTCTTCCTCATTTCCCTCATCTTCTGCCAGGAACCCTCCAACCACAAGGGATGAACTCAGATTTCTCCAGTTTCCTCATTTCCCTCCCCTCCCCTATCAGCGTTCCAAAAAGACCACTCCCTCCATGACTCCTTCGTCAGGTCCACACCCCCCACCAACCCAACCTCCACTCCCGGCACCTTCCCCTGCAACCGCAAGAAATGCAAAACTTGCGCCCACACCTCCCCCCTTACTTCTCTCCAAGGCCCCAAGGGATACTTCTACATCCATCAGAAATTCACCTGCACCTCCACACACGTCATTTACTGCATCCGCTGCACCCGATGTGGCCTCCTATACACTGGGGAGACAGGCTGCCTACTTGCGGAACGTTTCAGAGAACACCTCTGGGACACCTGCACCAACCAACCCAACCACCCCGTGGCTGAACACTTTAACTCCCCCTCCCACTCCACCGAGGACATGCAGGTCCTTGGACTCCTCCATCGCGAGACCACAGCAACACGACGGCTGGAGGAAGAGCGCCTCATCTTCCGCCTGGGAACCCTCCAACCACAAGGAATGAATTCAGATTTCTCCAGCTTTCTCATTTCCCCTCCCCCCACCTTGTCTCAGTCGATTCCCTCGAACTCAGCACCGCCCTCCTAACCTGCAATCTTCTTCCTGACCTCTCCGCCCCCACCCCACTCCGGCCTATCACCCTCACCTTGACCTCCTTCCACCTATCGCATTTCCAACGCCCCTCCCCCAAGTCCCTCCTCCCTACCTTTTAGCTTAGCCTGCCTGGCACCCTCTCCTCATTCCTGAAGAAGGGCTCATGCTCGAAACGTCGATTCTCCTGCTCCTTGGATGCTGCCTGACCTGCTGCGCTTTTCCAGCAACACATGTTCAGCCCTTATTATTATTATTATTATTAAGAACTCCTGACTCCCCAAAGATCCAGCAACCATGATAGCACAGCTTGCACTGCTATCACCACTACATTTCATACCCCTTGGGCAAGACACACTCCCTTTAGTGGAGATTGCACAGATTGGCCATGATGAGTTCTGTGTGTGCTGTGCTCCCACGTTACTACAAGTAACTTTTACAAAACAGAGCCCCAGCACTGGCCCCTCCTACAAGAGCTCCCTCTCATGAGCTGATCTCCTATACTCACTGTGAACTTGAACCATGCAGGCCAGGTATTGTCCGCTCCACCCTGTGCAATTACACACAGGCAGGGAGCCATCCTACCATCAATATGACAACACCCGTTATCATCTGCAGCAGTAGAGGAGGTGAAACCAGTTATTGACTCAGTCTGCAACAAGGAATCCTAGTGCCCACAGCCAGGCCATGTGAAAGGTCCATCTTACCTATCCCTAAGCACGGGAGACCCGGAAAATTGCGCTTTGTGCAAGATCTTAAGGCTGTCAATGCCGTTGGTATTCCCTGGTCCCCTGTAGTCCCGGACACAAATGCTATCCTGACCAGTATTCCTGCATCTGCTTCTCTGTAATCGACCTATGCTCCACCTTCTTCCTGATTGAATTGTCCCGAGAGCCAATAACTTTTTGCTTTTGCATACGGTGGCTGCCAAAATAGATGGACCCAGCTTCCCCAAGGGTATATGGAGAGCCCTATAGTTAATGCTGCTGCAGGACACTGCACCCTGTCCACCCTCCACCTGCCACGGCACAGCACCCTCCTCCAGTACTTCCACCTTCATTGTTCCATACATGCACGATATGATGGCCTTGCTCCACTGTCCGGCGCAGGATGGCCAGAGGATGTCTGTCAAGAAAATGCAGCTCCATCAGCAAAAGTCCAATACCTGGGATACGACCTTTCACATGGCCTCAGGACAGCGTCCAAGGAGTGGGTGGCTGCAATCACTCAACTTTCCCCCCCACCTGCCTCAAGGACGCAGCTGCAAGTTTTTTGGGGGGATGGTAAACTACTGCAGGCACTGGATGCCTGATCCCTGCCACTGATACACTCCTGTGGGAGGCAACTTCCCCTAAACAGCCAGTCAAAGTGGACACCTGACATGGGACAGGCATTCACTGAACTGAAGCAACAACTAATCTCCACTCCTACTCTGAGAGTCCAGATTACCCACAGCCTTCTATCTTTATGTAACTGAGTCAGAAGGGTTTGTGTATGGAATATTAACGCAGCTCCATGGGGATCTCCATCACTGTTGCCTTTTATTCTGTACATTTACCACCTGCTGTGAGGGGAATGCTGGCATGTGTGTGCACAGAGGTAACAGTCACAGTAGAAAAGGCCATCCCCATTGTGCTAGATCACCAATGTACTGTATTGGTCCCACTTTCAGTCTCCCTGCTGCTTAATGTAGCAGCAATCCAACATTTTACTGCAACTCTGAGAACTGATTACAAGGTCGCTTTGCTATCTAAGGCAAACCTTTCCCTACAGCACGCCCCAGCCTTGAACCCCACCATCCTACTCCCGCTCACCTAGCATGTTGTTGCAGACAACCATGACTGTTTGGACCTGGTTCAGCAGGTCATTACCCCACGTCCGAGACACCACTAGCAAACCCTTATCTGATTCTTCTCACAGACGGCTCTTCCTTTTGGCCATCAGACCAAAGCACATTAACAGGATATGCCATCTGCACCCCCTTCACCACCCTCAAATCATTACCAGACAGGATGTCCTCACGAGAGCCTGCATCCTGGCAAAGGGTAGTATGGCCAACATCTACACAGACTCCAGATATGCCTTTGGAGTTGTTCATGACTTTGGCTCGTTAAGGAAGCAGAAGGGGTTCATCACCTCAGCAGGGACACCACTCCAATGTGTTCTACTCATCGCCAACCTCCTAGAAGCAGTCCTTCTACCCTCTGCTCTAGCAATTATAAAATGTGCCACCCACACCTCTGCTACTGATTCAGTCATCCACGGAAATTCCTCAGCTGATGCAGCCACCCAGGATGCTGCACCACATGCGGCTACCTATGTCCTGCAGAGGCCCATGGTGGCAAAACCTCCAGAGTCCCCTGACCTTCTTGATGCAGTCTGAGCAGCTCAGCAAGCTGCCCCACCAGAACAGAGGGTCACTGGGGCCACACAGTCACCCTCCCTACAGGTTCTGATCCACCCTGGTGACCACATCATCTGCCTGAAAGCCTACCTACACTTACTGGCCCTGGCAGCACGTGGAATTGAACACCCTGGCAAGAGAGGGATGATCCATGCTGTCAGCCATTCCTGGTACACACTGGGGTTCCCTGAAAGTGTAAAAGCCCTGCTGTCACAGTGCCTCACCTGTCTACAGAACATTACAAGGGAGCCTGTGGCCAAATATGACAACTTACCAGTTCCTGAGGGGCCATTCACCCACCTCCAGATAGATTTCTGCCCACAAGCCTCAGAAACAGGGATACAAATGTGAGAAATGGGGAAGGGTGTTGTTTTCACAGATATAGCATAAAGGGTAGTGATAATAAGCTTCAGCACAGCGCTGACAAACAAGTAGAGAGGGCAGCTGCAGGCAAAGATCAGATTAGCAAACTTCTGGGAAAAACAAGATTGTGCAGGCAGGAAAACAGAACAACAGAAAACACTAGCACAGCAAGTGTTCATATAGTTACAAAACGGGTGCAGCTAACGGCCCAAGGAGATAGAAGTAGAATCTAATCAATAGACAATAGGTGCAGGAGTAGGCCATTCAGCCCTTCGAGCCTGTACCGCCATTCAATATGATCATGGCTGATCATTCCTAATCAGTATCCTGTTCCTGCTTTATCTCCATAACCCTTGATTCTACTATCTTTGAGAGCTCTATCCAACTCTTTCTTAAATGAATCCAGAGACTGGGCCTCCACTGTCATCTGGGGCAGAGCATTCCACACAGCCATCACTCTCTGGTGAAGAAGTTTCTCCTCATCTCTGTCCTAAATGGTCTACCACGTATTTTTAAGCTGTGTCCTCTGGTTCGGCACTCACCCATCAGCGGAAACATGTTTCCTGCTGCCTGAGTGTCCAATCCTTTCATAATCTTATATGTCTCAATCAGATCCCCTCTCAGTCTTCTAAACTCAAAGGTATACAAGCCCAGTCGCTCCAGTCTTTCAGTGTAAGGTAATCCCTCCATTCCGGGAATTGACCTCGTGAACCTACGCTGCACTCCCTCAAGATAAGGAGAAGTCAAGTAGGGGCAGTCAGGTCACAAGTTAGGCAGATAACTAGGGTGATTGGGTAATGTAGGAGTTGGGAGAGGTGACCTCATGCAACTTAAAGGTATAACTGTATGCTTGTTTCAATGCTCATTTGCTTTAGCATTTGATACCCTTTCTTGCAAGATCATAAAATAAATTGTGTTGTTTCCAGTTTTGGTGGTCTTGGCTAATTTTGTTAAGTTTGTTTCTAACACAAATACATCCGAGTTATTGTAGACATATTTTCGAAATGGCTCAAGGCATTCCTCACCATAAAGGATGACGCCTGAACAGGAGTAAAGTGTCGCCTGTGGGATGTTTTTCCAAGATTTGGAGTCTCAGGGAACATAGAAACAGAGGGAGGGGGGCCCTTTCACCACGAAGCTCATTACTGCGGTCAGTGAAGACATAGGGATACCCTGGAGACACCCCATCTCCTACCAGCCCGGTCATCAGGAATGGTAGAAAGAATGAATGACACCCTCAAAACCACCCTCCACAAAATCACTCAGGACTTGGCCACATGCTCTGCCAGTGCTGCTGTACACAATTAGAGGACGTACCCAATGAAACAGCTCCCAGTCCATGACAACAGCAACCAGGGCTACGCCTTGTGGCCGCAGACAAAATTCATGTCATTGTATGTTTTGTAGGTTTGGGTTCCTGTCCAGATGGTATTGAAAGTGGAATTGTGGGCAAACATGATGGGCTTACACCTTTTGAGGTGCCCATGGGATGGACCATGCCCACAGCCACCAGACCCCCAAAACACTAGCCACTGACACAGTGCTGCTCTTAACACAGGAGGCTAATTTATTTCATTCAAGCCCTTAGTAGAAGGGTCACTTTAAACCATGATTTGGTAAAAGCTGTGCTAACCACACCACACCACAGCACTTCACCAATTTAAACCTGGGCACTATGTAGTGACACAGTCACTGCCAAAAGATTCTCTCTCTCCCCTGAGTAGAAAGGACTATAACTGGTCTTGTTCTCGACCAGGGGCAGCTGTAAAGCTCCAAGGGAGACCGGAATGAATGCATGTGACCCGGTACAAGAGGGTTTCACCTCCAGAGAAGAATGACTAAGCAGGACAGGATGCAGCTCCAGACGGGATGCACAGGCATCCTACTGCTTGCCGCAGCCATCAGGATCATTACACTTGGCTTGACCAACACATCCCTGCGGATCGGTAACAGGGCACACAAAATGGGACTCTTAATCCACCTCGAGCTGTGGGCAAACACTTCTCATGCCCCACAGATATGCCCAGAGGGTGAACTAGAACCAACTGCTGTGTCTGTGCCCACATCCCTGCCCATTCCCACAGGAGGCATTTCTCTAGCTGCAGTCCCTTTTAACATTGCAGAGATGGCAGAATGGTGACTGCATTCAGACAGGTTTTCTGAGGTCACAACTTTCAACCTGCCAACTAGATCAGCCATTCATGAGGCTAATAGTGCAGACCCACTGGTAATCTGCAGGCTATCGCCCAGACAAATTCACAGGATGGTTCTACCCAACGTATAACCTCTCACACGAAACCCCAGCCTTGACCATCACTGCCACAACTGGATGGGGACCGCCCTTAGGAGCCATCTGCCTGCCAAGATGCCAGCCTTCTGCATGGGAGACTGGCTGAAGCTGATGTGCTAACTCACTGTTCCTGACCTGTGCAGCACACTGGTCCACAGCTGAGTGGAGAATCCTACATTTACTTGCCCCCATCAAGTCTGCCCACAATTCCACTTTCAATACCATCTGGACAGGAACCCAAACCTACAAAACATACAATGACACGAATTTTGTCTGTGGCCACAAGGCGTAGCCCTGGTTGCTGTTGTCATGGACTGGGAGCGGTTTCATTGGGTACGTGGTACCATTCATTTACCAGTCCCTGTCCTCTCCGTTCCGGAAGCTTCCCACCGGACATCAAACAAGCCCTCACTGCAGTAGATGAGGTCGTCTCCCTATTTGTGTCCACTTATGCAACCCTATACCTGGACATAGAGGCACATCAGCTGGCCACCATGCCAGAGGAGATAATGAATGCCAAGGCTAAAGCACTTGCCTAACAGTAGATGCAACCACAATTAGCATTGTCACCCTACAAAATAGAATGGCCCTGGACTACTTGCTGGCCGAAAAAGGGGGCTTATGCGTCCTCATTAGCGTGGACTGCTGTACCTATATCCCTGGCCTCAGCGAAAGTATAACAAACCTGACGCACCACATCTGACAAGCTGCTGCAGTCCTACATGGACGAGAGTCCCACTGGCATTTGTGGATCTGGGCAACCTTCTGGTTCGGCCTGTGGGGCACCATCCTGCTGCAGGGATTGATATCCCTTATTGCCATTCTTGTGAGTATCGCAGTCATAGTCATGGCCCTCCGTATGTACAGCATTGTTAATTCCTGCCCCCTGCACCACCCAGTTATTAGAGTCCACTGGAGTGAGATCCCCACCCCTGACACAGCCTCTGCTCTGTCAGATTCAGACACCAATGACTACCTCTCTGACACCGAACGCCCAACACCTGACAAAGCCCCCCTGCATCTGGCTGCATCTCCCATTTCAACCCTCGCTTTTTTTTTAAAAAAGGGGGATTGTGAGAAAAAAGATCTGCCGCCCTGCCCACCCACAGCATGGTCACAAAAATAACACAGAAGCTGACCTGCAAATCACAGAAATCAAGCCTGCCAACACATACAGAACACATCCACAATGCTCCAGTCTTGGCCAAACAGGCTAACAAAGAAACCAGACATGGCCAAGCTATTCCCAGACCAGAGAATACACGCGGCGAGATATTGAACAATTCTTCCGCCGCCTTCGCCTCCGTGCCTACTTTCACAACCAAGACTCCCGCCCACCCTCTGACGACCCCTTCTCCCGCCTCCAACACACCCCATCCACCTGGACACCCCGTGCAGGCCTCCTACCCGCCCTCGACCTCTTTATAGCCAACTGCCGCCGTGACATCAACCGACTCAACCTGTCCACCCCTCTCACCCACTCCAACCTCTCACCCTCAGAACGTGCAGCCCTCCACTCCCTCCGCTCCAATCCCAACCTCACCATCAAACCCGCAGACAAGGGAGGCGCGGTGGTAGTTTGGCGCACTGACCTGTACACCGCTGAAGCCAAACGCCAGCTCGCGGACGCCTCCTCTTATCGCCCCCTTGACCACGACCCCACCTCCCACCACCAAACCATCATCTCCCAGACCATCCAGGACCTCATCACCTCAGGGGATCTCCCATCCACCGCCTCCAACCTCATAGTCCCACAACCCCGCACCGCCCGTTTCTACCTCCTGCCCAAAATCCACAAACCTGCCTGCCCCGGCCGACCCATTGTCTCAGCCTGCTCCTGCCCCACCGAACTCATCTCCCAATACCTCGACACGGTCCTGTCCCCTTTAGTCCAAGAACTCCCCACCTACGTTCGGGACACCACCCACGCCCTCCACCTCCTCCAGGATTTTCGCTTCCCCGGTCCCCAACGCCTTATTTTCACTATGGACATCCAGTCCCTGTACACCTCCATCCCCCATCACGAAGGACTCAAAGCCCTCCGCTTCTTCCTTTCCCGCCGCACTAACCAGTACCCTTCCACTGACACCCTCCTTCGACTGACTGAACTGGTCCTCACCCTGAATAACTTCTCTTTTCAATCCTCCCACTTCCTCCAAACTAAAGGAGTTGCCATGGGCACCCGCATGGGCCCCAGCTATGCCTGCCTCTTCGTAGGATATGTGGAACAGTCCATCTTCCGCAACTACACTGGCACCACCCCCCACCTTTTCCTCCGCTACATCGATGACTGTATCGGCGCTGCCTCGTGCTCCCACGAGGAGGTTGAACAGTTCATCAACTTTACTAACACCTTCCATCCCGACCTGAAATTCACCTGGACTGTCTCAGACTCCTCCCTCCCCTTCCTAGACCTTTCCATTTCTATCTCGGGCGACCGACTCAACACAGACATCTATTATAAACCGACTGACTCCCACAGCTACCTGGACTACACCTCCTCCCACCCTGCCCCCTGTAAAAACGCCATCCCATATTCCCAATTCCTTCGTCTCCGCCGCATCTGCTCCCAGGAGGACCAATTCCAACACCGCACAACCCAGATGGCCTCCTTCTTCAAGGACCGCAGATTCCCCCCAGACGTGATCGACGATGCCCTCCACCGCATCTCCTCCACTTCCCGCTCCTCCGCCCTTGAGCCCCGCTCCTCCAACCGCCACCAAGACAGAACCCCACTGGTTCTCACCTACCACCCCACCAACCTGCGCATACAACGTATTATCCGCCGCCATTTCCGCCACCTCCAAACGGACCCCACCACCAAGGATATATTTCCCTCCCCTCCCCTATCAGCGTTCCGCAAGGACCACTCCCTTCGTGACTCCCTTGTCAGATCCACACCCCCCACCAACCCAACCTCCACCCCCGGCACCTTCCCCTGCAACCGCAGGAAATGTAAAACTTGCGCCCACACCTCCACACTCACTTCCCTCCAAGGCCCCAAGGGATCCTTCCATATCCGCCACAAGTTCACCTGTACCTCCACACACATCATCTATTGCATCCGCTGCACCCGATGTGGCCTCCTCTATATTGGCGAGACAGGCCGCTTACTTGCGGAACGCTTCAGAGAACACCTCTGGGCCGCCCGAACCAACCAACCCAATCACCCCGTGGCTCAACACTTTAACTCCCCCTCCCACTCCACCGAGGACATGCAGGTCCTTGGACTCCTCCACCGGCAGAACACAACTACACGACGGCTGGAGGAGGAGCGCCTCATCTTCCGCCTGGGAACCCTCCAACCACAAGGTATGAATTCAGATTTCTCCAGCTTCCTCATTTCCCCTCCCCCCACCTTGTCTCAGTCGGTTCCCTCAACTCAGCACCGCCCTCCTAACCTGCAATCCTCTTCCTGACCTCTCCGCCCCCACCCCACTCCGGCCTATCACCCTCACCTTGACCTCCTTCCACCTATCCCACCTCCATCGCCCCTCCACCTAGTCCCTCCTCCCTACCTTTTATCTCAGCCTGCTTGGCTCTCTCTCTCTTATTCCTGATGAAGGGCTTATGCTCGAAACGTCGAATTCTCTATTCCTGAGATGCTGCCTAACCTGCTGTGCTTTGACCAGCAACACATTTGCAGCTGTGATCTCCAGCATCTGCAGACCTCATTTTTTACTCAGAGAATACACTTCCCAAACAACCTTCACAGTAAAGCTCCCAGCCCAGATTAGCACTGCAGTACCAATACCCTAAGGGCAGGCTCATTTCCCATTGAAACCGATACCGCATTAACAAAGAGGCAGAATGAGAGACCCCGGAAGACTTCGCTCACAGGAGGAACACAATGAGCAAACCTGAATGCCAGGAGAACGGACATTTATACATATTCACGCAGTTGGGAAATACAATGAAGAATACTCAGGTAGACATTCTCGCCCACTCACGGAGATGGCTGGAATTTCCTGTGTCAATTACCAATGAATTGTTACTGCCGGATGTTTGATTAACTTCCATTCAGTTTATTCTTGTTTAAATCGCTTTACAATTTTCACCATTGTACTGTAACTGCTTTACAAAAAACACCTTTATGTTATAGCCCTACAAAAGCCTGCACCTTCTGTTCTGGAAAGAGCATTCTGGCCATCTGTGTTCTGTCTCGGCCTGGTTTATTCTCTTCCGTGATATTGCTTTGTTTAATAAACCATTTGTCAATTTCACCGCGATCCTTGTTTGAGGTCTCTGATCCATTGGGTAGAATGTTCTGACAGTTTTTCATTTAATGTGAGAGTGCCCAAACAAATGAAATGGCCAGTGACCATGTGGATAGAGATGATTATTTTGGAGCAGTTCAAAAATTCACTTCCTGAAATGGTGAAAACTCACATGGAAGTGTAAAGAGTCGAGACTGCAAGATTAGCAGATGCTTCTAAATCAAAGTTTGGCTTCTAACATCAGTTTCAATCTGTAAGAATAGAAATTGGGTAAAAGAGAAATCATTAGGTGGCAAGGGAAAAGGAGATCTCGTTTAAGATAGTAAGGACAGCTGAGCACAGGGTAAAAAGGAAACCCATGAGGGGAACAGAAAGAGTAAAAAAGCTCAGGGGTTTTCACTGTAATAAAGTATGTGACATGAACTCGCCGTGTTGGTGATTTAGAAAAAGCACTGGGAAGACAGATGTGGGAAAACAAGATAAGCTAGTCAGCTTTGCTGGAGTGGTAGTGGAAAGCACAGTGGAAGCTAAAATTCTGCAAAAGAATATACAAGCAGATCAGGGGTTGATTGAAAAGCAAGTCCCAGATCTCCTTAAAGAATTTACTTGCCTGGGTAACGCTTGTACATGTACGCCAGGAAGAGCAAGTTAAAAATATTAAAATTTTAAAAGATTCTGGAGCAAATCGATCTTTGGTGAGAGATGAGGTATGTAATTCAGAAAGAATATTGCCAGAAAAGGTGGTAATATGTGGAACTCATGGTGAGATGACCAGTGTCCCATATCAAAAAGTGAGGTTGGATTGTCCAATGAAAAGTGTGAAGTGGTGGGAGGATTAATAGAGAAATTCTTGGTTCCAACCATCCAGTTTATCCTTGTTAATGATATAGCTGGATCACAGGCAGAAGTGAGTTCTACTGTGATTAAAAAGCCCAGTGGAAAACCAGACAAGTGAGATATTACAGGAAGTGTAGCCTGGGACTTTCCCTGTCTGTGTGGTAACAAGGTCACAAAGCCACAGGTTGAAGGAGGAGGAGAAATCAAGGAATAAAGATAAGGAAGTTGAATTTCAATTTTCAGATTATGTTTGATCAAATGATTGAGAAAAAAAAACAAGAGATGGAGGACAAAGTGAATATTTTTAGTTCAGGAAAATTAGCTGAATTACAACAGAAAGATGGAAAGATAAAGCAGTGTATCAAAAAAAACATGCACAGAAGTCAAATCTGAGTGTCTCCCAGAATGTTACTGTCTTAAAAATGAAGTCTTGATGAGAAAATGGAGACTATCACATATTCAGGCAGATGAAAAATGGAAATTCACCAGGTTTACCAGGAGGAGATCACTCAAGCCAAAAGGGAATAGATGTTCTCAGGGAAATGCATGATAGAAATGTGGAGGTTGTTTTGGGAGTAATTGCTGATGGTGCTGGACAGGTTTGTCCCACTGAGAGAAGGAAGAGAAGATTGGTAAAAGAACCTTGAGTGACAAGGGATGCGGAGAAAGTGAGGTCTGCAGATGCTGGAGATCAGAGCTGAAAATGTGTTGCTGGAAAAGCGCAGCAGGTCAGGCAGCATCCAAGGAACAGGAAATTCTATGTTTCGGGCATAAGCCCTTCATCAGGAAGGGATGTGGAACATCTAGTCAAGAGGAAGAAGGAAGCTTATTAAGGGTTGAGGAGGCAAGGATCAGACTGGGCTGTAGAGGGTTACAAGGTAGCCAGGAAGGAACTGAAGAAAGCACCTAGGAGAGCTAGAAGGGGGCATGGAAACAGCTTTAGTGGGTAGGATTGTGGAAAGCTCTAAGACATTCTACACTTACATGAGGAACGAGAGGATGGCCAGAGTGTGGGTAGGGCTGATCATGCTTAGTGAAGGGAACTTGTGCGTGGAGTTGGGGATGTAATGCAGGTTGTTAATGAATACTTTGCTTCGGAATTCACCAATGAGAGGGACCTTGATGTTTCTGAGGCCACATGAAACAGACTAATCTGCTTGAACAGGTTGATGTTAAGAAGGAGAATGTGCTGAAAATTTTGAAAAACACAAGGATAGATAAATCCCCTGGGCCAGATGGGATATAACCAAGGTTCCTACAGGAAGTGAGGGAAGAGATTACTTCACCTTTGGCAATGATTTTTGCATCCTCAATGTCCGTTGAAGTAATGCCAGATGATTGGATAGTAGCAAATGTTATTCTCGTGTTCATGAAAAAGAATAGAAATATTCCTGGGAATTACAGACCAGTCAATCTTGCATCTATGGTGGACAAAATATTGGAGAGGATTCTGAGAGATGGGATTTATGATTCATTGGAAAACATGGCTTGATTAGAAATAGTCAGCATGGCTTTATGAGGGGCAGGTCATACTTCAGAAACCTTAGTGAATTCTTTGAGGATGTGACAAAACACATTGATGAAGGTAGAGCAGTGGATTTAGTGTGCATGGATGTCAGTAAGGCGTTTGATAAGGTTACCCATGGTAGGTTCATTCACAAAGTAAAGAAGCAAAGGATATAAGGAAATCTGGCTGTCTGGATACAGAATTGACTGGCCATTGAAAGCCAGAGGATGATAGCAGATGGAAAGTATTCAGCCTGGAGCTTAGTAACCAGTGGTGTTCCACAGGGGTAGGTTCTGGGACCTCTGCTGTTTGTGATTTTTATAAATGACTTGGATGAGGAAGTGGAAGTGTGGCTTAGTAAGTTTGCCGATAACACAAAGGTTGGTGGAGGGGTGGACAGTGTGGAGGGCTATTGTAGTTTACAAGGGGACATTGACAGGATGCAGAGCTGGGATCGTAAGTGGCAAATGGAATTTAACCTGGAAATGTGTGAAGTGATTCACTTTGGAACGTTGAATTTGAATGCAGAATACAGGGTTAAAGACAGGATTCTTGTTAGTGTGGACGAACAGAGGGATCTTGGAGTCCATGTCATCCCTCAAAGTTGCCACCCAAGTTGATAAGGTTGTTAAGAAGGTGTATGGTGTGTTGGCTTTCATTAGCAGAGAGATTGAATTTAAGAGCCATGAGGCTATCCTGCAGCTGTAAAGAGCCAAACCAGATTTGGAATGTTGTGTTCAGTTCTGCTCACCTCATGATGGGAAGGATGTGGAAGCTTTAGAAAGGGTGCAGAAGAGATTTACCAGGATGCTGCCTGAACTGGAGGGCATGTCTTCTAAAATAAAGATGAGGAAGCTAGGGCTTTTCTCATTGGAGTGAAGAAGGATGAGAGATGACTTGATAATGGTGTACAAGGTGATGAGAGGCACAGACAGAGTGGATAGCTAAAGACTTTTTCCCAGGGCAGAAATGGCTATCACAAAGAGCATAATTTTAAGATGATTGCAGGGAGGTTTATGGAAAATGTCAGAGGTTGGTTCTTTGCACAGAGAGTGGTGAGTGCGTGGAATGCACTGCCAGTGGTAGTAGTAGAGTCTGATATATTAGGAACACTTAAGCAACGCTTGGATAGGTGCATGAAAGATAGTACAATAAAGGGTGTGTAGGTTAGTTTGATCTTAGAGTAGGGTAAAAGGTTGGCACAACACTGAGGGCCGAAGGGCCTGTACCAGACTGTACTGTTGAATATTCTATGTTTTCTGAAATTATGAAAAGCTTAGGAGTAAAACAATTTAAGTCAACTGCTGCCTTCCAGAATCACAGGGAGCATTAGAATGATTGCATCAAACTTTAAAAACCTATAGTCAACAGTATCCAGAGGATTGGAATAAAGAGATGCACCTACTGAATCAACTAGATTCAGTTTTTGGACATGAATTGAGTGAACCATTTAAATTAATTAATGGAAAATTTATGAGTCAGCATTAAAGGACCACGTTATTGGATAAAGTTAAAAAAATCACACAACACCAGGTTATAGTCCAACAGATTTACTTGGAAATACAAGCTTTTGGAGCTCTGCTCCTTTGTATGTCGGAGTGAGATTAAATGGAGTAGAGGTGTTGACCAGACAAAAATAACACAGCGCATAATGAAACAGGAAGCAGACAAGAGTTTAAAAATGCATAGTTTCATGAGTGGAGATAAAATGTTAGGATTACTACCAGTGGTAGGTGAACCATTAAATCCCAAAAGTGTGGATGCAGGCCATTCTGCCCATTGATTCTACACACCCTCCAAAGAGCATCCCACCCAGACCCAACCTTCCCTGACCCTGCATTTCCCATGGTTAATCCACCTAGCTCCATAATTTTTGGACTGTGGGAGTAGACCCAGATAGACATGGGGAGAATGTGCAAACTCCACACAGTCAGTTGTCCAAGCATGAGATGGAACCCAGATTCCTGCCACGGTAAGGCAGCAGTGCTAACCGCTGAGCTATCATGTCAACATTGAAAATAAGGTTTATTGGGCTCTATCAAATTGAAAGGAGACTGAGAGAGATGAATTATTTGATTAGAATGCTAAGTGAAAGGATAACTCAGAGTGGTCAAATGATAGGGATGGAAAGAAAAAGGAGAATTTGTTACTGGTTATAACTTGGAGTGAAGGACCAGATCAAGATGATTCTGAATTGGACATCCTTCAAACTAAATTGGAAAAAAAAATGAAGTTCTCAAAAGTTGGAATAACTTATTGAGTTACCTTCCAGAGGAAAATCAAAATGACCTGAAAGAATTATTACAATCACATGGGGAGATATTTTAGGAATAAGTTGGGAAATAGTAAACTGATTTTGCATGATATAGATAAAGGAATTGCTGTTCCAATTAAGCAAGTGCCCTAAATGAGCCTTCACATCTTATCCTAACATAAGCCGCCTTCTTCTTCTTCTTGACAAGAGATTCAACTTTCTTAGTAAACCAAAGCTCCCTCACTCGACCACTTCCTCCCTGCCTGACAGCTACATACTTATCAAGGACCCGCAGTAGCTGGTCTTTGAATAAGCTCCACATTTTAATTGTGCCCATCCCCTTCAGTTTCCTTCCCCATCCTATGCATCTTAAATCTTGCCTAATCACATCACTGTTGCCTTTCCCTAGCTATAACTCTTGCACTGCGGTATATACCTATCCCTTTCCATCATTAAAGTAAACATAACTGAATTATGGTCACTATTGCCAAAGTACTCACCTAACACCTGGCTGGGTTTATTACCCAGTACTAAATCTAACGTGGCCTCGCCCCTTGTTGGCCTGTTTACATACTGTGTCAGGAAACCCTCCTACACACATTAGACAAAAACTGACCCATAGAACATAGAACATAGAAAAATACAGCACAGTACAGGCCCTTCGGCCCTCGATGTTGCGCCGACCGAAGTCAACCTAACCTACACTAGCCCAATAACCTCCATATGCCTATCCAATGCCCGCTTAAATGACCATAAAGAGGGAGAGTCCACCACTGTTACTGGTAGGGCATTCCATGAACTCACAACCCGCTGAGTAAAGAATCTACCCCTAACATCTGTCCTATACCAACCTCCCCTTAATTTAAAGCTGTGTCCCCTAGTAACAGCTGACTCCATTAGCGGAAAAAGGTTCTCACTGTCAACCCTATCTAAACCCCTAATCATCTTGTACACCTCTATCAAATCTCCCCGAAACCTTCTTTTCTCCAATGAGAACAGCCCCAAATGCCTCAGCCTTTCCTCATACGATCTTCCTACCATACCAGGCAACATCCTGGTAAACCTTCTCTGCACCCGTTCCAGTGCCTCCACATCCTTCCTATAGTATGGCGACCAAAACTGCACACAATACTCCAGATGAGGCCGCACCAGAGTCTTATACAACTGCAACATGACCTCAGGACTCCGGAACTCAATTCCTCTACCAATAAAGCCCAGTACACCATATTCCTTCTTCACAGCACTATTTACCTGGGTGGCAACTTTCAGAGATCTGTGTACATGGACACCAAGATCCCTCTGCTCATCCACACTACCAAGTAGCCTACCATTAGCCCAGTACCCCATCTTCTTGTTACTCTTACCAAAGTGAATTACTTCACACTTAGCTACATTGAACTCCATTCACCACCTTTCTGCCAGCTCTGCAACTTATCTATATCCCGCTGTGACCTGCCACATCCTTCCTCACTGTCAACAACTCCACCGACTTTCGTGTCATCCGCAAACTTGCTCACCCAGCCTTCAAGCCCCTCCTCTGGGTCATTTATAAAAATGACAAACAGCAATGGTCCCAAAACAGATCCTTGTGGAACACCGCTAGTAACTGCACTCCAAGATGAACCTATACCATCAACTACTACGCTCTGTCTCCTTCCAGCCAGCCAATTCCTAATCCAAACCTCTAATCCATCCTCAATGCCATACCTCCGTAGTTTTTGCATTAGCCTACCATGGGGTACCTTATCGAACGCCTTGCTAAAATCCATATACACCACATCTACTGCTTTACCCCCATCCACCTCCTTAGTCACCTTCTCAAAGAACTCAATAAGGTTTGTGAGGCACGACCTGCCCTTCATAAAACTATGCTGACTTTCCTTGATCACATTATTCCTATCCAGATGTTCATAAATCCTATCCCTTACAATTCTCTCTAAGACTTTGCCCACAACAGAAGTGAGACTCACTGGCCTATAGTTACTCGGGCTATCCCTACTCCCCTTCTTGAACAAGAAGACCACATTCGCTATCCTCCAGTCTTCTGGCACTATTCCTGTAGACAACGACAACATAAAAATCAAGGCCAATGGCTCCGCTATCTCCTCCCTAGCTTCCCAGAGGATCCTACGATAAATACCATCAGGCCCAGGGGACTTATCTATTTTCATCCTTTCCAGTATTCCCCAGACCTCTTCCCTACATACCTCAAAGCCATCCATTCTAATCACTTGTGGCTCAATATTCACATCAGCAACAATGTCCTGTTCCTGAGTGAATACTGACGAAAAGTATTGATTTAGTGTCTCTCCAATCTCCTCCGCCTCCACGCACAACTTCCCACTACTATCCTTGACTGGACCGATACCTACCCTAGTCATCCTTTTATTCCTGACATACATATAGAAAACCTTTGGGTTTTCCCTAATCCTACCAACCAAGGACTTTACATGTCCCCTTCTTGCTGCTCTTAGCTCTCTCTTTAGATCCTTCCTGGCTACCTTATAACTCTTAATCGCCCCAACTGAACCTTCACGCCTCATCTTTAGATAGGCCGCCCTCTTCCCTTTCACAAGGGATTCCAATTCCTTATTAAACCACGGCTCCCTCACAAGACCCTTTACTCCCTGCCTGACTGGTACATACTTATCAAGGACACCCATTAGCTGTTCCTTGAACAATCTCCACATATCGATTGTGTTCTTCCCTTGAAGCCTATTTTTCCAATCCACACATCCTAAGTCATGCCTCACCGCATCATAATTTCCCTGCCCCCAGCTATAACTCTTGCACTGCAGTGCACACTTATCCCTCTCCATCACTAGAGTAAAAGTCACCGAGTTGTGGTCACTGTCCCCGAAATGCTCACCTACCTCCAAGTCGAACACCTGGCCTGGTTCATTACCTAGAACCAAATCCAGTATAGCCTCACCTCTTGTTGGCCTGTCTACATATTGTGTCAGGAAACCCTCCTGCACACATTGGACAAACACCAACCCATCTAACGAACTCGAGCTATAGCTTTCCCAGTCAATATCTGGGAAGTAAAAGTCCCCCATAACAACCACCCTGCTACTTTCACTCTTCTCCTGAATCATCCTCGCAATACTTTCCTCTACGTCTCTCGAATTATTAGGAGGCCTGTAGAAAACTCCTAACAGGGTGACCTCACCTTTCCTATTTCTAACCTCAGCCCAAAATACCTCAGATGGCGAGTCTTCATCCATCGTCCTTTCCACCGCTGTAATACTATCCTTGACAAGCAATGCCACACCTCCTCCTCTTTTAACCCCACCTCTGACCCTACTAAAACATTTAAACCCTGGAACCAGCAACAGCCATTCCTGTCCCTGTTCTACCCACATCTCTGTAATGGCCACAACATCGAAGTCCCAGGTACCCAACCCACGCTGCAAGTTCACCTACCTTATTCCTTATACTTCTGGCATTGAAGTATACACACTTCAATCCACCTTCCTGTTTACAGGCACCCTCCTTCGAGATTGATGCCATGTTCCTAACCTCCCTACACTCAAGGTCCTGTACCCTAAAGCTACAGTCCAGGTTCCCATGCCCCTGCAGAGTTAGTTTAAACCCTCCCAAAGAGCACTAGCAAACCTCCCCCCAAGGATACTGGTGCCCCTCAGGTTCAGGTGTAGACCATCCTGTTTATGGAGGTCCCACCTTCCCCAGAAAGAACCCCAGTTGTCCAGAAACCGGAATCCCTTCCTCCTGCACCATCCCTGTAGCCACGCATTTAACTGTTCTCTCTCTCTATTCCTTGACTCTCTACCACGTGGCACAGGTAACAAACCAGAGACAACAACTCTGTTCGTTCTAGCTCTGAGCTTCCAACCTAGCTCCCTGAAAGCCTGCCTAACATCCTCACCCCTCTTCCTACCTATGTCGTTGGTGCCAACGTGGACCACGATCTGGGGCTGCTCCCCCTCCCCCTTAAGGACCCGGAAAACACGATCAGAGACATCACGTACCCTTGCACCTGGGAGGCAACATACCAATCGCGAGTCTCTGTTGCCCCCGCAAAACCGCCTATCTGTGCCCCTCACTATTGAGTCCCCAATAACTATCGCTCTACCTTTCTCCACCCTTCCCTTCTGAGCAACGGGGCCAGACTCCGTGCCAGAGGCCTGAACCTCGTTGCTTACCCCTGGTAAGTCATCCCCCCCACAACTATCCAAAACGGTATACTTGTTCTTGAGGGGAATGACCGCAGAGGGTCCCTGCACTGGCTGCTTCCTCCCACTCCCCCTCACTGTCACCCATCTCTCTATAACTTTCGGAGTAACTACTTCCCTAAAGCTCTGATCTATGACCACCTCTGCCTCTTGAATGATCCATAGTTCATCCAACTCCAGCTCCAGTTCCCTAACACGGTCTTGGAGGAGCTGGAGATGGGTGCACTTCTTGCAAGTGTAATCAGCAGGGACGCTAATGGCTTCCCTCACCTCATACATGTTGCAAGAGGAACATTGCACTGCCTTCGCTGCCAGCCCTCTAAAAGGTAAACTTTAAAAACTAGATCTAAAGAAACAAACAAGCAAAATGCAGCACTTACCTGCTTACCACAACGGGTCTTATTATTAGGTTAGAGGAGGAGGGTGGGTGGGAGGCTCTACCCATGTAGTGCCTCGGGTTCCTCGCCTGCGCGCTTTTATAAGAATAAAAACCTTCCCAGGTAAGCTAGCGCGACACCAGCTTCCGGGACCGCTAGGCGCTTAAAAAAAATTCAAATTTTAGCCGTTAAATAAAACAATAACTGGACTATACCGCGACTTAAAAAAAACACCACCAGACAGCCGTTACCTGCTCTGCCGAGAGAGTGAGAGACCCATCTAAAGTACTTGAACTATGGTATTCCCAGTCAATATTTGGAAAGTTAAAGTTCCCCATAACAACTACCCTGTTACTCTCGCTCCCATCCAGAATCATCTTTGCTATCCTTTCCTCTACTTCCCTGGAACAATTTGGAGGCCTATAGAAAACTTCCAACAGGGTAACCTCTCCTTTCCTGTTTCTAACCTCAGTTAGACAAGTCCTCAAACATCTTTTCTGCAACTGTAATACTATCCTTAACTAACAATGCCACACCACCCCCTGTTGTACCATTTTTCTGTTTTTACTGAAACCTACAACAACCATTCCTGTCCCTGCTCTACCCATGTCTCTGAAATGCCACAACATTGAAATCCCAGGTACCAACCCATGTTGTAAATTCACTCACCTTATTCCAGATGCTCCTGGTGTTGAAGTAGACACATTTCAAACCAACTTCTTGTTTGCCAATTGCTTCTTGTGACTTCAGTACTCTCAACCTTCCATATCCGCTAATTATAATTTCAGTTCCCATCCCCTTGCTGAATTAGTTTAAACCCACCTGAAGAACATTAGCAAACACCCCGGCCAGGATATTGGTATCCCTCTGATATCCCTATTTGTAGAGGTCCCACCTACCCCAGAAAGAGCCCCAATTATTCAGGAATCTCAAACTGTCCTGCACCATCCCTGCAGCCACGTGCTCAATGCCTCTCTTTCCCTGTTCCTCGCCTCCCTAGCACATGGCATGGGCAACAAACTCTGTTTGTTCTAGCTCTAAGCTTCCACCCTAGCTCCCTGAATTTCTGCCTTTAAACCCCATCTCTCTTCCTGCCTATGTCATGTGGACCATGATTTAGGGTTGCTCCCCCTCCCCCTCAAGGATCCCGAAAACACAATCGGAGACATCACAGCACCTGGAAGATAACACACCAACTGTAAGTCACTCTCGTTCCCATAGAACCTCCTACCTGTCCCCCTAACTATTGGAGTCCCCAGTGTCTAGTGCTCTGCTCCTCTTCCCCCTTCCCTCCTGAGCAACAGGGACAGACTCTGTGCCAGAGACCTGTATCCCATGGCTTATCCTTGGTACGTTATCCCCCCCAACAGTATCCAAAATGGTATACTTGTTGTTGAGGGGGACAATCCCAGGGGATCCCTGCACTGCCTGCCGGTTCCCTTTTCGTCCCCTGACAGTAATCCATCTACTTTGAGAATGTGGTGTTGGAAAAGCACAGCAGGTCAGACAGCATCCAAGGAGCAGGAGAATCAATGTTTCAGACATAAGCCCTTCATCAGGAACTCATCTACCTTCTTTTTGTACCTGAGGTGTGACTACCTCCCTATAACTCCTCTCAATAACCTCCTCTGCTTCCTGAATGATCCAAAGTTCATCCAGCTCCAGCTCCAGCTCCAGTTCCCTAATGCAGTTTTCTAGGAGCTGGAGTTGGGTGTACTTCCCACAGTCAGCAGGGACACAACTGGTGACCCTTACTTCCCACATTCTGAAGGAGGAACATTCAGCGTGAGAAAGAGACCTTGAACTTGGTGTTGGCCTTGCAACCTTCCAACATTTATTCGTCAGCAATGTACCTGAAACAATTGTATACACTGATCATAACTCCTTAACATTTTTGGAAAAATTTAAAGATAAAAATACCAGACAATGCAGATAGAGTTTATTGTTATAGCCATTCAATTGGAAAATGATCAATGTGGCAGGGTGAGAGGATGTAATTGCTAATGTATTGCCACAACTTTGAAGGAAGGTGGTAGTATTTGATGATGGAAGCAACTGTTTGAAATGGATTGTATTATTGAATGTTTGCATGTTTAGAATAATACAGTTTGTATGCAATGTAGAATGCTAATAATGGGACATTAAAGCTTTGAAAATGAAGCCACCTTTGCGTGTCGATAGTTCATTATATTAAGGGGAGGTGTGATGGTACTGTGCTGTTT
Organism: Hemiscyllium ocellatum; assembly: GCF_020745735.1. Lineage (NCBI taxonomy): Eukaryota > Metazoa > Chordata > Chondrichthyes > Orectolobiformes > Hemiscylliidae > Hemiscyllium > Hemiscyllium ocellatum. The sequence goes on along the minus strand of NC_083435.1, from coordinate 717,048 downwards.
TTGTAGAGAGGGGTGTGGTCACAGTAGTGCCAAAATGTCTGCTTCAGACACGGTGTTGTGAAACAACTTTCAAGTTCTCACGAGGTTTTTTTTTAAAGGAAAAGACAATGGTGAGTGGGCAGAATCCAGACTCTTGCAGACCCAGGAAGGTTTTAGTTTTGTTTTTAGTCAGTGAGAATGTTTCTGTTAGTTGCTGAGTTAAAAGCTGGAGGTCCCAGCCATTGGATTGATGTCTTCGACAGCGAAGCTTTCTCTTAAAGGTTGCTTCTTTCTTCTGGACTGAAGAAAGGCAGCACGTGTGAATAACAACCATCTCACTGTTTTATTGAATTGCCCTTTTTTGTCAAGGATGTGTTTATGGGATGCTGTCTATATTTTGTTTCCTGGCTGTGTGGCCAGCTAGCTCAGAGTCAGTGCTCAACTGAGGAGATTCAGATCGCCTGGTTTTATCGTTTTGTTTCTCTCTTTCTTTACGCTATCACCAACACTATGAGGAATAAAGTGTGTTTTCATTAAAGCTTAGTGGTGGACCAATTGATTCTTTCACTTGCCTGTAAAAATATAAATAAGTTCTAGGTTATCTCTATAATATATTTTGGAGGGTCTGGTCTGGTCTGGTCCATAACACACTGCACATTGGCCTCCAGTTACAGAAACAATCTTCTATCACCATCCTCTGTCTCCTACCGTTAAGCTAACTTTGGGTACAACTTGTCGAGTTTCCATGGTCCCACTGATTTTACTTTCTTCATCAGTCTCCCGTGTGGGACCTTGTTAACGGTTTTGCTGAAATTCACATAAACTACATCAACTGCCCTACCTTCATCCACACACCTTCGTCACCACCTCAAAAGATTCTCCACTTTTGTTAGATAAGACCTCCGAGTTAAAAGGTGAGGTCTGCAGATGCTGGAGATCAGAGCTGAAAATTCGGGCATGAGCCCTTCATCAGGAATGAGGAAAGTGAGCCTGCTGGACACACTCTCCTCATTCCTGATGAAGGGCTTGTGCCCAAAACGTCGGAATTTCCTGTTCCTTGGATGCTGCCTGACCTGTTGTGCTTTAACCAGCAACACATTTTCAGCTCTAGATAAGACCTCCCTCTGACAAAGCCATGCTGACTCTCTATGATCAAATATTCCCTCTCCAAGTGAAGGTTCATTCTCTCCTTCACAATTTTCTCCAGTTCAAAGTTTGGGAGAAGATTTGTAGCGGGTGCTCGTTGTTGTGGTTCTGTTCACCGAGCTGGGAATTTGTGTTGCAGACATTTCGTCCCCTGTCCAGGTGACATCCTCAGTGCTTGGGAGCCTCCTGTGAAGCTCTTCTGTGATGTTTCCTCCAGCATTTATAGTGGTTTGTATCTGCCGCTTCCAGTTGTCAGTTCCAGCTGTCCGCTGCAGTGGCCGGTATATTGGTTCCAGGTCGATGTGTCTGTGGATGAGTGCCATGCCTTTAGGAATTACTCATTTAACACTCCACTAATGTGGTAAAGCTTCACCACAGATTGCCCCCTTGGTTCCTCATGGGCACAACTCTTTCCCTGGTTATCCTCTTCCCCTTGACTTACTGATGGAATATCTTACCTAATATCTTCCTCATCTTACCTGCTGATGTTTTATCATAACCCCTCTTTGCTCTCCTTGCTGCTTTCTCAAGCCCCCTACACCACCTATGTTCCACTAAATCTTTTCTGCACCCTTTCAAATTGAACAACATCCTTCCTATAGAAGGGCAACTGAATTGTATGCAATATTCTGAAACTAGTTTAACCATTATCCTGTACAACTCAATATGACATACTAACTCCTGAACTCAATTTTCTGACAAGGGCTTATGCTCGAAACGTCGAATTCTCTATTCCTGAGATGCTGCCTGGCCTGCTATGCTTTGACCAGCAACACATTTGCAGCTGTGATCTCCAGCATCTGCAGACCTCATTTTTTACTCAATGAAGATAAGCCTACCAACTGTCTTGATCACCATCCTGTCCATCTGCAACTCCAATTATAAAGAACTATGCACTTGCACCCAGATAGAGAGAGAGAGAGAGAGAGAGAGAGAGAGATAGAGAGAGAGAGAGAGAGAGAGAGATCTGTCTTTACTTCTTGGAGGTCAGGCAGAAACTGACCATCCAAAAGCTGCTGTTGTGAGTTGCATTGGTTTGTCCAACAGAAGTCACAAACCTGTCTTAACTCTCTCTGAACAGTTTATGATTTTTCTTCTTGTAAACGAGTGAAGTACAACACAGTTCTACTTTTGACCTTTGAGTTCCAAACTTTCACATTGTCTGTCCCCCAGGCATAGCTCCAAACTCTCATTTGTCCAGTTTTCATTCTGAAGAATATGTATGCTGCTCTTCCTGTTTAGGGACTTGACATACCATGATGCTGCACAATGATGTGACCACCACTGAACATTTCAGTACTCCTGTGACAAGTTGTCTGCCTCTTTCTCTGTGATAAACATCAATGTAGACCACAGAGGCTGGTGGGGTATGAGCAAGAACAGAATGAGTGATTGCTAAGAGAGAAAACTAAAGCTATAACATGTGTGCTGTGTTGAGTGAAGTGAGGATTTGGCAGTGTTACTGAGAGGAGTGGGTGGGGAATCTGACAGTCAGTGTCACAGAGATGCAGGTAAGGACCCTGTTACAGTCAGTGTCACAGAGATGCAGGTAAGGACCCTGGTACAGTCAGTGTCACAGAGACGCAGGTAAGGACCCTGTTACAGTCAGTGTCACTGAGACGCAGGTAAGGACCCTGGTACAGTCAGTGTCACAGAGATGCAGGTAAGGACCCTGGTACAGTCAGTGTCACAGAGACGCAGGTAAGGACCCTGGTACAGTCAGTGTCACTGAGACGCAGGTAAGGACCCTGTTACAGTCAGTGTCACTGAGACGCAGGTAAGGACCCTGGTACAGTCAGTGTCACAGAGATGCAGGTAAGGATCCTGTTACAGTCAGTGTCACTGAGAGGTGATGGAGCCAGATTTCCATAAAAATATGGAACAAGACTTAGAGACCTATTCCTCTGATGACCAGTCATGATCGTATTAAAATGGTAGAGTGGGATTGGGAGTTTGAATAGTTTGCTCCCGCTCCTAATAGCTATGTCCTCAGGATCTTCTTTGTCTCAGGCCAAGCTTTTAGGTTTCATCTTTTGAGGTAGAGTGATGCTGGAAAAGCACAACAGGTCAGGCAGCATCTGAGGAGCAGTAAGATCAACGTTTCAGGCAAAAGCCCTTCATACGAAATACTGTATTCCCGATGAAGAGCTTTTGCCCGAAACGTCGATTTTCCTGCTCAGATGCTGCCTGACCTGCTGTGCTTTTCCAGCATCACTCTACTCCAGAATCTGGTTTCCAGCATCTGCTGTCCTTGTTTTTACCGAGTTTCATCTTTTGGGTTTGGTGGTGTCCAAGTTTGATTCTATCGGATCCACAGTTCATGAGTCTGGTTGTTTGAGGCCCAGTTTTTGGAAAGACACCAGTCTGCAGTCAGGGATGAGGGTGGGTTGGGAGGGATTCTGAGGAATAGAGATCTGAGACCAGGGTTCAAGTCCAACTGCAGAATCCAGGTCTGAGTTTTGTGTTTGACTCCTAGCAATGGGATGGGGCAGGGCCTGTGATGGGATGGGGCAGGGCCTGTGATGGGATGGGGCAGGGCCTGTGATGGGATGGGGCTCCTGAGGACAGGGGACTGGAGTCCCTGTGATTGGGACAGGATCTACAAACAGAGCTACTGACTTCTGAAATGACCAGCTGAAGAGTGTGGAAGAAGAGTGGGGCTAGTTATATTGATGTTGCCCCTTTCATTGAACATCATCATGGTTTTTCGGCTCATCCTGTCCAGGCTGGGGAGGCAGTGGAGGGCAAATCCTGTCTCGGCCCTTCATGATTTTATACACTTCAATCTCCTCAGCTCCAATGGAAACAACCCCAGTCTGTCCAACCTCTTCAAGTAACTGAAACTCTCCAACCCAGGCAACATCCTGGTAAATCTCCCTCTGCATCCTCTTCCTTGCACTCACATTTCTGTATAATGTGGATTCCAGAACTGCGCACACCCTCTCTCTGTGCCTCAGCAATGTTTTGTGCATTTCCAGCCTAACCATCCTGCTCTTCAACTCTATGCCTTGTCTCATAAAGGCAAATATCCCATCTGCCTTCTTAACTACTTTATCTAACTGTCCTACTACCTCAAAGAACCAGTGGACGCGTACACCAAGGCCCCTTTGATGCTCGGTGCTTCCCGGCTCCTATTTTCATAACATATTTCCTTGCCTTTTTTGTCCTGCCCAAGTGCAGCACTTCACATTGATCCCAATTGAATTCCACCTGACTAGCCTGTCTATATCTGAAAATGTGTTGCTGGTTAAAGCACAGCAGGTTAGGCAGCATCCAAGGAACAGGAAATTCGACGTTTCGGGCATAAGCCCTTCATGATGAAGGGCTCTGGCCCGAAACGTTGAATTTCCTGTTCCTTGGATGCTGCCTAACCTGCTGTGCTTTAACCAGCAACACATTTCCAGCTCTGATCTCCAGCATCTGCAGACCTCACTTTTTACTAGCCTGTCTATAGGCCTCGATTCAAAGGTTAAATTCCTCACTATTTAGCACCGCATCAATTTTTGTATCATCTGCGAATTTACTGAACAACCTTCCTACCTTCAAGTGTAAAATCATTTCTACAAACCTCAAACAGCTAGACCCCAACAATGAACCCTCTGGAATATGGCTAGTCATAGATTTCAGTCAGAAAAACGCCCCTCAGCCAGCACCCTCTGTTTCTTGCCACTCAGCCAAGTGTCTATCCAATTTGCCAAATTTCCTAGGAACTGATTAGCTGTTAACTTCACTGTCAGTGTCCAGTGCAGAACCTATCAAAAGCCTTGCTGAAGACCTAGTTCATTACATCAAAAGCATTGCCCTCATCTACACACCTGATCACCTATTTGAATTATTCAATCAAATTCGTTGGACATGATTTTCATCTAACAAAGCCACCTTGAATATTCTTCATTAATCTCTACTTTGCCAAGTTTGGATTAGTTCTATCCCTCAGAATTGCTTCCAATAGTTTCCCCATCACTGAGGTTAGACCGACTGGCCTGTATTTTCCTGGTTTATCCCTTGCTGTCTGACTGAATAATGGCACCACATTGACTGAGTCCCAGTTCTATGGCATCCATTCTGTGGCTAGAGAGGAATTGAAAATTATTGCCAGGGCCCCATGCCCCAACTTTGCCTCCCTCAACCGTCTGGGATATGTTTCAGCCAGCCCCTCAGAACCATTTATCTACCAGGCCCCTCAGAACCGTTTATCTACCAGGCCCCTCAGAACCGTCTATCTACCAGGTCCCTCAGAACCGTCTATCTACCAGGCCCCTCAGAACCGTTTATCTACCAGACCCCTCAGAACCGTTTATCTACCAGGCCCCTCAGAACCGTTTATCTACCAGGCCCCTCAGAACCGTTTATCTACCAGGCCCCTCAGAACCGTCTATCTACCAGGCCCCTCAGAACCGTTTATCTACCAGGCCCCTCAGAACCGTCTATCTACCAGGCCCCTCAGAACCGTCTATCTACCAGGCCACTCAGAACCGTCTATCTACCAGGCCCCTCAGAACCGTTTATCTACCAGGCCCCTCAGAACCGTCTATCTACCAGACCCCTCAGAACCGTCTATCTACCAGGCCCCTCAGAACCGTCTATCTACCAGGCCCCTCAGAACCGTTTATCTACCAGGCCCCTCAGAACCGTTTATCTACCAGGCCCCTCAGAACCGTCTATCTACCAGGCCACTCAGAACCACCTCTGTCGATACTAATTTCTTTAATTGCATCACATGCCTTCTCCTTGATGTTTATAAAAATATCGTACCTTTCACTTGCGAACATCACCAAATGTATTCATTTAGAATCTTACCAACATCCTTTGGCTCAATGCACTAATTATCACGATGGTCATACTCTTTCCCTCATTATTCTTCTATCCTTCATATACTTGTCAAACAACGTTTTTCTTTTTGTTTTATCCACCAGTATCCTTCATGCCCCCTTTTAATTCTCCAAATCTTCCTTTTAAGTTCCCTGTTGCACATTTTACATCCCTCTAGAGTAACTGCTGTTTGAGCTCGCAATCTCTGCCATCTTTCCTTTTTTTCTTTAATCCAATGCTGTATATTCCTTGATATCAACTGTTCACAGGACTCGAGGGTCCCACCCTTTCTCTTTAAGTTAGCATATTGGCTCTCTGCTCCACATATTTCCTCCTTCAGTGTATCCCATTGTTCTGAGACAGATTTACCTGAAAATATCTGCTCCCAGCTCATTCTGGCCAAATCAGACCTGATATATTAAAATCTGCCGTTCCCAGCTGAGAACTTTGATTTCAGGCCCTCCTCTGTCCTTTCCCATAACAATCTTGAATAGTCCCAAGGTCATAGAAACACAGAAACACAGAAAATAGTTACAGGAATGGGCCATTCGGCCCTCTGAGCCAGCACCACCGTTCAATACAATCACAGCTGATCATACAATCTCAGTATCCCATTCCTGCCCTCTCTCACATCCCTTGATCCCTTTAGCTGCAAGGTTCACATCCAAACCCCACTTGAACGTATCCAATGAACTTTCCCAAACAGCTTCCCATGGGAGAGAATTCCATAGGTTCACAATTTCCTCATCCCAGTCTCGAATGGCTTATCCCTTATTCTTAGACTGTGACCCCTCGTTCTGGACTTCCCCAACATCAGGAACATTCTTCCCACATCTAGCCTGTCCAGTCCCATCAGGATTTTATATATTTCTATGAGATCCTCCCTCATTCTCTCGAGAGGTGAGAGTGAGGAGCAGAGGACTGCTGGGAAGGTGAGTAAAACACTTGTAGTGTCTCCCACCTGTCCTCCTTCTCGAACCAAAAAAAGGGACCCTCGTGTTGCTAAGGTAAGGTGTTTCAATTTATACTTCTTCTGTAACGTGTGATAGATTAAAAGTTTACTATTGGTTGGTTAGTTGAATAAGACCATAGAGAAGTACTGGAAATTATTTAACTCATAAGTTTGTGTTAAATTAATTCAATAAGTAGAGATGGCTGGGCAGGTGATGTGCTGTAGCTGTATGATGTGGGAGCTGGCTGATCCCATTGTGAACGGCAGTGACCACGTCTGCAGCAAGTGTTGGTTGCTGGAGAAACTCCGGATCAGAGTTGATGATCTGGAATCTGAGCTTCAAACACTGCGGCACATCCGGGAGGGGGAGAGTTACCTGGATGCTTTGTGTCAGGAGGCAGTCATACCCGGTAGATTAAGTAATTCAAATTCAGTCAGTGTTCAGGAACAACAGGGTGTGACTGTAAGTGAGGCAGGTAGGGGGATTCTGAGTTCAGGAGTGGAGGAGCCTCAGCCCTTGACCTTGTCCAAGAGGTATGAGATTTTTGCTCCCTGATGGATGAGGGAAAGGGCTGTGGACAGGATGAGCCAGCTGACCACGGCACCATGGTGCAGAAGGCCATTCAAGAGGGGGGAGCAAAGGGCAAGTAGTTGTTATAGGGGATTCTATAATTAGGGGGACAGATGTGAGTCCCACATGATGTGTTGTCTACCTGGTGCCAGAATGCAGGACATCTCTGACCGGATTGAAAGGATATTGGACAAGAGGGAGCGGATCCAATTGTGGAAATAACTGGGGTCCTGACAGATATCTTTGTGACATCCTTAAATACAGGTGAGGTGCCAGAGGACTGGAGGGTTACTCATGCCGTTCCCTGTACAAGAAGGGTAGTAGGGATATCCCAGGTAACTACAGACCAGTGAGCTTAATATCAGTGGTGGGAAAGTTGCTGGAGAAGGTACTGAGGGAGAGGATCTATTTATATTTTAAAAATGGTTTTGTGCGGGGGGGAGATCATGCCTTACCACCTTGATAGAGTTGTTCGAGGAAGTGACCAAGTTGTTAGATGAAGGAAGGGCTGTTGATGTCATACACATGGACTTTAATAAGGCGTTTGATAAAGTTCCCCATTGTAGAATAATGGAAGAAGTGAAGTCACATGGTGTGCAGGGTGTTCTGGCTAGGTGGATAAAGAACTGGTTGAGCAACAGGAGACAGAGAATAGTAGTTGAAGGGAGTTTCTCAAAATGGAGAAAGGTGACCAGTGGTGTTCCACAGGGATCAGTGCTGGGGCCACTGTTGTTTGTAATATACATAAATGATCTGGAAGAGGGCACTGTTGGTATGATCAGCAAGTTTGCAGATGACACGAAGATTGGTGGAGTAGCAGAAAGCATAAGGGACTGTCAGAGAATAGGAGGATATAGATAGACTGGAGAGTTGGGTGGAAAACTGGCAGATAGTTTTCAATCCAGACAAATGTGAGGCGATGCATTTAGGCAAGTCTAATTCTAGAGCGAATTATACAATGAATGAAAGAGCCTTGGGAAAAGTTGATGGGCAGAGAGATCTGGGAGTTCAGGTCCACTGTACCCTAAAGGTTGCTGCACAGGTGGATAGCGTGGTCAAGAAGGCATATGATATGCTTGCCTTTATTGGTAGGGGTATTGAGTATAAGAGCTGGCAGGTCATGTTAAAATTGTTCGAGACGTTGATTCGGTTGCATTTAGAATACTGTGTACAGTTCTAGTGGTCACATTACCAAAAAGATTTGGATGCTTTGGAGAGGGTGCAGAGACGGTTTACGAGGATGTTGCCTGGTATGGAAGGTGCTAGATATGAAGAGAGGTTGAGTAGGTTAGGTGGGGTAGAGACAAGCTTTTTCCCAGGGTGAAGGATTCAATAACGAGAGGTCATGCTTTCAAGGTGAGAGGTGAAAAGTTTAAGGGGAGTACTCGCGGCAAGTACTTCACACAGAGTGTGGTGGGTGTCTGGAACATTGCCAGCAGAGGTGGTAGAGGCAGGCACAGTAGATTCATTTAAGATGTGTCTGGACAGATGCATGAGGAGGTGGGGAGCAGAGGGATACAGATGCTTAGGAATTGGGCGACAGGTTTAGACAGCGGAGTTGGACCAGTTCAGACTTGGAGGGCCGAAGGGCCTGTTCCTGGGCTGTAAATTTTCTTTGTTCTTGGTGCATGTGCAAGGCTAGGAAGAAGGACCTGTTTGAGGATTATCAAGCACAAGGGAGGAAATTGAAGTATAGCTCCTCAAGGGTCATAATCTCTGGAATACTGCCCGAGCCACATGCTAATTGGCATAGGGATAAGAAAGATAAGGAAGTAAACATGTGTCTAAGAGATTGGTGTGGGAAAGAGGGATTTCTTTTCATTGGGCCAGTGTCATCAGTTTTGGAACCAAAGGGATCTGTACTGATGAGATGGTCTCCACCTGAACAGGATAAATAGGGTGGTCTTTAAACTTGTGAGTTGAGGGGAAGGGAAAGTATGGAATCAAATAGAAAGATAAGCAGCAGGTTAGCATGTGTGCAGGGTTTCAGTTTAAGGCAGACCAGGAATGAAGCAAAAAAGGAAGGATAATTTAGGATATATTACTGGAGTATTGGAAATCAGGAGGAGAAGAAAATTAGCATTAAAGCACTTTGTTGAAATACTTGTGGTATTTGTAACAAAGCAGATGAATTACCAGCACAAATCATCATGAGATTAGATTAGATACAGTGCAGAAATAGGCCCTTCGGCCCATCCAGTCCACACCAACCCTCTGAAGAGTAACCCACCCAGACCAATTTCTCTCTGACTAATGCACCTAACACTACAGACAATTTAGCACGGCCAATTCACCTGACCTGCACATCTTTGGGCTGTGGGAGGAAACTGGAGCACCTGGAGGAAACCCACGCAGACACGAGGATAACGCGTAAACTCCACACAGTCATCCGAGGCTGGAATCGAACCTGGGACCCTGATGCTGTGAGGCAGCATTGCTAACCACTGAGCCGCCATGCCACCCATGAATGATTATGATGTGGTAGGTATCACAGATACATGGTTGAAGGGGTTTCGGGTCTGGCAGTTAAAAATCCAAGGATTTACAACTTATCGAAAAGACAGAGATGGGCAGAGGGGGTGGGGTTGCCTTGTTAGGAATGAAATTAAATCTATGGCACTGAATGACGTAGGGTCAGATGATGTAGGGTCTGTGTGGGTGGAGTTGAGAAACCACAAAGGCAAAAAGAAACATAATGGGAGTTACATGCAGACCTCCCAGCAGTGGGCAGGACCAGGGACGCAACATGTACCGGGAAATAGAGAGGGCAAGGTCACGGTGATCATGGGCGACTTCAATATGCAGGTGGACTGGGTGAATAATGTTGCCGGGGAGGAAGTGAGGTCTGCAGATGCTGGAGAGCAGAGTCGAGTGTGTTGCTGAGAAAGCACAACAGGTCAGACAGCATCCAAGGAGCAGGAGAATCAATGTTTCGGGCCAGAGTCTGATTCCTGACGAAGGGCTCCAGCCCGAATCATCGATTTTCCTGCTCCTCGGAAGCTGCCTGACCTGTTGTGCTTTTCCAGCAACACACTCTCGACCCAGAGTAATGTTGCTGGTGGATCCAAATAAAGAGAGTTCATGGAATGCTTACAGGATGGCTTTTTGGAACAGCTTGTCATGGAGCCCACATGGGAGCAGGCTATTCTGGACCTAGTGCTATATACAATGAGCCAGGCTTTATAAAAGATCTTAAAGTAAGGGAACACTTCAGAAGCAGCAATCATAATATGGTAGAGTTCAGTCTGCAGTTTGAAAGAGAGAAGGGAGAATCGGATGTAATGGTGTTACAGTTACATAAAGGTCAATACAGGGGCATGGGAGAGGGACTGACAAAAATCAATTAGAAGCAGAGCCGAGCGGAGAAGACAGTAGGACAACAATGGCAGGGGTTTCTGGGTGTAATGGAGGACACAGCACAGAAGTTCATCCCAAAGAAAAGAAAGATTATCCAGGGAAGTGTTAGACAGCCATGGCTGACAAAGGAAGTCATGAAATGTATCAAAGAAAAAGAGAGAGTCTATAAAGTGGCCAGAGCAGTGGGAAATCAGAAGATTGGGAAGACTACAAAAACAAACAGAGAAAAACAAAGGGAGAAATAAGAAAGGAGAGGATCAAATAGTAAGGGAGGCAAGCCAGGAATATTAGAAATGATAGTAAAAGTTTCTTTCAATAAGTGTGAATCTCCATTGGACACGCTCCAGTGCCAGTATGTCCTTTCTGAGGTGAGGAGCCCAAACTTGGACACAGTACTCCAAATGGGGCCTGTCTGGAGCTTTATAAAGTCTCAGAAGCACATCGCTGCTTTTATATTCCAACCCTCTTGAGATAAATGACAATATTACATTTGCTTTCTTAACCAGGGACACAATCTGCAAATCAACCTTTAGAGAATACTGGACTAACACTCCGAGATCCCTTTGTACTTTGGCTTTATGAACTTTTTCACCATTTAGAATATATTCTATGCCTGTATTCTTTTTTCCAAAGTGCAAGACCTTGCATTTCCTCACTCTGAATTTCATCAGCCATTTCCTGGACCACTCTCCTAAACTGTCTAAATCTTTCTGCAGCCTCCCCACCTCCTCAGTACTACCTGCCTGTCTGCCCAACTTTGTATCATCGGCGAACTTCACCAGAATGCCCCCAGTCCCTTCATCCAGATCATTAATATATAATGTGAACAGCTGCGGCCCCTACACTGAACCCTGTGGGACACCGCTTGTCACCAACTGCCATTCCGAAAAAGAACCTTTTATCCCAACCCTCTGGTTTCTGTCAGACAGCCAGTCCATGCCAGTAACTCACCTTGAACACCATGCACCTTATCAAAGGCCTTTTGGAAGTCGAGATAGATAACATCCACTAGGTTTCCCTGGTCTAACCTACTTGTTACCTCTTCAAAGAATTCAAACAATTTTGTCAGGCATGACCTTCCCTTACTAAATCCAAGCTGACTTGTTCTAATCTGAGGTAAAAACAGTGACTGCAGATGCTGGAAACCAGATTCTGGATTAGTGGTGCTGGAAGAGCACAGCAGTTCGGGCAGCATCCAACGAGCAGCGAAATTAACATTTCGGGCAAAAGCCCTTCATCAGGAATCCACTCGAGTCCCACCTGCCAGCACCCGGCCCATATCCCTCCAAACCCTTCTTATTCATATACTCATCCAAATGCCTCTTAAATGTTACAATTGTACCAGCCTCCACCACTTCCTCTGGCAGCTCATTCCATACATGTACCTGATGAAGGGCTTTTACCTGAAACGTCGATTTTGCTGCACTTCGGATGCTGCCTGAACTGCTGTGCTCTTCCAGCACCACTGATCCAGATCCTTGTTCTAATCTGACCCTGCACTTTCAAGAATTTAGAAATCTCATCCTTCAAGATGGATTCTAGAATTTTACCTCCAACTGAGGTTAGGCTAATCGGCCTATAATATTCCATCTTTTGTCTTGATCCTTTCTTGAACAAGGGGCTACATCAGCGATTTTCCAATATTCTGGGACTTTCCCTGACTCCAGTGATTTGTGAAAGATCACAAACTGCACCTCTGATATTTCTTTAGCCTCCTCTAGGATGTAGCCCATCAGGGCCAGGAGATTTGTCAATTTTTAGACCTATTAGCTTTTCTAGCACTTTCTCTTTTGTAATGGCTTCTATACTCAACTCTGCTCCCTGACTCTTCTTCATTGTTGGCATATTACTCATGTCTCCCACTGGGAAGACTGACACAAAGTACTTCTTCAGCTATTTCCATATCTCTGATCACAAGCCTTTCAGCATCATTTTGGAGTGACCCAATTTCTACTTTTGACTCTCAATTGTTTCTTACGGATGATCCCTGGAATGGTAGATCTAACATACGATGAATGGCAAAGGATCCTGGGATTGTATTCATTAGAGTTTAGAAAGTTGAGGGTAGCTCTAATAGAAATTTACAAGATAATGCATGGTTTAGAAAGGGTAGATTAGATTAGATTACTTACAGTGTGGAAACAGGCCCTTCGGCCCAACAAGTCCACACCGACTAGCCGAAGTGCAACCCACCCAGACCCATTCCCCTACATTTACCCCTGCACCTAACGCTACGGGCAATTTAGCATGGCCAATTCACCTAACCTGCACATTTTTGGACTGTGGGAGGAAACCAGAGCACCCGGAGGAAACCCACGCAGACACTGGGAGAATGTGCAAACTCCACACAGACAGTCGCCTGAGGTGGGAATTGAACCTGGGTCTCTGGCACTGTGAGGCAGCAGTGCTAACCACTGTGCCACCATGCGGCCCACTGATGCTGAGTTCTTTCCGTTATAGGGCGCAACCTTAAAATTAGAGGGGGTCAATTTGGGATGGAAATGCGGAGACATTTCTTCAGCCAGAGAGTGGTGGGCCTGTGGAATTCATTGCCGCAGAGTGCAGTGGAGGCTGGTGTCTTCAAGGCAGAGATTGATAAACTCTTGATCTCGCAAGGAATTAAGGGCTACAGGGAGAGTGCAGGTAAGTGGAATTGAAATGTCCTTCAGCCATCATTAACTGGCAGAGTGGACCTAATGGGCCGAATGGTCTTGCTTCCACTCCTAGGTCTTATAGTCTTATTTTTCTAAATTCCAGCAAGTACAAGCCCAGTCGATCCAATCTCTCCGCAGAAGTCAGTCATAGAGATATACAGCATTAAAACAGACCCTTCGGTCCAACCCGTCCATGCCGACCAGATATCCCAACCCAATCTAGTCCCACCTGCCAGCACCTGGCCATATCCCTCCAAACCCTTCCTATTCATATACTCATCCAAATGCCTCTTAAATGTTACAATTGTACCAGCCTCCACCACGTCCTCTGGCAGCTCATTCCATACATGTACCATCCTCTGCGTGAAAAAGTTGTCCCTTAGGTCTCTTTTATATCTTTCCCCTCTCACCCCAAACCTATGCCCCTCTAGTTCTGGACTCCCCCACCCCAGGGAAAAGACTTTGTCTATTTATCCCATCCATGCCCCTCATAATTTTGTAAACCTCTATAAGGTCACCCCTCAGCCTCCGACGCTCCAGGGAAAACAGCCCCAGTCTCTTCAGCCTCTCCCTGTAGCTCAAATCCTCCAACCCTGGCAACATCCTTGTAAATCTTTTCTGAATGCTTTCAAATTTCACAACATCTTTCCGATAGGAAGACCAGAATTGCATGCAATATTCCAACAGCGGCCTAACCAATGTCCTGTACAGCCACAACATGACCTCCCAACTCCTGTACTCAATACTCTGACCAATAAAGGAAAGCATACCAAACGCCTTCTTCACTATCCAATCTACCTGCGACTCCACTTTCAAGGAGCTATGAACCTGCACTCCAAGGTCTCTTTGTTCAGCAACACTGCTCAGGACCTTACCATTATGGAGTTCAATGTAGCTATGTATGAAGTCATTCACTTTGGTAGGAGTAACAAGAAGATGGATTACTGGGCTAATGGTAGGCTACTTGGTAGTGTGGATGAGCAGAGGGATCTTGGTGTCCATGTACACAGATCTCTGAAAGTTGCCACCCAGATAAATAGTGCTGTGAAGAAGGCATATGGTGTACTGGGCTTTATTGGTAGAGGAATTGAGTTCCGGAGTCCTGAGGTCATGTTGCAGTTGTATAAGACTCTGGTGCGGCCTCATCTGGAGTATTGTGTGCAGGTTTGGTCGCCATACTATAGGAAGGATGTGGAGGCACTGGAATGGGTGCAGAGGAGGTTTACCAGGATGTTGCCTGGTATGGTAGGAAGATCATATGAGGAAAGGCTGAGGCACTTGGGGCTGTTCTCATTGGAGAAAAGAAGGTTTAGGGGAGATTTGATAGAGGTGTACAAGATGATTAGGAGTTTAGATAGGGTTGACAGTGAGAACCTTTTTCCGCTAATGGAGTCAGCTGTTACTAGGGGACACAGCTTTAAATTTAGGGGTGGTAGGTATAGGACAGATGTTAGGAGTAGATTCTTTACTCAGTGAGTCGTGAGTTCATGGAATGCCCTGCCAGTAACAGTGGTGGACTCTCCCTCTTTATGGTCATTTAAGCGGGCATTGGATAAGCATATGGAGGTTATTGGGCTAGTGTAGGTTAGGTAGGCTTCGGTCGGCGCAACATCGAGGGCCGAAGGGCCTGTACTGCGCTGTATTTTTCTATGTTCTATGTTCTATGTTCTATTAAGAGTATAAGTCCTGCTAAAATTTGCTTTCCCAAAATGCAGCACCTCGCATTTATCGGAATTAAACTCCATCTGCCACTTCTCAGCCCATTGGCCCATCTGGTCCAGATCCTGTTGTAATCGGAGGTAACCCTCTTCACTGTCCACTACATCTCCAATTTTGGTGTCATCTGCAAACTTACTAACTGTACCTCTTATGCTCGCATCCAAATCATTTATGTAAATGACAAAAAGTAGAGGGCCCAGCACCGATCCTTGTGGCACTCCACTGGTCACAGGCCTCCAGTCTGAAAAACAACCCTCCACCACCACCCTCTGTCTTCTACCTTTGAGCCAGTTCTGTATCCAAATGGCTAGTTCCCCCTGTATTCCATGAGATCTGACCTTGCTAATGAGTCTCCCATGGGGAACATTGTCAAATGCCTTACTGAAGTCCATATAGATCACATCTACTGCTCTGCCCTCATCAATCTTCTTTGTTACTTCTTCAAAAGACTCAATCAAGTTTGTGAGACATGATTGCCCATGCACAATGCCATGTTGACTATCCCAAATCAGTCATTGCCTTTCTAAATACTTGTACATCCTGTCCCTCAGGATTCCCTCCAACAACTTGCCCACCACCGAGGTCAGGCTCACCAGTCTATAGTGCCCTGGCTTGTCTTTACCGCCCTTCTTAAACAGTGGCACCACATTTGCCAACCTCCGGTCTTCCAACACCTCACCTGTGACTATCGATGATACAAATATCTCAGCAAGAGGCCCAGCAATCACTTCTCTAGCTTCCCACAGAGTTCTCGGGTACACCTGATCAGGTCCTGGGGATTTATCCACCTTTAACCATTTCAAGACATCCAGCACTTCCTCCTCTGTAATCTGGACATTTTGCAAGATGTCACCATCTATTTCCCTACAGTCTATATCTTCCATTTCCTTTTCCACAGTAAATACTGATGCAAAATATTCATTTAGTATCTTCCCCATTTTCTGTGGCTCCACACAAAGGCCGCCTTGCTGATCTTTGAGGGGGCCCTATACTCTCACTAGCTACCCCTTTGTCCTTAATGTATTTGTAAAAACCCTTTGGATTTTCCTTAATTCTATTTGCCAAAGCTATCTCAAGTCCCCGTTTTGCCCTCCTGACTTCCCTCTTAAGTATACTCCTACTTTCTTTATACTCTTATAAGGATTCACTCAATCTATCCTGTCCATACCTGACATATGCTTCCTTCTTTTTCTTAACCAAACCCCTCAATTTCTTTAGTCATCCAGCATTCCCTATACCTACCAGCCTTTCCTGTCACCCTGACAGGAATATACTTTCTCTGGATTCTCGTTATTTCATTTCTGAAGGCTTCCCATTTTCCAGCCGTCCCTTTACCTGCGAACATCTGCCCCCAGTCAGCTTTCGAAAGTTCTTGCCTAATGCCATCAAACTTGGCCTTTCTCCAATTTAGAACTTCAACTTCTAGATCTGGTCTATCCTTTTCCATCACTATTTTAAAACAAATGGAATTATGGTCGCTGGCCCCGAAGTGTTCCCCCACTGACACCTCAGTCACCTGCCTTGCCTTATTTCCCAAGAGTAGGTCAAGTTTTGCACCTTCTCTAGTAGGTACATCCATATACTGAATCAGAAAATTGTCTTGTACACACTTAAGAAATTCCTCTCCATCTAAACGTTTAACACTATGGCAGTCCCAGTCGATGTTTGGAAAGTTAAAATCCCCGACCATAACCACCATATTATTTTTACAGATAGCTGAGATCTCCTTACAAGTTTGTTTCTCAATTTCCCTCTGACTATTAGGGGGTCTATAATACTATCCCAATAAGGTGATCATCCCTTTCTTATTTCTCAGTTCCACCCAAATAACTTCCCTGGATGTATTTCTGGGAATATCCTCCCTCAGCACAGCTGTAATGCTATCCCTTGTCAAAAATGCCACTACCCCTCTCTCCTGCCTCCCTTTCTATCCTTCCTGAAGCATTTGTATCCTGGAACATTAAGCTGCCAGTCCTGCCCATCCCTGAGCCATGTTTCCGTAATTGCTATGATATCCCAGTCCCATGTTCCTAACCACATCTTGAGTTCATCTGCCTTCCCTGTTAGGCCCCTTGCATTGAAATAAATGCAGTTTAATTTATTAGTCCTACCTAGTCCCTGCTTGCCCTGACTGTTTGACTCACTTGGGGCGGCACGGTGGCACAGTGGTTAGCACTGCTGCCTCACAGCGCCAGGGACCTGGGTTCGATTCCCACCTCAGGTGACTGACTGTGTGGAGTCTGCACGTTCTCCCCGTGTCTGCGTGGGTTTCCTCTGGGTGCTCCGGTTTCCTCCCACAGTCCAAAGATGTGCGGGTCAGGTGAATTGGCCATGCTAAATTGCCCGTAGTGTTAGGTAAGGGGTATATATAGGGGTATGGGTGGGTTGCGCTTCGGCGGGTCGGTGTGGACTTGTTGGGCCGAAGGGCCTGTTTCCACACTGTAAGTAATCTAATTTACAAAAAAAATTTACTTCTGTTCTCAGCTGTCCCCATCTCAGATCGATCTCTTTCCTCACTATCTTCCGAGGTCCCCTCCCACCCCCCACCCACCTTACTAGTTTAAATCCTCCCAAGCAGTTCTAGAAAATTTCCCTGCCAGTACATTAGTCCCCTTCCAATTTAGATGCAATCCGTCCTTCTTGTACAGGTCACTTATACCCCAAAAGAGATTCCAATGATTCAAACATATGAATCCTTTTCCCATACACCAGTTCCTCAGCCATGCATTCATCTGCTCTATCCTCCTATTCCTGCCCTCACTAGCTCATAGCACTGGGTGTAATCCAGATATTACTACCCTTGAGGACCTCCTTATTAAGTTTCTGCCTAACTCTCTGTAATCTCCCTTCAGAGTCTCAACCTTTTCCCTTCCAATGTCGTTGGTTCCAATGTGGACAATGACCTCCTGCTGGTCCCTCTCCCCCATGAGAACATTCTGCACCCTCTCTGAGTCATCCTTAATTCTGGCACTAGGGAAACAACATGCCATTCTGCTTTTTCTCTGCTGGCCACAGAAACATCTGTCTGGACCTCTGACTACAGAATCCCCTAACACAATTGATCTCCTGGAAGCTGACGTACCCTTGTTGCATTAGAGCCAGTCTCAATACCAGAAACTTGGCTGTTTGTGCTACGTTCCCCTGAGAATCCATCACCCCCTACATTTTCCAAAACAGCATACCTGTTTGAAATGGGTATATCCACAAAAGACTCCTACCCTCGGTGCCGACCTCTCTTACCCTTCCTGGAGTTAATCCATCTATGTGGCTGTATCTGAGACTTTCCCCCCTTCCTATAACTGCCATCCATCACATACTGTTGCTGTTGCAAATTCCTCATCGCTTTTATCTGTCTCTCCAACCCATCCACTCAATCTGATAAGATTCGCATCCAACAGCATTTATGGCAGATATAATCCACAGTAAACCTTAAACTCTCTTTAAACTCCCCCATCTGACAAGAAGCACATATCACTGCAAAGGCCATTTTTGCTCCTTCACAATCTACAGACCCAGAAAATAACACCGTCTTATTCCTCTACAAACACTGCCCCAGGTTAAATTAATAGCTATGGCTTATATTTTAAGTTTAATCAAGAGACTTATCTCCAAAAACATATAATCAAGAAAGAACCCACTATACTCACTACTGCAGCCTTTCTCTTGGACAGACTTAAAACAACAATTAACTTCTCTGATTCTGTGCTGTGAACTTCGCCCAACAGTTCCTCCAAGGTTAGTTGTTAATTTTCCCAGATGCACTCCGATGTCCAGCGATACACAAATTCAAGCAGCAAAGGCGGTAACTGTGCAGGTTCTCTCTCTCTCCCTTTCTCTCTCTCTCTCTCTCCTGCACTGTCCTCACCATGGGCTTCCTTTGTCTGCTCTTCTCCCTTTTAAACTGCTGTTGACTTTTTTTTTCCAAAGTTCCAAAACAATGCAACAGGATATAAAACAGGAATTGCTGCTCCTGGAATTTGAGGAAATCCTGCCAACCCAGGAATCCCGCTTGCTCAGTCACATCAACCCAAAACTCCAGACAACACTCTGAGCCTTCATCCATCAATCCAAATTCTTACTCCAAATCCTCATTGCCATTCCAAATCCTAACCCATCATTGCGGATAAGATGAACTAGCTACGGCGAAAAAGGAAGGTTCCTGGAACACGCTCCTAAACTGTCTAAATCTTTCTGCAGCCTCCCCACCTTCTCGATATTACCTGCCTGTCTGCCCAACTTTGTATCATTGGCAAGCTTCACCAGAATGCCCCAGGTCCCTTCATCTAGATCAGTAATATACAAAGTGAACAGCTGCGGTCCCAACACAGAACTCTGCAGTATACCACCTGTCACTAGCTGTCATTCCGAAAAAGAATTCCTGATGAAGGGCTTATGCTCGAAACGTCGAATTCTCTATTCCTGAGATGCTGCCTAACCTGCTGTGCTTTGACCAGCAACACATTTGCAGCTGTGATCTCCAGCATCTGCAGACCTCATTTTTTATTCCGAAAAAGAACCCAACACTGAACTCTGCGGGACCCCACTTGTCACCAACATACCTCATTCTGACAAAGAACCCTTTTTCCCAACTCTCTGCCTTCTGTCAGACAGCCAATCCCTAATCCATGCCAGTAGATCACCTTGAACACCATGGGCCCTCACCTTACTCAGCAGCTTCCTGTGAGGCACCTTATCAAAGGCCTTTTGGAAGTATAGAGAGATAACATCCACTGGGTTTCCCTGGTCTAACCTGATTGTTACCTCTTCAAAGAATTCTAACGGTTTATCAGGCATGACCTACCCTTACTAAATCCATGCTGACTTGTTCTAGTCCGACCCAACACTTCCAAGACTTTAGAATTCTCATCCTTACCGATGCTTCTAGAATTTTACCTCCAACCAGGGTTCGGCTAATCGGCCTATAATATTCCATTTTTTGTCTTGATCCTTTCTTGAACAAGGGGGTTACATCAGCGATTTTCCAATATTCTGGGACGTTTCCTGACTCCAGTGATTTTTGAAAGATCACAGTCAGTGCATTCACTATTTCCTCAGCCACCTCCCTCAGAACTCTAGGATGTAGCCCATCGGAGCCAGGAGTATTATCAATTTTTAGACCTCTTAGCTTTTCTTGCAGTTTCTCTTTTGTAATGGCTACCATACTCAACTCCGCCCCCCAACTCTCCTTAATTGTTGGCAAATTACTCATGTCTCCCACTGGGAAGACTGACACAAAGTACTTATTAACTTCTTCAGCAATTTCCATATCACCCATCACTAGCCGTCCAGCATCCACATCCCACACCTCCGCCCTCAGACCACACCCCTCCAACCGTAACAAGGACCTGGTGCTCACCTTGCACCCTACAAACCTTCGCATAAACCAAATCATCTGCCGACATTTCCGCCACCTACAAAAAAGACCCCACCACCAGGGATATATTTCCCTCCCCACCCCTTACCGCCTTCCGCAAAGACCGTTCCCTCCGTGACTACCTGGTCAGGTCCACGCCCCCCTGCGTCCCACCCTCCCATCCTGGCACTTTCCCCTGCCATCACAGGAACTGTAAAGCCTGTGCCCATACCTCCTCCCTCACCTCTATCCAAGGCCCTAAAGGAGCCTTCCACATCCATCAAAGTTTTACCTGCACATCCACTAATATCATTTATTGTATCCGTTGCTCCCGATGCAGTCTCCTCTACATTGGGGAGACTGGGCGCCTCCTAGCAGAGCGCTTCAGGGAACATCTCCGAGACACCCGCACCAATCTACCACGCCGCCCCGTAGCCCATCATTTCAACTCCCCCTTCCACTCTGGCCAGGACATGGAGGTCCTGGGCCTCCTTCACTGCTGCTCCCTCACCACCAGACGCCTGGAGGAAGAACGCC
The DNA here is from genome assembly GCF_020745735.1 of Hemiscyllium ocellatum. Classification (NCBI taxonomy): domain Eukaryota; kingdom Metazoa; phylum Chordata; class Chondrichthyes; order Orectolobiformes; family Hemiscylliidae; genus Hemiscyllium; species Hemiscyllium ocellatum. The sequence goes on along the minus strand of NC_083435.1, from coordinate 695,968 downwards.
TCATCTTCCGCCTCGGAACACTTCAACCCCAGGGCATCAATGTGGACTTCAACAGTTTCCTCATTTCCCCTTCCCCCACCTCACCCTAGTTTCAAACTTCCAGCTCAGCACTGTCCCCATGACTTGTCCGGACTTGTCCGACCTGCCTATCTTCTTTTCCACCTATCCACTCCACCCTCTCCTCCCTGACCTATCACCTTCATCTGCTCCCCCACTCACCTATTGTACTCTATGCTACTCTCTCCCTACCCCCACCCTCCTCTAGCTAATCTCTCCATGCTTCAGGCTCACTGCCTTTATTCCTGATGAAGGGCTTTTGCTCGAAGCGTCGATTTCGCTGCTCATTGGATGCTGCCTGAACTGCTGTGCTCTTCCAGCACCACTGATCCAGAATCTGGTTTCCAGCATCTGCAGTCAATGTTTTTACCTCAATTTGGAGCAGCCCAATGTCTACTTTTGCCTCTCATTTGTTTCTTATGCATTGAAAGAAACTTTTACTATCATTTCTAATATTCCTGGCTTGCCTCCCTTAATATTTGATCCTCTCCTTTCTTATTTCTCCCTTTGTTTTTCTCTGTTTGTTTTTGTAGCCTTCCCAATCTTCTGATTTCCCACTGCTCTGGCCACTTTATAGGGTCTCTCTTTTTCTTTGATACATTTCCTAACTTTCTTTGTCAGCCATGGCTGTCTAACACTTCCCTGGATAATCTTTCTTTTCTTTGGGATGAACTTCTGTGCTGTGTCCTCCATTACACCCAGAAACTCCTGCCATTGTTGTCCTACTGTCTTCTCCGCTCGGCTCTGCTTCTAATTGATTTTTGTCAGTCCCTCTCCCATGCCCCTGTATTGACCTTTATGTAACTGTAACACCATTACATCCGATTCTGCCTTCTCTCTTTCAAACTGCAGACTGAACTCTACCATATTATGATTGCTGCTTCTGAAGTGTTCCCTTACTTTAAGATCTTTTATAAAGCCTGGCTCATTGTATATAGCACTAGGTCCAGAATAGCCTGCTCCCATGTCGGCTCCATCACAAGCTGTTCCAAAAAGCCATTCTGTAAGCATTCCATGAACTCTCTTTATTTGGATCCACCAGCAACATTATTCACCCAGTCCACCTGCATATTGAAGTCGCCCATGATCACCGTGACCCTGCCTTTCTGACACGCCCTCTCTATTTCCTGGTACATGTGCCCCTGGTCCTGCCCACTGCTGGGAGGTCTGCATGTAACTCCCATTATGTTTTTTTTTTGCCTTTGTGGTTTCTCAACTCCACCCCCACAGACCCTACATCATCTGACCCTATGTCATCCAGTGTCATAGATTTAATTTCATTCCTAACAAGGCAACCCCGCCCCCTCTGCCCACCTCCCTGTCTTTTCAATAACTTGTAAATCTTTGGAGGTTTAACTGCCAGTCCTGACCCCCCCTGTAACCATGCCTCTGTGATACCTACCACATCATAATCATTCACAATGTTTTGTGCCATTAATTCAACTACTTTGTTATGAATACTAAGAGCATTCAGGTAAAGTGCCTTAATGCTAAGTTATCATTATTAGCGATATTGGAAATTGTATGATGCCCTAAGTCATCCTTCCTTTTTGCTGCATTCCTTGTCTGCCTCAATCTTAAACCCACCTGCACACATGCTGTCCTGCTGCTTATAGAACATAGAAATGGACAGCACAGAACAGGTCCTTAGGCCCACGATGTTCTGCTGGGACTTCATCCTAATGTAAAATATAATAACTTACCTACACACTCCTCATTCACTGCTATCCATGTGCATGTCCAGCAGTCGCTTAAATGTCCCCAGTGACTCTGCTTCCACCACCACCGCTGGCAACGCATTCCATGTATTCACAACTCTCTGTGTAAAAAACCTACCTCTGACGTTTCCTTTATACCTTCCTCCTAATATCTTCAAACTATGACTCCTCGTACCAGTCAATCCTGCCTTAGGGAAAAGTCTCTGGCTATTGACTCGATCTATTCCTCATTCCCTTGTACACCTCGATCAGGTCTCCTCTCTTCCTCCTTCTCTCCAGAGAGAAAACTCTGAGTTTATTCAACCTCTCTTCATAAGGCAAGCCCTCCAGTCCAGGCAGCATCCTGGTAAACCTGCTTTGCACCCTCTCCAAAGCCTCTGTATTTTTCCTATAGTAGGACGACCAGAACTGGACACGATATTCCAAGTGTGGTCTCACCAGGGACTTGTAGAGCTGTAGCAAAACCTCACAGCTCTTAAACTCGATCCCCCGTTAATGAAAGCCAAAACATCATATGCTTTCTTAACAACCCTATCCATTTGGGTGGCAACTTTGAGGGATCTATGTACTTGCACACCCAGATCCCTCTGTTCCTCCACACTGCCAAGAATCCTGTCTTTAATCCTATATTCAGCATTAAGTTCGACCTTCCAAAATGCATCATTTCACATTTATCCAGGTTAGACTCCATCTGCCGTTTCTCAGCCCAGCTCTGCATTCTATCTATGTCGCTCTGCAGCCTGCAGTAGCCCTCGATATTATCAACAACACCTCCAACCATAGTGTCAGCTGCAAGTTTACTAACCCACCCCTCAACCTCCTCATCCAAGTCATTTATAAAAACTACAAAGAGCAGAGGCCCAAGTACAGAGCCCTGCGGGACCCCACTCAACACTGACCTCCAGGCAGAATACTTTCCATCTACAACCACTCTCTGCCTTCTGTCAGCCAACCAATTCTGAATCCAGATAGCCAAATCTCCCTGTATCCCATACTTTCTGACTTTATGAATGAGCCGACCATGGGGAACCCTATCAAATGTCTTGCTGAAGTCCATATACACCACATCCACTGCTCAACCGTCATCAAACTGTCTTGACACCTCCTCTGGCCCGAAACGTCGAATTTCCTGTTCCTTGGATGCTGCCTGACCTGCTGCGCTTTAACCAGCAACACATTTTCACCTCCTCAAAGAACTCAATAAGATTTGTGAGGCATGACCTGCCCCTCACAAAGCCATGCTGACTGCCTTTAATCACACTGTGCTTTTCCAAATAGTCATAAATCCTGTCCCTCAGAATTCTTTCCAAAACCTTGCTGACCACAGAAGTAAGACTGACTGGTCTGTAATTGCCAGGGATTTCCCTATTACCCTTCTTGAAAAGAGGAACAACATTCGCCTCCTTCCAATCTTCTGGTACACTCTCCTCCGGAGAGTGAGGAGGCAAATATCCTCGCCAGCGGCTTAGCAACCTCCTTTCTCACTTCTTGGAGTAGCCTAGAATAAATCTGGTCTGGCCCCAGGGACTTACCAACCTTAATGTTATGAGGGGGGTGTCACAATTTTAAGATTATCAGCAAGAGAGCTAGGAGTGAGATGAGGAGAAACTTCATTGCTCAGAGAGTAGTTAGAATTTGGAATACTTGGGAGAGTGATGGAAGTGGATTCCACAGGAGATTTCAGAAGAGAGCTGGATATATATATATATATAGTGATGAAGTTAGAGGAGCACAAAGTTAGGGCTAGAGAGTGGGACTAGTGAGGTAGCTCTTTAGGGAGCAGATGCTGACAGAATGGATCAAATGGCCTCCTTCTATACTGTAAAATTCTTTGATTCTACAATTCTATCATCCCAAATTCATACTCGTCAGCTTAAACTCATCCGTTACACCAAATCCTCACCAGCTATCTTAAATACTCACTCATCATCCTAAATCCTCACCCATCATCTTAAATGCTCACCCATAATCTTTAATCCTCACCCGTCACACCAAATCCTCACCCATTATCTTAAATACTCACCTGTCATCCCAAATCCTCATCCATGACCCTGATTCAGCCAAATGCAGATACACCACTCTTATGGCCACAGTTTGGAGTTCTTCCATTGAGAGCTGACTGCTTTGCTGTTGTCAGGAGCACTGTCTTTATGTGCTGTCTATGGTCATTCTCGAATAACCTCTGAGCCAGTAGGTGGTAGGTTATGGTCAACCCAATTGTGTCCAGATATTTACAGCTCACAAGTAAAAGGGGAACATGCGATTATAATCAGTGGAATGAATGTAACGGATTCTAGTTTTGAAACGAGAAACAAACACAGATATGCCAGAAGCAAGAACAGAAGATCAGTCTACAACAGGTAGTGTTTATTAAACAATCCACTGAAAATCAAAACAATATGACTGTGATAAATAGCAAAAAAAAACCTGCCTCAAACTTTTGGCTATTTTCTTTATCAGCTCCTGTTTGAAGTGGACTTTTCCCTTGAAGATAATAAATTTAATCTGATTGTGAATAACTTTATTTTGCTAAACTGGGATCACCAATGACAGAAACCTATCTCGCAGATTATACAAAAAGCACAGTACATGAAATCCAATACCATTGTCATTTTCTCATTTCCTCATCATATCTTATAAAATTCAGATTGACACAGATCCAGCATTCTTTCGCTGCTCGTACTCCCACCACCTTTTTCTTCTCCTTTCTAAATATACTTGTTTTCCAACATTTCCTTCTTGGAGCAGTGAGATACAAGAGTTTGTTGATTGGAACTTGTAGAATATCACAGCAACAGGCACTGAAAAAAGGGATGGAATTATGATGTTGGTTGAGTTAAAAAATACAGAATATTTTTGTCATGAAAGTAGATCACAGTCATTTGGCACTTACCTGAAAAAAAGACATGCTGTTGAAGCATTCTGTCTTGCACTCATTAGGACTGAATCACAAGAATACCAAATCTCAAAGGGAGCAACAATTTGGACCACATAAGAAAACGTAACTAATTGGTTGACACGGGTACTCTGGCTCAGATGTTTCCGTAGGGAATGCATCACAAACAATTATTTCTCAAATATTCATTTAAATATTCCTTGAGCGGCACGGTGGCACAGTGGTTAGCACTGCTGCCTCACAGCGCCAGGGACCTGGGTTCAATTCCCGCCTCAGGCGACTGTCTGTGTGGAGTTTGCACATTCTCCCTGTGTCTGCGTGGGTTTCCTCCGGGTGCTCCGGTTTCCTCCCACAGTCACAAAGATGTGCGGGTCAGGTGAACTGGCCATGCTAAATTGCCCATAGTGTTAGGTAAAGGGGTATATGTAGGGTATGGGTGGGTTGCGCTTCGGCGGGTTGGTGTGGACTTGTTGGGCCGAAGGGCCTGTTTCCACACTGTAAGTCTAATCTAATCTAATCTAAATTCCCAAATAGAAGGTGACTGATTTGTTGAGGTCAATATCATGGACAGCACACCACGGAATAGTTGTTCCCTCATGTCTATCTAAATGGAAAAATCACAATGCTTGGTGTTGTGGTTCTGTTCGCTGAGCTGGGAATCTGTGTTGCAGACATTTCGTCCCCTGTCTAGGTGACATCCTCAGTGCTTGGGAGCCTCCTGTGAAGTGCTTCTGTGATCTTTCCTCCCCCATTTGTAGTGGTTTGAATCTGCCACTTCCGGTTGTCAGTTCCAGCTGTCCGCTGCAGTGGCCGGTATATTGGGTCCAGGTCGATGTGCTTATTGATTGAATCTGTGGATGAGTGCCATGCCTCTAGGAATTCCCTGGCTGTTCTCTGTTTGGCTTGTCCTAGAATAGTAGTGCTGTCCCAGTCGAACTCATGTTGCTTGTCATCTCAGTGTGTGGTTACTAAGGATAGCTGGTCGTGTCGTTTCGTGGCTAGTTGGTGTTCATAGATGCGGGTTGTTAGCTGTCTTCCTGTTTGTCCTATGTAGTGTTTTGTGTAGTCCTTGCATGGGATTTTGTACACTACATTGGTTTTGCTCATGCTGGGTATCGGGTCCTTCATCCTGGTGAGTTGTTGTCTGAGAGTGGCTGTTGGTTTGTGTGCTGTTATGAGTCCTACTAGTCGTAATAGTCTGGCTGTCAGTTCAGAAATGCTCCTGATGTATGGTAGTGTGGCTAGTCCTTTGGGTTGCGGCATGTCTTCGTTCCGTTGCCTTTCCCTTAGGCATCTGTTGATGAAATTGCGGGAGTATCCGTTTTTGGCGAATACATTGTATAGGTGTTCTTCTTCCTCTTTTTGCAGTTCTGGTGTACTGCAGTGTGTTGTGGCCCTTTTGAATAGTGTCTTGATGCAACTTCTTTTGTGTGTGTTGGGGTGGTTGTTTTCGTAGTTCAGGACTTGGTCTGTGTGTGTGGCTTTTCTGTATACCTTCGTGGTGAATTCTCCGTTCGGTGTTCTCTGTACCATCACGTCTAGGAATGGGAGCTGGTCGATTCTCCTGCTCCTTGGATGCTGCCTGACCTGCTGCGCTTTTCCAACACCATCACACGAACTGGCTAAAGAACTACCGCAGAAACTGAAACACCTGATCAGCGGATCCAGACACTCTATACAATCAACACAGGAATTCTTGGACATCATCGGAAATATCCACATAGACAAGGAAGAAACCATGGCCTCATTCGACGTGACGGCACTGTTCACCTCTATCGACAAAACCCTAGCCAGAGAAACAATATCCAACCTGCTGGACATACATAACAGACAACACGACGCCGAACCTATTAACACAGATGGCAAACTTAAACTACTGAACCTGTGCCTCACAACACACTTCACATTCAACAACCAGATATACGAACAAATCAACAGCACACCATGGGCTCACCCATCTCTGGACTCATAGCAGAAGCTGTAATGCAAAGATTAGAACAAACAGTCTTACCGCAAATACAACCCAAACTCTGGGTCAGATATGTGGATGACACCTTTGTAATCATTAAAAACACAGAAATAGAGAACACACACCGGATCATCAACACCACACTCACAGGAATCCGATTCACGAGAGAGGAAGAAAAGGACAACCAACTCCCATTCCGAGACGTGACGGTACAGAGAACACCGAACAGAGAATTCACCACGAAGGTATACAGGAAAGCCACACACACAGACCAAGTCCTGAACTATGAAAGCAACCACCCCAACACACACAAACGAAGTTGCATCAAGACACTATTCAAAAGGGCCACAACACACTGTAGTACACCAGAACTGCAAAAAGAGGAAGAAGAACACCTATACAATGTATTCGCCAAAAACGGATACTCCCGCAATTTCATCAACAGATGCCTAAGGGAAAGACAACGGAACGAGGACATGCCGCAACCCAAAGGACTGGCCACACTACCATACATCAGGAGCATTTCTGAACTGACAGCCAGACTACTGCGACCACTAGGACTCATAACAGCACACAAACCAACAGCCACTCTCATACAACAACTCACCAGAACGAAGGACCCGATACCCAGCATGAGCAAAACCAACGTAGTGTACAAAATCCCAAGCAAGGACTGCACAAAACACTACATAGGACAAACAGGAAGACAGCTAATGATCCGCATCCATGAACACCAACTAGCCACGAAACGACATGACCAGCTATCCTTAGTAGCCACACACTGAGATGACAAGCAACATGAATTCAACTGGGACAACACTACTATTATAGGACAAGCCAAACAGAATAGCCAGGGAATTCCTAGAGGCATGGCACTCATCCACAGATTCAATCAATAAGCACATCGACCTGGACCCAATATACCGACCACTGCAACGGACAGCTGGAACTGACAACCGGAAGTGGCAGATTCAAACCAAGACAAATGCCGGAGGAAAGATCACAGAAGCGCTTCACAGGAGGCTCCCAAGCAGTGAGGATGTCACCTAGACAGGGGACAAAACGTCTGCAACACAAATTCCCAGCTCGGCGAACAAGCGCCTGAGCTACAAATCTTCTCCCAAACGTTGAACAATGTTTGGACATGTCCTTTCTGTGTGTAGAGACAGGACTCTGTTTCTGAATATGTATGTTCTAGTCGGCAGAAGTAGAATACATTGCAAGCCTTGTTTTCTTTTCTTTGCATCAGAGAGCGGCGGGAGCTGGGCGGAAGTGAAGTCGGAGCGCGGAGCCGGTCGGGAAGGTAAGTGATTGTTATTTGAGTGGAGAAGGAACCCGAGACACTACACGTGTTGTGTCTCCCACCCTCCCTCCTCCTCTAACCTAAAACAAAAGGACTCAGTCGGCTGAACAGGTAAGTTACTTAGTGTTCTTGTTTTGGAGACTAAGTGTAGAGTTATGGCAGTGCAGGCAGTGGAATGTTCCTCCTGCAGGATGTTTGAGGTAGGGGTGACCACCGATACTCCTGCCGACTTCACCTGCAGGAAGTGCAGCCAGCTCCAGCTCGTCACAGACCGTGTTAGGGAACTGGAGCTGGAGCTGGATGAACTGAGGATTATTCGAGAGGCTGAGGGTGATAGATAGAAGCTACAGGGACATAGTTACACCAGAGAACAGAGGTAGCTGGGTAACAGTTAGAGGTGGGAAGGGGAGGAAGCAGGCAGTGCAGGGATTCCCTGTGGTCATTCCCCTCAACAATAAGTATGCAGCTTTGGATACTGTTGGGAGGGATGGCCTAGCAGGGTAAGCTGCAGTGATCGGGTCTCCAGCACGATGTCCGGCTCTGAGACTCAGAAGGGAAAGGGGGAGAGGAGGAGAGCGCTAGTTATAGCAGACAGTATAGTTAGAGGGACAGACAGGCGGTTCTGTGGACATGGGTGAGACTCTCGGATGGTTTGTTGCCTCACAGGTGCCAGGGGCAGAGACGTCTCGGACCGTGTCTTCAGAATCCTTAAGGGGGAGAGTGTGCAGCCAGAAGGCGTGTGCACATCGGCACCAACGACAAAGGTAGGAAGAGGAGTGGGGAGGTCATTCAGGAGCTCAGGGAGTTAGGCTGGAAACTAAACGCTAGGATGGACAGAGTCATCATCTCTGGGTTGTTGCTGGTGCCATGTGACAGTCAGGCAAGGAATAGGGAGAGAGTGCTGTTGAACATGTGGCTGCAAGGATGGTATAGGAGGGAGAGCTTCAAGTATTTGGACAATTGGACTGCATTCTGGGGAAGGTGGGACCTGTACAAGCAGGACGGGTTGCAGCTGAACCAGAAGGGCACCAATATCCTGGGAGAAAGGTTTGCTAGCACTCTTCGGGGGGGGTTTAAACAAATTTGGCAGGGGGATGGGATCCGGACTTGTAGTCCAGCAAGTAGGTTAGCTGTTTTTTTTCAGGATGTCCAAGAATGTAGGGAGGCTGTGGAGAAGGTAGCACTGACAGGGAATACTTGCAGACACAGAGATGGGTCCAAGTGTGTATACTTCAACGCAAGGAGTATCAGAAATAAGGTGGGTGAACTTAAGGCGTGGATCGGGACTTGGGACTACGATGTTGTGGCCATCATGGAAACGTGGATAGAACAGGGACAAGAATGGTTGTTGGAGGTTCCTGGATACAGATGTTTCAGTAAGATTAGGGGGGTGGTTAAAAAAGGAGAGGGGGTGGCATTGCTAATTAGAAATGGTATAACGGCTGCAGAAAGGCAGTTAGAGGGAAATTGCCTTTGGAGGTAGTATGGACTGAAGTCAGAAATAGGAAAGGAGCAGTCACCTTGTTGGGTGTTTACTATAGGCCCCACCCAATAGCAGCAGAGATGTAGAGAAACAGATTGGGAAACAGATTTTGGAAAGGTGCAGAAGCCACAGGGTAGTAGTCATGGGCAATTTCAACTTCCCAAACATTGAGTGGAAGCTCTTTAGATCAAGTAGATTGGATGGGGTGGTGTTTGTGCAGTGTGTCCAGGAAGCTTTTCTAACTCAGTATGTAGATTGTCCGACCAGAGGGGAGGCCATATTGGATTTGGTACTTGGTAACGAACCGGGACAAGTGATGGGCTTGTTAGTGGGTGAGCATTTTGGTGATGGTGACCACAATTCTGTGACTTTCACCTTGGTTTTGGAAGTTATTGGGCTAGTATAGGTTAGGTAGGATTCGGTCGGCGCAACATCGAGGGCCGAAGGGCCTGTACTGCGCTGTATCCTTCTATGTTCTATGTTCTATGTTCTATGGTTATGGAGAGAGCTCGGTGCCTGCAACAGGGTAGGTTTTACAATTGGGGAAGGGTAAATACGATGCTGCAAGACAGGATCTGAGGAGCATACATTGGGAGCATAGGCTGTCAGGGAAGGATGTCGTTGAAATGTGGAACTTTTTCAAGGAACAGATACGGTGTGTCCTTGATATGTAAGTACCTGTCAGGCAGGAAAGAGATGGTCGTGTGAGGGAATCTTGGTTGACGAGGGAGGTTGAATGTCTTGTAAGGAGGAAGAAGGAGGCTTACATAAGGTTGAGGAAACAAGGTTCAGACAGAGCGTTGGAGGGATACAGGATAGCCAGGAGGGAGCTGAAGAAAGGGATTAGGAGAGCTAAGGGAGGGCATGAAAAATCTTTGGTGGGTAGGATCAAGGATAACCCCAAGGCTTTTTATGCCTATGTGAGAAACATGAGAATGATGAGAACGAGGGTAGGTCCGATCAAGGACAGTAGTGGGAGACTGTGTATTGAGTTGGAAGAGATAGGAGAGGTCTTGAATGAGTACTTTTCTTTAGTATTTACAAATGAGATGGACCGTATTGTTGAAGAGTATGAAATGGACTGGTAAGCTAGAGGAGATAGTTGTTAGGAAAGAAGATATGTTGGGCATTTTGAAAAACTTGAGGATAGACAAGACCCCGGACCAGACAAGATATATCCTAGGATTATGTGGGAAGCAAGAGAGGAAATTGCAGAATCGTTGGCAATGATCTTTTCGTCTTCACTGTCAATGGGGGTGGTGCCAGGGGGCTGGAGAGTGGCGAATGTTGTGCCCCTGTTCAAAAAAGGGAATAGGGATAACCCCGGAAATTACAGGCCAGTTGATCTTACTTCAGTGGTAGGCAAAGTAATGGAAAGGGTGCTGAGGGATAGGATTTATGAGTATCTGGAAAGACACTGCTTGATTAGGGACAGCCAGCACGGATTTGTGAGGGGTAGGTCTTGCCTTACAAGTCTTACTGAATTCTTTGAGGAGGTGACCAAGCATGTGGATGAGGGTAGAGCAGTTCATGTAATGTACATGGATTTTAGAAAGGCATTTGATAAGGTTCCCCATGGTAGGCTTATGCGGAAGGTCAGGAGGCATGGGAAAGTGGGAAGTTTGGCCAGTTGGATAGAGAACTGGCTAACCGGTCAAAGTCAGAGAGTGGTGGTAGATGGTAAATATTCAGCCTGGAGCCCAGCTACAAGTGGAGTTCTTCAGGGATCAGTTCTGGATCCTCTGCTGTTTGTAATTTTTATTAATGACTTGGAAGAGGGAGTCAAAGGGTGGATCAGTAAATTTGCAGATGATATGAAGATTGGTGGAGTTGTCAGCTGCAAAGGGACTTAGATATGATGCAGAGCTGGGCTGAGGAGTGGCAGATGGAATTCAACCCTGCCAAGTGTGAGGTTGTCCATTTTGGAAGGACAAATAAGAATGTGGAATATAGGGTTAACGGTAGGGTTCTTAGTCAGGTGGAGGAGCAGAGGGATCTTGGGGTCTATGTTCATAGCTCTTTGAAAGTTGCCACTCAGGTGGATAGAGCTTGTAAGAAGGCCTATGGTGTATTAGCGTTCATTAGTAGAGGGATTGAATTCAAGAGCCGTGAGGTGATGTTGCAGCTGTACAGGACCTTGGTAAGGCCACATTTGGAGTATTGTGTGCAGTTCTGGTTGCCTCACTTTAGGAAAGATGTGGAAGCTTTGGAGAGGGTGCAGAGGAGATTTATCAGGATGTTGCCTGGAATGGAGAATAGGTCGTACGAGGATAGGTTGAGAGTGTTAGGCCTTTTCTCATTAGAACGGCGAAGGATGAGGGGTGACTTGATCGAGGTTTATAAGATGATCAGGGGAATAGATAGAGTGGACAGTCAGAGACTTTCCCCCGGGTACAACAGAGTGTTACAAGGGGACATAAATTTAAGGTGAACGGTGGAAGGTATGGGGGGATGTCAGGGGTAGGTTCTTTACCCAGAGAGTGGTGGGGGCATGGAATGCGCTGCCTGTGGGAGTGGCAGAGTCAGAGTCAGAGTCAGAATCATTAGTGACCTTTAAGCGGCAATTGGATAGGTACATGGATAGGTGCTTAAGCTAGGACAAATGTTCAGCACAACATCGTGGGCCGAAGGGCCTGTTCTGTGCTGTATTGTTCTATGTTCTAAGCCTGACTGATAACCCTAAATTGAATATTAACGTAATTCTTAGTGTCTCAGTCAAAGTGCAACCTTTGACAGTTTGTTTCTTTTTCAACAACGTAAAGTTGATTAGTTACACTTACAAACATACAGAAACCAGAAATATGATTCAGATCTAAAATAAGCCCAACTTTGGTTTGACATTCTTCTGGCTGACTGGGTTATGCTGAGAAGGCTTTAGATTAGATTTGGATTGTTTTGAGCGAGAGTTGGCACAAAAGACAATCATCTGAATGAGCTTCAGATTTTGAGCTGTTTAGTAAATCACAGCTGAGCTTATTCAAGCCAAGTTGAGAGAGTGAGGATTGCAGATGCTGGAAAGTCAGAGTTGATAAAATGTGGAAAAAGCACATCAGAGGAGCAGGGGAGTCAATGTTTCAGGCAGGACCAGTCCTGGTGAAGGGTCCTGTTTGAAACATCAACTCTCCTGCCCCTCTGATGCTGCTTGAGCTGCCTTTTCCAGCTCAGGACATAAGAGATCAATTTTCAAACAGAATTCAAATCTGTGTGTTAGTGCCAATCAGAAAACAGTAAATCGGGTTTCAAATTAAAACATTTCATCGAATGTTAGAATTATCTAACACCAGAATGGTGGTTGAGATAAACCAGGCAATTACAGACCAGTGACTCTCACATCAGTGATAGGGAAAGTACTGGGGAAAATTTTGAAGGAAAACAATTAATCTCCACTTGGAGAGACAAGGTTTGATCAGGGATCATCATCAGGAGGTCCTGCCTAACAAATTTGATAGAATATTTTTGAGGAGGTGACCAGGTGTGTAGATGAGGAGAGGGCAGTTCAGCAAAGCCTTTGACAACGTCCCACATGAGAGGCTGATGAAGAAGATAAAGGCACATGGGATTCAGGGTAACTTTGTCGAGTTGGATCCAAAATTAGTGAGGGGAGACAGAGAGGTAAAAGGCTGTTTGTGTGATTCCCAGTTATGTATGGCAGGGATCAGTACTACGTTCCTTCTTGCTTGTGGTCTTAATAAGAATGCTAGAAATATGATAAGTAAGTTTGCCAATGATATGAAGCTTGGTCAGGTGATCGACAGTGAGGAAGGAGGTGCTTGGTTACAGAAAGTTACAGACAGATTGATCGGATGGATAGATCAGTGGTAGATGGAATTTAACCCTGAAAAGTGTGAGATGATGTACTTTGGAAGAAGTAACTAAACAATGCAGTACTCAGTGATGGCAGCGCACTTGGAAGCTCAGAGCACCAGAGGGATCTTGGGATGTTTGTCCACAGGTCCCTGAAGGTGGCAGGACAGGTTAATAAGGTAGTTATGAAGGCAAATAGGACACGCCTTTATCAGTCGAGGCAAAGATTATAAGAGGAGGGAGATTATTTTGGAGCTGTCCAGGACTTTAGTTAGGCCACATCCAGAGTACAGTGTGCAGTTCTAGTTTCCACACTACAGGAAGGATGTGGTTGCACAGGAAACAGTGCAGAGGAGATTCACTAGGGGTTGTCTGAATGGAGCTGTTTAACAATGAAGAGAGGCTGGAAAAGCCTCAGTTGTTCTCTTAGATCAAATATAGTTCAGGAACAGGTCCTTTGGCTCTCCAAGCTTCTAGCACCATATTTTGCCCTTCCATATTAAAACTGTTTTCACTAACAGGATCCATATCCCTCTATTCCCTTCCTAGTCATGTATTCATTGAGATATTATTGAATGCTGTTATTGTGTCTGCTTCTACCATCTCTCTGGCAGTGCGTTCAAGGCAGTCATCACCCTCTGTGTGAAAAACCGGCCTCGCACCCTAAACCTGTGTCTCATAGTAATTGACCTCTCTGCCCTGGGAAAAAGCCTCATACTTCCCACTCTATCCATGCTATTCACAAAATTATAAACTTCTGTCAGGTCACCCCTCAACTTTCTGCATTCCAATGAAAACAAACCCAGTCTATCCAACCTTCCTTCAGAGCTAAAATCCCCAGTACCAGGCAACATCCTGATAAACCTTGTCTGTAACTTCGCCAAAACATCCACATCTATCTGGTAGTGCGGTGACCAGAACTGGACACAATGTTCTATGCGTGGCCTAACTGAAGTTCTAGAGAAGGCAAGCATGCCATAGGCCTTTTTTTTACTACCTTATCTACCTGCGCTGCCATCTTCAGTGATCTGTGGACCTACACATCCAGATCCCTCTGCATATCAATACTCCCAAGGGTTCTGCCATTCACTGTATAATTTTCACCTGAACTTGACCTCACATCTGTCCGGATTTAACTCCATCTGCCAAGTTTGGCCCATGCCTCCAACTGATTTATATCCTACTGTATCCTCTGACACTGCTCCTCACTATCCGCAACTCCACCAATCTTTGCGTCATCTGCAGGCTTACCAATTAGACTAGCCAAGTTTTCCTAAAAATAATTTATGTAGTTCAATGAAAAGCAGAGGTCCCAGCACTGATCCCTATGGAACATCACTAGTCACAACCTCCATTCCAAAAAGAATCCTTACACCGCTACCCTCTTTTCCCACGACAATCCATTTTGTCAGCTCACCTCGATACCATGTGACTTCATCTTTTGTACCAGTCTGTCATAAGGGACCTTGTCAAAGGCTTTACTGGAGTCCATGCAGACAACAACTGCTTTTCCCTCATCAATCATCTTTGTTATCTCCTCAAAAAACTCGCTCAAGTTAGTAAGGCACAATGTCCTCTGCACAAGGGCCTCTAAATGCAGAGCAGAGATGGCTGAGAGGGGACCTGATAGAGTAGTAGAAGATTATGAGAGGCATGGTCAGGGTGAACAGGAAGCAGCTGCACCCCTCAGTCAAGGAGTCTATAATAAGTGGGCAGAATTTTAATGTGAAAGGCAGGAGGTTTAGAGGGGATTTGAGGAAATGTTTTCACGTGGTGAGAATCTGGAATACACTGTCTGGGAGAGAGTTGAGGCAGGAAACCTCACAACCTTGAAAATATACTTGGAGGAGCTCCTGAAATGTCATAACATTCAAGGCTATGGACCTAGTGTGGGAAAGTAGGACTAGAGTAGAAAGGATCAGCATGTGCCTGCGAAAATGAAGGAGAAGGCTGGCAAGATTTGGGAACTTTTGATAACAAGAAGAATTGAGAGCTGAATCAACAAGATAAAGGAGGCATATGTACGGGCTTAGGAAAAGACAGATAAACAGAGCCCTCAAAGAATGCAAAGTAGCATGGAAGAACTCAGACAAAGAATTAGAAAGGCTAAAGGCAGCCATGTAATGCCTTCAGCAAGCGGGATTAAGGAAACTCCTAAGGCATTTTATACTTATATACGGATAAGCTATAGAAAGGGTCGGGCCAATCAAGGAGAAAGGAGAAGGACATGGTGGATGGAGGGATATGTTGATATTATAGGGCATGGTCCATATAAAGGAGGTGGTGTGGATGTTTCAAAAGCCATTAAGGTGGACAAATCCCCAGGGCCTGATGGGATCTATCCCAGAATGCTGAGGGAGGCAGGTGAGGAAATTACCGGGGCCTTGTCTGAAATCTTTGTATCTTTTCTAGGAGACGTCCCAGAGGATTGGAGAGTAGCTGTTATTCCTTTGTTTAAGAAGGCCAGCAGGGATAATCCAGGAAGTTACAGGCTGATAAGCCTTACATCAATAGCAGGGGAATTATTGGAGAGAATGCATTACTCACATTTGGAAAAATATGGACTTATTAGTGATAAGCAACATGGCTTTGTGCAGAGAAGGACATGTGGCACAAACTTGATTTGTTTTTGAGCAAGTGACAAAGATGATTGATGAGGGCAGGGCGGTGGATGTTGTCTATGTGAAATTTAGCAAAGCCTTTGAGAAGATCCGTCATGGCAGGCTGGGAGAGAGGGTGAAACCAAATGGGATCCAGCTGGTAAGATGGATTCAGAACTGGCTTATTTATAGGAAATAGAGAGTAGTGGTGGAAGGGTGTCTTTCAGACTGGATATTTGTGATCAGTGGTATTCTGTATGGATCATTGCAGGGGCCCCCCATTGTTTGTAATAGACAGAAATGATTTGGAGGAGGATTTAGATGGCCTGATTAAAAAGTTTGCAGAGGACAGAAAGAGCTGCAGATAGTGAGGAGGATTACCAGAGAAGACAAAGGTTATAGATGGGCCGGAGCACCCGGAGGAAACCCACGCAGACACAGGGAGAATGTACAAACTTCACACAGTTACCCGAGGCTGGAATTGAACCTTGCTCTCTGGTGCTGTGAGACAACAGTGCTAACCACTGAGCCACTGTGCCACCCTGATTATACTCCAGAGATTCGAATGTCCAACAAACCTCACCACAATCCTACAACTGCTTTCAGTGAGAGATCTGAAACAGACAGCTTCAAAATCTAGTCCAGTGTGAATCAATGCTGTGTTAGAGACAGCAAACTATTCAAAATCTACCTGAGAGTGGTTAGTCATCCCATCAAAGATAAATGTCCCTCTGGTGTATGTATTAAATACCATCCAGATAAAAAACTCTTTAACCTCAGTCACCTCCATTCTAAAACTAACTGAGACACCATAGACATAAAAGGAAGGCAGTCTGATGATAATGGGAGTTGGGACGTTATGCTGAGGTTGTACAGGATGTTAGTGAGGCTTCCTCTGGAACACTGTGTGCCGTTCTGGTTGCCCTATTATAGGAAGGATATTATTAAGCTGGAAACGGTTCAGAAAAGATTTACCAGAATGTCACCAGGACTGGAAGGTTTGCGTTTTAGGGAGAGACTGATTAGGCTGTCACCCTTTTTCACTGGAGTGGAGGAGGTTGAGGGGTGACCTTATAGAGGTTTTAAAATCTTGAGGGGTATTGACAAGGTGAATGGCATTAGTCTTTTCCCTATGGTGGGGAATGTCAAGACTAGGGGACATATTTGTAAGGTGAGAGGACAAGATTTAAAAAGGGCATGGGAGCAACTTTTTTTACACAGAGAGTGGTTTGTACGTGGAATGAACTGCTGGATGTGGACACAGATACAATGTTTAAAAGACATTTGGATTAGTACATGAATAAGAAATATTTGGATGGAAATGGGTCAAACGCAGGCAGGTGGGACTATTTAGTTTGGTCAGCATGGACTGGTTAGACCAGAGGGTCTCCTTCCACGTTGTATGACTCAATGACTCATTAACTGCAGTGTCATTGCCAGATTTGTGAGCCACTCTTGATCTCTTTAATTCTGCAAACAATTTTGTCCCGAAATGTTATCAAACAAAACTCAGATATTATCTACACCAAGTGAGTAAAGTATTACACTTCGGAGGTGTGAAAGGAGAGAATCTGGAATATGTTGGCTTCCCCATGGTCACTAGAAACAGTAAGAGGAACAACGGATCAGCTGGTATCTTCTCCACATGAGGAGGAACAACAAAGACCTTGAGCGTCAACAAAGCTCCACATGTGTAGAACAGTTGCTGTCAGCACCCTCATGGATGGGACTGTGTATCAACAACATGGATTAGAATGGGAGAAATTTTACCAACAATGACTACTGAACTGGGTTGGTGGTGAATGACCTTGCTCATTAATTAAGCAAAATGGAAACAATTTGTCTATCACACTGCTTCACACTGTGTTGCAGTTGCAACATCTTAATAATGAGACAGAGCAGAAACAGAGAAGGAATAGAAGAAAATCTTGAAATGCAGATCCTACTACCTCAAAGGACATCTAGCTTTATGTGTCCTAGGATCTGTAGGTTAACAATTGCTTTAGTCACAACACTATCCTTGCATCAACATTATCCTGAAATCAAAAGGAAGCCTCCACCAACTGGTTCATCTTCATTCACTCTGATTGTTATACAATAAAACTCTAACACACTTGGCAAATATGATTTCCCTTTCACAAAACCATGTTGACTTTGCCTGACAGTATCACCATTTTCACAATGCCCTGCTACAACCTCCTTAATAATGGATTCTGGCATTTTCCCAATGATAGATATTAAACAAAGTGGCCCATAGTTTTCTGCTTTCTGTCTTATCCCTTCCTTTAACAGAGTTTTGCATTTGTAACTTCCCAATCCAAAGGATCATCTTTCCAGAACCTAGAAATGCTGAAAGAATACAACCAATGCATCCAAACTCCTGCTTTAAGATTTTAAGCCAATAGCCATTAAATCCAGGATCTATCAGCCTTTATTCCCATTAAATCCAGGATCTATCAGCCTTTATTCCCATTAAATCCAGGATCTATCAGCTTTCATTCCCATTAAATCCAGGATCTATCAGCCTTTATTCCCATTAAATCCAGGATCTATCAGCCTTTATTCCCATTAGTCCTCCTCATACTTTTTCTCTATTGATTGTTACTTTCTCCTCTGTTTTTAATCCTATTTTTCTATTATTCTGTCGATGTGTTGTGTACCTTTCACTGTGAAGACAAAAGACTTGTTCAAAGAGGGATACAAACAGCTTACAGAGAGATATTGGTAGGTTAAGTAAGTGGGCCAAAAAATGGCAATTTGTATATAAAGTGGCAAAATGGAAAGTTGCTTATTTTGGAAGGGAGAACAAAAGAAGAGAGTATTATTTAAATAGAAAAGAACTGCAGAAAGCTGAATCACAAGGGGCTTGATGGGACTTGTACACGAAGCATAGAGAGTTAGTACACAGATAGAGCAGGTAATCAGAAAGGCCATATTTAAAGGGGTTCGGAGTTTCAGAGCGCTGGGAAGTCTTACTGCAACCGTACAAAGTGCTGGTGACACCACATCTGGAGGACTGTGAGCAGTTTTGGCTCCCTTAATTAGGAAAAGATATCATTTCATTGGAAGTAGTTCAGAGAAGGTTCATTCAATTCAACTCAAGACTAGGCATCCATCAACAACAGCAGAATTGTACTCCAGCATATTCTGCAACCTCATGGCCTGGCATATCCTCACTCAAGCCAAGGATCAACCTTCGTTCAATAACGAGTGCAGGACGACATACCGGGAGATGTAAACATGTGTTGTCAACATGGTGAAACCACCAAACAGGACTACTGGCATGCCAAGCAAGTGACAGACAGAGCTAAACAATCCCACAAACAATGGATCAGATCAAAGCTTTGCAGTCCTGCCACATCCAGTCGTGAATAGTGGTGAACAATTAAACAACTCATCAGAGAAAGAGGTTTCACAGTATTCCATTCTTCACTGATGGAAGAGCCCACCACGTCAGTACAAAAGATAAGACTGAAGCACTTGCAGAGACTTTCAGCCAGAAATGTCAAGTGCACAATCCATCGTGGCTTCCTCCTGCGGGTCTCAGTGTCACAGATACTAGTCTTTAACAAATTCAATTTGCTCCATATGAAATTGAGAAGTAGTTGAAGACACTGGATATTAGAAAGGCCCTAACAACAATCCAGCAATAGTACTGGAGACTGGGCTCCAGAATTTGCTGTTCCCTAAGCCAAGCTCTTCCAGCACAGTTACAACACTGGCACCTACCCGACAATGTGGAAAATTGCCCAGGTATGTCCTGTACATAAAAAGCAGGACAAATCAAACACAGCTAATTATCTCCCAACAGTCTACACTCGATCATCAGTAAAGTGATAGAAGGTGCTAGCAACAGTGCTATCCAGCAGCATCTGCTCAGCAATAACCTGTTCAGTGATGCATAGCTTGGATTCTGCCAGGGTCACTTAGCTCCTGATCTCATTACAGCTTTGATTGAAACATTGACAAAAGAGCTTAATTCCAGAGGGGAGGGAGAGTGACAGCTCTTGACATCAAAGTGGCATTCAATGGAGCGTGGTATCAAGGGGCCCTATCAAAACTGGAATCAATAGTATCGGGGCAAACTCTTTGCTGGTTGGAGTCATAATTGGCACATAGGAAGATGGTTATGGTTGTTGGAGGTCAGTCATCTCAGTTCCAGGACATCTCTACAGGAGTTCCTAGGCCCAACCATCTTTAGCTGCTTCATCAATAACCTTCCCTCCATCATAAAATCAGAAGTACTGAAGCATCCACACATAAATGCAACAAGATCTGCACAATATCCAGGCTTAGGCTGACAGGGTAAATGCTAAAAGGATGTTTTCCCTCATGGGAGAGTCTAGGACCAGACGGTATAGCCTCAGAATAAAATGGCACAAATTTAAGACGGAGGTAACGAAGAGTTTCTTCTCTTAGAAGTTTGTGAATCTTTGGAATTCCACAGATAGCTCTGTATATTTAAGGCTGAGATTAGATTCTTGATCAGTTGGGGTCAATGGTTTCGTGGAAGGACAGGAAACTGGATATCAGGAATGTCAGATCAGCCATGATCCTAATGAATGGTGGAGGAGGCTTACTCCTGTTCCTGTATCGTGTAGTCTTAAAGCCCTGACACTACCTCCTTTCTTGTTAATAATTCCCTCCTCTCATCCTGAAAATGGTACCAATCCCTCCTCATAGGTCAGTCCTGCCATCCAAGCAGTCAGTCTGGTAAACCTTTGCTGCACTTCCTCTTTCACCAGAACATCCTTCCTTAGATTAGGAGACCAAAACTACACACAATGCTCCAGGTGTGATCACACAAAAAACTTTGTACAATTGCAACAAGATATCCAAGCTCCTGGATTCAAACCCTCTTGCTATGAAGATCAACATATCATTTCCCTGCCTGTTGCACCTGCGACTTACCTTTACTGACCTTCACCGAGGTCTTGCTGCACCTCTCTCTTTCCCAAACTGTCACCATTCAGTCTTCCTGTTTTTCCTCTCAAAGTGGATAACTTCACATTTATCCACATTATACTGTATCTGCCATGCATTTCCCCCTTGTTCTGAGGAAGGGTCACAGGACCCAAAACATTAACTCTGATTTCTCTCCACTAATGCTGCCAGATCTGCTGAGCTTTTCCAGCTCTGTTACGCTGAAGCTTTCCTGCCTCATCCTCACAGATCACGCTCCCACCAGCATTCTGTCACAAGGAAATTTAAAGATATATTATATTTAGTTCCTTCATTTAAATCATGAATAAATATTATGAATGGCTGTGTTGCAAACACTACTCCCTGCAGTATTTCACTTGGCATTAGCTGCCACTCAGAAAGTGACCCGCTAATTTCTACTCTTTGTTTCCTGCCTGGTCTCAGCACCAATGGCAAAGTTACAGGAACAAGGGATTCTGACCTCACTCCATATACCCCCACTAAGCCTTCCACGTCCACCCTATTTGCCCCCCTCAGCCTTGAAGCAATTCAAACGGAGGAGGGGGCACTTCCCTCAAACGCAGCATGTCTGGGCTCAATGGACACAAATAGATGGATGGGTTAGTAAGTTTGCAGATGACACTAAAGTTGGTGGAGTAGTGGACAGTGTAGAAAAATGTTGCAGGTTGCTGGAGGACTTGGATAAACTGCAGAATTGGGCTGAAAGGTGGCAAATGGAGTTCAATGCAGCTAAATGTGAGGTGATTCACTTTGGGAAGAATAGCAGGAAGGCAGAATACTGGGTCAATGAAACAATTCTTGGTATTGTGGATGTACAGAGGGATCTTGGAGTCTATGTACATCGATGCCCTGAAAGTTGCCACCTGGATTGATAGTGCTGTTAAGAAGGCAAACGATGTGTTAGCTTGTATTGGTAGAGGGATTGAGTTCTGGAGCCATAATGTCATGCTGCAAATATACAAAATGCTAATGCAGTTGCACTTGGAATATTGTGTACAGTTCTGGTCGCTCCATTACAGGAAGGATGTGGAAGCATTGGAAATGGTGCAGAGGAGATTTACCAGGATGTTGCCTGGTCTGGATGGAAGGTCTTATGAAGAAAGGCTGAGAGACTTGGGTCTGTTCTCATTGGATAGAAGGCGGCTGAGAGGGGATTTGATAGAGACATACAAGATGATCAGAGGATTAGATAGGGTAGACGGTGAAAGTCTTTTTCCTAGGATGATGACGTCAGCTTGAACAAGAGGGTATAACTACAAATTGAGGGGTGATAGATTTAAGACAGATGTCAGAGGCAGGTTCTTTACTCAGAGAGTGGTAAGGGCATGGAATGCCCTGCCTGACAATGTCGTTAACTCAGCCACATGAGGGGCATTTAAACAATCCTTTGATAAGCAATGAATGATGATGGAATAGTGTAGGGGGATGGACTTAGATTAGTTCAGAGGTCGGTACAACATCCAGGGCCGGAGGACCTGCACTGTATTGTTCTATGTTCTAATATCTGCGAGTTAAAGCTCGGGTTATGGTTCAGGTAAAGTCAGGCCTAGGGTGAGGGTTAGGGTTAGCATTGAAGTAATACAGCATGGAAACAGGCCCTTTGTCCTAAACTGGCCCATGCTGACCATGGTGCCCACTCTGCTAGTTCCAATTCCCTGCACTTGGTCCATATCCCTCTAAACCCTTCCCATCCACATACCTATCCAAATATTTTTTAAATGTTGCTATTGCACCTGCCTCAACTACTTCCTAACATTTTTCCCTCTCACTTTAAATCTATGCCCTCTAGTTTTCAATTCCCCATTCCTGGGAAAAAGACAATATGAATTCTTCCTATCTATGTCTCTCATGATTTTATAAACTTCAATAAGGTTACCTGTCACTCCCCTATGTTCCAAGGAATAAAGTCTGATACTGGCCAACCTCTCCCTATAACTATTCCTGTCAACTTCCTTGTAAATCGCAAGGTTTGTGAAGGTTTGTAGCTCAGGTTGAGGTTTAGGGTGTAGGTTTGCTCGCTGAGCTGTAGGTTTGATATCCTGACCTTTCATTACCTGGCTAGGTAACATCATCAGTGGTGACCTCCAAGTGAAGTGAAGCTGTTGTCTCCTGCTTTCTATTTATATCTTTCTCCTGGATGGGGTTCCTGGGGTTTGTGGTGATGTCATTTCCTGCTCGTTTTCTGAAACCTATAGTCCCACTACCCAGAACACCAACTTACAGACTGGCCAAAGAACTACACACAAGACTGAAATACCTAGTAGAAGAGTCACAGCACTCTATCCACTCCATCCAGGAATTCCTAAAAATCATCAAAACACCAAAATAGAGGAAGACGAAGCAATGATCTCATTCGACGTTAACAGCACTGTTCACCTCCATCAACATCGACCTGGCAAAGGAAACACTTAACACACTTTTAGAACAGACCATCACACACACCCCAACCACCATCAGTCACATTACCAACAAAAACATCATGAAGCTAGTGGACCTGTGCCTCATCACCCACTTCACTTTCAACAACATCATCTACAAACAAACCAACGGCACACCCATGGGATCGCCGCTATCAGGATTCAAAGCAGAAGCGGTAATGCAAAGACAAGAACAAACAGCCCTACCAACCCTCAAACCACAAATCTGGGTTCGCTACATAGATGACACCTTTGTCATCACAAAATGAAACAAGGTAGAAGAGATATTTAACATCATCAATAACACCCTCACAGGCATAAAGTTCACCAAGGAGGAAGAAACCGACAACAAACTCGCATTCCTGGATGTCACAGTAGAAAGAAAGGATAAGGGAGAATTACAAACCTGCGTATACAGAAAACCGACAAACACTGACCAAATACTTTACTACACCAGCAACCATCCCAACACACACAAACAAAGCTGTATCAGAACACTATTCCAATGAGCCACCTCACACTGCAGCACAGACGGACTTCGGAAAACAGAGGAGAACCAAAAAGTGCGAAGTGTTTCATTTTGGAAGGTTGAATTTGAAGGCAGAATACAGGGTTAAAGGCAGTATAAAGGAACAGAGGGATCTTGGTGTTCATGTCCATGATCCCTCAAAGTTGCCACCCAAGTTAATAAGCTTGTTAAGAATGCGAATGGTGTGTTGGCTTTCATTAAAAGGGGATTGAGTTTAAGAGCTGTGAGGTTATGCTGCAGTGCCATAGAGCCCTGGTTAGTCTACATTTAGAAAATTGTGTTCAGTTCTGCTCACCTCTTTATGGAAAGGATATGGAAGCTTTCGAAAGGGTGCAGAAGAGATTTACGAGGATGCTGCCTGGACTGGAGGGCATGTCTTCTGAAGTAATGTTGAGGGAGCTCGGGCTTTTCTCATTGGAGTGAAGAAGGATGAGTGGTGACTTGATAGAGGTGTACAAGGTGATGAGATACATAGATAGAGTGGATAGCCAGAAACCTTTTTCCATGGCAGAAATGGCTATCATGAAATGGCATAATTTTAAAGTGATTGAAGGAAGGCTTAATGGAGTTGTCAGAGATAGGTTCGTGTCACAGAGAGTGGTAGGTGTGTGGAATGTGCTGCCAGCAGTTGTAGTAGAGTCAGATAACATTAGGGACATTTAAGTGACTCTTGAATAGGCACATGGATAATAATAAAATAAAGGGTACGTATGTCAGTCTGATCTTAGAGTAGGATAAAAGGTCGGCACAACATTGACGCTGAAGGGCCTGGACTATGTTTCCCAGAATTCCTCTGTGATGATTCTTAACTGTCCTCTGATTCATTTCAAGAGGGCTAGAATACAAGAGTAGGGATCTGGGGCTGCATAAGGTGCTGGTCAGGCCATATTTAGAATATTGAGAGCAGTTTTGAGCTCTGTATCTAAGGAAGGATGTGCTGGCTTTGGAGGGAGTCCACAAGAGCTTTACAAGAATAGCCCAGGGATGAAGGGCTTGTCATGGTTGGAGCACTTGGAAACAGCAACCTTTGAAAATAATTCATTTTCCTGATCTCCAGCATGAACTGGTTTAAGGTGAACAGAGACAGATGTGTTGGGGAGGAAGAGGAGAGCTAGACAGTCAGAGACGGAGAGGAAAAGATACAGTGATTGGAAATGAGAAAGGGAACAGAGGAAGAAAAGTAGAAAAAGGATGGAGTAAGGGAGGGAGTAAGAAGCAGGAAGAGACGTGAGGAATATGGAAAGGGGGAATAGAAGAGAGACTAAAAGAAACAGAAATGAGATCAAGTGGAAGGATAAGGAAGATGGAAGCAGAGGGGAAGAATGAACAGACTACAGATGACTTGCCAGTGTTTGAAGACAAACTATTGACATTAGACTTTACCTCAGTGTAAATTGCATCACGCTGCAGTAACTTTCATCTTGTCCAAAGTCGACTTGTTCTTTTCTGAAGACTCCATGTCTGCACTGCAAGGTACATTAAACATTCATGTGAAGAACTGGAACACAGGCTTTGTATAAACTACCAATTTAAAAACCGAACAGCCCCAGTTGCAATCACAATCCCATTCATAAGTTAAAGGAGCAGGCAAAGAGTTGACAAATGGAGTATAAACGTGGGAAAATGTGAAATTGTTCATTTTGTAACAGAACAAACAAAGTATTATCTAAATGGAAAGCTTCAACATAAAGAGACTTGGGGGGGACATGTACATGATACTCAGAAAGCTAGCACACAGGGGCAGCAGGTAACTAGGAAGGCTAATGGAACGTTGGTCCTTATTTTAAGGGGTTTGGAGTGTAAGAATAGGGAAATCTTACTGCAACTGTACAAGGTGCTGGTGAGATCACATCTGGAATACCGGGAGCAGTTTTGGTCTCCTGATCAAAAGAAAGATATAATTTCATTGGAGGTAGTTCAGGGAAGATTCACTAGGATGACTCCTGGGTTGAATGGATTGTCGTGTGAGTAAAGGAGTTTAGAAGAATAGAAGAGGTTCTCATTGAAATATTTAGGATTCTTCAGGGGTTTGAGGGGGCAAATGTTGAGAGGATGTTTCCTCTAATGGGTAAGTCCAGGACCTAAGGATACAGGCCCAGAAGGAAGGGGCACTGAATTAACATTGAGATGAGGAGGAATTTTTTCTGTCAGAGGGTTGAGTGTCTTTGGAACTCCTTACCACAGAGAACCGTGGGGGCAGAGCCCTTGAGGCTAAGATAGAAAGATTCTTGATCAGTTGGGGAATCAAGAGTTATGGGGTAAGAGCAGCAAAGTGGATGTGAGGAATCAGCCATGATCCTATTGAATGGTGGAGCAGCTTAAGGGGCTGAACAACTTAATCCCAGTTCCTATTTCTTTTGGTCTCATAGTCTTATTATTATTATTATTACCAACAGGAACCTGCTAAACCAGGATTAAATCCAATTACATTTATACAACCCCCTTAAACAGAAGAATATACCTCAAGATATGTCATAACGAAACAATAGTCAAAGAAAGAACCAGTATGAGGGAAAGCTTAACATTTGATCAAAAAGATCTTGAGAACAGTCAAAAGAAGGAAGATGTGGTGAGATAGAGAGAGAGAGAAGGGGATTAAGAAAGGGAGAGATACAGAGCATTACAGAGTCATACAGCACAGAAACAGACTTTGGTCTAACTCGTCCATTCCAACCAGGCATCCTATTCTGACCTATCCCATTTGCCAGCATTTGGCCCATATCTCTCTAAACCCTTCCTATTCATGCCGTCCAGCTGCCTTTTAGATCTTGTAATTGTACCAGCCACCACTTCCTCTGCCAGCTAATTCCACAAGAATAGAGAAAAAAGATATAATACATACAAAAAAAAAGAGAGACACCTACAAAGAGAGAGAGTGAAATAAAGGGATGAGAAGGAGAGAGAGTAAGTGAGAAAGATTGAAAGAAGAGGAGAGAGAGAGAGAGAGAGAGAGAGACAGACAAAGGACGGAAAGAGATTGAGAGAGGAGGAGAGCGATCGAGGGAGACAATGAGAAAGATACAGAGGAGTAAAGGTAGAGACAAAAGAGATAAAGAGTGTGAGAGAGAGAAAGGTTTTTTGGCGAATATATGGAGGCTAATAACGAAGTAACGCAAGGCACAATCTTTAATAGTGAAGCTGGAGATGATTTGGAGATGTGTTTGATGGGAGATTGGTGGGAGCATTGGACAATTAGTGTATCAGAAACAACCTCACAGTGTTCATGATAACCTGGGACAATTAGTGTATCAGAGACAACCTCACAGTGTTCATGATAACCTGGGACAATTAGTGTATCAGAGACAACCTCACAGTGTTCATGATAACCTGGGACAATTAGTGTATCAGAGACAACCTCACAGTGTTCATGATAACCTGGGACAATTAGTGTATCAGAGACAACTCACAGTGTTCATGATAACCTGGGACAATTAGTGTATCAGAGACAACCTCACAGTGTTCATGATAACCTGGGACAATTAGTGTATCAGAGACAACTCACAGTGTTCATGATAACCTGGGACAATTAGTGTATCAGAGACAACCTCACAGTGCTCATGATAACCTGGGACAATTAGTGTATCAGAGACAACTCACAGTGTTCATGATAACCTGGGACAATTAGTGTATCAGAGACAACCTCACAGTGTTCATGATAACCTGGGACAATTAGTGTATCAGAGACAACTCACAGTGTTCATGATAACCTGGGACAATTAGTGTATCAGAGACAACCTCACAGTGCTCATGATAACCTGGGACAATTAGTGTATCAGAGACAACCTCACAGTGCTCATGATAACCTGGGACAATTAGTGTATCAGAGACAACCTCACAGTGCTCATGATAACCTGGGACAATTAGTGTATCAGAGACAACCTCACAGTATTCATGATAACCTGGGACAATTAGTGTACTAGAGACAATCCCAAGTCATGGAAAATGAATTATGTAAGAAGGAATTTTGTTACAGATAAAAATAATGTACTTTGTTCAATTAAAAGGCAATTTGTGACATTGAATGATTCAGTGACTACACCTCCTGATTGCAATAACTTTAGCATTTTTATTACTTACTATATTTTAAGGCGAAGATAAAACACAGTCCGACAGTGGATATGTAGATCATCACTGCTGCTGTGATTGTAGCTGCAATGTCACCATAGGGAAGGGTGCATTTTTTAACTGTAGATAGAAATATGAAAAGTTACAATATCAAGTTTTTTTTGTGTGTTGATTGTTGCTCTTTGCAAAATGTAATTTTATTCATATTTTGTTCATCAAAGTAAAACTAAACTAATCTTCTGGAAAGAATGTAACTGTGATTCCTGGCTGTGAAATCATTTCTAAATGTGAACGAGAGACATAAATTTGCTTTGGATATGAACGTCAGGTAAGCAGAAAAGGCAAATCAAAGCTAATTGGGGAAATTGAATTTCAGCTTGTGGGACTCATTGCATGTAGAGCTCTTGGTCTTCAGTCTGTTTGGAGGTGGAGAACACAGAAGGCACATTTACATTGGGTTGTGTATGTTAAGGGTTAGAAAATCAAAGATTGCTATCAGAGCAGATCGGTAACTGAGTTTTGTTAAAGGGTTTGCTAAGGAAGGTTCTAAGGAATCTGAGGTGTGTCGGTGTCATTTTAGTGGGAACCCTCACTGGGAAACTCCAATGAAATGGAGCTCCTGCTAAAAGGAACTGAAGGATCAAATCCAGCAAATAGAAAAGCAAATACATTCCAAGTAATTGCTTTAAGGGATTTTGGAGAGGATCGTGGCTCAATAAATGCCTTTTCAGTTTCAGACAGAGAACATGAATGTCGTTGACTGGGTCCAGTATGTATTGCCAGTTGAAGATGCTCTCCAGAAAGTGGTGGTGAGCTGCCTCCTTGTTTTGCGTGATGTTGATAGATCCACAATGCCGTTGGGGAGGGAATTTCAGGATTTGACCCAGTGACAGTGAAGGAATGGCATATATTTCCAAGTCTGGAATTGATGATGTGTACATTTGTGAAAACTAACTTTGTTTTTTCAAGTATATAATGGGTAGTTTATCGTTTCTGCTGAACATCATCTGCCTGTTAATTTATGAAGAATCAACACTGATTTTGGTTTGATTGTATGGTAAAAAAAATTTAAAAGTGAAATCATGTTCATCAGACTTTTTCATAGATATTGGTTTGCTCGTCTCCATGGTGATCGTAAGAATTACGTAACTATAACAATGCCTGGGGAACTGCTGCACACGAATCGCTGCCCTCCAGAGTCGGTAGAGCCTTGGACCTGTAGCAGAGGTCATCCCAAAGCTAGGCACCAAGTCAATCTTGAAGGTTAATCTTACAGCTTGCAAACATAATCTCAGTACATGGGAAAATAACCTTTGACTGACCAAGAAAGAGAAATCTCTGACATCAAGAGAAGAGTGCCATGTTTCTTCAGGACAAGGAATAACAGCACAAAGTCAATACCTCCATTCATTCCTCTGTTACTGGCTTAACAAATGTGATCAAGGTTTATGTGTTTCAACATGTCATGCATAAGAAATTGCATATATTTGATTTGAAAGACAAACTGGAAATGGAAATGTGCACTGTTATGAAGTTGCAGGTGTGTACTGTACCTTTCAGAGAGAGTAGAAGTTGGCATTGACCTAGAAAGGCACAGAGCGTGCTGAAAAAATTAAAAATGTAACATTTGGCTGTGACACAATTAGCTGGAGCTGTGTTGCTATGTTACACAATGAATTCAAATTTGACCAAACAGTTTAAATTATGCCCCAAGATACCAAATTCCAATTGAATTTGAATTTTACTATTTTGGATGACATCAAACCAATGAGACGGTCCAATGCTTTGGGGTATATAAAATCAGGCATTTTGAACAGTTAGGCAGAGCAACAAAGAGCACCAACCAAACACAGACTGCCTGCAGAATCACTCTCCGAAAGGTACCTTTTCATATGAAATCCGTGAAGCAGAAGAACAAAGAAAAGACCCAGGAAAATACCGAGGAAGATACCAAGGGAAAAACGACAACTGGCTGGTTTTGAAATTTGAATTTTTTTTGTTAAACTTAATTAGGGGTTTTATCAGGTCAGTATCCTGTTGTACAGTGGGAGGTAGATAAATTGATCAGACAAAGGAAGTTTACAGCATAGATAATTATTGTTAATGTTTTTCCTATTTGGAGCTTAAGAATTTTTTCTTTAAATAATGGTAGATTAAATTTGGTAGATTGTTGTCACTCATACTTTAACAGATTACAAGGCCAGGTGAGCTTTTCTGTGTGTCTGGTTTAAAATTAGCAAATTTACCCTGTGTCATAACAGCAGTGCTGAATTGCAGAAAATTAACTCTCCTTTGATAACTCAACCCAAAAACAGAATACAATGGAGTTCACTCTTTGGTTACACAAGGTTATGCACCTTTTGAAACTGGACTTATACGTTTTGCACTGGGTGTTGTTGGGTTAACAACAAAACTGTGCAGGAACAGTTTTTGGTTTGGTTTAAGAGAAGAAAAATTGGGCACTCAGACCTTCAAAGCATGTAAACAAACTAGATCTCTTCCTCTGTAAGGGGAAAAGAAATAACATTAAAGATTCCACAAAAAGAAAGGCTTCTTCCTCAAACTAATACCTAGGTATAACTGATCATCTACTGAACTGAGGATTGCTGCAGTCAACAACATGAGATCATTGCCAATAAGTAACTGAACTATAAGAACATCAACTCATTTCCTCTTATGGTTTGGATTCTTGATCCACTGAATTTCCTGTGTCTTCCTATATATTTTATCTATGATATTCTTGCAAAACTCTTGCCTTGTCTGACATATCCATTCCACGTTTGAATGATTGTGTGTGTTTGCATTTAAAGGGGCATCATTTAATTTTACACATTAATAATTAATAACCCATTTTGTCACATGTTGAAGGATAATTTCATTACAATGACTACATTTTTGGTTTCTTCTTTATAGTGATTCACAAATCCCATCGGGACTGTGACAAGTTAACATCTTAAGGCAACATGATGACGGGGAGGATGGTCAGAGTAGATGTATATTTTCAATGGAAGTGAGTAGGGAGTGAAATAAGGATTGGATGTTTCTGTACCGAAAGCAAAAGGTGAAATTCTGCGATATATTGGTGAGTAGGTTTCATCGGAAGTTTGCTCTATATTTCAGCATTGTTGTGCCTCCCTTGATAAACTTACTAAAGAAAACTAAAAAAAACTCAACTGGATAGAAGAACTTTTGACAATTTGAAAAGAGGACAGACTACCAAACCAGTTTTAGCAGCACCATATTATAACAAGGCAACTAAACTGGGGTTATTGATACAGGAGCAGGAGTAGGCTATTCAGCCCATTGAGTGTGCTCTACCATTCAATGACATCATGGCTGATCTGATAACCTTCAACTCCAATATTCCACCCTTTTCCCTTAACACCAAATATCCTTCCTGCCTAAAAAAACACTTACCTTGAGATTATGCCCTCAGGTCCTAGACTCTCCCAAAAAGGAACAAGGGAACAGTAACCCTGCCAAGTTTCCTATGAAGCTTATATGCCTGAATAAGGTCACCTTTCATTCTTCTAAACTCCAGTGTGTAAAGGCCTAACCTACTCATTTTCTCCTCATAAGTCCTTTCAAACCGGGATCAGCCGAATGAAACTTCACTGGACTGCCCAACGAAGGGGTTATGTAAGGAATCAGCTCGTCACCATCTGTTCTGGGCAATTAGGGATGGGAAAATGTTTGCCCAGCTGGTGCACTTGCAACCTTGTCATTAATTGCTAAAGGAATAGGATATATATGTGGGGAAACATTGCTGAAATTGTACAAGGTATCTGTGAGATCACACCTGGAGTTTTACATACAATTTTGGTCCACTAATTTGAAGGGGGATATGGTTGCATTGAAAGTAATTCAGAAAAGGTTTGCTAGTTTGATTCCAGACATGAAGGGTTTGTTTTATGAAGAGAGACTGAACATTTTAAAATTAGAGGAAACAAAGTCATCTTGCACAAAAACAGACCCTTTGGTTCAACTTGTCTGTATTAGACCAGACACCCCAATGTGACCTAGTCCCATTTGCCAATATTTCACCCATATCCCTCTAAATCCTTCTTATTCATAAACCTACCAAATGCCTTTTAAATGTTGCAATTGTACCCGCCTTTACCTCTTCCTTTGGCAGCTTGTTCCATACACACACCAACCTCTGCGGGTCCTTTTTAAATCTTTACCCTCTCATCTTAAACCTATGCCCTCTTGCTTTGGACTCCCCTACCCTGGGAATAAGCTCTTGGCTATTCACCGCACCATGCCCCTCATGATTTTATAAACCTCTAAAAGGTCACCACTCAGCCTCCGATACTCCAGGGAAAATAGCCTATTCAACGTCTTCCCATGGCTCAAACCTTCCAACCTTTGCAACATTCTTGCAAACCTTTTTGCAACCTCTTAAGTCGAAACATCTTTCCAACAGAAGGGTGACCAGAATTGTATACAGTATTCTAGAGGTGGCCTCACCAATGTCCTGTACAGCCACAACATCACACCCCAACTTCTATACTCTATATTCTGACCAATGAAGGCAAGTAGGCCAAATGCCTCTTCACCACCTTGTACCTGGACCCCCAGTGTCTCTTTGTTTGGTAACACTTTTCAGGGCTCTATTATTAATTGTATAAGCCCTGCGCTGGTTTGCCTTACCAAAATTCAGTACCTGTTTTATCTACATTAAACTCCATTTGTCACAGCGAGGCACATTGACCCATCTGATCAAGGTCCTGTTGTACTCTGAGATAATCTTCTTCACAGTCCAGTACACCCCACCTATACTACTGTCATCTGCAAACTTACGAACCAATCCATCTTGTTTCACATCCAAATCAATTATATAAATGGCAAAAAAGCCTAGGGCAACTGTCTGTTTGGAGTTGGCACATTGTCCCTGAGTCTGCGTGGATTTGCTCCCATTTCTTCCCACAGTCCAAAGATGTGCAGATTAGATGGATTGGCCATGCTAATTGACTGTACTGTGCAGGGACGTGCTGGCGAGGTGGGTTAGCCATGAGGAATGCGGGGTTAGGGGGAGGGTCTTGGGTGGGGGGAATGGGGTGGGGAATGCTCTTCAGAGGGTTGGTGTGGACTCGATGGGCTGAATGGTCTGCTTCCATACTGAGGGATTCTATGATTCTATGGCTACCCATGATACAAATGCCTTAGTAAGGGGTCTACTTCCATACCGGAGGGATTTTATGATAACACCCATGCCTATCAATGATACAAATGTCTAAGCAATCCCTTCCCTAGTTTCTAACAAAATTCCAGGAAATACCTGATCAGGTCCCAAGGATTTATCTACCAAATGCATTTTAAAACCTCTGGCACCTCCTCTTCTATAATACGCACCCTTTTCAATTCGTTACTGTTTATTTCCCTAAGTTCCCTAGGTTCTGTGTCCTCCTCCACATAAATTATGACGCAAAATATTTTTTTTGATGTCATAGCCATCTCTTGTGGTTCCACACATCGATAGACATGTTGATCTTACAGGGGCCTTATTCTCTCCCGAGTTACTCTTTTGCCCTTAATGTACTCATTGAATCACTTTGGATTCTCCTTAACTCTATTTGTCAAAGTTATTTCAAGTCCCCTTTTTGTCCTCCTAATTTCCCTGTTCAGCATACTCCTAGTGCCCTGATCTCCTCTCTCCTAATTTCCCTGTTCAGCGTACTCCTAGTGCCCTGATCTCCTCTAGGGATTCACTCAATCCCAGCTGTCTGCACCTGACATATGCCTTCATTTTCTTGACCACAGCCTCAATTTCTCTAGCCATCTAGTATTCTCTATACCTACCAACCTTGGCCTTCACATGAACAGCAACATACGGTCTTTGAATTCTTGTTATCTTATTTTTAAACTCCTCCCACTTCCCAACTGTCCCTTTATCTGTATATAGCCTCCCCCAATCAATTTTTGAAAGTTTCTATCTAATACCATCAAAATTGGCCTTACTCCAATTTAGAACTTTAACTTTTTGGTCAGTTCCATCTTTTTTCATAACTATTTAAAAATGAACAGAATCATGATCATTTGCCCTAAAGTGCTCCCCCACTGACAACTCAGTCACTTGCCCTGCATTGTTTCCCAAAAGAAGGTCAAATATTGCTCCTTCTTTAGTAGGTACATCCACATATTCAATAAGGAAGTTTTCTTCTACTCACTTCATGAATTTCTCCCCATCCATGTTCTTAATACAATGACAGTCCCAGTTTATGTTTGGAATGTTAAAATCCCCTACCATTACAACTATATTATTCTTATAGATCGCTGAGATTTTCTGACATATTTGCTTCTCAATTTCCTGCTGACTATTGGGGGACCTATAATACCATCGCAACAAGGCAATCATCAATGCATTACTTCTCAGTTCCACTCATAGAACTTCACTAGATAATCTCCTCAGAATATCTTCCCTAAGTACTAATTAAAGAACTGTCAATTTCCTCTGTAAATTTATTCAATGTCTCAGGATCGTTTGGCATGGTGGTTTGCACTGCTGCCTCACAGCACCAGGGACCAGGGTTCAATCCAGCCTTGGGTGAATGCTTACGTGGAGTTTGTGCATTCTCCCCATGTGTGCTTCCTCTGGGTGCTCCAGTTTCCTTGCACAATTCAAAAATATGCAGATTAGGTGGATTGGCCATGTTAAATTACCTCTTGTGTCCAGGAATGTGTAGGTTAGGTGGATTAGCTATGGAAAATGCAGGGTTACAGGGATAGGTAGGGGGGTGAGTTTGGATGGGATGCTCTTTAGAGAATCAATGTGGACATGTTGATCCAAATGGCCTGATTCCACACTAGAGGGATCCTATGATCTATGATCCACACTTTAAGACAGGCCCTTCCTCGTCATTTCAGTTTTAAATCTGAAACCCCTCATCATAAACCTTTGTTCCTAACAAAGAAACGCTACTCCCATCCTCTCTTGCCTCCCTTCCTATCCTTCCCATTGCAGCTACCCCAGAACAGTGAACTGAGATCTAACTGAAGTACATAAAATGCTAAAAGGGATTGACAAGGTCAAAATAGAAAGGTTATTTCCTCATGGGGGGGGGGTGGGGTGGGGGTGGGGGAGAGGGGATAATCAAGAATGAGAGGTTGTAGGTTTATGATAAGGGGTTTCAGATTTAAAGCCATAACAAGGAAAAATTACTTCTCTCAAAGTGTCATGAATCTGTAAAGTTCACTATCCCAGAGTGTGGCGGATGCTGGGACAATGAGTAAATTTACGGAGGAAATAGACAGATCTTTAATTAATAATGGGTTGAAGATTTAAGGCAGGAAAGTGGAGTTGAGGCCGAGATGAGATCAGCCATGATTATATTAAATGGTGGAGTGGGTTCAAGGGGCTGAATTGCCTCCTCCTGCTCCTAGTTTTTAACGCTCTGTTACCTGTGACTGAATAAAGGAAACAAAATATACATAAGGATAGATTGGATAAACAGATTAAACATTTGTGTCAAAAGAGATGTTTTCTTCCCATGGACGCTGCCAGACCTCCTGAATTTCTCCTGCAATTTCTGTTTTTGTTTAAGATCTTAGCAACTGCAGTTTTTTTGTTTTATTTAAATATTTGTGTCTGATTTGAGAAAGGCAGTGAGGATTTGTAATGGGGAGATCTCGCTTGACGAACCTGACAGACCATTTTTTGGAGAAGTGGCTAAAATAGTGGACAGTGAATGACCATGCAAGTTATTTATCTGGACATCCAACAGGGCAACTATAATATCCCTCATCGGAGTTTATGCTATGGTAGGCAGTGTAGGATGGAGTACCAAATTGCAGAGATCTTAATAGATTAAATGAATTGACAAAACTGTGACAAATAGATTTAAAGTAGGAGAAATGATGGATCATCCATTTTGGAAATTAGAACAAAGATAAAACAGACTACTATCTAAATGGTGAAAAATCAGAGACAAATGGAGTTCAAAAGATCTGGGAGATCTGTCACATAGAACATTGTAATGTCATCAGCAGCTACAGAAGACAGCTGATACAATGCTGTCTGTGATATTTACAGGACCCAAAAACAAAAGGATAGAAGTCACCCTTCAGCTACATATATATCTGGTTTGTCTACACCAGGAACACAGTAATATAAGGTGACAGATCTTTTTGCCAAACAGAATTGCATCAAATTTACAACGTAGTCTGGGTTTGTGCAAGTTGTAGTCTGTAGATACTTGATTAATCTCCCTGGGAAAAGTATTAAACGTGAATATTAGTATTTGCTTACAATGTATCACACTCACCATTTTCATTTGCTTCATAAATTGGCAAGGGTGACATTATTATTGTGAATACTCCAGAACCAAGAATAACGTAACGCTCACCTGCCAATAAATCAGAGTTTCACAAATAAACTAGATTCTGGCCAAATGGGTGAGCATAAAACCGAATGCAAGCAAATTCAACATCAGTTCACCATCATATGCTTGGCTGTGGGTGGCACAACTGAGTCTGACTCAGAAAGCTGTAGGTTCAAGTCCCACTCCCAGACCTGAGGCCACATTCCAGACTGACACAATCAATCAGATGACAAACCATAAAGGACTGTCCTTTTCAACCCCTTCCCTCACCCAATTACTACAATAAAGAGAGAAAATATCTTGGAAAGGCTCTTAATTGAGACTTTGTGGATAGAACTTAGGAATGTAAAGATAATAACTACTTTACTGGGAGTGTATTATAGGCCCCCAAAGAGTCAGCAGGAAATAGTGGCGTAAATATTGTAGACAGTTCACAGAGGTGTGCAAGAGTAACCATCGGGTGATTAATTAAGGAATTTCAACTTTCCCAACATAAATTGGAATAGTGTTAAGGGTTTGAATCGAACCCAGGGGAGTTTTTTTTTGTATCAATACGTAGAAGACCCAACAAGGGACAGTGCATTGCTGGATCTGGTTCTGGGGAAAGAAACTGGCCAAGTGTTCGACGTGGCAGTGGGAGACCATTTAGATTATACCTAACACAATACAGATGGCCTGCCAAAGATGGCTTTGGAATTGGGGGAAGGCAGATACTATTATCATAAAGCAGAATGTGGCCACAGTAGATTGGGAACAGCTCCTTGCAGGTAAGTCCACAGTAGAGCAATGTTGGGGGGAGTGAGGTGGGGGGGGGGGGGGGGGAGAGTGGGGAGCATTCAAAACAAGCTGTGGAGAGTACAGTCCCAACATGTACACTTTAGAGGAAAATCAAGGAGCAATAGGTTCCAAGTAAAAGTAAATCAATGAGTAAGTACTCATGCATTCATTTCTGCAAAGCTGCCTCTTCTTTTCTACATCTCGATGGGATTTCCAAATTTGAAAGAAAATGGTTAATGGTTTGGCACCATCATTTTCCCACCTGCCTTCTCAGCAATGATCATATAGTAATAACAGTAAAAGAATCCTGGATTAAGAGGAAGAGAATGGCTTTTAGCAAGTCCAAAGGGAGCAATTCAGCTGTGGCCCTAGAGGAATACAGGAAGTGCAGGAGGGAACTTAAGAAGGCAATTAGTAGAGCAAGGTGGAGCATGAAAAAGGACCTGCAAACAGAATTAGGGAGAAAACTAAGGAATTTCATAAATATATTAAAGAGAAGAGATTAATCACAGAACGACTAGAGCCCATTAAGGACCAAGGGAACAACCTGAATATGAAGCGACAGGATATTGGAAGGATGTTGAACGAATACTTCTCTATGGTCTTCACTCTGGAAAAGGAGAATGGAGGTACAGAATTCAGGAAAAGGGACTGTGAGTGACTTGCACAGTTTGATATAGGAAATGGGAAGATATTCAAGGCTCGGTCATGTCTATATCAAGCAAATTCTCTGACCTTGATGAACTGCAACCCCAGGCTGCTGTGGGAGGTGAGGCAGGAAATTGCAGGGCTCTGACCCAATTTTTTAATTCCTCTCTGATCACAGAGGAAGTGCCAGAGGACTGGAGGATGGCTAATGTGGTTCCACTTTTTAAGAACATAAGGAGCAAGAATTGGCCATCTGGCCCTTCGAGCCCGCTCCGCCATTCAATAAGATCATGGCTGATATTTTCATGGACTCAGCTCCCTTTTTTTAAGATTAGATTAGATTACTTCCAGTGTGGAAACAGGTCCTTTGGCCCAACAAGTCCACACCGACCCTCCAAAGAGCAACCCATCCAGACCCATTCCCCTATATTTATCTCTTCACCTAACACTACGGGCAATTTAGCATGGCCAATTCACCTAACTTGCACATTTTTGGACTGTGTGAACTCACGCAGACACAGGGAGAATGTGCAAACTCCACACAGATAGTTGCCTGAGGCAGGAATTGAACCCAGGTCTCTGGCGCTGTGAGGCAACAGTACTAACCACTGTGCCACCATGCTGCCCATAATTAGTTGCCCTCTCATCATAATCCTTAATTCCTTTAAAAATCTACCTTAGCTTTAAAAGCAATCACTGAAGTAGTGTCAACTACTTCCCTGGGCAGGGAATTCCATAGATTCACATCCCTCGGGGTGAAGTTGTTCCTTCTCAATTCAGTCCTAAATCTGTTCCCCTCAACTTTAAGGCTATGCCCTCTTGTCCTAGTCACACCTGCCAGTGGAAGCACCCTCTCTACTTCTATCTTATCTACTCCCTTCATAATTTTGTGTGTTTCTTTAACATTCCCCCTCATTCTGCTAAATTCCAATTAAAATAATCCCAGTCTACTCAGTCTTTCCTCATAAGCCAACCCCCTGAACTCCAGAATCAACCTTCTCTGTACCCCCTCTAGTGCCAGTACATCTTTTCTCAAGTAAGGAGACCAAAATTGCACACAGTATTGCAGGGGTGGCCTCACCAGCACCCTATGCAGCTGCAACATAATCTCCCTGCTTTTAAACTCAATCCATTCAGCAATGAAGGACAAAATTCTACTTGCTGCACCTGCAGACCAACCTTCAGTGGTTCATGCACAAGGACACCCAGGTCCCTCTGCACAGCAGCATGCTGCAATTTTTTTACCATTCAAATAATAGTCCTTTTTACTGTTATTCCTACAAAATGGATGACTTCACATTTATTCATATTCTATCTGCCAGACCTTTACCCACTCACTTAAACTATCGCTGCTCCTCTGCAAAGTTTCAGTCTTCTGCACACTTTGCAATGCCACTCATCATAGCGGCATCTGCAAACTTTGACACACTCCATATGACCTCCAACTCCAAATCATCTCTGTAAATTGTGAATAATTGCAGTCCCAATATTGATCCCTGAGGCACACAATTAGTTACTGATTGCCAACCACAATAGTACTCATTTATTTCCACTCTTTGCTTCCTCTTACTCAACCAATCCTCTATCCATGCTAATACTTTACTTATAACACCATGTATCTTTATCTTATGCCCTGACGAAGGGCTTATGCCCATTCTCCTGCTCCTCGAATGCTGCCTGACCAGCTGTACTTTTCCAGCACCACACTCTAAACCCCTATCTTTATCTTTTGCAGCAGGGTTTTGTGTGGTACTTTGTTGAAGGCCTTTTGGAAGTCTAGGTACACCACATGTACTGGATATGCGTTGTCCATCGTGTTCATAATATCTTCGTAGAATTCCAAAAGATTAGTTAAGTATGACCTGCCCTTCATGAACCCATGCCTGATCTGCCAAACAGGACAATTTCTAACTAGACGCCTTGCTATTTCTTCCTTGATAACAGACTCAAGCAATTTCCCCAGTACAGAAGTTAAGCTTCTGTAATTCTGATCTATAATTCCCCATCTTTTGTCCACTGCTCTTTTTAAACAGTGGTGTCACATTTGCTGTTTTCCAATCTGCTAGAACTGCCCAAAAGTTCAGTGAATTTTGAAAGAATAACCACAAGTGCTCTTGCTATTTCTTTGGCCATCTCTTTTAGTCCCCTTGGATGCATTCCATCAGGGTCAGGAGACTATCCTTAGCTCCATTAACCTGGCCACCACTACCTCTTCTGTGATGATGACTGTTTCCAGGTTCTCACCTACCTTTATCTCTTTGTCACTTACTTGCATGTTATTTGTGTCTTCCACTGGGAAAACCAACACAAAATACCTGCTCAATGCCTCGGCTATTTCATCCTATCCCAGAACTAAATACTCCTTCTCATCCTCTAAAGGACCAACGTTAACTTTAGTCACTCTTTTTCGTTTATATATTTATAGAAACTTTTGTGATCTGTCTTGACATTGTGATTTTTTTTCTCACGTTCTATCTTATGTTTCTTTATAGCTCATTGTGTAGCTTTCTGTTGACCTTGAAAGATTTCCCAGTCTCCTAGTTTCCCGCGGATCTTGGCCACTTTGTACGCCTTCTCTTTCAGTTTGATTGTCTCCCTTATTTCCTGAGACATTCATGGCAGATTACCCCTTTCCTTACAGTCCTTCCTTTTCCTGGATCTGTGCTTGTGCAGAGCACTTTGAAATGCTACTTTGAAAGTCCTCCACTGCTCATCAATAGTCCCACCATGAAGTCTTTGTTTCCAATCTACTTTAGCCAACTCCTTCCTCAGCCTATTGTAGTCTCCCTTGTTTAAGGGCAGGACCCAATACTAGATTTTATCTTCACACTCTCCATCTGTATTCAAAATTCAACCACATTGCGATCGCTCCTTCCAAGAAGATTCCTAACTATGGGAATGATGGCAGCAAAGAACCAGGAAATTACAGACCGGAGAATCTCACATCAGTGGTTGAGAAACTATTGGAGAAAATTCTGAAGGAGCGAATTAATACCCTCTTCGGTATGGGTTAATTAGGAATCGTCAGCATGGCTTTGTCAGAGGGCGATCATGCCTAAAAAATTTGTTCAAATTTTTTGAAGATACGATCAAGCGTGTGGATGAGGGAAGGTCAGTTAATGTAGTTTATGTGGATTTTAGCAAAATATTTAACAAGATTCCACATGGGAGACTAATTGAGAAGGTTAAAGCACATGGAATTCAGGGAAACTTGGCAGGTTGAATCAGAAACTGATTTAGTAATACGGAACAAAGGGTAATAGTAGGAGGCTGTTGTCCAGCGATAAGGACCCATGTTGTTTGTAAGTTGAAGAGACAGGTCAGGCTGGAACACAACAGGGAGCAAGGAATGGGTGGAGCTAAGAAGGGGATGGTGATGGTTTGGTGTTGTACAAATAGTCAAAATGAATTAGAGGAACAAATATGCCGGGAGAGTGAGGAGACTTGCAGGAACAATAAGGTTGTCATAGTAGGAGATTTGAATTTCCTGACATAGATGGTGTGGAATTTGTTAAGTGTGTTCAGGAAAGTTTCCTCAAGCAGCATATGGAGGCTCCTACTCAGGAAGGGGCAAAACCCGACCTATTCTTGGGAAATAGGGCAGGACAGGTGACAGAGGTACAGTGGGGGAGTACTTTGGGATCAGTGACCATGGTTCTATTAATTTTAAAGTTGTTAAGGAGAGGGAAAAAACTGGCCCATATGTTCAACTTCTAAATTAGGGTAAGGTGAGTTTTGATGGAATTAGACAGGAGCTTGCAGGGGTTGATTGGAGCAGTTTTTTTTGCAGGCAAAGGGACCTCGGCAAGTGGGAGTCCTTTAAAAGTGAGATCGCTAGAGTTCAAGGTCTAAATGTTTCCATTAGAATGAAGGGCAAGGTTGGTAGGAATAGGGAACCCCGGATGACATGAGATATTGAGGCTTTGACTAGAAAAAAAGGAGGCATTTCTCAGATACAGGCAGCTGGCATTAAGGGAATTCCCTGGAGGTATGTAGGGAATACAGAAGTTTACTGAAAATGGAGCATGAGATAGCTTTGACTGAGAAGATTAGGGTGAATCCAATGAGGTTCTTTGAGCATATTAAAGAAAAATGAATAACTAGAGCGAGAATAGGGCCCCTCAAGGATTGAAATGGACATGAATGTGTAGAACTGCAGGAGATGGACGAGGTTCTCAATTAATATTTCTCCTCGGTGTTTACCGTGGAGAAAGACAGTAGACAATAGACAATAGGTGCAGGAGTAGGCCATTCAGCCCTTCGAACCTGCACCGCCATTCAATATGATCATGGCTGATCATTCCTAATTAGTATCCTCTTCCTGCCTTATCTCCATAACCCTAGATTCCACTATCTTTGAGAGCTCTGTCCAACTCTTTCTTAAATGAATCCAGAGACTGGGCCTCCACTGCCCTCTGGGGCAGAGCATTCCACACAGCCACCACTCTCTGGGTGAAGAAGTTTCTCCTCATCTCTGTCCTAAATGGTCTACCCCGTATTTTTAAGCTGTGTCCTCTGGTTCGGCACTCACCTATCAGCGGAAACATATTTCCTGCTGCCAGAGTGTCCAATCCTTTCATAATCTTATGAAGACGTGAAGACTTGGGAACTTGGGGGAGTTACTGGTGATATCTTGGGGGCAATCCATATCATAGTAGAGGAGGTGTTGGGTAAATTAGAATGTACAATGGTGGATAAACCGACTGGTCCTGACCAGATCTATCCAAGAAACCTGTAAGAGGCTAGAGAAGAAATTGTGGGGGCCCTGGCTAATATTTTTGAAACATCATTAGCCATGGGGGTGGTCCCGGAAGACTGGAGAGTACAGAATGTTGAGCCATTATTCAAGAAGGGTTGCAAAGAAAAACCTGGGAACTATAGACCAGTAAGTTTACCATCTGTAATGGGCAAGTTACTTGAGAAGATTCTGAGAGAAAAGATATACATGCATTTGGAAAGAAAGGGTTTGATTAGGAGTCAGTATGGCTTTGTGCATGGGAGATCATGCCTCACAAATTTTTTTTTTTAGAGTTTTTTGATGAAGTGAACAGAAAGGTTGATGAGGGCAGGGTGGCAGATGTAGTCTACTTGGATTTCAGTAAGGCCTTTGACAAGGTTCCACATGGTAAGCTGCTCTGGAAAGTTAGATCACATTGAATTCAGGGCGAGCTGGCAAATTGGACACAAAATTGGCTTGATAGTAGGAAGCAGAGGGTAATAGTGTAAGGATGCTTGTTAGTCTGGAGGCCTGTGACTAGTGGAGAGCCTCAGTGGTTGGTGTTGAGCCCATTACTGTTTGTTATCTATATCAATGAATTGGATGAGAATGTACAAGGCATGACTCATAAGTTTGCTGATTACACTAAAATAGGTGGTATCTTGGACAGTGAAGAAGGTTCTCAGAAATTGCAACAAGACCTTGATCAGTTGGGGAAGTAGGCTGACAAATGGCAAATGGAGTTTAATATAGAGGTCTTGCATTTTGGCAAGTCAGATCAAGGTAGGAGCTTCATAATGAATGGTAGGGCCTTAAGGAATGTAGTGGAACAGAGGGATCTTGGAGTTCAGATTCACAGTTCTCTGAAAGTGGAGTCACAGGTAGACAGGGCAGTGAAGAAGACTTCTGGCCTTCATCAGTCAGGGCACTGAATATAGAAGTTGGGAAGTTATGTTGCAGTTATATAGAACATTGGTGAGCTCACACTTGGAGTATTGCTGTCCAGTTCTGGTCACCTTGTTATCGGAAGGATGTTATTAAACTGGAGAAAGTGCAGAAGAAATTTACAAGGATATTGCCTGGACTCACTGGATCTGTGTTAAAAGGAGAGGTTGGGCAAGCTGGGATGTTTTTCTTTCAAGTGTAGGAGAATGAGGATGGATGTTATCGAGGTGTATAAGATCATGAGAGACACAGAAAAGGTGAATGCACTCAGTCTTTTTCACAGGGTTGAGAAATTGAGGACCAGAGGGCTTCAGGTTAAAGTTAGTGTGGAAATGAACCTGAGGGGCAATGAGCTGCCAGTGAAAGTGGTTGAGGTGGGTACGTTAACAACATTTAAAAGGTATTTGGACAAATATATGAATAGGAAAGGATTAGAAGGATATGGGCCAAGTGAGGAAATGAGGTTCGTGTGGTCGGCATGGACCAGTTTGGGCCAAAGGACTTGTCTCAGTGCTGGAGGATTTTATGACTCTACATACATGAATGATGCAGATGAAAACATGTGGGGAATGTTAAGCACATTTGCAAATGACATCAAAGTTTATGGAGCAGTTAAGAGCGAAGATGATTGTAGGCTTTAGGAAGATATAGATGGATTGATAAGATGGGTGGATCAGTGGCAGATAGCAATTAACACTGATAAGTGCAAGATGATGCATTTTGGAAGAAGAAACAATATTAGAGAGTATTTAATGAATGGCCGGACACTGGGTAGCTCAGAGGAACAGAGGGATCTTGGATAATAATTCACAGATCCCTGAAATCAGCAGAGCATGTGAATAAGACAGTTAAGTAGACATATGGTACTCTTGCCTTCATAAGCTGTGGAATAGAGTATAAGAGCAAAGAGGTAATATTGGAGTTGTACTGAGCATGGGTGAGGCCACAACTAGAGTATTGATTAGATTCCCTACAGTATAGATACAGGCCTTTCAGCCCAAAAAGTCCACACTGACCCTCCGAAGAGTAACCCACCCAGAAATATTCCCCCTACTCTATATTTACCCCTGACTAATGCAACTAACACTATGGGCAATTTAGCATTGCTAATTCACCTAACCTGCACATCTTTGGATTGTGGGAAGAAACGCATGCAGACACGGGCAGAATGTGCAAACTGCACACAGTCGCCCGAGA
The DNA here is from genome assembly GCF_020745735.1 of Hemiscyllium ocellatum. Taxonomy (NCBI): domain Eukaryota; kingdom Metazoa; phylum Chordata; class Chondrichthyes; order Orectolobiformes; family Hemiscylliidae; genus Hemiscyllium; species Hemiscyllium ocellatum. The sequence goes on along the minus strand of NC_083435.1, from coordinate 651,578 downwards.
TGGGAATTGAACCCGGGTCCCTTGCTCTGTGAGACAGCACTGCTAACCACTGACCCGCCGTATCAGCCGTGATGTGCAGTTCTGGTCACCGCACTACAGGAAGGATGTAAAATCACTTTAGGAGGTTCACCAGGATGTTGCCTGGGATGGAGAAATTGAGCTATTAGAGCGGGGAGAACTGCTTGGGGTGGAGTGGGGTGGGGGGAAGCATGATTGAGGTGTATAAGATTATGACAGGTATGGACAGTGTGAATAGAGACTGGGTGTTCCCTATGATTGAGGGGTCAATCATGAGAGGGCATAGTTTTAGGGTAAGGGGCAGGAGATTCAGAGGGGATTTGGGAAAAACAATTGTCACTCAGTGGATGGTGAGAATCTGGAATGTACTGCCTGGGAAGGTAGTGGAGGCCAGAAACCTTACAACCTTCAAAAATATTTGGATGAGCACTTCAAATATCATAACATTCAAGGATATGGAGGAAGAAACAAGATGAGGGAATACTTAATGCATGGCAGAACATTGGGTAACTCAGAGAAACAAAAGAATCCTGGAGTAATTATTCAGAGATCCCTGAAGCTGGTGGAGCACGAGAGCAGAATAATTAAGTAGGTACATGGGGCACATCAGTGATGGTACAGAGTATAACTGCAAGGAGGTAATGTTGGGGTTGAATTTGCTCCTCCGTTCAAGGATGTGGGTGAGGTTTAATGCAGGAAATTGGGATTAGCACACTTTTAGTGACAATAATGTCGATGCTGAAGGCCTATTCTGCGCTGTATCAATCTGTGAATCTAATCTATGAATATACAAAAGGCAGTTTACAAGGTTCTTTCTGACAAGTAAGATCTGTGGAAGCAGAAGTGCTCTGGACACCAATCTCCAGAGCACTCAGCACCGAGCTTCTAAAGAAAACAGTCCAGAAAAATAACTGAGTCTGTGTCTGTAGACACTAGACCATAGAGACTAAAGTGCTAACCTTGTGAGAAGACTGGCCAGAAATCTGGTGAAAACTGAGGGTTTTCACCGAAAACCCATATGTTAATAGGAGAGAGTTCCAGAAACCAGTTACAGTGATTCCAACTGAACAAGGGGTATCTATAAAGTTACTATTAAGGGTAAAAATATGATTTTTAATTTCTGATATTGTAAAGAATTTGTTTCAAATTTGTGTCAAATGCAAGCAAGTTCATGGTTTTCTTTTATGTGATCAACTTTGATGTTCTTTTGTTAAAGTACATTGTCAGCTACTTGTGGATATATTCAGTGACTGACCATCACGACATACAAAGAGGAATTTAAAAATATATGGACTATCAAGTCTGATTTCTCTTTAGGGTGTGACCAGTACAGTATTCTCATCTGTTTAGATCATAACAAACCTTCCAATTTATTTGTAACAGGCAGTAAAAACCACATTATTTCCTGAGCAGACAGAACGACAGAAAATAATGGCATAAAAAGTAAATATTCCAAACTTGTTGACAACACAAAATTGGGAAGTATTGAGACAGTGTTGATGACAGCATATCAATAGATTAAGTGAACAGGGAAAGCTGTGGCAAATGGATTCCAAAATAAGTCTGAGGTTAACCATTTCAGACAGAGAATGGATAGATCAAGGTATTTTTCAAAAGGCACAATGTTAAATATGGTGAATGTTTTACGGGTTTTGGGGATTCAGGTGCATAGCTCTTTAAAATGCCACAAACATTTGCAGAAAATAGTCAAGAAGGCTAATGGAATGCTGGCCTTCCTATCTAAAGGGCTGGAGTACAGGGATGCAAGTGCCATGCTGCAGTTAGACAAAACCTGAGTTAGACCCATTTAGGATCCTGTGAGCAAATCTGGAGCCCCACACCTTAGGAAGGATGTTTTAGCCCCTGAAGGAGTTCAATGCAGGTTTACAAGAATGACACTTGGACTTCAGGGGTTATGAGAAGCAATTAGGCCTTTATTCTCTAGAATCTAGAGGGTTGGCGGGGTGATCTACTCGAGGTCTTTAGTATATCAACAGGTAGATAAAGGTAAATTATTCCTCCTGGTTGAAGAGTGTAGAACAAGGGCATAGTTTGAGAGTTAGAGCCAGACCATTCAGGAAAGCACTTCTTCAAGTAAAGAGTACTCGGGGTTTAGAATGTTCTTCCTCAAATGACAGTCGATGCTAATTCAGTTGTGAAATTAAATCTGAGATAGATGAATTTTTATTAAGCAAGAGTATCAAGAGATATGGGCCTAAGGCAGACATATGGGATTAGGCCACAGACCAGCCATGATTTTAGTTAATCTAGAGACAAAAAAGTCTGCAGATGCTGGAATCCAAAGTAAGCAAGCAGGAAGCTTAAAGAACACCGCAAGTCAGGTATTATCAGGAGGTGGAGAAGTTCAACATTTTAGGTGTAATCTCAGATAATCCCATCACTGCCTGATGCTGCCTGGCTTGCAATGATCTTACTGCAGGCCAGCAAAGGTTTAAGGTGTTGAATGGCTAAGTCCTGTTCCCATGTTCCCATGTGATTGCTGAGGAAATTAACAGACCCCACATGCGCGCTCTTACCATCAGCAAGTTACATTCTTAATCTGAAAGACTAACACGTATACTGAAGCTATGTTACATTGTCAACACCAAACGCAGACTGGGTGACCATTTTGCAGAACACCCCCACCCTATCTATAAAGGCATAGGGAATGTGAGATAACTAGAGAAATTGAGGCTCTGGTCAAGAAAAAGGAGTGATATGTCAGATATAGAAAGCTGGGATTGAGTGGATCCCTAGAAAAGTATAAAAGCAACAGGAGTATACTCAAGCGAGAAATCAAGAGGGCAAAAAGGGAACATGAGATAGCTTTGGGAAATAGAGTTAAGGAAATCCAAAGAGATTCTACAAAATACATTAAAGAGAAAATAGTAACTCGGGAGAGATTAGGGCCTCTTAAAGATTAACAAGGTTGCTTATGGGTGAGATACTAGCTGAGAATTTTGCATTAGTGTTTACTGTGGTGAAGGATATGGAAGTTAGAGAGCTTGTGAAAATAAATAGTGACATCTTGAGAAGCGTCCATGAACAGACTTGATCATCTTAAAACACATAAAGGTGGATAAATCCCTGGGACATGATCAGGTGTACACCAGAACTTTGTGGGAAGCTAGGAAAGTGATTACTGGGCCCCTTGCTAAGATATTTATATCATTGAGAGCCACAGGAGAGGTGCCAAAGGACTGGAGGTGCCACTATTTAAGAAAGGTAGTAAGGAAATGGCAGAGAACTATAGACCGGAGAGCCTGACATTGATGGTGGGCAAGTTGTTGGATGGATTCCTGAGGGACAGGATGTATATGTATTTGAATAGGCAAGGACTGATTAGGGATAGTCAACATGGCTTTGTGCATGGGAAATCATGTCTCACAAACTTGATTTGAGTTTTTTTAAAAAAGTGATAAAGAAGATTGACAAAGGTACAACAATGGATCTTGAATATATGGACTTCAGTAAGGTGTTTGACAAGGTTTCAGATGATAGACTGGTTTCCAAGGTTAGAGCACATGGACTCTAAGGAGAACTACCATTTGGATACAAAATTGACTTGAACGTAGGAGACAGAGTGTGGTGCTGGAGGGTTGCCTTTTGAACTGGAGACCTGTGACCAGCCACAAGGATTGGTTATGGATCCACTGCTTTTTGTCATTCATATAAAGGAAATGGATGAGAATATAGGAGGTACGGTTAGTAAGTTTGCAATGACTTACAATGGTGTAGTGGACAGTGAAGAAGGTTACCTCAGAGTAAAATGAGATCATGATCAGATTGGCCAATGGGCTGAGGAGTGGGAGATGGGAGTTTAATTTAGATAAATGTGAGATGATGCATTTTGGAAAGGCCAGTCAGGGCATGACTTACACATTTAATGGTAATGTCATAGGGAGTCTTGCCAAATAAAGAGACCTTGGGGTGCAAGTTCATAGCTCCTTGAAAGTGGAGTCACAGGTAGATAGGGTAATGAAGATAATGTTTGGGACGCTTACCATTATTGGTCAGTGCATTGAATATAGAAGTTTGGCAGTTATGTTGTGGCTGTACAGGACATTAGTAAGGCTGCTTTTGGAATACTGCATTCAGTTCTAGTCTCCCTGCTATAGGAAAGATGTTGTGAAACTTGAAAGGGCTAAGAAAAGATCTACAAGGATGTTAGAGAGTTTACATGATAGGGAGAGGCTGAATCGGCCGGGACTATTTTCCTTGGAGCATCAGAGACCGGGGATGACCTTATAGAGGTGTATAAAATCATGAGGGGCACGGATAGGATAAATAACCAAGGTCTTTTCTCCAGAGCAGAGGAGTCCAAAACAAGAGGGCATAGGTTTAAGCAGAGAATGTAAAGATTTAAAAGGGACCTAAGGAACAAAGTGTTAAAACATAGAACAGTACAGCACATTTCAGAGCCCTCATCCTACAATGTTGTGCAGAGTATTCATCTTAATCTAAGAACAACCTATACTACACAACCCCCAATTTACTGCCGTCCATGTACTTCTGTGTTTTCACAGCGGTTCAAGTATGGAATGAGCTGTCAGACGAGGTGGTGGAGGCTGGTACAATTATATCTAGAAGGCATCTGGATGGGTATACGAATAGGAAGGGTGAAGAAGGATATGGGCCAAATACTGGCAAATGGGACGAGATTAATTTAAGATATCTGGGTGGTGAGGACTAATTGGATCGAAGGGTCTATTTCAATGCTGGGTGACTCATGACATGAATTGCTGAAAGGCTTTTGATCCCTTGTAGCTTTCGACACCTAGGGGCTATGGATGCTCCTCAAATGTCTTTAAGGCTGGGAGAGACAAAGTTTTGACCTCTCAGGGAATGAAAGATATGGTGAGCAGGCACGAAAGTTGAGGCAAAAATTTAATCAGGAGGAAGGGTTTCAGGTTTATGGATAATTGGAGCTCATTCTGGGGAAAGGGGGACCTCTACAAACAGGACTGCCTTCACTTGAACCAGAGGGGTACTAATATCCTGGGCGGGAAATTTGCTAGTTCTATTCAGGTGGGTTTAAACTAGCTCAGCATGGGGATGGGAACTCCTGTTGTAGTTCCAATACATAGGAGGATTAGAGTAAGGAGCTCACGGACAGGATTTCACAGTCACAGGAATATGCTGGCAGACAGCAAGCTGGTTTGAAGTGTATCTACTTCAACGCCAGGAGTATCCGGAATAAGGTAGGTGAGCTTGCAGTATGGACAGGTACCTGGGACTTGATGCTGTGGCCATTTCTGAGACATGGATAGAGAAGGGTCAGGAATGGATGTTGCAGGCTCCAGGGTTTAGATCTTTCATTAAGATCAGGGAAGGTGGTAAAAGAGGGGGAGGTGTGGCTTTGTTAGTCAAGGATGGTGTAACAGTGGCTGAAAGACCTTTTGACTTATTTTGCATCAGTATTTACTGTGGAAAAGGACATGGAAGATATGGAATGTAGGGAAATAGATGGTGACATCTTGAGAAAAATGTCCATATTACAGCTGGATGTCTTGAAACACAGAGGTGGATAAATCCCTAGGACCTGATCAGGAATACCCTAGAACTCTGTGGGAAGCTACAGAAGTGATTGCTGGGCCTCTTGCTGAGATATTTGTATCTTCGATACTCACAGGTGAGGTGCCAGAAGACTGGAGGTTGGCAAACGTGGTGCCACTGTCTAAGAAGGGTGGTAAGGACAAGCCAGGGAACTATAGACCAGTGAGCCTTACCTCGATGGTGAGCAGGGTATTGGAGGGAATCCTGAGGAACAGGATGAACATGTATTTGGAAAGGCAAGGACTGATTAGGGATAGTCAACATGACTTTGTGCATGAGAAATCATGTCTCACAAACTTGATTGAGTTTTTTGAAGAAGTAACAAACAGGATTGATGAGGGCAGAGCAGTAGATGTGATCTATATGGACTTCAGTAAGGTGTTCGACAAGGTTCCCCATGGGAGACTGGTTAGCAAGGTTAGATCTCATGGAATACAGGGAGAACTAGCCATTTGGATATAGAACTGGCTCAAAGGTAGAAGACAGAGGGTAATGGTGGAGAATTGTTTTTCAGACTGGAAGCCTGTGACCAGTGGAGTGCCACAAGGATCGGTGCTGGGTCCTCTACTATTCGTCATTGATTTTAATGATTTGGATGCGAGCATAAGAGGTACAGTTAGTAAGTTTGCAGATGACACCAAAATTGGAGATGTAGTGGACAACGAAGAGAGTTAACCTCAGATTACAACAGGATCTTGATCAGTTGGGCCAATAGGCTGAAAAGTGGCAGATGGAGTTTAATTCAGATAAATGCGAGGTGCTGCATTTTGGGAAAACAAATCTTAGCAGGACTTATACACTTAATGGTAAGGTCCTAGGGTGTGTTGCTGAACAAAGAAGCCTTGGAGTGCAGGTTCATAGCTCCTTGAAAGTGGAGGTAGATAGGATAGTGAAAAAGGCGTTTGGTATGCTTTCCTTTTTTGGTCAGAGTATTGAGTACAGGAGTTGGGAGGCCATGTTGCGGCTGTACAGGACATTGGTTGGGCCACTGTTGGAATATTGTGTGCAATTCTGATTTCCTTCCTATCGGAAAGATGTTGTGAAACTTGAAAGGGTTCAGAAAATATTTACAAGGATGTTGCCAGGGTTGGAAGATTTTAAATTAAATTAGATTCCCTACAGTGTGGAAACAGGCCCTTCGGCCCAACAAGTCCACACCGACCCTCCAAAGAGTAATGCACCAAACACTATGGGCAATTTAGCATGGTCAATTCACCTAACCTGCACATTGTTGGACTGTGGGAGAAAACCCATGCAGACACAGAGAGAATGTGCAGACTCCACACCGACAGTTGCCTGAGATTGGAATCGAACCTCAGGTTCTAGTGCTGTGAGGCAGCAGTGCAAACCACTGAGCCACTGTGCCAAGTTTACAGATGACACCAAAATTGAAGGTGTAGTGGACAGCGAAGAAGGTTACGTCAGATTACAGGGAGAGGCTGAACAGGCTGGGACTGTTTTTCCTGGAGCTTTGGAGGCTGAGGGGTGACCTTATACAGGTTTACAAAATTATGAGGGGCATGGATAGGATAAATAAACAAAGTATTTTCCCTGGGATTGGGGTGTCCAGAACTAGAGGGCATAGGTTTAGGGTGAGAGGCGAAAGATAGAAAATAGACCTCGGGCAACCTTTTCACACAGAGGGTGGTACATGTATGGAATTGGTGGAGGGTGGTACAATTGTAACATTTAAAAGGCATTTGGATGGGTATATGAACAGGAAGGGTTTGGAGGGATTTGGGCCAGGTGCTGGCAGGTGGAACTAGATTGGCTTGGGATATCTGGTTTGCATGGACAGGTTGGACCAAAGGGTCTGTTTCCATGCTGTACATCTCTATAACTTATTTACTGAGGTGGTGTGGGCTGAGTTTAGAAACAGGAGAGTAGAGGTCACACTGCTGGGAGCTTTTTATAGGCCTCCGCAGAGTTCCAGGGATGTGAAGGAGAGGATTGGGAAAACAATTCTGGGCAAGAGTGAAAGGATCAGGGTGGTCATTATGGGGGACTATAACTTCCCCAACATTGACTGGAAGTGCTATCACGCTAGTGCTTTGGATGGATCCGTTTTTGCCTCATGTGTGCAGGAGGGCCAATAAAAGGGGAGGTCACACTGGATGTAGTACTTGGCAATGAATCAGGCCAGGTGTTTGATTAAGTGATAGGTGAGCACTTTGGACAGAGTGACCATAATATGGTTACGTTTAGTTTGGTGATGGTAAGGGATAGGTTCCATGCCACACCGCAAGAGATATAGATGGGGGAAGGGCAATCAAAACGCGATTAAGCAAGACTTAGGAGGGATAGAATGGGGTAGCAAAATGCAGGGGATGGGGACAATCGAAATATGGAGCTGGTTTAAGGAACAGATATTGCATGTCCTTGATAGGTGGGTCCCTGTCAGGCAGGGAGGAAGAGGGAAGCGTGGTTTACTAAAGAAATTCCATCTCTTGTTAAGTGGAAGATGGAGGCTTTTGTGACAATAAGACAAGATGGTTCAGATGAGGTGATGAAGATTTACAGAATAGCAAAAGGATTTAAAGAGAGAATTAGGAAGAGCAAGGAAAGGACATGAACAGTCTTTAGCAAATAGAGTAAAGGAGAACCCTAAAGCATTCTATTGATCGATGAGGAATAAAAGGATGAATCAGGTAGGAATAGGGCCTGTCAAAGACAGAAGTAGGAAGTTGTGTGTGGATCCTGTGGAGATCGGAGAGGTGTTAAATGAATATTTCTCAAGTGTTTTCACTCAGGAAAAGGAGAATATTGTAGAGAAGACTGAGATATGGGCAATTAGACTTGAAAAGGTTGAGGTTAGTAAGGAGGAGTTGTCATCAACTCTAGAAGGTGTGAAAGTAGATTAGTCCCCTGAGCCAGATGGGATATTTCTGAGAATTCTCTGAGAAGCTCAGGAGGAGATAGCTAAGCTTTTGGCATTGATCTTTGAGTCTTCACTGTCTACAGGTTTAGTACCTGAGGACTGGAGGATTGCAAATGTTGTGCCCTTGTTCAAGAAGGGCAGTAGAGATGACCCAGGTAATTATAGACCAGTGAGCCTTAAGTCAGTTGTAGGAAAGGTTTTAGAAAGGATTAGAAGAGATAGGATTTATAATCATCTAGCAAGCAACAATTTGATTGGAAATAGTCAACACGGATTTGTCAAGGGCAAGTCGTATCTAACAAACCTCATTGAGTTTTCTTAGAAGGTGGCCAAACTTGTGGATGAGGGAAGGGCACACATGGTATAATATGGTTCCACATGGTAGGCTAATGGAGAAAATGTGGAGGCATGAGATTGAAGGTGATTTAACAGTTTAGATTAGAAACTAGCTTTCTGACAGAAGGCAATGAGTGATGGTTAATGTAAAATATTCAGCCTGGAGTCCAGTTACCAGTGATGTGCCATAAGGATCTGTTTCGGGACCACTGCTGTTTGTCATTTTTATAAATGACTTGGGCGCAGTCATAAGCGGATGGGTAAGTTTGCAGATGATACTAAAGTCAGTGGAATGGTGGACAGTGTGGAATAATGTTGGAGGTTGCAGGGGGACTTGGATAAACTGCAGAATTGGGCTGAAAGATGGCAAATGGAGTTCAATGCAGATAAATGTGAGGTGACTCACTTTGGGAAGAATAACAGGAAGGCAGAGTACTTGGTCAATGGAAAGATTCTTGGTAGTATGGATGTGCAGAGGGATCTTGGAGTCCACGTACATAGATCCCTGAAAGTTGCCACCCAGGTTGATAGTGCTGTTAAGAAGGGATATGGTGTGTTAGGTTTCATTCATAGAGGGACTGAGTTCTGGAGCCGTGATGTCATGCTGCAACTGTACAAAATGCTAGTGCAGCCTCACTTGGTGCGTTGTGTACCGTTCTGGTCGTCCCATTACAGGAAAGATGTGGAAGTATTGGAAAAGGTGCAGAGGAGATTTACCAGGATGTTGTGTGGTTTGGACTAAATGAGGAAAGGCTGAGGGACTTGGGTCTGTTCTCATTGGAGAGAAGGTGGCTAAGAGGGGATTTGATAGAGACATACAAGACGATCAGAGGATTAGGTAGCATAGACAGTGAGAGTCTTTTTCCTAGGATGATGACATCTGCTTGTTCGAGGGGGCTTAGCTGCAAATTGAGAGGTGACAGATTTAAGACAGATGTCAAAGGCAGGTTCGAGTGATGGGCTGAGATTAGTTCACAGGTTGGTGCAACATTGAGGGCTAAAGGGCCTGTTCTGCGCTGTATTGTTCTATGTTCTATAACTACATGAAATGATGGGGCAGGTTCACAGGCCTGTTCCTTTCTCTCTTGTTTTTATAAGTGCATCTGACCAATCTTTGGGATAACTGAGAATGTTGATTAAGACAGTGCAGTCAATGTTGCACTCTGCACTTTTGGAAGTGTTTTGACAAAATACCACACTCCTGTTTTAAGAAGCTCACAATGCATGGAATGAAGGAGAAAGTGGGGTATGAAGATAAAATTACCTTAATGTTAAGAAGCAGGGCTGGTGGTGGTTGAATGCTTTTAATGGTTTCCTTTAAGGCTCAGTTTTGAGCCCTTTCAAGTTTTATAAACAAACTTAGCACATAGACCAGCATGAAGAAGTTCAAACTTACGTTTCCTGAGTAAAAATGAACCGATGTCATCCCTGTAGGGATGGAGGTAAAGGAATACAATATAGCCAGTCAATCCCAAGACAGTGCAAAATACCATCCCTGAAATCACTCGGAATGCGACTGAAATATCTGGAAAAGGGCAAAAGAAAGGCAACAATGAAAAACCTTTTGTGAAATTAGTTTTACATATATATTTTCAATATGTTATTTTCAAATATATTCATAGCTCAGAGTACATTAATTGCTCCCCAATGCAACAATCAATAATGTAACATCATTTCCCCAACCTGTGAGTCTTTAAGTGGAATTCCTCACTTGACCACTACATTCAGGTCCTGTTAACAGCTTATTTTGTCTGGTGGGAAAGGTCGTGGTGTACTGTTACTACACAAATGACATAGAGCTTCAAACTAATGCTCCAGGAACCTAGGCTCAAATCCCACCAAGGCAGGTGATAAAATTTAAATTCAATAAAACCAAATCCAGACTTAACCATTAACCACTACTGACTGTCATTAAAAAAAACTCATTGGGTTCTCTAATACTCATAAGGGAAGGATATCTACCATCCTTATGTGGTCTGGCCTCAATGTGATTCCAGATCCACATCAACGGGGATGACTCTTAACTGACCTTTGGCAATTAGGGATAGATAATGAATACTGGCCTTGCCAGTGATGTCCACGTCCCAATACTGACGACAGAAGGAAAAGCAATGGTGTCCAAATGGCTCAGTAGCACCTGAAGTATGTTGAATGGCATTTAGGTCAAATGATATACAGCCTTGTTAGGACGATTTTAGAAAGACAGTAGACCTTTCTTCTCCATTAATAATAATGGTCTTTTGTCTAGTTTGATTGTCTCTGAATAAATGTTGAGTGGCACTTACAGTCATGTTGCATTTCTGAAACTGAATCAACCATAAGGGCCAGTACATGACAATGTAAGCTCTCCTCCCAACACAGTACTTTAGCCATTGTTTCCCTTGCTTCTGACACCATGTATCTCAATGGAAGCCATTAGTCTGGGGCACAGTCTTAACTGGACTGCAGAAACCATTTGTTTTTAGCTGTTCATGGGTTGTGGGCATTGCTGGTTGGGCCAGCATTATATGCTCTTCCCAATATCATATTGAAGCAATGTTCTGCATCGTTGGGGATAAATGCCAGTGTTGAAAATGCTTCAGCCTTGTCTTTTGCACTGAGTTCCATCATTGAGGATAGGGATATTTGTAGGGAGTCCTTTTGTTGCTGGTTGTTTCAATATCCAGGGTTGCAGGTAGACAGGATAATGAAGAAGGTGTTTGGTATGCTTGCCATTATTAGTCAGTGTATTGAGCATATCATGATGCGGCTGCTGTACAGGAGGCTGTTAGGCCACTTTTGGAATATTATATGCAATTCTGGTCTCCCTGGTATGGAAAGATGCTGTGAAACTTGAAAGGGTTGAAGATTGACAAGGGTGTTACTGGCATTGGAGGATTTGAGCTATAAGGAGAGGCTGAATATCTGAGGCTATTTTCACTGGAGTGTAGGAGGCTGAGGGATGACCTTATAAAAGGTTTATAAAATCATGAAGGGCATTTTATAGGGTGAATAGCCAAGGTATTTTTCCCAGAGTCCAAAACCAGAGGCCATGGGTTTAAGGTGAGAAGGGATAGATTTAAAAGGGACCTAAGGGGTAAATGCTTCACATAGAGGGTGGGGTATGCATGGAGTGAGCTATCAGAGGAAGAGGTGGAGAGTGGTACAATTACAAGATTTAAAAGGCGTCTGGATGGGTACATGAACAGGAAGGATTTAGAGGGACATGGACCAAATGCTGGCAAATGGGACTCGATTAATTTAAGACGTTTGGTCGGCATTGACGAGTTGGCCCGAAGGGTCTGTTTCTGTGCTGTATAACTCTCTGACTGTATGACTGAATGTGGTAAGACTGCAAAGCTTAGCTCTGATCCACTAGTTGTGGTATTGTTTAGCTCTATCCATCATGCACAGCATTCACTGCTTGGCAATTCCTCCTGCACTCTTCATTGATCACCTGACTTCATAAAAGTAAAGTGGGGGTTATGCTGGGCCATGAGATTACAAATGGAGTTGAATATTCTGCTAATTTGACAGCCTTCAACAATTTTGAGTTGCTAAATCTGTTTGAAATCTATCCTATTTAGCACATAGTGATGCAAACAACTAAATGGAGAGTATCTTCAAATGTGAGCACAGGACTTTTGTCTCCACAAGGATTGTGTGGTGGTCACTCTCACCAACACTGTCATTGGCAGGTTGGTAAGGATGAGGTCAAGTATATTTTTCCCTCTTGTTGGTTCCCTCACCACTTGCCGCTGAACAAGTCTTGCAGCGATGTCCTTTCAGACCCAACCAGCTCAGTCAGTTGTGCTGCTACGGAGTCACTCTTTGTGAGGACAGAGTAACTCTGTGCCATTGCCATGTCAAGAAAGGGTCAGAGAAATTTCAACAAATTTGGCAGCAGTTGTAGATAGAAAATCTGAGTTAAAGCCTCGTACAGCTCTTTTTCAGTTTTGAAGTGAGTTAAATTACACTTGAAATATTGACATTGTCACGCTTGCTGAGTTTTTCCAGCACTCTCTGATTGTAATTTAAATGTTACTAACTCCCTTGTAACCATTTTTATGCATTAACCATGTGGTGGACCATAAATGTAGACCGCTTATTAAGCTAATCTCAACAAATAAAGTGAACCCAATGTAACGTGAAATATGTACAAAATTTAATTTTGAAATACTCTCAAGTCTTATGTCAATGGGAGTAGGGTGGGGCAGAAAGGTTATAGCCATGATGCACAGTCTCCCTGTTTGAACATGCAATTCTTTCTCAGCTCACTCACAGCTGTTAAAAATCACACAACACCAGGTTATAGTCCACCAGGTTTAATTGGAAGCACACTAGCTTTCGGAGCGACGCTCCTTCATCAGGTGATTGTGGAGGGCTCGATCGTAACACAGAATTTATAGCAAAAATTTGCAGTGTGATGGAACTGAAATTATACATTGAAAAACAGCCTTTCATCTGTTAGAATACAGTGATAGTTTCATTTCTTTCAGGTGTAAATCACAAAACCCTTTTGTTTTTAAAGTTGCATTCTCGGGTTAATTGTTAACAATGGTGATAGCTAGACAATATGTTGAAGGTTCTGGATTTGTGGTGCTGCAAGAGCACAGCAGTTCAGGCAGCATCTAACGAGCAGCGAAAGCCCTTCAGCAGGAATTAAGGCAGAGAGCCTGAAGCGTGGAGAGATTAGCTAGAGGAGGGTGGGAGTAGGGAGAAAGTAGCATAGAGTACAATGGGTGAGTGGGGGAGGGGATGAAGGTGATAGGTCAGGGAGGAGGGGGTGGAGTGGATAGGTGGAAAAGGAGATAGGCAGGTAGAACAAGTCCGGACAACTCATGGGGAGAGTGCTGAGCTGGAAGTTTGGAGCTGGGGTGAGGTGGGGGAAGGGGAAATGAGGAAACTGTTGAAGTCCACATTAATGCCCTGGGGTCGGAGTGTTCCGAGGCAGAAGATGAGGCGTTCTTCCTCCAGGCTTCTGGTGGTGAGGGAGCGGCGGTGAAGGAGGCCCAGGACCTCCATGTGTGTCTGGAGTGGGGGTTGTGTGAGAAAGTGTGTGTGTGTGTGTGTGTGTGTGTGTGTGTGTGTAGTGAGTGCAGACTGTCTTAAGTCTGTGAGGGGGTGCATGTGAGAGTGTGTGCGTCTATAAGGGTGTGTGTGGGTGTCTGTGTGCGTGTCTGTGTGTACCTGTGTCCATGTGTATGTGACACGGACACAGACACAAAGACTCACATGCGTATGTTTTAGGTAGTGAATTTGTACTTGCAGTTACATTGCACGATGCTCAAAAACTGCATACATTCATGGAGAACTCTGAGCTCAAAAACTGCAGGAATTTATGTAAAACACTGTAATCTCATTTATTAGATTAGAATCAATCTAAACATCAGGTCATAGACAGAGAGCACAGGGGGCTAACACCTTCAACATATTGTCTAGCTATCACCATTGTTAACAGCTAACCCGAGAATGCAACTTTAAAAAAAGGGTTTTGTGATTTACACCTGAAAGAAGTGAGACTATCACTGTATTCTAACAGATGAAAGGCTTAACAGACAATCAATTTTTCAATGTATAATTTCAGTTACATCACACTGCAAATTTTTGCTATAAATTCTGTGTTACGATCGAGCCCTCAACTGATGAAGGAGCGTCGCTCTGAAAACTAGATTAGATTAGATTAGATTACTTACAGTGTGGAAACAGGCCTTTTGGCCCAACAAGTCCACACCGACCCACTGAAGCGCAACCCACCCATACCCCTACATTTACCCCTTACCTAATACTACGGGCAATTTAGCATGGCCAATTCACCTGACCCGCACATCTTTGGACTGTGGGAGGAAACCGGAGCACCCGGAGGAAACCCACACAGACACGGGGAGAACGTGCAAACTCCACACAGTCAGTCGCCTGAGTCGGGAATTGAACCCGGGTCTCTGGCGCTGTGAGACAGCAGTGCTAACCACTGTGCCTAGTGTGCTTCCAATTAAACCTGTTGGACTATAACCTGGTGTTGTGTGATTTTTAACTTTGTACACCCCAGTCCAACACCGGCATCTCCAAATCATGACTCACAGCTGTAGCATTGTTAACTGACAGCAGGTGTTCACACTGGAAAACTAATCCCAGTGTGCAATTGTATATGTTTACCTGCATCTGAAATTTCAATCATAATCGCTTAGGAAACAACCCCTAGGTACATATCAGGACCTGCCCAATACTGTTCACAAAATCTCCTCTTTGAAATGGGGGAAGAACAGGAGCTCAGCATCTGAAGTAACTTAAAACAGACAAACTATTTACCAACCTGCATCCAAGGTACACAGTATACAAGAAATCAGCAAACAAATGTAGCACTTCATTTCAATGACAAGAAAAGCAACAGTGAGCTGCGTTTGGTGTTTCTGACCTATGGATGACAAACAAATGAAATGGAAATTAAATGAAGTAATATCATTGGAACATTGAAAATTATCAAGATGCAAATTAAAACAGATGAACAAAAAGAGAAAATGGATTTAGTACCTTTGTACTTTTCTATGCAGAAAAAAATGATGAAGGAGACTGCAGCAAAGGACATCATTGTACTGACCAGAGCAATAACAGAGCTAACAAGAATGCGTTTGTGGAGAAACTGTATTCCTGAAACAGAGGTGTGTAATAAATTTTATTCAATTCCAAAATATGGTGGAAAATAAGCATAAAATATGTACAAATCACACAGTAATACCACTGCTGAAAGCTTCTGCTCCCTGCAGACTCCCACTAACAATATAGCAGCAGATTGCAACTGGTTCTGGGAGACAGAGGAAATATACGCCAGACAGTTTACATCTTGACAAAAGCTAAACCAGTCTTCCACTTCAAGAAGTTTGATAGTGTTAGCATTTAAACTAACTTGGCAGTAGGATGGGAACAAAGATTAACATTGGAACAGGCAAAGGTGTAAAAAGGATTGGGAAAGGTATGTGAAGGGATTGGGAAAGGTATGTGAAGGGATAGAGAAAGGTATGTGAAGGGATTGGGAAAGGTATGTGAAGGGATAGAGAAAGGTATGTGAAGGGATTGGGAAAGGTATGTGAAGGGATTGGGAAAGGAATGTGAAAGATTGTTCGGCTGTAACACGCGCATCATTAATGCAAATTTGCTGTAATTCAAATGACGATTTGGGGACACTATTTCTAAACTGCAAACTTTTAAAGTGTGTATTCGACACAAATCTGGCCCCATTAGTTTAAATGCTGCTGCTATTATGCCATTTTCTTATGACTCGGGATTGCATGAGAATGGAAATGCTGCATTACAGCAGAACTGAATGTACACTAGAAATAGATCTAGATGAGATCAGATCAAGATACAATAAAAGATGATCAAAATCAGGCTTATTGTACAAGGATGTAAACACACAGTCCAATTGTTCATTTGGTGAATGTGAATGTCTGAACCAGCATTTATTGCCCATCCTTATACTCCTTCGTTACTGACTCTTCGACCAATGGGAACAGCTACTTAACCAGCCTCTCATTATAGTTTAAATGCTCCACTCCAGACAACATTCTTATGAATCCATTCTGCATTCTCTCCAATGCGATCATATCCTTCTTACAGTGTGGTGGCCTGATTTGTAAACAATATTGTAGCTGTTGCCTGATCAGAGGGCAGCGAGATGGCTCAGTGGTTAGCACTGCTGCCTCACAGCGCCAATGACCCGGTTCCATTCCCACCTCGGATGACTGTCTGTGTGGAGTTTGCATTTTCTCCTTGTCTCTGTGTGGGTTTCCTCTGGGTACTCCAGTTTCCTCCCACAGACCAAAGTGTGCAGGTCAGGTGAAATGGTCATGCTTAATTGCCCATAGCGATAGGTGGATGAGTCAGGGGTAAATACAGGGTAGGGGAATGGGTCTGGGTGGGCTTCTCTTCACAGGGTCGGTGTGGACTTGGGCCAGAGGGCCTGTTTCAATGCTGTAGGAATTCTAATCAAAGTTCAGTACAGCTCTAACGTAATCTCCCTGTTCACAACTGACAAAGGTATGTATCTAATATGTCTTCTTAACTATCTCATTAACCTGTCTTGGTGCATTCAGGGATCTGCAGATAAGCACTCCAAGATCCATCTGTTCCTTTGAGCTCATGTCCTGCCTTTTATTAAGTACTCCAGTGCCTTGTTTCTTTTTCCAGAGTACATCTCCTCATAATTTTCAGAGTTAAGTTCCATCTGCCATTGATCTGCCACCTGATCAATCAGTTTATATCCTCCTGCAACCTAAGGTTATTTTCTTCACCCTGTTAATCTTCCTATCATCCACAAACCCTACTTATCGTCCTCTCCCAATCTCTCCCCCACTATTTTCATCAATATTGTTTATCATTTTTCCATATTACCAAGGTCCATTGAGGGAAGAAATGCATCATCTTTACCTGGTCTGGTCTCCAGACCCACTGCAAGGTGGTTGTCTTTTTAACTGCCCTCTGAATTGACCCAGCAAGTCACTTCACTGAATTGCATCAAACTGTTGTGTTTGCTGCAGTTCCAGGGAGTGGCCTCAAAGACAATCAGAGATGAGTAAAAAGTACTGGCCTTGCCAGCAATTCTCACATCCCATGGTTAAACTTTAAAAAAGACACAAAGTGTGAAGTGATACTTTTCACAAAGAAGCACAAGGGCAGGTAATATAAAGTTAAAAGTGCAATTCTGAAGAGGATACAGCAGAGAGAGACCTGAGAGTAAATGTATATAAATCATGGATAACAGCAGCGCAACCTGAGCAAATGGTTAATAAGAACTGTGTAATCCTGGATTTAATGAATAAATAGGGTTAGGGCAGCATGGTGGCTCCATAGTCAGCACTGCTGTCTCACTGCGCCAGGGTCCCAGCTTCAATTCCAGCCTTGGGTGATTGTCTGTGTGGAGTTTTCACATTCTCCCCACGTCTGCATGGGTTTCCTCCGGGTGCTCCGGTTTCCTCCCACAGTCCAAAGATGTGCAGGTCAGGTGAACTGGCCATGCTAAATTGCCCGTAGTGTTAGGTGCATTAGTCATCAGTAAAATATAGTGTAGGGGAATGGGTCTGGGTAGTTACTCTTCGGAGTGTCAGTGTGGACCTGTTGGGCCGAAGGGCCTGTTTCCATACAGTAAGTGAATCTAATCTAATAAATCCCCTGTGCCTTTAAAAACATTGGTGGGCTCTAAATGCAGAAGTCCTGCTGCAAAATCTGGCCGCTCCCAACTGCACTGACTGGGAAAAATGGACATTACATGAGGCATACAAGTGAGAAATTAAAAGTAAACAAGGCCATTTGAGATTAACGTTGAGTTCAACATGGGCTGCTAGAGAAACATTGGTTGACAGGTCATTTGATGCAACTTAAAACAAATAGAAAGTCCCTTCAGTTTCAATTGAATTCCCATTGTTGAAATTTCTTCATGGCTGTTATTAAAGCTGAGCAATTACAAATGTTTGTTTAAGTTTCAAAAGCCAGTTATTTACAGCAGGAATGAAGATGGAGATGAGTGCTGAATTTGATTAGCAATTTTAAATGGTTATTAAAGGGTTACATTTGATGTTCCTGAGTAGCTTATATCCGTAACAGACTGATCATGTTCGAGGATTTAAAATTTTTGAATGGGTTTCATGAATGAGAATGTTATTTTTAATTTTTGTATCAAGTGTATATAAATGAGAGATCTCTCAGACTGTTTAAAGTTTAATTATTTTCACTTCCACCTGACTTTTGAGGTCTGTCTGTAGTTGGTACTGAGTGAGTAGCTACGTCTGTAATACTGAGGGTGTGAAATGGCATATGTCATGTTAATAATAATGAATTGACTATCAATTGCTGATCGGGGGTTAATTAGCTCTGAGCTAGTTTATTCAGCATTGTAACACACATTGCTGATCGGGGGTTAATTAACTCTGAGCTAGTTTATTCAGCATTGAAAGTTATGAAGCAAACATTCAAGCAAATCAGACCTATAGTAGATTAACTGCCTGACAGAGTCACAACATTATATACACACAAATCATACACGGTCCTTAAAGGTGAACCCTTTTGGAAAGGACAGGGATACTGCCTTGTAGAAACTTTAATAATTTATGAATCTATAATTTGTAGTGTGAACTGTCTGCCATTTCTTTTTATATTTGGAGCTTTGTACATAACACAACAGTTCAGAAACTGGACAGGTTTGATTTGTCCTCAGCTCTGCCTCACCACTGCACAGTGATGTGCATGAACATATGAGTAGCTGGCCACTCAGCCATTCAATAAGATCATGACTGATTTGATTTTACCACTAAGTATGACACAGGTAACTTGAATGTACCCGGTAACAGTCCCATTACTGTTGCAAAATGAATATTCAGTCACGCATTTACCAAAACCCTCTATTCTATAATCCAACACAACCACCAGATTGCTTGATAACCTACCATGGGCAATGAGAAAGTGCGAAATATTCCGTTGGCTGATGTCGTTCAAGACTGTGCATGTGTAAAAGCCACAATGTACATTTGCCACATTGTTAATAGTTAGTGTGCTGTTGTCAGATGCCAGGTTGTACAGTGAACTGTTCATAATTGGTTTATCCTCCTTCGACCATAAGAGCTGGTTTGGTTTTCCATTTCGGACAATGCAGCTGAGTTGAACCTTCTTGGCAATGTAGGCTGGATCTTGGATAATCAGTGGCGTGGACAACACTTCTATTAGGATAAATACTCCAATGAATAATAATCAGACTTGCTGGAGTTAAAACCTCTAACATAATATTCTATAACCAGCTTTTTATCAATTGGTATCTTGCTTCTTCTAAACATTAGCATCTTAACCCATCATCAGTGTGAAAATGGAAACATAGAACTGAAACTTACTGCCAAAGTAATCCCCAACCTAATCTAAAAATTCAGACTGAGATGAAAAATTGTTCCCTACCCCTACCATTTGACTCTGTGATCACATACAAGTTTGTTAATCAAAATGTAATACCAAATTCATCTATCATAAGCTCCCTAATCCTAAGGCCATCTTGGAGTGGACAATCAGGGAGATGATGACCTAGTGGTATTATCACTGGTATGTTAATCTAGAAACATATGTAATTCTCTGGGGACCTAGGTCTAAATCCCATCATGGCAGATGGGAGAATTTGAATTCAATAAAAATCTGGAATTAAGAGGCTAATGATGACCACGAATCCATTGTCAGTTGTTGGAAAAACCCAAGTGGTTCATTGATGTCCTTCAGGGAAGGAACCTGCCATCTTTACATGGTCTCGCCTACATGTGACTCCAAACCCACAGCGATGTGTTTGATTTTTAACTGCCCTCTGGGTAATTAGGGATGGACAATAAATACTGGTCCAGACAGAAATGCCCACATCCCAAGAATGAATTAAAAGTAATTCTGACTATGACTGCAGGCAAGTGAGGCTAGCTTAGTTTTGGAAACTTGGTCAGCATGGCCAAGTGCGATTAAAGGGTCTGTTTCCATGCTCTTTGACTCTGTCCAGCTATTCCCTAGTGACAGACAAGCATGTATTCCACTTAAAAGTGCAAACTATCTTTTCTGAATCCCATCAATCTATTAATGAAGCAGTGCAACTTATATTGTCTGCCAACAAACTAATTGAAGACTTAATCACGAAGAAAAACGATGATGATAGAATATTGATTGACACCTTTTGGTGAAGGAGAAAGAAAGCTTGATTGATCATATGACAGCAGCCAACTTCCACAGCAACATAGGGTCAGGAGTTACCCATGTGGCTTTTTGAGTCTGCTCCATCATTGAGGGAACAATGGCTTATCTGATTGTGGTCATAGTTCATTTTCCTATCATCTCTCCATAACCATTGTCCCTCAAAAATCTAACTCAGTCTTAAATGAAGTTAAAGGCACATCAGAGGTGATTTTGGAAAACAAGACCTTATGATGCAGGGGTTAACATGTTGGCATGCATTGAGGATTAGTTGGCTAGCAGCCAGAATAATTTATTTTCCAGGTTCCAAGATGAGGAAGATAATGATCCATTCTTAACAGACCTCTGAGAGAAAATTATTCTAATTTCGCTTGTTTTTAAACTATGATCCCTAGTTACTGTTCACCCCCGCACACCAAAAGGAAACATTCTCCAGGTCTCCACCCTGTACAGCTCCCTTACTATTTTGTCATTTATCTCAAGAGGGTTGGAATATAAAAGCACCGCTGTGCTACTGAGACTTTATAAAGCTCTGGTTAGACCCCATTTGGAGTACTGTGTCCAGTTTTGGTCCCCACACCTCAGGAAGGACATACTGGCACTGGAACGTGTCCAGCGGAGACTCACACGGATGATCCCTGGAATGGTAGGTCTAACATACGAGGAACGGCTGAGGATCCTGGGATTGTATTCATTGCAGTTTAGAAGATTAAGGGGAGACTTAATAGAAACTTACAAGATAATACATGGCTTGAAAAGGGTGGACGCTAGGAAATTTTTTCCGTTAGGCGAGGAGACTAGAACCCGTGGACACAGCCTTAAAATTAGAGGGGGTCAATTCAGAACAGAAATGCGGAGACATTTCTTCAGCCAGAGAGTGGTGGGCCTGTGGAATTCATTGCCGCAGAGTGCAGTGGAGGCCGGGACGCTAAATGTCTTCAAGGCAGAGATTGATAGATTTTTGATGTCTTGAGGAATTAAGGGCTACGGGGAGAATGCGGGTAAGTGGAGTTGAAATGCCCATCAGCCATGATTGAATGGCGGAGTGGACTCGATGGGCCAAATGCCTTACTTCCACTCCTATGTCTTATGGTCTTAACCCATCTATACCTCATCATAGCATCCTTATGTCCTCATCACAACTTTCTTTCTGACACATCTTCATGTCATCAACAAATTTGGCAATCATATCTTCTGTCCCAAATTTGTCCAGATTTGCTGATGATACAAAAATAGGTGGGGGGGCATATTGTGATGACAATGTAAGGAATCTGAAATGAGATACAGAGAGATTATATTGGGCGCATGGTATTGGGGGCAAAGTACTAACTTGGATTGAAAATTGGTTGGCTGATTGGAAACAAAGAGTAGTGATAAATGGCTCCATTTCGGAATGGCAGGCAGTGACCAGTGGGGTACCGCAGGGATCCGTGCTGGGACCGCAGCTTTTTACAATATACATTAATGATATAGAAGACGCTATTAATAGTAACATTAGCAAATTTGCTGATGATACTAAGCTGGGTGGCAGGGTGAAATATGAGGATGATGTTAGGAGATTACAGGGTGACCTGGACAAGTTAGGTGAGTGGTCAGATGCATGGCAGATGCAGTTGAATGTGGATAAATGTATGGCTATCCACTTTGGTGGCAAGAACAGGAAGGCAGTTTACTACCTAAATGGAATCAATTTAGATAAAGGGGCAGTACAGAGAGATCTGGGTTTTCTTGTCCACCAGTCAATGAAGGTAAGCATGCAGGTACAGCACGTAGTGAAGAAGGCTAATAGCATGCTGGCCTTCATAACAAGAGGGATTGAGTATAGAAGCAAAGAGGTTCTTCTGCAGCTGTACAGGGCCCTGGTGAGACCACACCTGGAGTACTGTGTGCAGTTCTGGTCTCCAAATTTGAGGAAAGACATTCTGGATATTGAGGGAGTGCAGTGTAGGTTCACGAAGTCAATTCCTGGAATGTAGGGATTACCTTACACTGAAAGACTGGAGCGACTGGGCTTGTATACCCTTGAGTTTAGAAAACTGAGAGGGGATCTGATTGCGACATGTAAGATTATTAAAGGATTGGACACTCTGGAAGCAGGAAACATGTTTCCGCTGATGGGTGAGTGCCGAACCAGAGGACGCAGCTTAAAAATACGGGGTGACCATTTAGGACAGAGATGAGGAGAAACTTCTTCACCCAGAGAGTGGTGGCTGTGTGGAATGCTCTGCCCCAGAGGGCAGTGGAGGCCCAGTCTCTGGATTTGTTTAAGAAAGAGTTGGATAGAGCTCTCAAGGATTGTGGAATCAAGGGTTATGGAGATAAAGCAGGAACAGGATACTGATTAAGGATGATCAGCCATGATCATATTGAATGGTGGTGCAGGCTTGAAGGGCAGAATGGCCCACTCCTGTACCTATTGTCTCTTGTTTATTGATTGAGTGCTTAGGCAAAAACCTGGCAAATGAATTTTAATGTGGAAAAGTGTGAGGCCATGCTCTTTTGTATGAAGAAACAAAAGACAGACTATTGGCCAAATAGAAAGAGGCTTCTAAAAAGTGCAGCATAGATGGATCCATTGTGCATGAAACAGAAAACGTAGCATACAGATGCAGCAAGTAATTAAGAAGACAAATATTGTGAGAGTTGTGCAGACTACATCAATGCAAGTATCCAATAGATAGATAGATTTTTGGAAGTATCAGGGAGTTGAGGGCTATACAAAAGGGACGAAAGAGGTGTTGAGGCCTGGGACAGATTACTAATGATCTATTTCAATTTTTTGAGGAATTTCTAAATGGCTGACTCATATCCTTATGCCTTTTCATTCAAGTCATCTATACAAATTGCAAAATGTTGAAGCACCAACATTGATCCCTTTGACAAACTATTTGTTACATCTTGGAAATCAAAAATTACAGTTATGCCTGCTGCTAGGCAACTAATCTTCGATGCATGCTAACATGTTATCCCCCAAGTGGAAGGTTTTGTTTTCCATAATCAACCTCTGATGTGGCTAGTTATCAATCTCCCTCTGAAACTCATTTCTCCTGATAAAGGGGCTGTGCTCCGAAAGCTTGTGATTTCAAATAAACCTGTTCGACTATAACCTGGTGTCATGTGACCTCTGACCTTCTGGAAATCTAAGTACAATACATTCACAAGATATGCTGATTGTCCAAAGAACTCCAATAGAGATGATAAGGTCACACAGCACAGAATGAGACCCTTCAGTCCAACCAGGTCACGCCAACCATAATCCCAAACTATACTAGTCCCACCTGTCTGTAGTTGGCCAATATTCTTTCAAATATTTCTTATTCATCTACTTATCCAAATGTTTTCTAAACATTGTAACTGTACCCGCATCAACCACTTCCTCTGGAAATTTATTCCACACAATTGGAGGTGTAGTGGACAACGAAGAGGGCTACCTCAGATTACAATAGGATCTGGACCAGATGGGCCAATGGGCTGAGAAGTGGCAGATGGAGATTAATTCAGATTAATGCGAGGTGCTGCATTTTGGGAAAGCAAAACTTAGCAGGACTTATACACTTAATGGTAAGGTCCTAGGGAGTGTTGCTGAACAAAGAGACCTTGGAGTGCAGCTTCATAGCTCCTTGAAAGTGGAGTTGCAGGTAGATAGGATAGTGAAGGCAGCGTTTGGTATGCTTTCCTTTATTGGTCAGAGTATTGAGTACAGGAGTTGGGAGGTCATGTTGCGGCTGTATAGGACATTGGTTAGGCCACTGTTGGAATATTGTGTGTAATTTTGGTCTCCTTCCTATCAGAAAGATGTTGTGAAACTTGAAAGGGTACAGAAAAGATTTACAAGGATGTTGCCAGGGTTGGAGGATTTGAGCTACAGAGAGAGACTGAACAGGCTGGGGCTGTTTTCCCTGGAGCGTCAGAGACTGAGGGGTGACCTTATAGAGGTTTACAAAATTATGAAGGGCATGGATAGGGTAAATAGTCAAAGTCTTTTCCTTGGAACCGGGTGTCCAGAACTAGAGGGTATAGGTTTAGGGTGAGAGGAGAAAGATATAAAAGAGACCTAAGGGGCGATGTTTCACGCAGAGGGTGGTACGTGTATGGAATGAGCTGCCAGAGGATGTGATGGAGGCTGGTACAATTGTAACATTTAAAAGGCATTTGGATGAGTATATGAATAGGAAGGGTTTGGAGGGATATGGGCTGGGTGCTGGCAGGTGGGACTAGATTTGGTTGGGATATCTGGTCGGTATGGACGGGTTGGACTGGAGGGTCTGTTTCCGTGCTGTACATCTCTGTGACTCTATGATTCTACGTGAACTGCTGTCTGCGTTAAAAATGTTTCCCCTCATGTCTTTTTAAAATCTTTCTCTTTCCCTTGGCTTGAAATCCCAAACCCTAGAGAAAAGACAATTGCCATTCACCTTATATATACCTCTCATAATTTGAGAAAACTCCATAAAGTCACCCTCAACTTCCTATGCTCCAGCGAAAAAAGTCCTAGGTTATTTTTATAACTCAAAACGTCCATTCTGACAACAACCAGGTAAATCTCTTCTGAACTCTCTCCAAGTTGATGATATTCTTCCTATACCTGGGAGATCAGAATTGAACACAGTACTACAGAAGAGGTCTTACTAATGTCTTGTACAACCTCACCATGACGCTCCAACTCCCATACTCAAAGGTCTGAGCAATGATGGAAAGCATGCGAAATACCTTTTTAACCACCCTGTTTACGATGTGCAATCTTCAAAGAATTATTTATATGAACCCCTAAGTCTCTCCGTTCTATAAGACTACCCAAGGCCCTACTTTTATTTGAACAAGTCTCACCCTTGGTTGTTTTACCAAACTGCGATACCTCACATCGATCCAAATTAAACTCCATCTGCCACTCTCCAGCCCATTGACACAATTGATCAAGATCTCTTTGTAATCTTAGATAGTTAGTGAGAGGTTCTTTACGCAGAGAGTGGTAAGGGCGTGGAATGCCCTACCTGCTAATGCAGTCAACTCAGCCACATTAGGGAGATTTAAACAATCCTTAGATAAGCACATGGATGATGATGGGATAGTGTAGGGGGACAAGCTGAGAATAGTTCACAGGTCGGTGCAACATCGAGGGCCAAAGGGCCTGTTCTGCACTGTATTGTTCGACATAACCTTCTTCACTGCTCACTATACCACCACTATTGGTGTCATTTGCAAACTTACTAACTATGCCTTCTATATTATCTAAACTGTTCATATAAATGACAAACGAAAAGTGGATTCTGCACCAGTCCCTGTGGAACACTGCTGGTCACAGGCTTTTAGAACATAGAAGATAGAACTAAGGAAAGTACAGCACAGAACAGGCCATTTGGCCCACGATACTGTGCCAAAGTTTAATTCTAAAGTAAAATAAAATAACCGAACCCATGCACCCCTCAACTCACTGCTATCCATGTGCATGTCCAGCAGTCACTTAAATGTCCCTAATGACTCTGCTTCCACCACCACTGCTGGCAACGCAAATCATGCATTCACAACTTTCTGCGTAAACCTTCCTCTTAATATCTTAAAACTATGACCCCTCTTGTCAGTCAATCCTGCCCTGGGGAAAAGTTTCTGGCTATTGAATCTATCCATGCGTATATTACCTTGATCAGGTCACCTCTCTTCCTCCTTCTGTCCAGACAGAAAAGTCCGAACTTAGTCAACCTTTCTTCATAAGACAAGCCCTCCAGTCCAGGCAGCATCCTGGTAAACCTTCTTTACACCCTCTCCAAAGTCTCTGTATCTTTCCTATAGTGGGGCAACCAGAACTGGACACGATATTCCAAGTGTGGTCTCACCAGGGACTTGTGGAGCTGCACAAAACCTCACAGGTCTTAAACTCAATCCCCCGCTAATGAAAGCCAAAACACCACATGCTTTATTAACAACCCTATCCACTTGGCTGGCAACTTTGAGGGATCTATGTACATGAACACTAAGATCTCTCTGTTCCTCCTCCTATATTCAGCATTCAAGTTCAACCTTCCCATATGCATCACTTCGTATTTATCCAGGTTGAATTCCATCTGCCATTTCTCAGCCCAGCTCTGTATCCTGTCTATGTCGCGTTGCAGCCTGCAATAACCCTCGATATCAATGGCACCTCCAACCTTTGTGTCATCTGCAAATTTACTAACCCATCCCTCAACCTCCTTATCCAAGTCATTTATAAAAACTACAAACAGCAGAGGCCCAAGAACAGAGCCCTGCAGGACACCACTCACCACTGTCCTCCAGGCAAAATACTTTCCAACTACAACCACTGTCTGCCTTCTGTCAGCCAGCCAAATCTGAATCCAGATAGCCAAATCTCTGTATCCCATACCTCCTGACTTTATGAATGAGCTGACCATGGAAACCTTATTAAATGCCTTACCTAAGTCCACATATACCACATCCACTGCTTGACCTTCATTGACCTGTCTTGTCACCTCCTCAAAGAACTCAGTAAGATTTGAGAGGTATGACCTGCCCCTCACAAAGCCATGCTGACTGCCTTTAATCACACTATGCTTTTCCAAATAGTCATAAATCCTATCTCTCAGAATTCTTTCCAAAACCTTGCTGACCACAGGTGTAAGACTGACTGGTCTGTAATTGCCAGGGATTTCCCTATTATCCTTCTTGGAAAGAGGAACAACATTAGGGTGTAGGTTTGCTCGCTGAGCTGTGGGTTTGATAACCAGACGTGTCATTACCTGGCTAGGTAACATCATCAGTAGTGACCTCCAAGTGAAGCGAAGCTGATGTCTCCTGCTTTCTATTTATATGTTTGTCCTGATGGGGTTCCTGGGGTTTGTGGTGATGTCATTTCCTCCCTACCTTTTATCTTAGCCTGCTTGGCACACCCTCCTCATTCCTGAAGAAGGGCTTATGCCCAAAACGTCGAATTTCCTGTTCCTTGGATGCTGCCTGACCTGCTGCGCTTTTCCAGCAACACATTTTCAACTCTGATCTCCAGCATCTGCAGTCCTCACTCTCTCCTCATTTTCTGAAGAAGGGCTTAATCAATCTAAGCATCAGATCATAGACAGAGAACACGGGGGGCTAACACCTTCAACATATTGTCTAGCTATCACCATTGTTAACAGCTAACCCGAGAATGCAACTTTAAAAAATGTTTTGTGATTTACACATGAAAGAAGTGAGACTATCACTGTATTCTAACAGATGAAAGGCTTAACAGACAATCAATTTTTCAATGTATAATTTCAGTTACATCACACTGTAAATTTTTGCTCTAAATTGTGTGTGTTAGGATTGAGCCCTCCACTACCACCTGATGAAGGAGCGACGCTCCGAAAGTTAGTGTGCTTCCAATTAAACCTGTTGGACTATAACCTGGTGTTGTGTGATTTTTATCCTTAAACAGTGTCCACATGTCTGCTGTGCTCTTTCTGTGAAACCAGTGCTCCCAGTCTGAACTTCCCAACTCCTGCCTGATAGCATCAGAATTTCCTTTTCCCCATGTAAGTATCTTTCCTTGGTAACTGCTCCTTTCCCTCTCCAAGGTTATGGTAAATGTGAGGCAGTTGTGGTTACTGTCACCAAAGTGTCTCCCACCACAAGATCTGACATCTGTCCTGGCTCGTGACTGAGCCCCAAATCCAAAATGGACTCTCCCCTCATCAACCTGTCTCCATAACTGAGTAAGGAAACCCTCCTGAACACACCTGACAAACATGGCTCCAACCAAACTATCTGCACTAAGGAGTTCCAGTCAAAATTGGGAACTTTGAAATCACCCATAACAACAAACCTGCTATATCTGCATTTTTCCAAAACCTGCCAGCCTACGAGTTCTTCAATCTCTCTACTGCTCTTCGGGGGTCTGTAGAAAACCCCTAATGAGGTGGCTGCTCCTTTGCTCTAATTAATCGGGTTTTCGCGATTCTGAAGGGGGAGGGTCAGCAGCCAGAAATCGTGGTACATACAAAACCAATGATATAACCAGCATCTGAAAAGTGACTTCCCCCGAGAGCTAGGTTTGAAACTGAAGAGTAGGACGAGTAGAGAAGTGATCTCAGGTTTGCTACTGATGCCATGAGATAGTGAGGTGAGGAACTGTCAGCACATGCAGCTTAACACATGGCTGCAAGGCTGGTGCAGGAGGGAGGGCTTCAAATACCTGGGGAAGGTGGGACCTGTACATGAAGGGTGGGTTGCACCTGAACTGGAGGGGCACAAATGTCCAGGGTGGGAGATAACTTCCATTCATACGGACTCAGTAGATAAACCTTTCTCAACAACCTGTTTCTGCCGTTGCGATGCATTCTCTGATGAGCAAAGCTACACCCCCTCAGCTTTTTCTACCCTCCCTGCTCTTTTTAAACCTCTAAACCCTGGAAGATCGTGCAACCATTCCTGCCCCTGTGAAACCCATGTCTCCGTTATGGCCACAACGTCATCACCCCAAGTGCTAATCCATGCTCCAAGTTCATCACTCTTTTTTTCTGATACTCCTTGCGTTAAAACAGACACACTCTAACGGATCCCTTTGTTTTATCACGTGAGAAACCTTCCAGATAGATTCACCACATCCTGTCATTGCCCTATCTACAAGTGCCTCCCTCTCAGATATGGAACTCTGATTCCCAACCACTTGTCAAACTAGTTTAAAACCTCCAGAACCACATGCGCAAATCTCCCACCCAGAACATTTGTGCCCCTCCAGTTCAGGTGCAACCCGTCCTTCACGTACAGATCCCACCTTCCCCAGAAGCCATCCCAATGGTCGAGGTATCTGAAGCTCTCCCTCCTGCACCAGCCTCGCAGCCACGTGTTAAGCTGCATTCGCTGACTGTTCCTCACCTCACTATCTCGTGGCACCGGCAGCAAACCTGAGATCACTTCTCTACTCATCCTGCTCTTCAGCTTCCAATATAGCTCTCTGTAGTCACTTTTCAGATGCTCAATCCCTTTCCTGGCAATACCATTGGTTCCAATATGTACCACAATTTCTGGTTGCTTACCCTCCCCCTTCAGAATCGCGTAAATCCTGGACCTTGGGACTGGGGAGACAACATACCTTCTGGGAGTCCCATTCCTGATCACAAAATCTCCTGTCATTCCGATTACCTATTGAGACTCCTGCCACGAGCGCTTTTCTATTTTCCCCCCTTCCCTTCTGAGTCACAGTACCAGGCTCAGTGCCAGAGACCTGACAACTATGGCTCCCCCCAGTAGGCCATCCCCACTAGCAGTAGCCAAATGGTATACTTATTGTGGTTCTGCTCGCCGAGCTGGAAGTTTTTGCTGCAAACGTTTCGTTCCCTGGCTAGGGAACATCATCAGTGCGGTGGGAGCCTCGTGTGAAGCGCTGCTTTGATGTTTCTTCCGGTATTTATATTGGTTTGTTCTTGCCGCTTCCGGGTGTCAGTTTCAGCTGCAGTGATTTGTATGTGGGGTCCAGGTCGATGTGTCTGTTGATGGATGTTCTTGCCGTTTCCGGGTGTCAGTTTCAGCTGTAGTGGTTTGTATATGGTGTCTAGGTCAATGTGTCTATTGATGGAGTTTGGGGATGAATGCCATGCTTCTAGGAATTCTCTGGCTGTTCTCTGTCTGGCTTGTCCTATGATAGTGGTGTTTTCCCAGTCAAATTCATGTTGCTGGTTGTCTGAGTGTATGGCTACTAGAGATAGCTGGTCGTGTCGTTTTGTGGCTAGCTGATGTTCGTGGATGCGGATTGTTAGCTGTCTTCCTGTTTGTCCTATATAGTGTTTTGTGCAGTCCTTGCATGGTATTTTGTAAACTACGTTAGTTTGGCTCATGCTGGGTATTGGGTCCTTTGTTCTAGTGAGTTGTTGTCTGAGCGTGGATGTTGGCTTGTGTGCTGTTATGAGTCCTAAGGGTCGCAGTAGTCTGGCTGTCAGTTCTGAGACACTCCTGACGTATGGTAGAGTGGCTAGTCCTTTTGGTTGTGGCATGTCCTCGTTCCGTGGTCTATCTCTTAGGCATCTGGTGATAAAGTTGCGTGGGTATCCGTTTTTGGCGAATACCTTGTATAGATGTTCCTCTTCCTCTTTTCGCAGTTCTGGTGTACTGCAGTGTGTTGTGGCCCTTTTCAAAAGGGCCACAACACACTGCAGTACACCAGAACTGCGAAAAGAGGAAGAGGAACATCTATACAAGGTATTCGCCAAAAACAGATACCCACGCAACTTTATCACCAGATGCCTAAGAGATAGACCACGGAACGAGGACATGCCACAACCAAAAGGACTAGCCACTCTACCATACGTCAGGAGTGTCTCAGAACTGACAGCCAGACTACTGCGACCCTTAGGACTCATAACAGCACACAAGCCAACATCCACGCTCAGACAACAACTCACTAGAACAAAGGACCCAATACCCAGCATGAGCCAAACTAACGTAGTTTACAAAATACCATGCAAGGACTGCACAAAACACTATATAGGACAAACAGGAAGACAGCTAACAATCCGCATCCACGAACATCAGCTAGCCACAAAACGACACGACCAGCTATCTCTAGTAGCCATACACTCAGACAACCAGCAACATGAATTTGACTGGGAAAACACCACTATCATAGGACAAGCCAGACAGAGAACAGCCAGAGAATTCCTAGAAGCATGGCATTCATCCCCAAACTCCATCAATAGACACATTGACCTGGACACCATATACAAACCACTACAGCTGAAACTGACACCCGGAAACGGCAAGAACATCCATCAACAGACACATCGACCTGGACCCCACATACAAATCACTGCAGCTGAAACTGACACCCGGAAGCGGCAAGAACAAACCAATATAAATACCGGAAGAAACATCAAAGCAGCGCTTCACACGAGGCTCCCACCGCACTGATGATGTTCCCTAGCCAGGGAACGAAACGTTTGCAGCAAAAACTTCCAGCTCGGCGAGCAGAACCACAACAACGGATACCCGAGCTACAAATCTTCAATCAGATTTGGTATACTTATTGCTGAATGGAATGGCCACAGGGGATCCCTGCTCTATCTGTTGGCTCCCTTTCCTCCCCCTGACTGGAACCCAGCTGTCCTTAGCCTGCATCTGAGGAATGACCACCTCCCTGTACATCCTCTCAATTTCTCCCTCAGCCTCGCGAATGATCCTTAGTTCATCTAGCTCCAGCTCCAGCTCCAGTTCCCTAACTTGGTTTTCAAGCTGCTGGAGTTGGAAGCACTTCCAAAAAATAACTCTCCACGATCACTCTGTGTCCTGCTGTTAAGCCAATTTTGTATCCAACTGGAAAACTCACCCTGAATCCCATGTGATCTAATTTTACTAATTATTCCACCATACAGAACTTTGCTGAAGGCTTTACTAAAATCCAAGTAAATAATGTCCACCACTCTGCCCTCATCAATCATCTTGTTTACTTCCTCAAAAAACTCAAATTTATGAGAAATTATTTCCCTCACACAAAACTTTGCTGATTATTCATAACGTCTCTTCAAATACATGTAAATCCTATCTTTCAGAATCACTTCCTACAATTTACCTACCACCAAAGACAGACTCACAAGTCAACAGTTTCCAGGCTTCTCCTTACATCTCTTCTTAAATAAAGGCACAACGTTAGTCACTCTCCTGCCATCGGGCACCTTACCCATAGTTATAGATGATACAAATATATCTGCAATCGGTCCACCAATTTCCTCCCTAACTTCCCAGAAGTTCAGGGGCACACTAGATCATGTCCCAAATACTTATCCACTTTTATATTTTCTAAGATCTCCAGCGTTTCATCTTCTGTAATTCAAAACGTCAATATTTAATTCCCTGAGTTCTTCAGCCTTCATTTAGAGTCATAGAGATGTACAGCACGGAAACAGACCCTTCGGTCCAACCCGTCCTGCCAACCAGATATCCCAACCCAATCTAGTCCCACCTGCCAGCACCCGGCCCATATCCCTCCAAACCCTTCCTATTCATATACCCATCCAAATGCCTCTTAAATGTTGCAATTGTATCAGCCTCCACCACTTCCTCTGGCAGCTCATTCCATGCACACACCACCCTCTGCGTGAAAAAGTTGCCCCTTAGGTCTCTTTTATATCTTTCCCCTCTCACCCTAAGCCTATGCCCTCTAGTTCTGGACTCCCTGACCCCAGGGAAAAGACTTTGTCTACTTATCCTATCCATGCCCCTCATAATTATGTAAACCTCTATAAGGTCACCCCTCAGCCTACGACGCTCCAGGGAAAACAACCCCAGCCTGTTCAGCCTTTCCCTGTAGCTCAAATCCTCCAACCCTGGCAACATCCTTGTAAATCTTTTCTGAACCCCTTTCAAGTTTCACAACATCTTTCTGATAGGAAGGAGACCATAATTGCATACAATATTCCAACAGTGGCCCAACCAACGTCCTGTACAGCTGCAACATGTCCTTCCAACTCCTGTACTCAATACTCTGACCAATAAAGGAAAGCATACCAAATGCCTTCTTCACTATCCTAACTACCTGCAACTCCACTTTCAAGGAGCTATGAACCTGCACTCCAAGCTCTCTTTGTTCAGCAACACTCCCTAGGACCTTACCATTCAGTGTATAAGTCCTACTAAGATTTGCTTTCCCAAAATGCAGCACTTCACATATATCTGAATTAAATTCCATCTGCCACTTCTCAGCCCATTGGCCCATCTGGTCCAGATCCTGTTGTAATCTGAGGTAACCCTCTTTGCTCTCCACTACACCGCCAATTTTGGTGTCATCTGCAAACTTACTAACTGTACCTCTTATGCTCATATCCAAATCATTTATGTAAATGACAAAAAATAGAGGGCCCAGCACCAATCCTTGTGGCACTCTACTGGTCACAGGCCTCCAGTCTGAAAAACAACCCTCCACCACCATCTTCCATCTTTGAGCCAGTTCTGTATCCAAATAGCTAGTTCTCCCTTTATTCCATGAGATCTGACCTTGCTAATCAGTCTCCCATGGGGAACCTTGTCAAACGCCTTCCTGAAGTCCATATAGATCACAACTACTGCTCTGCCCTCGTCAATCTTCTTTGTTACTTCTTCAAAAAACTCAATCAAGTTTGTGAGACATGATTTCCCACACACAATGCCATGTTAACTATCCCTAATCAGTCATTGCCTTTCCAAATACATGTACATCCTGTCCCTCAGGATTCCCTCCAACAACTTGCCCTCCACCGAGGTCAGGCTCACCAGTCTATAGTTCCCTGGCTTGTCTTTACCGCCCTTCTTAAACAGTGGCACCACGTTAGCCAACCTCCAGTCTTCTGGCACCTCACCTGTGACTATCGATGATACAAATATCTCAGCAAGAGGCCCAGCAATCACTTCTCTAGCTTCCCACAGAGTTCACGGGTACACCTGATCAGGTCCTGAGGATTTATCCACCTTTAACCGTTTCAAGGCATCCAGCACTTCCTCCTCTGTAATCTGGACATTTTGCAAGATGTCACCATCTATTTCCCTACAGTCTATATCTTCCATATCCTTTTCCACAGTAAATACTGAAGCAAAATATTCATTTAGTATCTCCCCCATTTTCTGTGGCTCCACACAAAGGCCCCCTTGCTGATCTTTGAGGGGGCCCTATACTCTCTCCCTTGTTACCCTTTTGTCCTTAATGTATTTGTAAAAACCCTTTGGATTCTCCTTAATTCTATTTGACAACTTTATCTCATGTCCCTGTTTTGCCCTCCTGATTTCCCTCTTAAGTAAACTCCTACTTTCTTTATACTCTCCTAAGGATTCACTCGATCTATCCTGTCTGTACATATGCTTCCTTCTTTTTGTTAACCAAACCCTCAATTTCTTTAGTCATCCAGCATTCTCCACAGTAAAGACTGACACAAAATATTCATTTAATATCTCTCCATCCCCCAAGGTTCAACACAAAGATGACTTCTCTGTTCTTTAAGGGGCCTAACTTTCTCTCTAGTAACTCTCTTGCTGTTAATACATTTGTGAAATCTCTCGATTATCCTTAACCTTATCTGCCAAAACTATCTCATATCCCCTTGTTGCCTTCCTGATCAAGAGATTCATTTGAATCTAGCTGTTTATACGTATGATTCTTTTTTACTCTTAACTAGAGCATCGAGAACATAGAAGATGACAGCGCAGTACAGACCCTTCGGCCCTTGATCTTGTGCCAATCTGACATACCAATCTGAAGCCCATCTAACCTACACTATTCCATGTACATCCATATGCTTGTCCAATGACGACTTAAACGTACTAAAAATTGGCAAATCTACTACTGTTGCAGGCAAAGCATTCCATACCCTTACTACTCTCTGAGTAAAGAAACTACCTCTGACATCTGTCCTATATCTATCACCCCTCAATTTAAAGCTTTGCCCCTCGTGCTATCCATCCCCATACTTGGAAAAAGGCTCTCCCTGTCCACCCTATCTAACCCTCTGATTATCTTATATGTCTCTATTAAATCACCTCTCAACCTTCTTCTCTCTAACAAAAACAGCCTCAAGTCCCTCAGCCTTTCCTCATAAGACCTTCCCTCCATACCAGGCAACATCCTAGTAAATCTCCCCTGCACCCTTTTCAAAGCTTCCACATCCTTCTTATAATGCGGTGACCAGAACTGTACACAATACTCCAAGTGCGATCGCACTAGACTTTTGTACAGCTGCAGTATAACCTCGTGGTTCTGGAACTCAATCCCTCTATTATTAAAAGCTAAAACACTGTATGCCTTCTTAACAACCCTGTCAACCTGGGTGGCAACTTTCAAGGATCTGTGTACCTGGACACCGAGATCTCTCTGCCCATCTACACTACCAAGAACCTTACCATTAGCCCAGTACTTTGCATTCCAGTTACTCCAACCGAAGTGAATCACTTCACACTTGTCCACATTAAACTCCATTTGCCACCTCTCAGCCCAGCTCTGCAGCTTATTTATGTCTCTCTGTAATCTACAACATTCTTTGTCATTATCCACAACTCCACCGACCTTAGTATCGTCTGCAAATTTACGAACCCACCTTTCTACACCCTCATCCAGGTCGTTTATAAAAATGACGAACAGCAGTGGACCCAACACCGACCCTTGCGGTACACCACTGGTAACTGAACTCCAGGATGAACATTTCCCATCAACCACTACCCTCTGTCTTCTTTCAGCAAGCCAATTACTGATCCAAATTGCTATATCTCCCACAATCCCATTCCTCTGCATTTTGTACAATAGCCGACTGTGGGGAACCTTACCGAACGCCCTGCTGAAATCCATATACACCACATCAACCGGTTTGCTCTCATCTACCTGTTTGGTCACCTTCTCAAAGAACTCTAAGGTTTGTGAGGCATGACCTACCCTTCACAGAACCCGTGCTGACTGTTCCTAATCAAATTATCCTTTTCTAGATGATTATACATTCTATCTCTTATAACCTTTTCCAACACTTTACCAACAACTGAAGTGAGGCTCACCGGTCTATAATTACCAGGGTTGTCTCTACTCCCCTCCTTGAACAGGGGAACCACATTTGCTATCTTTCAGTCTTCTGGCACTATTTCTGTAGACAATGACGATTTAAAGATCAATGCCAAAGGCTCAGCAATCTCCTCCCTGGCTTCCCAGAGGATCCTAGGATAAATCCCATTCGGCCCAGGGGACTTATCTATTTTTACACTCTGCAGGATTTCTAAGACCTCTTCCTTGTGAACCTCAATCGTACCCAGTCTAGTAGCTTGTATCTTAGTGTTCTACTCAACAACATTGTCATTTTCTAGAGTGAACACTGTCGCAAAATATTCATTTAGTCCTTTCCCTATCTCCACTGACTCCACACACAACTTCCCACTACTATCCTTGATTGGCTCTAATCTTACTCTCATCATTCTTTTATTCCTTAAATACCTATAGAAAGCCTTAGGGTTTACCCTGATCCTATCCGCCAACAACTTCTCATGTCTCCTCCTGGCTTTTCTGAGCTCCCTCTTTAGGTCTTTCCAGGCTACCTTGTAACCCTCAAGTGCCCTAACTGAGCCTTCATATCTCATCCTAACATAAGCCTTCTTCTTCCGCTTGACCAGAGATTCACTTCCTTCGTAAACCACGGCTCCCGCGCTCTACTCACCCGTTGTTCCCTAATCATACCAGTCTTACCTTTCACTAACAGAAACATAATGACTGAGAGCTTTAGTTATCACAATTCTGAAAGCCTCCCACTTACCTGACGTACATTTACCCGTGAACAGTCTACTCCAATCAACTCGTAAAAATTCTTGCCTCATACCATGAGCATTTTCCTTACTCCAATTACAAAGTTTAAAGTTTTACAGAAGGCTTATCCTTTTCTATAACTATCTTAAAATTATTAGAATTATGATCAGTAGACCCAAAGTGCTCCTCTACTCTCGTTTCAGTCACTTGCCTGGCCTTATTACCCAAGACGAGGTCAGGTTTTGCTTCTTCTCTCGTAGAAACATTTACAGATTGAATAAGAGTATTTTCTTGAACACATTTACAAATTCTTCGCCATCCAAACTTTTAACACTATGATAGTCCCAGTCAATATTTGGAAAATTAAAATTATCTACTATTACAACCTTATTATTCTTAAACATATCTCTCTACATATTTGTTCCTCAATTTCCCTCTGACTACTGTACAATAACATCAAGATGGATAATTCCTTTCTTATTTTATTGTCAACCCGTACATTTTCAATGGACAGTTTTTTTTTAGAAATATCTTCTCTTGTTACAGCAGGAATATTTTCTTAATCAAAAACGCCAATCCCTCCCCCCAACCTGATAAACAGCAGCACTCCGAAAGCTGTGAACTTAAATAAACCTGTTGGACTATAACCTGGTGTTGTTTGACTTCTGATTTTGCCCACCCCAGTCTAACATCAGCATTACCACATGATAGAAGATAGACAATCGGGATAAAGCGAGCATTCTTGGAATGGTGATCTGAAACTTGTGCAATGCCACAGGGATCAGTGCTTGGCCAAACAGATATCAGTGACTTGGATGAGGAAAATGAATGTACTCTAGCTAATTTTGTGAATGACATAAAAATACATAGCAAGAATAGTGGTGAGGATGACACAAAGATTCTGCAGGGGGCTAGAGAGAGTTTAAGGGAGTGGACAACAACTTGGCAAATAAAGTATAATGTGGAAAAATGTGGGTTTGTGCAGTCCAAAACAAATAGAGGAGATGAATATTACTTCAAAGGAAAAAGACTGCAGAAAGCTGAAGCACAGAGGGATTTACGAATTCTCATGCGTGAATCACACAAAAGGAAGCTAGCATCCAAGTTCAGTAAGTAACAGAGAAGATAAGTGGAATGTTGGCCTTTATTTCAAAGGGACTGAAATATAAAAATAGGGAGGTTTTTCTAAAACTACACATAACACTAGTCAAACTACATCTGGAATGCTGTAACAATAAGAAAAGGTGTTGGAGAAACTCAGCAGGTCAGGCAGCATCTGTAGACAGAGAAACAGAGTTAACATTGCAAGTCCAGTAGCTCTTCATCAGAACAGAATGCAACTGGGAATGATCGTATTTATGCTGATGAAATCTGGGAAGTTGTGGGGGAGGAGAATGGTGTTTTGAGATGCATAAAGAAGGAGACTTTAAATAGCTTTGGTTCTATTATTTATGCAAAAATTATTACAATAGCAGGCAGTCCAGAGAAGGTTTACTAAATTGATCCCAGCAAATGAGGAGAGATTGGACCTGTGCTCATGGGGTTTGGAAGAATGATCTTATTGAAATATGCAAGGTCGACAGGGAATTTGACAGGGTAGACGTAGAAAGGTTAGGAGAGTCGAGGAGCAAAGGCCATAATCTCAAAGTAAGCGATCATCCGTTTGAGAACATAATAGCAGCAGAAGTTAGCCATTTGTCCTATCAAGCCAGCTCCTTTGTGTACGATGATGATTGATCTGCTCTAGGCCTCAATTCCTCTTTGGTGTCACTTCATCATTGCTTTCAGTTCCCTGGCATTTCAAAAATCTTCCTCCTCTTTAAATACTTTCAGTGATTTAGCCTCCAAAACTCTGGCGGAGAATTCCAGAGATTCAATATCATCTGGAAGAAGTAATGCCGACATAATTAATTGGAAAAAACTGGATTTAGAGGGAAAAATGGAAATGAAAGAATCCAAACTGAAGAAACCAAAAGAAAAGGTAGTAGGTAATGGATGTTTTTGGGATAGTGTAGGGGAACGAGCTGAGAATAGTTCACAGGTTGGCGCAACGAGGTCCCAAGGGCCTGTTCTGCACTGTATTGGTCTTTGTTCTTTGAAAAGGAGTATAAACAGTGGGAGACAATATTAAGAAAACTTGAACTCCAAAGTAGTAAGGAAATCAACTTCTGGGGCAGCACGGTGGCTCAGTGGTTAGCACTGCTGTCTCACAGCACCAGGGTCCCAGGTTTGATTTCAGCCTCGGGTGACTGTCTGTGTGGAGTCTGCACATTCTCCCCGTGTCTGCATGGGTTTCCTCCAGGTGCTCCGGTTTCCTCTCACAGTCCAAAGATGTGCAGGTCAGGTGAATTGGCCGTGATTTAAATTGCCCATAGGTTAGATGCGTTAGTCAGAGGAAAATGAGTCAGGGTGGGTTACTCTTCGGAGGGTCGGTGTGGACTTGTTGGGCCGAAGGGCCTGTATCCACACTGTAGAGAATCTAATCTAATCCAACTCAGGGAACATTAGTTGGTCATAAAGCAGCTTAGAAAAAAGAAGATGGAACTTTGTAGATGGAAAAGATAGCAGCTTTAGAAAACACACAGGAGGGTGCCAAAGTGAAAAAGGGAAAGAACAGGACCAAAAAGCAAAACAAAGAAATGAACAAACTTTCAATGTAACATGAATGAGCATACTGAAGTCAACTGCTTAAATCTAAAAGGGAGGACATAGAACGTAGAACCCTCAATGTTGCACCGACCTATGACCTATTCTAAGCCCATCCCCCTACACTATCTCATCATCATCCATGTGCTTAGCCAAGGATTGTTTAAATCTCCCTAATGTGGATGAGTTAACTACATTAGCAGGTAGGGCATTCCATGCCCGTACCACTCTCTGCGTAAAGAACCTGCCTCTGACATCTGTCTTAAATCTATCACATCCCATTTGCAGCTATATCTCCTTGTACAAGGTAACATCATAATCCTAAGAAAAAAACTCTCACTGTCCACCCTATCTAATCCTCTGATATGGGAGTATGTTACCTACACATAAAACCCATACAGACTCAACCCAGGAGAATTAGCTCAGTACAGGGAAGGTAGTAAGTTCATGATAAACAAATATAGAACATAGAAGGATACAGCGCAGTACAGGCCCTTCGGCCCTCGATGTTGCGCCGACCGAGTCCTACCTAACCTATACTAGCCCAATAACTTCCAAATGCCTATCCAATGCCCGCTTAAATGAACATAAAGAAGGAGAGTTCACCACTGATACGGGCAGGGCATTCCATGAACTCACAACCCGCTGTGTGAAGAATCTACCCCTAACATCTGTCCTATACCTACCACCCTTAATTTAAAGCTATGTCCCCTAGTAACACCTGACTCCATTAGCGGTAAAAGGTTCTTAGTATCTACCCTATCTAAACCCCTAATCATCTTATACACTTCTATCAGATCTCCCCTAAACCTTCTCTTCTCCAATGAGAACAGCCCCAAGTGCCTCAGCCTTTCCTCATAAGATTTTCCTACCATTCCAGGCAACATCCTGGTAAACCTCCTCTGCACTCGTTCTAAAGCTTCCACATCCTTCCTATAGTATGGCGACCAAAACTGCACACAATACTCCAGATGAGGCCGCACCAGAGTCTTATACAACTGCAACATGACCTCAGGACTCCGGAACTCAATTCCTCTGCCAATAAAGCCCAGTACACCATATGCCTTCCTCACAGCACTATTTACCTGGGTGGCAACTTTCAGAGATCTGTGTACATAGACACCAAGATCCCTCTGCTCATCCACACTACCAAGTAGCCTACCATTAGCCCAGTAATCCATCATCTTGTTATTCCTACCAAAGTGAACGACTTCGCACTTAGCTACATTGAATTCCATTTGCCACATTTCCGCCCAGCTCTGCAACTTATCTATATCCCGCTGTAACCTACCACTTCCTTCCTCACTATCCACAACTCCACCGACTTTTGTGTCATCCGCAAACTTGCTTACCCAGCTTTCAAGTCCTTCCTCTAGATCATTTATAAAGATAACAAAAAGCAATGGTCCCAAAACAGATCCTTGTGGTACACCGCTAGTAACTGCGCTCCAAGATGAACATAATCCATCAACTACTACCCTCTGTCTCCTTCCAGCCAGCCAATTCCTAATCCAAACCTCTAATGTATCCTCAATGCCATACCTCCGAAGTTTTAGCATTAGCCTACCATGGGGAACCTTATCGAACGCCTTACTAAAATCCATATACACAACATCTACTGCTTTACCCTCATCCACTTCCTTAGTCACCTTCTCAAAGAACTCAATAAGGTTTGTGAGGCACGACCTGCCCTTCACAAAACCATGCTGGCTATCCCTGATCACGTTATTCCTACCCAGATGTTCATAAATCTTATCCCTTACCATTCTCTCTAAGACTTTGCCCACCACTGAAGTCAGACTCACTGGCCTATAGTTACTAGGGCTATCCCTACTCCCTTTCTTGAACAATGGGACCACATTCGCTATCCTCCAGTCCTCTGGTACTATTCCCGTTGACAATGACGACATAAAAATCCAGGCCAATGGCTCTGCTATCTCCTCCCTAGCTTCCCATAGGATCCTGGGGTAAATGCCATCAGGCCCAGGAGACTTGTCTATATTCATCCTTTCCAATATTCCCAAAACCTCTTCCCTGCATATTTCCAGGGCATCCATTCTAATTATTTGTGATTCCATATTCACATCAGCAACAGTGTCCTGTTCCTGAGTGAATACTGATGAAAAGTACTGATTTAATGTCTCTCCAATCTCCTCCGCCTCCACACACAACTTCCCACTACTATCCTTGACTGGACCGATACCTACCCTAGTCATCCTTTTATTCTTGACATACCTATAGAAAGCCTTTGGGTTTTCCCTAATCCTACCAGCTAAAGACTTTTCATGTCCCCTTCTCGCTTTTCTTAGCTCCCTCTTTAGCTCCTTCCTGGCTACCTTATAACTCTCAATCGCCCCTACTGAACCTTCAAGCCTCATCTTTACATATGCCGCCTTCTTCCCTTTCACAAGGGACTCCAATTCCTTACTAAACCACGGCTGCCTCACAAGGCCCTTTACACCATGCCTGACTGGTACATACCTATCGAGGACACGCAGTAGCTGCTCCTTGAACAATCCCCACATCTCATTAGTGTTCTTCTCTTGAAGCCTGTTTTTCCAATCCACACAACCTAAGTCATGCCTCACTGCATCATAATTTCCCTGCCCCCAGCTATAGCTCTTGCCCTGCGGCGCACGATTATCCCTCTCCATCACTAAAGTAAAAGTCACCGAGTTGTGGTCACTGTCCCCGAAGTGCTCACCTACCTCCAAGTCTAACACCTGGCCTGGTTCATTACCTAGAACCAAATCCAATATAGCCTCCCCTCTTGTTGGCCTGTCGACATATTGTGTCAGGAAACCCTCCTGCACACATTGTACAAACACCGACCCATCTAATGAACTCGAGCTATAGCTCTCCCAGTCAATATCTGGGAAGTTAAAGTCCCCCATAACAACCACCCTGCTACCTTCACTCTTTTCCTGAATCATCCTCGCAATATTATCCTCTACTTCTCTAGGACTATTAGGAGGCCTGTAGAAAACACCTAACAGGGTGACCTCACCTTTCCTATTTCTAACCTCAGCCCAAACTACCTCAGATGGCAAGTCCTCTTCCATCGTCCATTCCACTGCTGTGATACTGTCTTTGACAAGTAATGCCACGCCTCCCCCTTTTTTACCCCCATGTCTGATCCTACTAAAACATTTGAACCCTGGAACGTGCAACAGCCATTCTTGTCCCTGTTCTACCCACGTCTCTGTAATGGCCACAACATCGAAGTCCCAGGTACCAACCCACGCTGCAAGTTCACCTACCTTATTCCTTATACTTCTGGCATTGAAGTATACACACTTCAATCCACCTTTCTGGTTACAGGCACCCTCCTTAGAGATCGCTGCATTATTCCTAACCTCCCTACACTCAAGGTCCTGTACCCTAAAGCTACAGTCCTGGTTCCCATGCCCCCGCGGAGTTAGTTTAAACCCTCCCAAAGAGCAAATCATTGAACTGAGTCAAAGCTCACATCTTGATGGTATCAAAACTGGATTGGTCATATTGTATTCCTAGATTGGACAGTCGATCAATTAAATTTGACACACAAGACTTGTAACGAACATTCATTCGCATAAAGTATGTTTCTATGTTCCATTAGCTGATCAAGAAATATCAGCTTTTGTAACGTTGAATGGATCTAATCATCTCAAAGTCATGTGTTTGAAAAGAAAAATGCATCAGCAATGTTTCAATGATTAACTAATTAAAGGATTATGTAATTGCTGTTTACATCAATGGTTTGGTTATTTTTATTTCTTTGGGAAGAACATTTATACCATTTCACTGAACTGTTGGATTGGTTATAGAAAGCCAATTTAGTTATAAACTTGGCTAAGATGGAATGTCTTAATGAAAAGTTGGTTTATTTGGGCGATTATGTGAATCCTTGTGTATGACAGTCATCTTTCTGACACTTTGGTATGGCTCCACATCTTGGCCTACTGATAGATGTCACTTCAAGGCCCTTGATAAGTATCATCAATGCTATTTGAGATGGATTCTCTGCATACTAACATCAGTGCCCCAGGACAAAATCACCAGGATCACGGCCACGATCATCCCAAAACAAACTTTGCTGGGCAGTTTATGTGCTTGGGAAGCCTGAATTCTGAGTGCCAAAACAAATCTTTCGCACCCAGGTCAAACACGGCGCTCAACTGAGATGGGGAACAAAGGGAGCATTTCAAAGACTCCCCAGAGGCTTCCCTTGAGAAATGCAATATGCTGACTTGGAGGAAGCCTTAAAGGGTCACAATTCTTTGAGAACATGTCGAGGAAGAGGAAGTTCAGAAAAGGAACCAGAAAGCGGAATGCTAGTGATCTCAAGGCCAAGGACTAATTCGACCACCTGGAAAGAAGGTGGCATTGGAAAACACAGCAGGTCAGGCAGCATCTGAGGAGCAGGACAATCAACATATCGGGCATAAGCTCTTCAACAGGAATGAAGGGTTTATGCCTGAAACATCGACTCGCCTGTTCCTCAGATGCCGCCTGACCTGCTGTGTTTTCCAGCATGATCTTCTTCGACTCTGACTGTCCAGCATCTGCAGTCCTCTATTTCCCCTAGCTCACAGTAAATATGTGGCCGGAGTTATGGCACTTAGGATCTGGCTCATTGGTCATGCAAAGCTGCACAGAACCCATAACCTGGGACAAACTTTCCAAGGTGTACAATCATACCCATTAGTGAGTGATTGCTGATGACAACTGGGTGGACAAAGCCAAGGAACACCATGAGAAGTGAAAGTGAAAACTAATTTGGATACTCCTGTGCCTAGGATGGCATGAGAAATTTGATGCTGTGTTGGTGGGAGTGGATCTTTTTCTAAGCTTGCTCCAAATTTCAGCACAATTGTTGTACCTTCAACAAATCTGTTGGAAAAAGGCAGAAAATGAGAATTGACACAACAGTGTCTTTGGAAATTTAAAAGCTGTGTTGACAATTGCAGACCTGTTTTTGCTGTGTTGGATTCTACAAAGCCATTCAAACTATTGATGCCAGTGACATCAACGTGGGAGCTGTTTTACTGCAAGTTGAAGGTATGGGGATGGAAGGCCTATTAGCTATATTTCAATAAAAATAACCCCGTTCACAAAAATATTCAATCAACTGTTATGACGATGAAGAGGTACTGTACATTTAAGAGTTGAAAAGCTAGCAAAACTGCCTGACACAGCATAAAGTGTTCTGAGCAAGGTAACAATGTAAAATATGGTCAATTAAAACAGAGAGTTGCCGTGTGACAAAAACAAATTCAAATGTGGCAAATTTAAATTAGGCTCCATCCAAATCAAATTTGAATTCAGTAGTTTGATAATATTAAAACCAATGAAACGATCCAATGTTTTGGGGTACAAAACCGGACAT
Organism: Hemiscyllium ocellatum; assembly: GCF_020745735.1. NCBI lineage: Eukaryota > Metazoa > Chordata > Chondrichthyes > Orectolobiformes > Hemiscylliidae > Hemiscyllium > Hemiscyllium ocellatum. The sequence goes on along the minus strand of NC_083435.1, from coordinate 606,896 downwards.
TTTTGATTAGTTGAGGAAGAACTGCCAAAAGATCAACAGATGTAGGGAAGTAGATGGTGACACCTTGTAAAATGTCCACATTGCAGAGGAGGAAGTGCTGGATGTCTTGAAACGTGTAAAGGTGGATAAATCCCCAGGACCCGATCAGGTGTACCCGCTGTGGGAAGCTAGAGAAGTGATTGCTGGGCCTCTTGCTGAGATATTTGTGTCATCGATAGTCACAGGTGAGGTGCCGGAAGACTGGAGGTTGGCTAACGTGGTGCCACTGTTTAAGAAGGGTGGTAAAGACAAGCCAGGGAACGATAGACCAGTGAGCCTGACCTCGGTGGTGGGCAAGTAATTGAAGGGAATCCTGAGGGTCAGGATGTACATGTATTTGGAAAGGCAAGGACTGATTCAGTTTTTTGAAGAAGTAACAAAGAGGATTGATGAGGTAGATGTGATCTGTATGGACATCAGTAAGGTATTCGACAAGGCTTCTAATGGTATACTGGTCAGCAAGGTTAGATCTCATGGAATACAGGGAGAACTAGCCATTTGGATACATAACTGGCTCAATGCTAGAAAACAGAGGGTGATGGTGGAGAGTTGTTTTTTAGACTGGAGGCCTGTGACCAGTGGAGTGCTACAAGGATCGGTGCTGGGTCCTCTACTTTTCATTATTGATATTAATGATTTGGATGCGAGCATAAGAGGTACAGTTAATAAGTTTGCAGATGACACCAAAATTGGAGGTGTAGTGGACAGCGAAGATGATTACAACAGAATCTTGAGCAGGTGGGCCAACGGGCTGAGAAGTGGTAGATGGAGTTTAATTCAAATAAATGGGCCGCATGGTGGCATAGTGGTTAGCACTGCTGCCTCACAGCGCCAGAGACCCGGGTTCAGTTCCTGCTTCAGGCAATTGTCTGTGTGGAGTTTGCACATTCTCCCTGTGTCTGCGTGGGTTTCCTCCGGGTGCTCCGGTTTCTTCCCACAGTCCAAAAATGTGCAGGTTAGGTGAATTGGCCATGCTAAATTGCCTGTAGTGTTAGGTAAAAGGACAAATGTAGAGGGGTGGGTTGCTCTTCGGAGGGTCTGTGTGGACTTTTTGGGCCGAAGCTTAAAAATTAGATTAGATTAGATTAGATTACAGTGTGGAAACAGGCCCTTCGGCCCAACAAATCCACACTGACCCACCGAAGCGCAACCCACCCATACCCCTACATTTACCCCTGCACCTAACACTACGGGCAATTTATCGTGGCCAATTCACCTGACCTGCACATCTTTGGACTGTGGGAGGAAACCGGAGCACCCGGAGGAAACCCACACAGACACGGGGAGAATGTGCAAACTCCACACAGTCAGTCGCCTGAGGAGGGAATGTGTTGCTGGAAAAGCGCAGCAGGTCAGGCAGCATCAAAGGAACAGGGGAATCGAGTTTTCGGGCATAAGCCCTTCTTCAGGAATGAGGAGGGTGTGCCAAGCAGGCTAAGATAAAAGGTAGGGAGGAGGGACTTGGGGGAGGGGCGTTGGGAATGTGATAGGTGGAAGGAGGTTAAGGTGAGGGTGATAGGCTGGAGAGGGGGTGGGGGCGGAGAGGTCGGGAAGCAGATTGCAGGTCAAGAAGGCGGTGCTCAGTCTGAGGATTGGGACTGAGAAAAGGTGGGGGAAGGGGAAATGAGAAAGCTGGAGAAATCTGCATTCATTCCTTATGGTTGGAGGGTTCCTAGGTGGAAGATGAGGCACTCATGGTCTGTTGCTATGGTCTGGCGATGGAGGCGGCCAAGGACCTGCAAGTCCTTGGTGGAGTGGGAGGGTGAGTTAAAGTGTTGGGCCACGGGGTGGTTAGGTTGGTTGGTGCGGGTGTCCCAGAGGTGTTCTCTGAAACATTCCGCAAGTAGGCGGCTTGTCTCCCCAATGTATAGGAGGCCACATCGGGTGCAGCGAATGCAGTAAATGATGAGTGTGGAGGTGCAGGTGAATTTCTGATGGATATGGAAGGATCCCTTGGGGCCTTGGAGGGAAGTGAGGGGGAGAGGTGTGGGCGTACTTTATTCCATTTCTTGCGGTTGCAGGGGAAGGTGCCGGGAGTGGAGGTTGGGTTGGTGGGGGGTGTGGGTCTGACAAGGCAGTCGCGGAGGGAGTGATCTTTCTGGGATGCTGATAGGGGAGGGGAGGGAAATATATCCTTGGTAGTGGGGTCTGTTTGGAGGTGACGGAAATGACGAAGGAGGTTCCGCCACCTCCAAACAGACCCCACCACCAAGGATATGTTTCCCTCCCCACCCCTATCAGCGTTCCGGAAAGACCACTCCCTCCGTGACTCCCTCATCAGATCTATACCCCACACCAACCCAGCATCCACTCCCGGCACCTTCCCCTGCAACCGCATGAAATGCAAAACTTGCGCCCACACCTCCCCCCTTACTTGCCTCCAAGGCCCCAAGGGATACTTCCATATCCATCAGAAATTCACCTGCACCTCCACACACATCATTTACTGCATTCGCTGCACCCAATGTGGCCTCCTCTACATTGGGGAGACAGGCCGCCTACTTGCGGAACGTTTCAGAGAACACCTCTGGGACACCTGCACCAACCAACCCATCCGCCCCGTGGCTGAACACTTTAACTCCCCCTCCCACTCCACTAAGGACATGCAGGTCCTTGGACTCCTCCATTGCCAGACTATGGCAATATGATGGCTGGAGGAAGAGTGCCTCATCTTCCGCCTAGGAACCCTCCAACCACAAGGGATGAATGCAGATTTCTCCAGCTTTCTCATTTTCCCTCCACCCACCTTTTCTCAGTCCCAACCCTCAGACTCAGCACCGCCTTCTTGACCTACAATCTTCTTCCCGACCTCTCCGTCCCCACCCCCTCTCCAGCCTATCACCCTCACTTTAACCTCCTTCCACCTATCGTATTCCCAAAACCCCTCCCCCAAGTCCCTCCCCCCTACCTTTTATCTTAGACTGTTTGGCACACCCTCCTCATTCCTGAAGAAGGGCTTATGCCCGAAACATCGATTCTCCTTCTCCTTTGATGCTGCCTGACCTGCTGCGCATTTCCAGCAACACATTTTTAAGCGCTGATCTCCAGCATCTGCAGTCCTCACTCTCTCCTTGTTGGGCCGAAGGGCCTGTTTCCACACTAAGTAATCTAATCTAACCTAAATGCGAGGTGCTACATTTTGGGAAAGCAAATCTTAGCAAGACTTATACACTGAATGGTAAGGTCCTAGGGAGTGTTGCTGAACAAAGAGACCTCGGAGTGCAGGTTCATAGCTCCTTGAAAGTGGAGTCGCAGGTAGATAGGATAGTGAAGGTGGTGTTTGGTATGTTTTCCTTTATTGGTCAGAGTATTGAGTACAGGAGTTGGGAGGTCATGTTGCAGCTGTACAGGACATTGGTTAGGCCACTGTTGGAATATTGTGTGCCACTCTGGTCTCCTTCCTATTGGAAAGATGTTGTGAAATTTGAAATGATTCAGCAAAGATCTCCAAGGATGTTGCCAGGGTTGGAGGATTTGAGCTGTAGGGAGAGGCTGAACAGGATGAGGCCGTTTTCCCTGAAGCATCGGAGGCTGAGGGGTGACCTTATAGAGGCTTACAAAATTATGAGGGGCATGGATAGGGTAAATAGACAAAGTCTTTTCCCTGGGGTCAGGGTGTCCAGAACTAGAGGGCATAGGTTTAGGGTGAGAGGGGAAAGATATAAAAGAGACCTAAGGGACAACCTTTTCACGCAGTGGGTGTTACGAGTATGGAATGAGCTGCCAGAGGAAGTGGTGGATGCTGGTACAATTGTAACATTTAAAAGGCATTTCGATGGGTATATGAATAGGAAGGGTTTGGAGGGATATGGGCCAGGTGCTGGCAGGTAGGACTAGATTGGGTTGGGATATCTGGTTGGAATGGACGGGTTGGACCGAAGGACCTGTTTCCATGCTGTATATCTCTATGACTCTATATAGACTGCTAGGTTAAGAGCCCCCTAAAATCATCCACATTGGTCTGGAGAGAGAATCTACAGAGGAAAATATACAAGGGAAAGTCAGCAAAGCTGACTGGTCTTGAAATGTGATTTTTTTTTTGTAAATCATAAGTAGATTTTTTTATTGAACTAGTATTGTAGAGTGGGAGGTAAAAGATAAGTTTAAGAGAAAGGAGTTGTAAACAGTTGTTAGTAAATATTCTCTGTTAGACTTAAAGAATAAAGTTGTTTATTTTTACTTTAAGTGGTGACTTTTGGGATTGTTATTTGCCTCTCGAATTCTAACAGATTACAGCACGAGATGAATCTTTTCTGTGTTGCTGGTTCAAATTAGCAAAGATGCTTAACCTGTGTCCTAACAGTTTGGGGGCTTTCACCTGGATTTGAACAGGTTGAGACAGATTTGAATAGACTGGGGTACGAGAAAAGCCCAGTAGATTTAAACACTTGCAGGTTAGTTTCCTGGATCTTTAAATAAAACTGAGGAGAGACTATTTGTTTAACTTTAGTGACTTGTGGTTGATTGAATTAAAGGGAGAGAAATGGCTCTTAAAATTGCTAAAGTGGTTCTGGGATTTCAAGATGATTCTCAAATTTGCCAAGAAAGGGGTGTAGGTTTGCTTGCTGAGCTGTCGGTTTGATACCCAGACGTTTCATTACCTGGCTAGGTAACATCACCAGTGGTGACCTCCAAGTGAAGTGAAGCTGATGTCTCCTGCTTTCTATTTACATGTTTGTCCTGGATGGGGTTCCTGGGGTTTGTGGTGATGTCATTTCCTGTTCGTTTTCTGAGGGGTTGATAGATGGTATCCAGATCTATGTGTTTGTTTATGGCGTTGTGTTTGGAGTGCCAGGCCTCTAGGAATTCTCTGGCATGTCTTTGCTTAGCCTGTCCCAGGAGAGATGTGTTGTCCCAGTCGAAATGGTGGGTTTTTTTTCCCTCTGTGTAGGGCTACAAGGGAGAGAGGGTCATGTCTTTTTGTGGCTAGCGGGTGTTCGTGTATCCTGGTGGCTAACTTTCTTCCTCTTTGTCCTAAGTAGAGTTTGTGGCAGTCCTTGCATGGACAAAACTGATAACACAGGGGTATGGATAAAGAACTTATCAGAGCAAACCCTATCAGACACAGAAAAAGAGCTCCTAGTAAAAGGATTAAATTTCAATTACCGAGACGCTGACAAGAAGGATTTCCTAGTGGCATTAAAGACCACATTAAAGGACAACAAACTCACGGAAGAAACACAACAAACCATCAGACAGACAGTTGCACCAACTCTGAGCTGAAAGAGGGAAGGAAACAAACTGAACACACAAAAGTCGGCTCACAGTCATCCTGAACAGAAGGAACTACATAGAGAAAGCCAATGCACTACTTGCAGACACCAACACCTACCAACAGGCAGTGCTAGACCCGACCCCACAACTAGGAAACAAAATTACATAACTCCAAAAAAAATTACACAATTCCAGCCAATTAAACAAGATGGAATTCCAGAAAATGAAACCCGACGGGACCAACCAGAGTAGTGATAAACGACTCCATTTCGGAATGGCAGGCAGTGACCAGTGGGGTACCGCAGGGATCCGTGCTGGGACCGCAGCTTTGCACAATATATGTTAATGATATAGAAGATGGTATCAGCAATAACATTAGCAAATTTGCTGATGATACAAAGCTGGGTGGCAGGGTGAAATGTGATGAGGATGTTAGGAGATTACAGGGTGACCTGGACAAGTTAGGTGAGTGGTCAGATGCATGGCAGATGCAGTTGAATGTGGATAAATGTATGGCTATCCACTTTGGTGGCAAGAACAGGAAGGCAGTTTACTACCTAAATGGAATCAATTTAGATAAAGGGGCAGTACAGAGAGATCTGGGTGTTCTTGTACACCAGTCAATGAATACAAGCATGCAGGTACAGCAGGTAGTGAAGAAGGCTAATAGCATGCTGGCCTTCATAACAAGAGGGATTGAGTATAGAAGCAAAGAGATTCTTCTGCAGCTGTACAGGGCCTTGGTGAGACCACACCTGGAGTACTGTGTGCAGTTCTGGTCTCCAAATTTGAGCATAGGTTCACGAGGTCAATTCCTGGAATGACGGGGCCTCCACTGAAAGACTGGAGCGACTGGGCTTGTATACCCTTGAGTTTAGAAGACTGAGAGGGGATCTGATTGAGACATATAAGATTATGAAAGGATTGGACACTCTGGAGGCAGGAAACATGTTTCCACTGATGGGTGAGTGCGAAACCAGAGGACACAGCTTAAAAATACGGGGTAGACCATTTAGGACAGAGATGAGGAGAAACTTCTTCACCCAGAGAGTGGTGGCTGTGTGGAATGCTCTGACCCAGAGGGCAGTGGAGGCCCAGTCTCTGGATTCGTTTAAGAAAGAGTTGGATAGAGCTCTCAAGAATAGTGGAATCAAGGGTTATGGAGATAAGGCAGGAACAGGATACTGATTCAGGATGATCAGCCATGATCATATTGAATGGTGGTACAGGCTCGAAGGGCAGAATGGCCTACTCCTGTGCCTATTGTCTATGGTCTAAAACCCCACGAATCTATGGACTATCAAAAATCCATTAACCAGGAGCCCCCCTCAGACCCATAGTCCCACTACCCAGAACACCAACTTACAGACTGGCCAAAGAACTACACGCAAGACTGAAATACCTAGAAGAAGAGTCACAGCACTCCATCCACTCTCTCCAGGAATTCCTCAAAATCAAGAACGCCAAAATAGAGGAAGACGAAGCAATGATCTCATTCGACATAACAGCACTGCTCACCTCCATCAACATCGACCTGGCAAAGGAAACACTTAACACACTTTTAGAAGAAACCATCACACATACCCCAACCACCATCAATCACATTACCAACGAAAACATCATGAAGCTAGTGGACCTGTGCCTCACCACCCACTTCACCTTCAACAACATAATCTACAAACAAACCAACGGCACACCCATGGGATCTCCGCGATCAGGATTCATAGCAGAAGCGGTAATGCAAAGACAAGAACAAACAGCCCTACCAACCATCAAACCAAAATTCTGGGTTCGCTACATAGGTGACACCTTTGTCATCACAAAAACGAAACAAGATAGAAAAGACATTTAACATCATCAACAACACCCTCACAGACATAAAGTTCACCAAGGAGGAAGAAACCGACAACAAACTCGCATTCCTGGATGTCACAGTAGAAAGAAAGGACAAGGGAGAATTACAGACCTGCGCATACAGAAAACCAACAAACACTGACCAAATACTTTACTACACCAGCAACTATCCCAACACACACAAACAAAGCTGTATCAGAACACTATTCCAACGAGCCACCTCACACTGCAGCACAGACGAACTTCGGAAAACAGAGGAGAACCACCTATACAACGTATTCAAGAAGAACGGATACTCAAAAAACACAGTCCGAAGATTCCTCAAGAACAAACCATGACAAGCAGACCAAACACAGCCAGAAATCCTAACCACCTTACCATACATCAAAGAAGTTTCAGAATTGACAGCCAGACTACTAAGACCCCTTGGAATCCTAGTAGCACACAAACCCACCAACACACACAAACAAAAACTAACAAACTTAAAAGACCCAGTACAACCCATGGACAAAACCAACGTCAGCTACAAAGTTCCATGCAAGGATGGCCACAAACACTACATAAGACAAACGGGAAGAAAGTTAGCCACCAAGATACATGAACACCAGCTCGCCACAAAAAGACACGACCCTCTCTCCCTCGTAGCCCTGAAGTGAAAAAAATACCATTTCGACTGGGACAACACATCTATCTTGGGACAGGCTCAGCAAAGACATGCCAGAGAATTCCTAGAGGCCTGGCACTCCAACCACAACGCCATAAACAGACACATATATCTAGATACCATCTATCAACCCCTCAGAAAACGAACAGGAAATGACATCACCACAAACCCCAGGAACCCCATCCAGGACAAACATATAAATAGAAAGCAGGAGACAACAGCTTCCCTTCACTTGGAGGTGACCACTGGTGATGTTACCTAGCCAGGTAATGACACGTCTGGCTATCAAACCTACAGCTCAGCGAGTAAACCTACACCCTAAACCTCAACCGGAGCTAGAAACCTTCACAAACCTTGCATTTGCCAAGAAAGTTTAGAAGAAAAGAAAAAAAGATCATACTTTTAGAATTAACAAAGACATTAGATTTGGGTTTAACCAAGGACAAAAGTAAAGCTGAAATTGTAAGGGAGTTACTCAGATACTTCAGTGTGTCAGAGAAACAGACAAGTGCAGTCGAAGTAGAAAAACTTCAATTACAATTGAGGAAAATGGAGTCAGAATGGTTAAAATAGATGGTGCGTGCTTTAAAAATAGATAGACTTTTGAGGCTGTAAGAGAGATTATTCTATGGGAGGATATTAAAAACTCACTTCCAGAGATGATAATAATTGACATGGAGGAACAGGAAGTTCAGAAAATGAGAAAGGCAGCAGAATTAGCAGGTGAATATATGTTGGTGCATAAGACCAGCTTCCAGCCAGAAGTTCAATCTGTTTGGAATAGAAGTTGGGAGAAGGGGAGATCCTGCGCTACAAAACAAAGAGTTAAGAACACTGGTAAGAGTTTACCACAAGTTAAAATAAATCCCAAGAGGTGGAAAGGAGGTGAAAGGCCTCAGGTGTTTTCATTGCGATAAAGTAGGACACATACTGTCACAGTGCTGGTCATTAAAGAAAGGCACTGTGGGAAAAAATGTGGTAAAAGAAGCTAAGCCAGTGGCATTAGTGAAAGTAGTAAAGGAGACCCCAGGAAGAGCTGAGGAGCCCCAGGAAAGTGCACAGCCTCGGCAGGGGCTTGGTATGGAGTTAATGCCTGACCTCTACAAAGAATTCACCTCTGTGGGTAAAGTTTACTCAGAAAGATCAGTGGGAGAAGGGCAAGAAGTTACAATTTTGAGAGATACAGGATCTAACCAATCTCTAATAGTAAGAGATTAATGAATTTGCACTCTTTCTGATCTGATCTTTGGTAATTTATGGGATAGATGGACAGAAATTTAGTGTTCCCCTCTGTAAGATCAGGTTAGAGTGACAACTTAAGTCTGGGGAAGTAACAGTGGGAGTATTTGACATGAGTGTCAGTTCCAGAAATCTAGTGTGTTCTTGGGAATGATTTGGCATTATCCCAGGTGGGAGTGACACCCCTTGTTGTGGACAAGCCCAAAGAAGACCAAGAAACTGAGGAGTTAAAACAGAAATATCCTGGTATTTTCCCAGACTGTGTGGTAACCAGATCCCACTATCATAGTCACAGCATGAAGCAAAAAGTAAAGAGAAAGGTGTAAGAGTGGAGGGTCAGTTAGCAGACACCCTGTTTGACGTAATGGTGCAGGAAAAACCTGAACAGGCAGAGGATCAGACAGAAGTGTTTAGTCCTGAAAGGCTAAGGGACTTGCAACAGAAAGACAAGATGATAAAAGATATACATGTGGGATGCAGACTCCCAAAAGCAGGCAGAGGATATTCCAGAGGATTATTATCTGAAAGATAGAATCCTAAGATGGAAATGATAAGCACCGCAGGTTAGTGCAGATGAGAAATGGGTGAAGTGCACCAGATTGTTTTGTTGATAGCATATAGACAGGAAGTGTTCCAAATACCATGTGAACTCTCTGTAGGAGCTCACCTAAGGCTACGAAAAACTCAGGCTAAGGTACAAAACATTTTGATTGGCCTGGAATGCACAAGAATGTGGTTAACTTTTGCTGTACGTGTCATACATGCCAAATGGCAGACAAACCCCAGGCGGTTATAAAACCAGCTCCTTTGTTGCCAATTCCCACATTCGAAGAACCTTTCACATGGGTTATAACTGATCATGTAGGTCTCCTCCCGAGAACTAAAAGTGGGGATGAGTACTTATTAACCATCAGGGACATGTCTACCCGATTTCTGGAGGCAATTTCATTATGGAATATCAAGGCAAAAAGGGTAGTAGGAGGGGTTAGTAGCTTTCTTCACACGGTATGGACTACCCAGTTGGACCAAGGGTCAAATTTTACTGCTAGGCTGTTTAAGGAGGTTATGGATAGCTTAGGTAAACAGCACTTTAAATCCAGTGCGTATAATTCTGAATTCCAGGGAGCTTTGGAAAGGTGGCATCAGACTTTGAAGATCATGTTGAGAGCATACTGTCAGGATTACCTGAATGATTAGGATAAAAGTATCCTATTCACTAGAGATGCCCCAAACAAATCTACTCAGTCCACTCCCTTCAAATTAATATTCGGTCATGAAGTGAGAGGCCTTTTAAAATTAATTAAAATTAGTTAAAGAAAAATTGACAGAACCAAAGTCAGAGATCTCATACTTACAATATGAATCGGAGGTGAGGGAGAGATTAAATCGAGTAGGTGAGTTAGTTAAATAGCACCTAAAGAGGACACAGCATTGAATGAAGCATGTGGCATGTAAAAGGTCTGAGACTCGGACATTTTTCCGAGGGGATGATGTGTTAGTACTGTTACCAGTGATTGGAGATCCCTTCAAAGCCAGGTTTAGTGGTCCCTATCAAATTGAGAAAAGGTTGAGTCAAGTGAACTATCTAGTAAAGATGCCAGATAGGCAAAAAGACAGTATCAGATCTGTCATGTGAACACGTTGAAACCATATTATACTAGAAAGAACTGGAGAAACAGGTGTTAGCTACTGTCTGCAGAGTGAGAAATCAAATCCAGATGATGTGGATTTTGATGTGCCTCAAAATGGGTTAAAAAATGAAGAAGTCCTTGAGGAATGGGATAACTAGTAAACTATCTGTCTCAGGAGCACAGAACACAGTTGAGAGGTTTGTTACTGCAGTATGAGGACATATGTAAGAATTAGATGGGGAGGATTAATGCTATCGTACATGAAGTCAACACAGGGAATACTGCTCCGATAAAACAACACCCGTATCGGCTTAATCCTTTCAAAGCCAGACAGATCCAGGAGGTGGTGGAGGCCACGTTCAACTAGGACGTCATCATACTGCTCCTCGGATGCTGCCTGAACTGCTGTGCCCTTCCAGCACCACTAATCCAGAAACTAGGATGTCATCAAACTGAGCCAGAGTGACTGGAGTTCGCCGATCAGGACTCAACGATTTTACATGGATTATCGGAAGGTGAACAAAATCGGACTCATATCCAATTCTGAGATCGGAGGACTGTATCAAGAAAGTTGGACAAGCCAGATATATCACCAAGTTGGACTTACTGCGTGGTTACTGACAGGTACCTTTATCAGAGACGGTAAAAGAAATTTCAGCATTTGTAACCCCAAATTGGCTATATCAATTCAAAGTGTTGCCCTTTAGAATGAAGACCACACCCACTACATTCCGAAGACTCATGAACAGATTTGTGGTGGAGTTAACAAACTGCACGATCTATTTGGACAATGTAATGATCTTTAGTAAGTCCTGGAAAGATCACATGGTACTGTTGGAGAGCTTTTTGAACGACTATGAGAAGCAAAACTGGCAATAAACTTAAACAAAACTGTATTTATGAAAGCAGAGGTGACGTTCTTTGGACATGACATCAGTCATGGAAGGTGGACCCCACAGAACATAAAGACAAACGCCATCAAGGAGTTTTCATTACCAACCTCAAAGAAAGAGATGCTTCGATTCTTAGGGCTAAGGGGATTCTATCAGAAATTTGGTCCAAACTTCAGCAGTGTAATGGCACTGTTAACCGATTTGCTGAAGAACACAAAGTTTCGGTGGACAGAACAATGCAGGAGGCATTCAACCATTTGTAAGCAATATTAACCACCGCACCAGTTTTAGCTACAGCAAACTTCAAAACCTTTTAAAGTTGCCATCAATGCTAGTGACATAGGAGTTGGAGTTGTATTCCTACAGGAAGCTGATGATGGGATTGAATGGCCAGTTGGTTACTTTTCTAAGAAAGTCAACATCCACCACAGGAATTACTCCACGACTGAAAAAGAACTACTGAGTTTGGTACTGGTCTTACAACATTTTAATGTCTGTGTCACGAACAATGTGTCGAAGATGGTTGTGTACACGGATAACAATCCTCTCACATTCTTGGAATGCTTTAAAGACTATGAGGCTATTTCGTTGGAGTCTCATGTTGCAAAATTAATTTACAAATCGTACATGTTGTGGGTCGTAAGAATTAATCGCAGATGTGTTCACAGATAAAGATAAGATTGGTATCTATTCAACATTTTATATTTGTGTGGGTAGAAGTTAATATGAACCTAGATTAAAGTCATGTGTATGTCATGAAATTGTAGTTAAGGAATAGAGGGAAAAAAATAAAGCTATCTTTTCATTATGATGGTTCATTTTTTATTAAGGGAGGAGCTGTCATGAAGATGTAGAGGTACTGTATCTTTAAGAGAGTCGAAACGCGAGCAAAACGGCCTGACACAGAACATGGTGTTCTGAACAAGGTAACAATATAGCATATGGTCAACTAAAACAGAGAAGCTGGGTTGCCATGTGACAAAAACAAATTCAAATTTGGCCAATCAGTTTAAATAATAATTTCTACAATCTGACGTTTTGGGGTATAAAACAGAATATTTCTGAACAGTTGAGAGATAACAGCCAAAAGACCAACATATATAGGCTGCTAGTTTAAGAGTTCCCTGAGAAGTACTTGTCTGGGGAAGGTGTTTGCACAGCAAAACATCAAAACCAACCTGGAAAGGATCTACAGAGGAAAATCTATACAGGCAACTCGGCAAAGCTGACTGGGTTTGAAACGTGATTTTTTTTTCCATAAATCATGATTTTTGTTATCGGACTAGTATTGTAGAGTAGGAGGTAAAAGATAGGTTTAAGAGAAAGGAGTTGTAAATGGTTGTAGTTAATATTCTGTTAAACTTAAAGAATATTTTTTTACTTTAAATAGCGACTTTTGCCTCTCAAATTTTAACAGAATACATCACGGGGTGAACCTTTTCTGTGTTGCTGGTTTAAATTAGCAGAGGGGTTTACCTGTGTTGTAATACATCGAAAAAGAAATTGAGTCTTGTTCTGGTGTGACCTAATTTTGAAACATACATTAGCAACAGCTTGGAATAAATGATTATTTATAAATGGCTATAATCATTTAATCTTTGGTCCAAGAACTTACGATTATTTCAATGGAGTGTAATTCTCCAAGTACATAATTTGAAAATTTTTTGTGTGCCTGTAAAAGGAAATGTTATTGCATTTTATCAAGAGTAGATATGCAGGACATTGGGATATGTGGCACCCATGTAATTTCTGTAAAATAATAATAAACCATTTCCTATTTTTTATATGACACAGAGGAAGTGTTCAGATCATTTATATGAAAATGCCTCCTTAAGATGTAGAGTATTTTCATTCGCCTGTGGAGGGAGGCATGGTATCGATGCAGTGATTCATATATATTTAATATAATTGTTTTTTAAAAAATAGTGTCTTTGAATTTACAATTAGTGGCACAAGGGGTTTTTTTGTGTCCGAGGAGTTTAATGATTAACTTTAAGGTATTTTTGGAGCCATGGTAATTAATTTTAAAACAGCTTCAGAACAAATGGGATTTCGAGCACAACGGGAGAGGTTTATGAATGAACAGGATAAACAAGTTTAGAGAAGTAAGAATGTTTTAAACTTATGGGAACATGCTAGTCTTAAAGACGCTTCCTCTTAAATTTCCAGTTTTATAGAAGTCTTTTGATGAAGATATATATATATATATATATATATATATATACACACACATATATATATATATATATAAATCAATGCTCCTGAGAAAGGAGAAGACAGAATAATAGATTATCTTTGTGTGAGGAGGTTAGGAACAGTGCCAAATCAGAATTGCCTAGATAAATCCCAAAATTGAAGCAGACAAAATTCTAAACTCAGGAGTTGAAAGCTCCAAGAAAATGCTATCTGATTTTCCAGACTGGAAGTTGAAGTTACAATTAAATTAAACTTATCAAGGTATTAAGAGAAAGTAATTTTGTTTTCTGGTGTAATGTGTAAGGCATGCTCTTGAAAGCTGCAAAGGAGTTTACTTTAGGATTAATCAAAACTATATCTCACTGTTCAGATTTATTCTATTTCATCTTTTTTTTTCTTTGATGGAATGAACATCTATTTTATTGTTGAAACCCAACTTGAATCAACTTATGTTTTGTTTCAGTGAAAAATCACCTGTTTGAAATAAAAATAACACAAATATAACGTATCAACCCAGAGTGCAGCTGAGATCGGACTTGCTCAGTAATAATATCAGCTGGGAAAACAACACATGACATTAGTTGTAAGCCTGCAAACCTTAAAATTACCTGCACACCCCAAGTCAATTTTGAAAGACAAGGAAGCAAAGATGTGGGGGTGGGTGTGTGTGCGCACGCGACGTGCTTGCATGTGTGGAGGTGGAGTGCACAGTAACAGGGGCAAGAAAATGGAATTGGGTCTACCGTCAGATCAGTATTGATCTTCTGAAATGGTACACAAGCTTAAGAGGACTGATAATTCTGGTCCAAAATTCTATGGTCTGTTATTGTCAATGAATGAGCCAGTTCCCTAGTCATGCAAATAAACCACCCACAAGCAGTTACCTTTTATATGATTTTCTGTCAAATGCATTTCACAGATTCAAAACTAGACATACTGAATAACACACTCCAGTAGAGTGAATCCAATATTCCTGAATCTCATTGTCAAGCAGAGATACAACTCCTCCTGAATATCAATCTCAAATTAATTGAGTTCACTGATCCCGAATACACCATTCAATGCAGTGAAATAACTCCTACCTAATGTCACTTTCTAGTAGAATGAAACCACTCCTCCTGAACAACACCCACCACTGCAGTAAATCTCCTTCACCTTGACGACATTCTCCAGTGTTGTGAAACCATTCCTACTTAATGACACTATCCAGTATTATTCTCCTGGAAAACACTTTCAGGTATGATTAATCCAATCCTCCAGTGTAGCCAATCCATCCTCTTGAATTACACTGTCCAGTGCAGAGAATGTGCTTCTAGTGAGTTCCATTATTCAGTGCAGTTAATCCACAATTCCTGAATCCTACTGCCCACTACCACGAGCCCATTTCCCAATAATGACAGAGTCGAGTGCAGTGATTCCTCTCCTCCTGAATCCCATTCTTCACTGCAGGTAATCCACAATTCTTGTTGTCCTGCCCAGTGCAGTGTATCCATTTATCCTGAACAACTTTCCAAAACAATGAATCTATTCTTCCTCAATCCCACTGTTGAAAGAGTGATACAACTTCTCCTGAATTACATTCTTTGAAGAGTAATGAGCAACTTTGACAAAGGAGAGTTAGTGGATGTGAGTTTTTTTGGATTTTGGAAGGCCATTGATGAGGTGCCACTTAAGAAGCTGCTAAATAAGATAAAAGCAGAGTCATTTGGGACATCTAAGTGACTGCTGGACATGCACATGGATGACAGTGAGTTGAGGGGTGCGTAGGCTATTATATTTTACATTAGGATTAAACCTCGGCACAACATCATGGGCTAAAGGGCCTGTTGTGTGCTGTACTTTTCAATGTTCTATATTAAAAGTCCATGGTGCTAGGGACAACGATAGTGGCTAAGTTGACTGCAGAAGGCAGAGAATAAGAATAAAACGGTCATTCTCAGGATGGCAGCCTGTGACTAGCGGAGTGCCGCAGGGGTATGCGTTGGAACTACAACTGCTCACATTATACATTAACGATCTGGACGAAGGAACTGTTGCTAAGTTTGCAGATGACAGAAAGGTATGTGGAGGGACAGGTAATGCTGAGAAAGAAGGGAAGCTGCAGAAGGACTTGGATAGGCTAAGCGAATTGGCAAAGAAGTGGCAGATGGAATACAACGTGGGAAAGAATGAGGTTACACACTTTGGTAGGAAGTATAGAGGCATAAACTATTTTCTAAATGGGGAAAGGCTTCAGAAATCTGAAGCACAAAGGAACTTGGGACTCCTAGTTTAGGATTCTCTTAAGGTTAGCATGCAGGTTCAATTAGCATTTAGGAAGGGAAATGCAATGTTAGCGTTCATTTCAAGAGGGCTAGAAAACAAGAGCAGAGATGGACTGCTAAGGTTCTGGTCAGAGTGCATTTGGAATACTATGAGCAGTTCTGGACCCTGTATCTAAGGAAGGATATGGAGAGAGGGGTCCACAGGAGGTTAACAACAATGATCCCAGGAATGAACAGCTTGTTATATGCAGGGTGGTGAGGGACCCTGGATCTGTACTCAATGGAATTTAGAAGGACGGGGTATCTGACTGAAACTTATAGAATACTAAGAGGCGTGGATAGAGTGGATGTGGAGATGTTTCCACGAACAGGACATACTAAGATCCAAGCGCACAACCTCAGAGTGAAGGGGCGACCCTTTAGAACTGAGATGAGGAGGAATTTCTTCAGCCAGAGAGTGGTTAAACTGTGGAACTCATTGCAGCAGAAGGCTGTGGAGGCCAAGTCATTGAGTGCTTTTAAGACAGAGATGGATGTGTTCTTGATTGGTAAAGGGATCAAGGATTACTGTCCAAATAATGATACATCACCTCCTGAATAACAATCGCCAGTGTCCTTACTTATCTCCTCCCAAATACCACTCTCCATTACATTGAAGCTTGTCTACTCTAGTGTGGTACATCTACTCCTTCGAATAATACTCTCCAGTGCAATGGTTGCATTCCTCCCGGATAACATTCGCCAAGACAGTGAATTAATTCCTCCCAAATAACACTCTGCAGGGTAGGGAATCCACTGTCCCTCACCAAAACCAATGCCCTCCCAGAAAAGGAAATGCCACTCTTACCTGACCTCACCTAGATGTGACTCCAGAAATATGAAATGGCAAGCTACTCAGCTGTAACAACAATGATGACTCAGTGATTAGCATTGCTGCATCACAGCGCTAGGGACCCGGGTTCCATTACCAGCCTTGGGCAACTGACTGTATTGAGTTTGCACACAGTGTCTGCATGGGTGTCCTCCCACAATTCAAAGATGAGCAGGTGAGGTGACTTGGGCATGCTAACTTACCCATGGTGTTCTGGGATGTGTCAGTTAGGTGCATTAGTCAGGGGTCTGGGAGGGTTACTCTTTGGAGGGTTGGTGTGGACTTGTTGGGCCAAAAGAGTCTGTTTCCAAACTGTAGGCATTCTATGATATCAATAATAACAACATGAAAAGGAAACAGTGAAAGAACCAAATGAACAAGGTGCCACAAACGATAAAGACAAAAGTAGCACTTTTGACCCCAAAAGTCTTCCTTACTAGTATCTGGATGTTAGTGCCAAAACTGGGAGAGGTGACTTAGAGATTTGTCAAACAACAGCCTAATGTAGCCATACAGACAGAATTATACTTTACAATGTCCCAGAACCACCACCATCAGGCTAGTATCCTCGGTCCAACTATCTTGAGCTGTTTTCACCAATGACCTTCCCTCCATCATAAGGTCAGAAGTGGGATGTTTGATTAAACAATGTTCAGCACCATTCGTGACTCCTCACATACTGAAGCAATTGTGTCCAAATGCAGAAACATTTGGATAATATCCTAGTTTAAGCTGACCAGCAGCAAGTAACAAGTAACAAGCCACACAAGTGCAAAGCAATGACCATCTCAAGTAAGAGACAATCTAACAATTGGCCATTGATTGCGTTACCATCACTTAAGCCCTCACTATCAACAACCTGGGGGTCACCATTGACCAGAAGTGGAACTGGAGTAGCCATATAAATACAGTGGCTACAAAAGCAGGTCACAGTATAGGAATACTGTGGTGGGAGTAATTCACCTCCTGACTCTCCAAAGCCTGTCCACAATCTACAAAGCACATGTCAGCAGTGGGATGGAATACTCCCCACTGACCTGGATGGGTGCAGTTCCAACAACACTAAAGAAACTTGACACCATCCAGGACTGCTTGATTGGCACCACAACCACAAACATCCACTCCCTCCACCATGGAGGTTCAGTAGCAGCAATGTGTACCACCTGCAAGATTTGATGCAGAAATTCACTCAAGATTCAAAAGAAGCACCTTCCAAACTCACAACCACCACCATCAGACGGACAAGGGCAGCCGAGGTGCCTGGGTGCAGAGGAAGTTTACCAGGATGTTGCCTGGTATGGTAGGAAGATCGTATGAGGAAAGGCTGAGGCACTTGGGGCTGTTTTCATTGGAGAAAAGAAGGTTTAGGAGTGACTTGATAGAGGTGTACAAGATGATTAGGGGTTTAGATAGGGTTGACCATGAGAATCTTTTTTCCACATATGGAGTCAGCTATTACGAGGGGGCATAGCTTTAAATTAAGGGGTGGTAGGTATAGGACAGATGTTAGGGGTAGATTCTTTACTCAGCAAGTCGTGAGTTCATGGAATGCCCTGCCAGTAGCAGTGGTGGACTCTCCCTCTTTATGGGCATTTAAACGGGCATTGGATAGGCATATGGAGGATAGTGGGCTAGTGTAGGTTAGATGGGTTTGGGTCAGCGCAACATCGAGGGCCGAAGGGCCTGTACTGCGCTGTATTTTTCTATGTTCTATGATACATGGGAACACCACACCCTGCAAGTTCCCCTCCAAGCCACTCACTATCCTGAATTGGAAATATATCGCATGTGTCACTGGGTCGAAAGTCTGCAGTTTCTTCAGGGATTACTTTGTGAATGTGTATACACAGAAATGGCATACGTACTATACACAACATCAAGTTTCTAAGCACACCATGGTCTATCATATTTCTCTTCACCAAAACTGCACATGCCACATTTCCAAACTGTCCACATCCGTAGGCAAAATTAAGTCATTCTTAAACTATTTGAAGAAAGATAATTTTGTCCATCAAATCTCCAATTAATTAGTAGCATTAACTTCATAAAAAAGATTTTCCATTCAGGTGGGAAATGCCAGGCATTATCCGCCCTCAGATCGCTGAAATAATTTCATCTCTTTATTTAGAGAAACCTATGTGGAAAATTTACTTGGAGAAAGCGTAATTGAGTGAGTGAGATACAAGGATTAAAGGAGAATATGAGGAGTTGAAATTGGGGATGAGTGTGTGAGAATGGTTGAGGAAAGATTGTGACAGCATTGAGTGAATAGAATGAGGAACAGACAGAATGAGAGTCGGACAAAGTGATAGACAGATATGAGACACTAAAACCAACAGAATGAGGAAGACGGATAAAGATGGGGACTTGAGATTGAGCAAGAGCATGAGAGTGACAGAACTGACACATTCTGAGAATGTGTGAGTGAAAGATAGAGAGTGAAAAATAGTATCAATAAATGAGAGACTGAGAAAGAAAACAAGGTAGAGTGAGAGACAGAAAAGGCAATAGAATGTTATGAAGTCGTAGACTGTGGAAAGATAAAGGTGTTGGAAGATAAAGTGAGATGTCAGAATAAAGATAATAAAATATTCCTTAAATCCCTCTTGTCAATTGTGTGTGAGGCAGTGACAGATAGCACATTGACAAAAGAACAGAATTGATCTCATAGCATGGAGAAAGCCATCTTCACTGCAGATAAAGACAGGAAATTTGGATCTGAGGGTGGGAGGCACCTGAGCCTGTGTTCTGCATGCCTCATATAATGTGATCTAGTGAACCAAGGGCACGCACCTTCAACCTCTAGAAATATTAAGTAACTATAAATTTTTTCTGGTGAAGCACTGTAATATCCTTCTACACTCAGCTGATAAACACCACTGTCAGAAATCTCCAACCGCTGCAGCTCCAGGCTTCCGTTTGTTGAGTAATACGTACATCGATGTTGATAATATGAAGATAAAGAACCAGAGTCAGAACCAACAGAGTGGAACAACATTAAGGTCTTATGGGTACGATCATAAAAGGACCACTGAATTTTTTGATTGTTTTTAACTTCTTTCATTTCTCCATCCAATAAAACAGTGTCAAATATGGCTCCATGCATGTATTTCCGTGTATCGAGGATTATATCCGTTAGTGCAAAAACTGCAAAAAATAAATTGGTTGAGATTAATAGATCAGCAAGAAAGTTATAGTCAATTATTAAACAAGGAGAGAAACTTCAATAACTCCTTTAATCTGAGATTCAATGACGTTAGGTGACATAGTATTGCAGCTCACTATCAGATCAAAGAAAGTTAAAAATCACACAACACCAGGTTATAGTCGAATGGTTTATTTGGGAACCACAAGCTTTCGGAGCGCTGCTCCTTCATCAGGTAGCTAGTGTCAAAGGAGCAGAGCTCCAAAAGCTTGTACTTCCAAATAAGCCTGTGAGACTATAACCTGGTGTTGTGAGATTTTTAACTTTGTCCACTCCAGTCCAACTCTCCCTCCCACTCCACCGAGGACATGCAGGTCCTTGGACTCCTCCACCGGGAGAACATAACAACACGACAGCTGGAGGAGGAGCGCCTCATCTTCCGCCTGGGAACCCTCCAACCACAAGGTATGAATTCAGATTTCTCCAGTTTCCTCATTTCCCCTCCCCCCACCTTGTCTCAGTCGGTTCCCTCAACTCAGCACCGCCCTCCTAACCTGCAATCTTCTTCCTGACCTCTCCGCCCCCACCCCACTCCGGCCCATCACCCTCACCTTGACCTCCTTCCACCTATTACATCTCTATCGCCCCTCCCCCAAGTCTCTCCTCCCTACCTTTTATCTTAGCCTGCCTGGCACACTCTCCTCATTCCTGATGAAGGGCTTTTGCCCGAAACGTCGAATTTCCTGTTCCTTGGATGCTGCCTGACCTGCTGTGCTTTAACCAGCAACACATTTTCAGCCACTCCAGTCCAACACCGGCACCTCCACATCAAAGAAAAATACTGCACACTGGCCATGATCCTTCAGGAAACATGGCGTCAGGGTGAGGGTTCCAGGAGATTGAAAAGTGCAGCATGTGAAATTCCCAGTTACAAAGGGAGAATGGCAGAAAACAGGAAATTATAGGGTGGTTGACCTGACCTCAGTGACTGGTATGATTTTAGAGTCCACTGTTAAGGCTGAGATTGCAAAGTACTTGAAAGTGTATGGTACAGTACACAATTTTGTCAAGAGGAGGTCATGCCTAACAAAACTGTTAGACTTCTTTGAGGATGTTCTACATTAATAATCTGAACAAAATGGGCAGCATGGAGGCTCAGTGCTTAGTGTTGTTGCCTCACAGTGCCAGGGAGCAGGTTCAAATCCACCCTCAGGCAAATGTCTGTGTGGAGTTTGCATTTTCCCTGTGTCTGTGTGGGTTTCCTCCACAATCCAAAGATGTGCAGATTAGGTTTATTGGCAATGCAGTATCCAGGGAAGTGTAGGTTAGATGGATTCGCTATGGGAAATGCGGGATACAGGGACAGGGTGGGATGCTCTTTGGAGGGTTCCTGTTGACTTGATGGTTTGAAAGGATTGCTTCCATACTGTAGGAATTCTATTGAGGACATTGCTGCTAGGTTTGCAGGTGACACAACAATTAGTGGGGGGACAGATAAGTGTTAAGGAAGTTGGGAGGCTGAAAGAGGACTTGGACATGCTAAGTGAGTGAACAAAGACGTGACAGATGGAATAAAATGTGACAAAGAACATAGAACATAGAAAAGTTCAACACAGAACAGGCCTTTCGGCCCACAATGTTGTGCCGAGGATTATTCCAAATCTAAAATGAAATAACAGAACCTACGCATCCCTCAATTCACTGCTATCCATGTGCAAGTCCAGCAGTCGCTTCTGCTTCCACCATCACCGCTGCAAATGCAAATCATGCATTCACAACTCTCTACCGCTGACATCTCCTCTACACCTTCCTCTTAATATCATAAAACTATGACCCCTCTTGTCAGTCAATCCTGCCCTGGGGAAAAGTTTCTGGCTATTGAATTTATCCATGTGTCTCATTATCTTGTATTACCTCGATCAGGTAATACCTGAATCTATCCATGTGTATATTACCTTGATCAGGTCACCTCACTTCCTCCTTCTGTCCAGACAGAAAAGTCCGAACTTAGTCAACCTTTCTTCATAAGACAAGCCCTCCAGTCCAGCCAGCATCCTGGTAAACCTTCTTTGCACCCTCTCCAAAGTCTCTGTATCTTTCCTATAGTGGGGTGACCAGAACTGGACACGATATTCCAAGTGTGGCCTCACCAGGGACTTGTGGAGCTGCACAAAACCTCACAGGTCTTAAACTCGATCCCCTGCTAATGAAAGCCAAAACACCATATGCTTTAACAACCCTATCCACTTGGCTGGCAACTTCGAGGGATCTATGTACTTGAACACCAAGATCCCTCTGTTCCTCCTCCTATATTCAGCATTCAAGTTCGACCTTCCAAAATGCATCACTTTGCATTTATCCAGGGTGAACTCCATCTGCCATTTCTCAGCCCAGCTCTGCAGCCTGTCTATGTCGCGCTGCAGCCTGTCTATGTCGCGCTGCAGCCTGTCTATGTCGCGCTGCAGCCTGTCTATGTCGCGCTGCAGCCTGTCTATGTCGCGCTGCAGCCTGTCTATGTCGTGCTGCAGCCTGTCTATGTCGCACTGCAGCCTGTCTATGTCGTGCTGCATCCTGTCTATGTCGCACTGCAGCCTGCAGTAACCCTCAATACTATCAACATCTTCAACCTTTGTGTCATCAGCAAATTTACTAACCCACACCTCAACCTCCTCATCCAAGTCATTTATAAAAACTACAAAGAGCAGAGGCCCAAGAACAGAGCCCTGCGGACCCCACTCACCACTGTCCTCCAGGCAGAATACTTTCCATCTACAAGCACTCTCTGCCTTCTGTCAGCCAACCAATTCTGAATCCAGATAGCCAAATCTCCCTATATCCCATATCTCCTGACTTTATGAATGAGCCGACCATGGGGAACCCTATCAAATGCCTTGCTGAAATCCATATACACCACATCTATTGCTTGACCGTCGTTGACCTGTCTTGTCACTTCCACAAAGAACTCAGTAAGATTTGTGAGGCATGACCTGCCCCTCACAAAGCCATGCTGACTGCCTTTAATCACACTATGCTTTGCCAAATAGTCATAAATCCTATCCCTCTGAATTCTTTCCAAAACTTTGCTGACTACAGGTGTAAGACTGACTGGTCTATAATTGCCAGGGATTTCCCTATTACCCTTCTTGAAAAGAGGAACAACATTTGCCTCCTTCCAATCCTCCAGTATGACTCCTGTGGAGAGTGGGAAAGCAAATATTTTCACCAATGGCTTAGCAACCTCCTTTCTCACTTCCAGGAGCAGCCTAGGATAAGTCCCCTGGTTTGGCCCTGGGGACTTAACAATCTTAATGTTTGCCAAATTTCCCAGCACATCAACTTCATCAATCTTGATCTGTTAAACCTGCTTCCCAGCTCCTCAAAGTTCTCATTCACAACAAAGTCCCTTTCCTTAGAGAAAACTGAAGCAAAATATTGATTTAGGGCTTCTCCTTTGTGTTCAGACTGCACGCACAAGTTCCCTCAGCTATCCCTGACCGGCCCAACCATCTCCCTGATCATTGTCTTATTCCTCACGTATGAGTAAAATGCCTTTGGGTTCTCCTTAATCCTTCTTGCCAAGCCTTTTTTGTGCTCTCTCCTGGCTCTCCTTAGTCCATTTCTGAGTTCCTTTCTATTAAGCCTGTAATCCTCTAAAGCTGTGTTAGATCCTTGCTTCCTCCATCTTACGTAAGCTGCCTTCTTCCTTTTGATGAGAAGCTCCTCTGTTTTCATCATCCAAGGTTCCTTGATCTTACCCCTTCTTACCTGTTTCAGAGGAACAAACTCGTCCAACACTCACAACAACTGCTCCTTAAACAGTCTTCTTGTCTGTTGTGCCTTTTTTGTGCTCCCAGTCTATACTTCCTAACTCCTGACAGATAGCATCATAATTTCCTTTTCCCCATTTAAATATCTTCCCTCGGTAACTGCTCCTTTCCTTCTCCAAGGCTATGGTAAATGTGAGGCAGTTGTTGTCACTGTCACCAAAGTGTTCTCCCACCGCGAGATCTGACACCGGCCAGGGCTCATTGCCAAGCACCAAAGCCAAAAGGCCTCTCGCCTCGTCGGCCTGACTCCATACTGAATAAAGAAATCGCTCCATTCAGACCATCTGCACTAAGGAGGTTCCAGTCAATATTCTGAAAGTTGAAGTCATCCATAACAACAACCCTGTTACATCTGCATTTTTTCCAAAATCTGCTGGCCTATGGGTTCTTAAATCTCCTTACTGCTATTAGAGGGTCTGTAGAAAACCCCCAACGAGGTAGCTGCTCCCTTGCTGTCCCTAATCTCCACCCATACTGACTGAGTGGACCAACCTTCCTCAACAACCTTAGTTTCTGTAGCTGCGATGCACTCTCTAATTAGCAATGCTACACCCCTCCTCTTTTTCCACCCTCCCTGTTCTTTTTCAACGTTCTAAAGTCTGGAACATCTAGAAACCATTCCTGCCCCTGTGAACCCAAAAGAGAAAATGCTGGAAAGTCTCAGCAGGTCTGGTAGCATCTGTAAGGAGAGAAGAGAGCTGACATTTCGAGTCTAACTGACGCTTTGTCAAAGTTAGACTCGAAACGTCAGCGCTCTTCTCTCCTTCCAGGTGCTGCCAGACCTGCTGAGATTTTCCAGCACTTTCTCTTTTGGTTTCAGATTCCAGCATCTGCAGCAATTTGCTTTTATTCCTGCCCCTGTGAAACCCACCTCTCCATTACGGCCACAACATCGTAGCCCCAAGTGCTGATCCATGCTCTAAGTTCGTCACTCTTATTTCTGACACTCCTTGAGTTAAAGCAGACACACTTTAACTGATCCCTTTGTTTTATCACGTGAAAAACCTTCCTGAAAGATTCACTACATCCTGTCACTGCCTGATCTACAACTACCCTCCCTCAGACACATAGCTCTGGTTACCACCCCCTTGCCAAACTAGTTTAAACCTACGTGAACTTACACATTTTGGTCAGAAGTGGTGTCGATTATTTTCTAAATGGGAAAAGACTTCAGAAATCTGAAGTGCAAAGGGACTTGGGGGTTTCAGTTGAGGATCCCCTTAAGGTTAACAAGCAGGTTCAGTTCACAGTTAGGAAGGCAAATGCAATTCTGGCATTCATCTCAAGAGGGCGAGAAAACAAAGGCAGCGATGTCCTGCTGGGGTTGTCTGACGCTCTGTTTAGAGCACATCTGCAACATCGTGAGCAGTATTAGGAGATATCCTGCATCTCAGGATGGAGGGAGTTCAGAGGAGGTTTCTAAGAATAATGCCAGGGTTAAAGGGTTTATCATATGAAGAACACAATTGAGGCTCTTAGTCTATATTCGATGGAGTTACAAAAACAAGGAGGGAGATTAGATTGAAACTTACAGAACACTGACAAGCTTAAGTAGACTGGACATGGTGAAGCTGTTTTCACTGGTGGGAGTGATAGGACCCGAGGCCAAAACCTCAGAGTGAAGAGATACCCTTTAGAACCAAGAGGAGGAATTCCTTCAGCCAGAGGGTGGTGAATCTGTGGAACACATTGCTACAGAGAGGTGTGGAGACCAAGTCATTGAGTATCTTTAAGACAGAGATAAATAGGCTCTGGATTGGTAAGGAGATTAAGGGTTACCGGGAGAAGGCGGGAGAATGGCATTGAGATACAAATCAGCCATGACCAAATAGTGGAGCAAACTAGATTGGCCGAATGGTCTAATTTTGCTCTGACATGCTGATTATCAATTAGACTCATGGGGTTTCAGGAGCAGAGAGATCAAGGATAAAGCAGATGGAGGGGAACTGTTATGAAACTGAGAAGGGAATTGGTTACTCCAGAAGTGGGGATAGGGGGGAGGAGATATCAGAGAACCAAGTACAGGGGTAATTTTACTGTTGGTAATCTACATGTCCAGAGTTGAATATTCCTGTGCAACTACAACACTGGCATCAAAATTGAACAACAATGTGGAGAATTATCCAGAAATGTCTGATCTAGAACAAACAACAGATAATCCAATCTCATCAATCTACACTCAATCATCCACAAAGTGTCAGAGGGTTTAATTGTTAATATCATCAAGTCGCAGTCAGTCAGCAGTATCTGCTCATTGATGCTTTGACCTACGTTTCCACCAAGACCACCCAGCTCCACATTTCCTGACAACCTTAGGAGCTGAACAAGGTTACCTTTACTTGACCAATTGTGGTACTAAGGAAGCCAAGGTAAACTGCAGTCAGTGGGAAAGGGGGAAACTCTCATCCATAACATCAAAAATGGGTCTGATTGAAAGTTACAGAAATAGGTAGGAAGGTAAGTGGTGAGGAAGACACAATGGGTTTGCAGAGGGAAACAGCTCTTTGCTATCTTCTCCCCACCCTCCCCCATTTCTCTCTCCACCCTGGAGGCTCCTTGCCTCCATTCCTGATGAAGGGCTTTTGCCCGAAACATCGATTTTCCTGCTCCTCGAATGCTGCCTGACCTGCTGTGCTTTTCACTCTGGTTTCCAGCATCTGCAATCCTCACTTTAGCTTAGCTTAAGTGAATGAACAACATCTTGTCAGATTGAATATAATGTGGGAAAATGTAAGGTTTGGCAAGAAGAATAGAGGCACTGAATATTTAAATAGAGAAAGATTGCAGAAAGCTTCAGAACAGAGGGATTGGAGGGTCATTGTCCATGAATCACAAAAAGCTAGCATCCAAGTTCAGCGGGTAAGGCAAATGTAATGTTGGTCTTTATTTCCAAGGGAATGGAGCATAAAAATAGGGAGGTTGTGCTAAAACTATATATAGCACCAGTCAGACCACAGCTGGAATACTGTGAACTATCGAAGGGAAGATATTCTGGAATTGGAGACATCCAGAGAAATTACAAGCTGCTGATACCAGCCAAGGAGGGGCTGTCTTATGAGGAGACGTTGAATAGATTGAGCCTGTGCTCTTTGGGATTTAGAAGAATGATTGTTAGAGGACTAACAGGCTATAGACAGAAAAACCAAATCAAAATCACTGGAAAAAGTCAGCAGTCAGGTAGCATCTGTGAGGAGAAATGTTTCGGGTCTTGTATCACTTCTTCAGAACTGGAAAGATGCAAAAAAGTGGTTTCTCCTATTGAAGAGTCTAGAACCAGACATCAAAATCTCAGAATAAGGGGTCACGCATTTAACTCCGAGACGAGAAAGAATTTCTCTCAAAGGGTCATAAATCTATGGATTTTTTTTTGCAGAGCTTCGCTCATGGAGTATATTCAAGGCTGAGATCAAGAAGGGAATGAAAGGTTATCGAGAAAATGCAGCAAAGTGGGATTTGGGATGACCAGATCAGTCCTGATAGAAACATGAAAGATAGGAGTGGAAGGAGGCCATTCGGCCCTTCAAGTCCGCTTCACCATTCATCCCGAATGTTACGGGTTTAGATGGAGAGGAATTTGTTAAGTGTGTACAAGAAAATTTTCTGATTCAGTCTGTGGATGTACCTACTAACATGGGCGGCACGGTGGCACAGTGGTTAGCACTGCTGCCTCACAGCACCAGAGACCTGGGTTCAATTCCCGCCTCAGGCGACTGACTGTGTGGAGTTTGCACATTCTCCCCGTGCCTGCGTGGGTTTCCTCCGGGTGCTCCGGTTTCCTCCCACAGTCCAAAGATGTGCGGGTCAGGTGAATTGGCCATGCTAAATTGCCTGTAATCTTAGGTAAGGGGTAAATGTAGGGGTATGGGTGGGTTGCGCTTCAGCGGGTCAGTGTGGACTTGTTGGGCCGAAGGGCCTGTTTCCACACTGTAAGTAATCTAATCTAAAAGGTGCAAAACTTGACCTTCTCTTGGGAAATAAGGCAGGGCAGGCGATTGCGGTGTCAGTGGGGGAGCACTTTGGGGCCAGCGAGCATAATTCTATTAGATTTGAAATAGTGATGGAAAAGAATAGAGCAGATCTATCTGGAGAAAGGCCAATTTTGATGGTATCAGGCAAGAACTTTCGAAAGCTGATTGGGGACAGATGTTCGCAAGTAAAGGTATAGCTGTAAAATGGGATGCGACTGCCTGTGTGGAATCTGCACATTCTTCCCGTGTCTGTGTGGGTTTCCTCCCACAGTCCAAAGATGTGCAGGTTGGGTGAATTGATCATGTTAAACTGCTTGAAGAGCTAGCTGTATTAGTTAGGGGGAATAGGTCTGGGTGGGTTACTCTTTGGGGGGGGGGTCGGTGTGGACTCGTTGGGCCGAAGGGCCTGTTTCCACACAGATTAGGGAATCTTAAAAAAAAATGAGATAGCGAGAATCCAGAGAAAGTATATTCCTGTCAGGGTGAAAGGAAAGGCTGGTAGGTATAGGGAATGCTGGATGACGAAAGAAATTGAGGGTTTGATTAAGAAAAAGAAAGAAGCATATGTCAGGTACAGACAGGATAGATCGAGTGAATCCTTAGAAGAGTATAAAAGCAGTAAGAGTTTACTTAAGAGGGAAATCAGGAGGGGGATAAAGGAGATAGGAGATAGCTTTGGCAAATAGAATTAAGGAGAATACAAAGGATCTTACAAATATGTTAAGGACAAAAGGATAACTAGGGAAAAAGTAGGGCCCCTCAAAGAGCAGCAAGGCGGCCTTTGTGTGGAGCCACAGAAAATGGGGGAGATACTAAATTAATATTTTGCATCAGTATTTACTGTGGAAAAGGAAATGGAAAAAATAGACTGTAAAGAAATAGATGGTGACATCTTGCAAAATGTCCAAATTACAGAGGAGGAAGCGCTGGATGTCTGGAAACGCATAAAGGTGGTTCAATCCCCAGGACCTGATCAGGTGTACCCGAGAACTCTGTGAGAAGCCAGGGAACTGATTACTGGGCCTCTTGCTGAGATATTTGTATCATCGATACTCACAGCTGAGATGCCGGAAGACTGGAGGTTGGCTAACATGGTGCCACTGTTTAAGAAGGGTGGTAAGGACAAGCCAGGGAACTATAGACCAGTGAGCCTGACGTTGGTGGTGGGCCAGTTGTTGGATGGAATCCTGAGGGACAGGATATATTGCTCAGTGCCTGCCTCTGTAACCAACTCATCCCACATGGACTCAGGACCACCTTTAAACCAGCAGAGTTCGGAACCGAACAGGACAAACAGTACAGACTACAGATTCAAAACCACCAGCAACAGTTCTTTGAAATCCTCCGCTCCACGCTCACAGCAATACACTGGCACTTCACCTCTCTACAGTCAGACCTGCCTCAGCTGAGGGCCACACTCTCTCAGAATTGCAAAGGACTCACTCTGTACTACATCCTCAGGAGAATTCATACTCTCAACAAACAGTATTTCAACACCGTCTCAAACATCAAAATCTGTAATGCAACAAACTTTTATCTAACCAGCGCTCCTCAAACATTCCCGTAGATTCCCCCGGCCTCTGGAACTGTTTAGACGCTATTCGCTGTGCGGCTCGTACAGTCGCCACCACTCCCACGCTGATTGATGATGTCACTTCCACCCCCATCACGGCCGCTTCCACAGCCACTTCCGCCCCTCACAATTCCTCATGCACTACATGTGACATCACTTCCGCCCCTCACATCATCGCTGATGTCACACGCTCAGTGACTTCTGCCCCCCCCAACTGCCATGTTTGCCACCACTTCCGCTCCAACCAATGCCACCCACCTGCATTCTGCCCTGACACGCCCCCCCACTGTCACTATCCCCACCCCACAGAACCCTGAGGGGAACACTACCCCTGCTCATGACTCCACCCCCATTCCCCCACCACCACACCCACTCCAGTTACCAGCTCCGCCCTCACTCCCAGCTCCCAGCCCTGCCAAGTTTTCACCATCCCCCCAGACCTCCCCCTCACTGAGGACGAACGATCAGTCCTCAGCAAAGGACTCACCTTCATCCCCCTCTACCCACGCATCAATGAATTTAATACATGCCGTGACATCAAACACTTATTCCACTGCCTCCGCCTCCGAGCTTACTTTCACAATCAGGATTCCCGCCCACCTTCTGAGGACCCCTTTGCCCACCTCCAACACACTGCATCCACCTGGACACCCCGCGCTGGCCTATTACCTGCCCTCAACCTCTTCATTTCCAAAAGCCGCCGGGACATTAACCGCCTCAACCTGTCTACCCCCTCCCCCACTCCAACCTCTCACCCTCACAACGCGCAGCCCTCCAATCCCTCTGCTCCAATCCCAACCTCACCATTAAGCCAACGGATAAAGGGGGCGCATTGGTAGTCTGGCGCACTGACCTCTACACCTCTGAAGCTAAACGCCAGCTCGAGGACACCTCTTCCTACTGCCCCCTCGACCATGACCCCACCCCCCCCATCACCAAACCATCATCTCCCAGACCATACAGAACCTCATCACCTCAGGAGATCTCCCACCCACAGCTTCCAACCTCATAGTCCGGGAACCCCGCACTGCCCGTTCTACCTCCTTCCCAAGATCCACAAGCATGACCACCCTGGCCGACCCATTGTCTCAGCATGCTCCTGCCCCACTGAACTCATCTCTACCTACCTCGACACTGTCCTATCCCCCCCTAGTCCAGGAACTCCCCACATACGTTCGAGACACCACCCACGCCCTCCACCTCCTCCAAGACCTCAGTTTCCCCGGCCCCCAACACCTCATCTTCACCATGGATATCCAATCCCTCTACACCTCCATCCACCATGACCAGGGCCTCCAAGCCCTCCGTTTCTTCCTCTCCAGACGTCCCCAACAGTACCCTTCCACCGACACTCTCATTTGTTTGGCCGAACTGGTCCTCACCCTTAACAATTTCTCCTTTGAATCCTCCCACTTCCTCCAGACCAAAGGGGTAGCCATGGGCACACGTATGGGCCCCAGCTATGCCTGTCTCTTTGTTGGCTACGTAGAACAGTTGATCTTCCGTAATTACACCGGCACCACTCCCCACCTCTTCCTCCGCTACATTGATGACTGCATTGGCGCCACCTCATGCTCCCGCGAGGAGGTTGAGCAATTCATCAACTTCACCAACACATTCCACCCTGACCTTAAATTTACCTGGACCTTCTCTGACACCTCCCTCCCCTTCCCGGACCTCTCCATCTCCATTAATGATGACCAACTTGACACTGACATTTTTTACAAACCCACCGACCCCCACAGCTACCTGGATTACACCTCTTCCCACCCTATCTCCTGCAAAAATGCCATCCCGTATTCCGAATTCCTCCGCCTCCGCCGTATCTGCTCCCAGGAGGATCAGTTCCACCATAGAACACACCAGATGGCCTCCTTCTTTAGAGACTGCAATTTCCCTTCCCACGTGGTTAAAGATGCCCTCCAACGCATCTCGTCCACATCCCGCACCTCCGCCCTCAGACCACACCCCTCCAACCGTAACAAGGACAGAACGCCCCTGGTGCTCATCTTCCACCCTACCAAACTTTGCATAAACCAAATCATCCACCAACATTTCCGCCACCTCCAAACGGACCCTACCAGCAGCGATATATTTCCCCACCCACCCCTTTCCGCCTTCCGCAAAGACTGTTCCCTCCATGACTATCTGGTCAGGTCCATGCCCCCATACAACCCACCATCCCATCCTGGCACCTTCCCCTGCCACCGCAAGAATTGCAAAACCTTCGCCCACACCACCTCCCACACCTCCATCCAACGTCCTAAGGGAGCCTCCTGTGAACCTCTTCTGTGATCTTTCCTCCGGCATTTGTAGTGGTTTGAATCTGCTGCTTCCGGTTGTCAGTTCCAGCTGTCCGCTGCAGTGGTTGATACATTGCGTCCAGATCAATGTGCTTATTGATTGATGAGTGGATGAGTGGACAGCTGGAACTGACAACCGGAAGCGGCAGATTCAAACCACTACAAATGCCGGAGGAAACATCACAGAAACGCTTCACAGGAGGCTCCCAAGCACTGAGGATGTCACCTAGACAGGGGCGAAATGTCTGCAACACAACTTCCCAGCTCGGTGAACAGAACCACAAGAACGAGCACCCGAGCTACAAATCTTCTCCCAAACTTTGAAACCCTAAGGGAGCCTACCACATCCATCAAAGTTTTACCTGCACAAACACTAATATCATTTATTGTATCCGTTGCTCCCAATGCGGTCTCCTCCACATTGGGGAGACTGGACGCCTCCGAGCAGAGCGCTTTAGGAAACATCTCTGGGGCACCAATCAACCACACCGCCCTGTGGCCCAACATTTCAACTCCCCCTCCCACTCTGCTGAGGACATGGAGGTCCTGGGCCTCCTTCACCGCCGCTCCCTCACCACCAGACGCCTGGAGGAAGAACGCCTCATCTTCCGCCTTAGAACACTTCAACCCCAGGGCATCAATGTGGACTTCAACAGCTTCCTCATTTCCCCTTCCCCCCACCACACCCCAGTTCCAAACTTCCAGCTCAGCACTGTCCCCATGACTTGTCCTACCTGCCTATCTTCTTTTCCACCTATCCACTCCATCCTCCTCTATGACCTATCACGTTCATCCCCTCCCCCACTCACCTATTGTAGTCTATGCTACTTTCTTCCCACCCCCACCCTCCTCTCACTTCTCTCTCCACCCTTCAGGCTCTCTGTCTGTATTCCTGATGCAGGGCTTTTGCCCGAACCATCGATTTTTCTGCTCCTCAGATGCTGCCTGAACCGCTGTGCTCTTCCAGCACCATTCTAATCTAGACACTGGTTTCCAGCATCTGCGGTCATTGTTTTTACCCCTATGTAATTAGAAAGGCAAGGGCTGATTAGGGGTAGTCAACACGGCTTAGTGCGTGGAAAATCATGTCTCACAAACTTGAATTATTTGAAGAAGTAACAAAGAAGATTGATGAGGGCAGAGCAGTAGATGTGATCTATATGAATTTCAGTAAGGCGTTCAACAAGGTTCCCCATGGGAGACTGGTTAGCAAGGTTAGATCTCATGGAATACAGGGGGAACTAGCCATTTGGATACAGAACTGGCTCAAAGGTAGAAGACAGAGGGTGGTGGTGGAGGGTAGTTTTTCAGACCGGAAGCCTTTGACCAGTGGAGTGCCACAAGGATCGGTGCTGGGTCCTCTATTTTCTGTCATTTACATAAATGATTTGGATGCGAGCATAAGAGGTACAGTTAGTAAGTTTGCAGATGACACCAAAATTGGTGGTGTAGTGGACAGCGAAGAGGGTTACCTCAGATTACAACAGAATCTTGATCAGATGGACCAATGGGCTGAGAAGTGGCAGATGGAGTTTAATTCAGATAAATGTGAGGTGCTGCATTTTGGAAAATCTGAGGAAGACTTATACACTTAATGGTAAGGTCCTAGGGAGTGTTGCTGAACAAAGAGACCTTGGAGTGCAGGTTCATAGTTCGTTGAAAGTGGAGTTGCAGGTAGGTAGGATAGTGAAGAAGGTGTTTGGTATGCTTTCCTTTGTTGGTCAGAGCATTGAGTACAGGAGTTGGGAGGTCATGTTGCAGCTGTCCAGGGTAATGGTTAGGCCACTGTTCGAATATTGCATTCAGTTCTGATCTCCCTCCTATCGGAAAGATGTTGTGAAACTTGAAAGGGTTCAGAAAAGATTTACAAGGATGTTGCCAGGGTTGGAGAATTTGAACTATAGGGAGAGGCTGAACAGGCTGGGGCTGTTTTCCCTGGAGCGTCGGAGGCTGAGGGGTGACCTTATAGAGGTTTAAAAAATTATGAGGGGTATGGATAGGGTAAATAGACAATATCTTTTCCCTGGGGTTGGGGAATCCAGAACTAGAGGGCATAGATTTAGGGTGAGAGGGGAAAGATATAAAAGAAACCTAAGGGACAACTTTTTCACACAGAGGGTGGTGCGTGTATGGAATGAGCTGCCAGAGGATGTGGTGGAGGCTGGTACAATTGCAACATTTAAGAGGCATTTGGATGGGTATATGAATAGGAAGGGTTTGGAGGGATATGGGCTGGGTGCTGGCAGGTGGGACTAGATTGAGTTAGGATATCTGGTCGGCATGGACAGGTTGGACCAAAGGGTCTGTTTCCATGCTGTACATCTCTATGACTCTATGATTGTGGCTGATCATCTAACTCAATCGCCTAATCCCACTTTCTCCCAATAACGTTTGGTTCCATTCACCCCAAATGCTATATTTAGCAGCCTCTTCGATACGTTCAATGTCTTGACATCAACTATTTCCTTTGGTAATGAATTCCACAGGCTCACCATTCCTTGTGAGAAGAAATGCCTCCCCTTCTCCCTCCTTAACGGTTTACCCAGAATCCTCAGACTGTAACCCCTGGTTCTGGACATACCCACCATTGGGAACATCCTCCCAGCAAATACCCTGTATCGTCCTGCTGGAATTTTATGTGTCTATGAGATCCCTCCACAATCTGAATTCCAGCAAAAACAATTCTAACCGAGTCAATCTCTCCTCATACTTTAGTCCTGCCACCCCCTGAATCAGCCCGGTAAACCCTCGAGAGCAAGAGCATCCTTCCTCAGAAAAGGGAAATAAAACTGCACACAGTATTCTAGGTGTGGCCTCTCCAAGGCCTTGTATATCTGTAAAAACACATCCCTGCTCTTGTAATCGAAACCTCTTGCCATGAAGGCCAAGCACCTCAATTTTCCCAGTACCATTTCTCTAATAATATTGATCTCCCTCAGTTATTTCTTCTTACCAAATTTTGCATTTTCCAACATTTCTGGTATCTGATTTGCATCTTCTTTTGTGAAGACAGAACCAAAGTATGTATTCAGTTGCTCAGCTATTTCTTTGTGCTCTATTAAACATTCCCCCATTTGTATCTCTGAATCAAATACCTCACTCTCCATCTTGATAAAACATTCTATCATGTTACTGTCACTCATTCCCAAGAGGTTTCGCACATCTAGATCGGCAATGATTCCCTTCTCATTATACAGTACCCAGTTTAAGATGGCCTCCCCTCTAGTTGGTTCCTCACCATCTTGATCAAGAAATCTTTTGGAATAATGGAGCAGACTACATATTGCCAAATACTGTACTTCCATTCCTATGTAATTATTAAATAATGTCAATAAGTGCGGTCTTAACATATGTAGACTCGCCAACGTTAAGGGCATTTAAATGGGCATTGAACATACATATGGTTAATGATGGAACAGTGTAGGTTAGATGGGCATCAGATTAATTTCACAGGTCGGTGCAACATTGAGGGTCAAAAGGCCTGTACTGCACTGTAACATTCTATGTCTACGCCTTCTTTGTCCCGCCCAAGTGCATCATCTCACAGTTATCAGGTTGGATTATTTGTGGTATCTCCCAGAACTCTGTCGGAAGCGATTGCTCGCCCCCTTGCTGAGATATATGTATCATCAATAGCCACAGGTGATGGAAGACTGGAGGGTGGTTAACGTGGTATTATTATTTTGGAAAGGTGATAAGAAAAAAAACAGGGAACTATAGAACAGTAAGCCTGACTTCTGTGGTGGGTAAGTTATCGGAGAGGAGTCTGATGGACAGGACTGCATGTATTTGGAAAGGTAAGGACTCATTAGGGATGGTCAACATGGCTTTGTGCGTGGGAAATCATGTCTCACTAACTGTTCGAAGTGACAAAGATGATTGAAGAAGGTAGAGCAGTGGATGTTCCCTCTATGGGCTTCAGTGATACTCAACAAGGTTCCTTATGGTAGACTGCTTAGTGAGGATAGATCACATAGAATCCAGTGAGAAGTAGCCATTTGGATACAAAATTGGCTCTAAATTAGGAGACAACGGATAAAGGTGATGCTTGTTTCTCCAAGTGAAAGCCTGTGACCAGTGGTGTGCTGTAAGGAATGGTGATGAGTCCACTGTTTTTTGTCATTTATATAATGATTTGGATGCGAATATAGGAGAAATGGGTAAGATGTATGTAGATGACTGTAAAAGTGGTGGTGCAGTGAATAGCAGAGGTTATCTCAGAGTACAACGGGACCATGATCAGGTGGGAAAATGGGCGGAGGAGTGGCAGATGGGGTTTAATTTTGATAAATATGTGGTGTTGTATTTTGGAAAGGCAAATCTCCGCCAGGGCCTCACCCCCTGACCATCTCCACCGGGACCTCACCCCCTGACCATCTCCACCGGGACCTCACCCCCTGACCATCTCCACCGGGACCTCACCTCCTGACCATCTCCACCGGGGACACCCCCTGACCATCTCCACCGGGGCCTCACCCCCTGACCATCTCCACCGGGGCCTCACCCCCTGACCATCTCCACCGGGACCTCACCTCCTGACCATCTCCACCGGGGCCTCACCCCCTGACCATCTCCACCGGGGCCTCACCCCCTGACCATCTCCACCGGGACCTCACCTCCTGACCATCTCCACCGGGGCCACCCCCTGACCATCTCCACCGGGGCCTCACCCCCTGACCATCTCCACCGGGGCCTCAACCCCTGACCATCTCCACCGGGGCCTCAACCCCTGACCATCTCCACCGGGACCTCACCCCCTGACCATCTCCACCGGGGACACCCCCTGACCATCTCCACCGGGACCTCACCCCCTGACCATCTCCACCGGGGACTCACCCCCTGACCATCTCCACCGGGGCCTCACCCCCTGACCATCTCCACCGGGGCCTCACCCCCTGACCATCTCCACCGGGGCCTCACCCCCTGACCATCTCCACCGGGGCCTCACCCCCTGACCATCTCCACCGGGGCCTCACCCCCTGACCATCTCCACCGGGGCCTCACCCCCTGACCATCTCCACCGGGGCCTCACCCCCTGACCATCTCCACCGGGGCCTCACCCCCTGACCATCTCCACCGGGGCCTCACCCCCTGACCATCTCCACCGGGGACTCACCCCCTGACCATCTCCACCGGGGACTCACCCCCTGACCATCTCCACCGGGGACTCACCCCCTGACCATCTCCACCGGGGACTCACCCCCTGACCATCTCCACCGGGGACTCACCCCCTGACCATCTCCACCGGGGACTCACCCCCTGACCATCTCCACCGGGGACTCACCCCCTGACCATCTCCACCGGGGACTCACCCCCTGACCATCTCCACCGGGGACTCACCCCCTGACCATCTCCACCGGGGACTCACCCCCTGACCATCTCCACCGGGGACTCACCCCCTGACCATCTCCACCGGGGACTCACCCCCTGACCATCTCCACCGGGGACTCACCCCCTGACCATCTCCACCGGGGACACCCCCTGACCATCTCCACCGGGGCCTCACCCCCTGACCATCTCCACCGGGACCTCACCCCCTGACCATCTCCACCGGGGACACCCCCTGACCATCTCCACCGGGGCCTCACCCCCTGACCATCTCCACCGGGGCCTCACCCCCTGACCATCTCCACCGGGACCTCACCACCTGACCATCTCCACCGGGACCTCACCCCCTGACCATCTCCACCGGGGACACCCCCTGACCATCTCCACCGGGGCCTCACCCCCTGACCATCTCCACCGGGACCTCACCCCCTGACCATCTCCACCGGGGACACCCCCTGACCATCTCCACCGGGGCCTCACCCCCTGACCATCTCCACCGGGGCCTCACCCCCTGACCATCTCCACCGGGGCCTCACCCCCTGACCATCTCCACCGGGGCCTCACCCCCTGACCATCTCCACCGGGACCTCACCACCTGACCATCTCCACCGGGACCTCACCCCCTGACCATCTCCACCGGGGACACCCCCTGACCATCTCCACCGGGGCCTCACCCCCTGACCATCTCCACCGGGGCCTCACCCCCTGACCATCTCCACCGGGGACACCCCCTGACCATCTCCACCGGGGCCTCACCCCCTGACCATCTCCACCGGGACCTCACCCCCTGACCATCTCCACCGGGGCCTCACCCCCTGGGCCCTGATGCAGTGACCTGCTGTGGTGTCTCTGTGTCTGTGGTGAGTCTGTGATGTCTCTGAGACCCCCTCTCCCCCCTGCCCCCTGCCCCCTCCTCTCCCCTGCCCCTGCCCCCTGTCCCCCCGTCCCATGCACCCCCGCCCCCTGTCCCTCCTCTCCCCTCTTCCCCCCCTCCCCCTGTCCCCCCTCTCCCCTGCCCCCTCTCCCCTCCCCCTGTCCCCCCTCTCCCCTGCCCCCTCTCCCCTCCCCCTGTCCCCTGTCCCCCCTCTCCCTGTCCCCTGTCCCCCCTCTCCCTGTCCCCTGTCCCCCCTCTCCCTGTCCCCTGTCCCCCCTCCCCCTGTCCCCTGTCCCCCCTCTCCCTGTCCCCTGTCCCCCCCTCTCCCTGTCCCCTGTCCCCCCTCCCCCTGTCCCTCCTCTCCCCCCTCTCCTCTCTTCTCCCCCTCCCCCTGTCTCCCCTGCCCCCTGCCCCCTCCCCCTGTCCCAGCTCTTACCCTGACACACCAAGGCGATGCTGACAGAGTGACCCCCCTCTCCCCCCTGCCCCCTCTCCCTCTCCCTGCCCCCTGCCCCCACCCCCTGCCCCTGCCCCCTGCCCCAGCTCTTACCCTGACACAGTGACCCCCCTGCCCCCTCTCCCTCTCCCTCCCCCTGCCCCCTGCCCCAGCTCTTACCCTGACACAGTGACCCCCCTGCCCCCTGCCCCTGCCCCTGCCCCTGGCCCTGGCCCTGGCCCCTGCCCCCTGCCCCTGCCCCTGCCCCCTGCCCCCCGCCCCTGCTCTTACCCTGACACAGTGACCCCCCTGCCCCCTGCCCCTGCCCCTGGCCCTGGCCCTGGCCCTGGCCCCTGCCCCCTGCCCCTGCCCCTGCCCCCTGCCCCCTGCCCCAGCTCTTACCCTGACACAGTGACCCCCTCTCCCCCCTGCCCCCTGCCCCTGCCCTTACCCTGACACAGTGACCCCCTCTCCCCCCTGCCCCCTGCCCCTGCCCTTACCCTGACACAGTGACCCCCTCTCCCCCCTGCCCCCTGCCCCTGCCCTTACCCTGACACAGTGACCCCCTCTCCCCCCTGCCCCCTGCCCCTGCCCTTACCCTGACACAGTGACCCCCTCTCCCCCCTGCCCCCTGCCCCTGCCCTTACCCTGACACAGTGACCCCCTCTCCCCCCTGCCCCCTGCCCCTGCCCTTACCCTGACACAGTGACCCCCCTCTCCCCCCTGCCCCTGCCCCCTGCCCCAGCTCTTACCCTGACACACCAAGGCGATGCTGACACAGTGACCCCCTCTCCCCCCTGCCCCCTGCCCCCTGCCCCCTGCCCCTGCCCCAGCTCTTACCCTGACACACCAAGGCGATGCTGCAGGGGACGCTCCTCCACATTATCATCTACTCCGAGGCCGAGGCCTCAGGCCCAACCGGAAGCTGCAGTCTCCAAGGAAACGGAACACCCCAATTCGACAGGCCCCGCCCACAGAACGGGGGCCACGCCCCTGGGACTAAGCCCCGCCCATAGACCGGGGGCCACGCCCCTGGGACTAAGCCCCGCCCATAGACCGGGGGCCACGCCCCTGGGACTAAGCCCCGCCCATAGACCGGGGGCCACGCCCCTGGGACTAAGCCCCGCCCATAGACCGGGGGCCACGCCCCTGGGACTAAGCCCCGCCCATAGACCGGGGGCCACACCGGGTTACTGTCCATCACCAGGTTACTGTCCAACACCAGGTTACTGTCCAACACCGGGTTACTGTCCATCACCGGGTTACTGTCCATCACCAGGTTACTGTCCATCACCGGGTTACTGTCCAACACCAGGTTACTGCCCAACACCGGGTTACTGTCCATCACCGAGTTACTGTCCAACACCGGGTTACTGCCCATCACCGGGTTACTGTCCAACACCAGGTTACTGTCCAACACCAGGTTACTGTCCATCACCGGGTTACTGTCCATCACCGGGTTACTGCCCATCACCGGGTTACTGTCCAACACCAGGTTACTGTCCAACACCGGGTTACTGTCCAACACCGGGTTACTGCCCAACACCGGGTTACTGTCCATCACCGAGTTACTGTCCAACACCGGGTTACTGTCCAACACCAGGTTACTGTCCAAAACCAGGTTACTGTCCATCACCGAGTTACTGTCCAACACCAGGTTACTGCCCAACACCGGGTTACTGTCCATCACCAGGTTACTGTCCAACACCAGGTTACTGCCCAACACCGGGTTACTGTCCAACACCAGGTTACTGTCCAACACCAGGTTACTGTCCATCACCGGGTTACTGTCCATCACCGGGTTACTGCCCATCACCGGGTTACTGTCCAACACCAGGTTACTGTCCAACACCAGGTTACTGTCCATCACCGGGTTACTGCCCATCACCGGGTTACTGTCCAACACCGGGTTACTGTCCAACACCAGGTTACTGTCCATCACCGGGTTACTGTCCAACACCGGGTTACTGCCCAACACCGGGTTACTGTCCATCACCGGGTTACTGTCCAACACCGGGTTACTGTCCAACACCGGGTTACTGTCCAACACCAGGTTACTGTCCATCACCGGGTTACTGCCCATCACCGGGTTACTGTCCATCACCGGGTTACTGTCCATCACCGGGTTACTGCCCATCACCGGGTTACTGTCCATCACCGGGTTACTGTCCAACACCATGTTACTGCCCATCACCGGGTTACTGTCCATCACCGGGTTACTGTCCAACACCGGGTTACTGTCCATCACCGGGTTACTGTCCAACACCTGGTTACTGTCCATCACCGGGTTACTGTCCATCACCGGGTTACTGTCCAACACCAGGTTACTGTCCATCACCAGGTTACTGCCCATCACCGGGTTACTGCCCATCACCAGGTTACTGTCCATCACCGGGTTACTGTCCAACACCGGGTTACTGTCCATCACCAGGTTACTGCCCATCACCGGGTTACTGTCCATCACCAGGTTACTGTCCAACACCGGGTTACTGCCCATCACCAGGTTACTGTCCATCACCGGGTTACTGTCCATCACCGGGTTACTGTCCAACACCGGGTTACTGCCCATCACCGGGTTACTGTCCATCACCGGGTTACTGTCCATCACCGGGTTACTGTCCAACACCGGGTTACTGCCCATCACCAGGTTACTGTCCATCACCGGGTTACTGTCCAACACCGGGTTACTGCCCATCACCGGGTTACTGTCCATCACCGGGTTACTGTCCAACACCGGGTTACTGTCCATCACCAGGTTACTGCCCATCACCAGGTTACTGTCCAACACCGGGTTACTGTCCATTACCGGGTTACTGTCCAACACCAGGTTACTGTCCAACACCAGGTTACTGTCCATTACCCGGTTACTGTCCAACACCGGGTTACTGTCCATCACCAGGTTACTGTCCAACACCAGGTTACTGTCCATTACCCGGTTACTGTCCAACACCGGGTTACTGTCCAACACCAGGTTACTGTCCATCACCAGGTTACTGCCCATCACCGGGTTACTGCCCATCACCGGGTTACTGTCCAACACCGGGTTACTGTCCATCACCAGGTTACTGTCCATCACCGGGTTACTGCCCATCACCGGGTTACTGTCCAACACCAGGTTACTGTCCAACACCAGGTTACTGTCCATCACCGGGTTACTGCCCATCACCGGGTTACTGTCCATCACCGAGTTACTGTCCAACACCAGGTTACTGTCCAACACCGGGTTACTGTCCATCACCGGGTTACTGTCCAACACCAGGTTACTGTCCAACACCGGGTTACTGTCCAACACCAGGTTACTGTCCAACACCAGGTTACTGTCCATCACCGGTTTACTGTCCATCACCGGGTTACTGCCCATCACCGGGTTACTGTCCAACACCAGGTTACTGTCCAACAC
Organism: Hemiscyllium ocellatum; assembly: GCF_020745735.1. NCBI lineage: Eukaryota > Metazoa > Chordata > Chondrichthyes > Orectolobiformes > Hemiscylliidae > Hemiscyllium > Hemiscyllium ocellatum. The sequence continues at coordinate 565,177 of NC_083435.1, read as the reverse complement.
CAGGTTACTGTCCATCACCGGGTTACTGTCCAACACCGGGTTACTGTCCATCACCGAGTTACTGTCCAACACCAGGTTACTGTCCAACACCGGGTTACTGTCCATCACCGGGTTACTGTCCAACACCGGGTTACTGTCCAACACCAGGTTACTGTCCATCACCGGGTTACTGTCCAACACCGGGTTACTGCCCAACACCGGGTTACTGTCCATCACCGGGTTACTGTCCAACACCGGGTTACTGTCCAACACCGGGTTACTGTCCAACACCAGGTTACTGTCCATCACCGGTTACTGTCCATCACCGGGTTACTGCCCATCACCAGGTTACTGTCCATCACCGGGTTACTGTCCATCACCGGGTTACTGTCCATCACCGGGTTACTGTCCAACACCATGTTACTGCCCATCACCGGGTTACTGTCCATCACCGGTTACTGTCCATCACCGGGTTACTGTCCAACACCGGGTTACTGTCCATCACCGGGTTACTGTCCAACACCAGGTTACTGTCCATCACCAGGTTACTGTCCAACACCGGGTTACTGTCCATCACCGGCTTACTGTCCAACACCGGGTTACTGTCCAACACCAGGTTACTGTCCATCACCAGGTTACTGCCCATCACCGGGTTACTGCCCATCACCAGGTTACTGTCCATCACCGGGTTACTGTCCAACACCGGGTTACTGTCCATCACCAGGTTACTGCCCATCACCGGGTTACTGTCCATCACCAGGTTACTGTCCAACACCGGGTTACTGCCCATCACCAGGTTACTGTCCATCACCGGGTTACTGTCCATCACCGGGTTACTGTCCAACACCGGGTTACTGCCCATCACCGGGTTACTGTCCATCACCGGGTTACTGTCCATCACCGGGTTACTGTCCAACACCGGGTTACTGCCCATCACCAGGTTACTGTCCATCACCGGGTTACTGTCCAACACCGGGTTACTGCCCATCACCGGGTTACTGTCCATCACCGGGTTACTGTCCAACACCGGTTACTGTCCATCACCAGGTTACTGCCCATCACCGGGTTACTGTCCAACACCGGGTTACTGACCATCACCAGGTTACTGTCCATCACCGGGTTACTGTCCAACACCGGGTTACTGTCCATCACCAGGTTACTGTCCATCACCAGGTTACTGCCCATCACCGGGTTACTGTCCAACACCGGGTTACTGTCCATCACCGGGTTACTGTCCATCACCAGGTTACTGTCCATCACCGGGTTACTGTCCATCACCGGGTTACTGTCCAACACCAGGTTACTGTCCATCACCAGGTTACTGCCCATCACCGGGTTACTGTCCAACACCGGGTTACTGCCCATCACCAGGTTACTGTCCATCACCGGGTTACTGTCCAACACCGGGTTACTGTCCATCACCAGGTTACTGTCCATCACCAGGTTACTGCCCATCACCGGGTTACTGTCCAACACCGGGTTACTGCCCATCACCAGGTTACTGTCCATCACCGGGTTACTGTCCATCACCGGGTTACTGCCCATCACCGGGTTACTGTCCATCACCGGGTTACTGTCCAACACCAGGTTACTGTCCAACACCAGGTTACTGTCCATCACCAGGTTACTGCCCATCACCGGGTTACTGTCCATCACCGGGTTACTGTCCAACACCGGGTTACTGTCCATCACCAGGTTACTGCCCATCACCGGGTTACTGCCCATCACCGGGTTACTGTCCATCACCGTGTTACTGTCCAACTCCGGGTTACTGCCCATCACCGGGTTACTGTCCATCACCGGGTTACTGTCCAACACCAGGTTACTGTCCATCACCGGGTTACTGTACAACACCAGGTTACAGTCCAACACCAGGTTACTGTCCATCACCGGGTTACAGCCCATCACCGGGTTACTGTCCATCACCGGGTTACTGTCCAAAACCAGGTTACTGCCCATCACCGTGTTACTGTCCATCACCGTGTTACTGTCCAACACCGGGTTACTGCCCATCACCGGGTTACTGCCCATCACCAGGTTACTGTCCAACACCGGGTTACTGTCCATCACAAGGTTACTGTCCATCACCGTGTTACTGTCCAACACCAGGTTACTGTCCATCACCGGGTTACTGCCCATCACCGTGTTACTGTCCAACACCGGGTTACTGTCCATCACCGGGTTACTGTCCATCACCGGGTTACTGCCCATCACTGGGTTACTGCCCATCACCGTGTTACTGCCCATCCCCGTGTTACTGTCCATCACCGTGTTACTGTCCAACACCGGGTTACTGTCCAACACCTGGTTACTGTCCAACACCGGTTACTGTCCATCACCGGGTTACTGTCCAACACCGGGTTACTGTCCATCACCTGGTTACTGCCCATCACCAGGTTACTGCCCAACACCGGTTACTGTCCAACACCGGGTTACTGTCCAACACGAGGTTACTGTCCAACACGAGGTTACTGTCCATCACCAGGTTACTGCCCATCACCGGGTTACTGTCCAACACCGGGTTACTGTCCAACACGAGGTTACTGTCCATCACCGGGTTACTGTCCATCACCGGGTTACTGTCCAACACGAGGTTACTGTCCATCACCAGGTTACTGCCCATCACGGGTTACTGTCCAACACCGGTTACTGTCCAACACCAGGTTACTGTCCATCACCGGGTTACTGTCCATCACCGGGTTACTGTCCAACACCAGGTTACTGTCCATCACCAGGTTACTGCCCATCACCGGGTTACTGTCCATCACCGGGTTACTGTCCAACACCGGTTACTGTCCATCACCAGGTTACTGCCCATCACCGGGTTTCTGCCCATCACCGGGTTACTGTCCATCACCGTATTACTGTCCAACTCCGGGTTACTGCCCATCACCGGGTTACTGTCCATCACCGGGTTACTGTCCAACACCAGGTTACTGTCCATCACCGGGTTACTGTACAACACCAGGTTACTGTCCAACACCAGGTTACTGTCCATCACCGGGTTACTGCCCATCACCGGGTTACTGTCCATCACCGGGTTACTGTCCAAAACCAGGTTACTGCCCATCACCGTGTTACTGTCCATCACCGTGTTACTGTCCAACACCGGGTTACTGCCCATCACCGGGTTACTGCCCATCACCAGGTTACTGTCCAACACCGGGTTACTGTCCATCACAAGGTTACTGTCCATCACCGTGTTACTGTCCAACACCAGGTTACTGTCCATCACCGGGTTACTGCCCATCACCGTGTTACTGTCCAACACCGGGTTACTGTCCATCACCGGGTTACAGCCCATCACCAGGTTACTGTCCAACAGCGTGTTACTGTCCAACACCGGGTTACTGTCCATCACCGGGTTACTGTCCATCACCGGGTTACTGCCCATCACCGGGTTACAGCCCATCACCGTGTTACTGTCCAACACCGGTTACTGTCCATCACCGGGTTACTGTCCATCACCGTGTTACTGCCCATCCCCGTGTTACTGCCCATCCCCATGTTACTGTCCATCACCGGTTACTGTCCATCACCGGGTTACTGTCCATCACCAGGTTACTGCCCATCCCCGTGTTACTGCCCAACACCGGGTTACTGTCCATCACGGGTTACTGCCCATCACCGGTTACTGTCCATCACCGGTTACTGTCCAACACCAGGTTACTGTCCAACACCGGGTTACTGTCCATCACCGGGTTACTGCCCATCACCGGGTTACTGTCCAACACCGGGTTACTGTCCAACACCGGGTTACTGTCCAACACCAGGTTACTGTCCATCACCGGGTTACTGCCCATCACCGGGTTACTGTCCATCACCGAGTTACTGTCCAACACCAGGTTACTGTCCAACACCGGGTTACTGTCCATCACCGGGTTACTGTCCAACACCGGGTTACTGTCCAACACCAGGTTACTGTCCATCACCGGGTTACTGTCCAACACCGGTTACTGTCCATCACCAGGTTACTGTCCATCACCAGGTTCCTGCCCATCACCGGGTTACTGTCCAACACCGGTTACTGTCCAACAGCGGGTTACTGTCCATCACCGGGTTACTGCCCATCACCGGTTACTGCCCATCACCGGGTTACTGTCCAACACCGGGTTACTGCACAACAC